>NC_138117.1:28887500-29487500 GCF_964146895.1 Miniopterus schreibersii
TCACAGTGGATGCTGCATGGCACTTGCTGCCTCCAAGGATTGAATACTTTAAGAAAATGGAAGGCCCCAGGGTAGGGGTAGGGGTAGGGGTGAGGATGGGGGCAGGTGTGGAGAAGAAGGGGTCAAGGGGGAAACAAAGGGGACATCTGTAATACTTTCAGCAATAAAAATAAAAAGTAAAAAAGAAAAAAGAAAATGGAATTGTGCCAGTGTCTTTTTTAAGTGTGAAGGAATGTGTAGATCCTGGGAAGTTTGACTTACGTGTATAATTAATCTATTGTGACCTATACTAACTTTTGGGCATTTCATTCAACAAATATTTATTGAGCAGCTACTCAGTGCCAGGCAGTTCTAGGTGCCGAAGCAAAAGCAGGGAATCAGACAGACACTTTCCGAGAATGCCGATGAGGACATTCTTGCCAGTTTCAATTTAAGAAGGTAGTATATCTGGGGAGATTACTGTTAAAACTTTAAAACATACTAGTGCTATTTTATATGTTTGCTAGCTGCCGGGAAATTGCAACTAAATACAGAACAGTAGTATTTAGGAGAGAGCCTTTCGAGCCCAGATGTGACTCCATTTAACTAGACAACAGGAATGTCTCTCTGGACTGGGACAGACGAGCAGCCTGAGGCTTCCATCTACACCAGGTGACCGGTTCTCCTTACCTTTCCTCTGCCTCATTGCTTGTCCAGTGTGGGTCACCCTTGTACCCCAAATTCTAAATGTAATTTTAGTTTTTGCCTACTGGCACTGCAGAGATGCACAAGGCAGGGAGGCACAGTTCTGAAGCTACCTGATCCAACTGCCATGAAGAGCAGGTCATCCAAACCTTTTTTATAAAATTTCATCCCCTCCTACAATAAGTATACACTATACTAATATGAGTTATCTCACACGTTCCCAGAGATGCGTCTACTTTCCCTCTGGGAGCACCCTAACCCTTCATCAGATCCTCAGGAAGGGGGGATTCACAGGTAGTAATAATATGCTCACTCTCAGCCTGGCTGTCTTTCAGGAGAAGTCACTTTTCCTGTGCCCTGGGCAATGGGTTCAGGGTTCCACCATCTCTCCCGAGTATGCCAGTAAATATGGTCTCGGCGTGCTCTTCACAGGCACCCGGCAATTTGAAACTCAGTAGAATTTTAAAAATTCCCTTTAAGACTAGAAATCACTTGAAAGAATGAGCAGCTCGAGGGCAGAGTTAAAAGACAAGGGGCAAAGGAGCACGCGCGTTTTATTTGCCAGTGTTTCCAGAAGTCCTGAGCTGCCCGCAGCTCTCACCGTTTCCCTTTCGGCCTTCCCTCTAAGCCTGCTCACCGACAAAACGTCTTCAGTCCCGAATGATCCCTTCACCAGGTAGAGAAAGAATTACCAAATTATTCTAAGCATCACTGTGTATTTAACATGATCCTAGTAAATCTCATATAACCCGAGATAATAATGAGATGATTAGATTTGGAATATAAAAACTTCAAAAAGAAGCCTTTTAAAATGTTAGAGCCAAGTAACAAAGTTGCCCTTATATGGTCAGTTCTCTTCAACTCCTACTCTTTTCCTTAGGTCTTAGTCTTTGCACAATGCAACTTATAGTCTAGAGGGGGATTCAAATAAATAAGGCGTCTATAAAATATAGTGGGATTAGTGCCATGACTGGGGAAGTGCAGAATGCCACAGGTGCACAGAAGAGGGTGCCTTACGCAGACATGGGGATTCAGGGAAGCCTTCCTGGAGGAAGTCAGATGCTTACATTTAAGTCTTCCCATGATGACTCCAAGTACCACGTGAAAGTGGGCTGTTGGGAGGAGAGCAAGGCAGGGAGGTGACTCAGAATGTCAGACAGTAATCTAGACAAAACGTGACGGTGATCTGAATAGGGAAGTAGAGAAAAGAGGACACGTTGAAGAGGTAGGAGGTACAATTCACGCTAGTATTTGATGGGACATAAGCACTGAGGGGGAAGGTACCGCTGAAAGTGACGCTCAGTTTTCTGGTTGGGGCAACTGAGTGGCTAGCGGTGCCAACTACAGAGAAAGCAAAAACAGGGCAGTGATAGTGAAGAGAGGGTGAACTTGGGTTAGGATATGGTAAATTCGAATGACCTGTGGGAGAGCAAAAATAAATGTTATGTATACTGCTGGGTATCCATGTCTAATGTTGGAGATTCAAATGTTACTATCATCAGTAAATAAACCACACTGAAATCTTAGAAATCAACTGTGCCCACTCTCAGGGTATTGCCAGCTAGTGTGTTGCTGAGTTCATGGTTTATCTTGCTTTGGTAATTTAAAAAATAATGTTGATAATGTGATTAATGCAGATTTTTAAGAAGAGGGAAAGAAATAAAAAATCTTTGTATTCCAAGACATTGATACAGGTTTCTTGAACCACTTTATAGAGCTTTGAGTATGTGGTCTGGAATATTTTATGGAAATAACACCTTGAATACATTTTTTCTTGTCATTTCTTTTGGTGCAGAATTGCATTTTTTGTGTGTAATTTTAAAATATTTCCCAAAAATAGTGCTGAGATTTTGGTAGTGGGATTTAAAGATTAAATGAAATAAAGGTGAAAAAAATTTTTTAAGGAAATCCTTGGGATATATACTCTTAAAAAAACAGTGCTGATCGTGGTCTTTCCAACATAAATGTAATACCCACACACACAAATAATATACTGTTATTATTAGACACTCTGATTATATAAGAAATGTCTTTTGCCTCATTGGTGCTGCTGTGAGTTAATCACCATTAGATAATTTTCCCATGGGTAGTCTAGGGAACGAGTGTGGTGAGTTCATAGGCACAAGTGTTTTAGCATGACAGAACAGCAACTTTTCAGTTCACATGGTCGTTGGGTTCTGGTGTGTTTACATGTTTATATAATACTTCATTTCCCCCCTAAAGAACTCTTTAGATCCAGAGATTCACCAACATTTGGGCCTAAGCTTCTTTACCCTTGCTTTTATCATTTCTATTAAATGCCTCTTTTTTGTGTATATTTGGAAATATGACTTAAAGTTTTGGTCTTACTAACATGATACTCTTTAAGTTCACACCTAATTTGATGATTTTGAATATTTCTACAGATGATACTGTTTTTTTTTTTTTTTTTTGGTTTTGTTTTGCTTTTAAACATATCTTTATTGATTTTAGAGAGAGAAAAGGAGGGGGAGAGAGAGAGACAGAAACATCAGTGATGAGAGAGTCATTGATCGGCTGCCTAGCCCACAACCCGGGCAGGTGCCCTGACTGGGAATTGAACCCCGATCTCCTGGATCGTAGGTCAATGCTCAACTCCTGAGCCACGACTGGCCGGGCAGATGATACTGTTTCATATTTGATTGTATTAGTGACATTTCCCCCAGGTTTACTGACATATAATTTATACACAGAAGAGTCACCCACAGAGGGCCCAGGCTGATGAATGTTCACAACTGTATACAGTTTTGTAACCGCCACCATAACCAAGGTACAGAAAATTCAGAAACCTTTCATCACCAGTTTCAGCCATCTCCTTCTCACCACAGTTTGTCTTTTGTCTTTTCTGAAATGTCACATAAATGAAATAAAAGAGTGTGGTAGTCTTTTGTATCTGACTTTTTTCAGGTACAATGCTGTTGCATGTATCGGTACTTTGCTCATTTATATTGAGGAACAATATTCCAATAGTACAGATAAACCACAATCCTTTTATACATTAATCAGTTGATGGCCAATTAATGTTTTTATTCCCAGCTGTTAGCTCTTTTGAATACTGCTGCTATAGACATTCTAATACAAGTATTTTTGCAGACATAAGTGTTTTCATGTCTCTGGTGTAAAAACTTAGGAGTGGAATTTCTGAGTTGTATGACAGGTGGATAACCTGTATATGGTGAGGTGTGGTAGGTAAGACACTGCCAAGCTGTTTCCCAAAGTGGCTGTGGCATTTTGCATTCCATCAGCAATGCAAGAGTGCAGGGCGTCCCACAGCCTCAACAACACTGGGTATTGGCAGTTGTTTTAATTTTATTCTGCAGGGTAGTTGTAAAGTTTGAAGTTATGGATTAGCATGTGACTAAAAGAAGTTTCTGTACTAAAAAAGATAGAATGAAGGTAAATCTCATTTGAGCTCTCAGTCTGCTCAGCTACCAGCACAGACTTGGAATATATACGCCCTGGTTTTATTGTACCGAAATACTTTCCTTTTCATAAAGTAAAATATTAAAGGGTATTGGTTTCAGTTTGATAATTCAAATGCTGTCATTTTAATGTGTCTCATCATAAATCTATTTTATTGCATTCTGTGTCATCCCTCATATCTTGGACAAAAATGCTTTTGTTTCCTTTCTGACTTGGAAGTCATGTGTATGTGTCTCTGTGTTTTCTTATGCTTGGAGTGGGTTGGTAATAAATTCTTTTTATTTTTTTGCTCATTTTTTCTTAGCATACTTTTAATTCTATCTTATATGAGGCCACCAGAGCTGTTGGAAACTAATTGTTTTTAATAATGTATAATATCATACTCATGGGTATCAGGTTACCCAGCAGGGAGTAGGTAGGTGACTATTGGCCAGATTTAAATGGTGTCTTCTGGGCGAGTGAGTGCTTCAAACAATAAGGAGACTATAAATGACCTAGTCAGCAGCCATAACACATTCCATTCTAGTCACTGCTTGTATTTATTCTCACACTGTTTCATTTCTTCCACTATACCGGAGTTTTTCCTTTTTCCTGTTTTCTTGTGTTTCTTTTCACAAACACAAGTACTGGCCACATTAGAATTCACAGGGCACTTGTCCAAAGAGAGAAATGTTCACTCATGTTTTATAAGTGGCAAGGTAACGATAGTTTCTTCAGCTTTAATTCTGTCCCCATATAATCACCACATCAAACTACAATGCAAAATGGGCAGAGATTGAGCTTTCTAATGTTTATCTTGCCCAGGGCTCTGTCTTATCATTGGATATTTCAGAATTTATTACATCACCAAATAGTAGAATCATCTCAAACAGTGTCTGCAGATGTACTCTTCAAGAGTCTGCCGCTTATTGATTAAAGTCACCTAAAATGTTTTGTGTTTTTATTTTCATAATGGTCTGATTCCTGGCCATGTGACTTTGGGGAGTGGGAGTGGAGTTTGGTGCTAATTAAAATTAAGTGATTTGCTATGAATAAAGGTCCTAACTATGCTTCAACAGAGCAAACTGGTGTAAGAATGGAGTTCCTACAGCACATGGTATTTCAGGTAGGTTGCACTCAGCGTAACTGTGCTCAAACCACAGTACTATAGTCACATGGAGAATAAAAATACATGTGAAATCTGTGTTGGTGTGAAATAAATTGCAATATTTAATTAGAAGTAAGTATAGTGGTAAGTCTACAATGAAGCATTTTTGATTCCTCACTCCAGTGACAATTAAATGTACCATTTAATACATATTCCCACAATGCAACAATATGAATAATCCCTTCAAATCAACAAGACAGGCATAAAATTATCAAGATTACTCAATTAGTTGTTACAATATTATTGAATATATTCTCTACACTGTATATCCCTGTGACTACTTTTATAACTGGTAACCTGTACTTCTTAATTCCTTCACATAATAACTATGTACAATGTCAGATGGGTACTAGGCTTACCAGGGTGATTGCTTCATATGTTATATAAATATCTAATCACTATGTTGTACACCTGAAACTAATTAATATTATGTGTCAATGGCAACTAAACTATTTTAAAAAATTAAATAAAAATTAAATAATAATTACAGCAAAAAAGAAATACTAAATTAAAATTGATTGCTAAGGATAGTTTTCTTGGAAGATTAGGAGTTCTATTTGAGTTTGGTTATCCCAAACTACTAAACAAAGCCATACATGTAATAATAAGGTAGTCTTACACATGCATATAGCGGTACCTCAAAATCAGCCCTTGTCCACTGTACATGACTCCACCTCCACCAGGAGGCTCAGGGGTGGAGAGAGCATTTCTACTGATAAATTTTTACAGTGCAGATGTGCTTTTCCTTCATCTTAAGTCAAGTGAGAGGGGTTTTAATGAAAGGGTTCAGAGAGCTTGGTGCATGCCCCACAGTTTGAAGGGAACCTCTTTTCTCATGAGAAATCTACAGGGGAGACTATTACTGGCTGGTTGTTTAGATGGTGAGGAAAGAAGACAGCCACACTGTTTGCCCTATGACAAAGGATGCATGAGTGTTTCCACTGATCACATGAGGGCCATGTGGTAGGGTTAGATGGAGCGGTCATCTTTGATTCTGCTTATGAGGGTATCCTGGAAAGACAAAGTGACCCCGCTGGAGAAGGCTGCCCACTTCTGGGCTGAGGGAAAGGATATAAAGAAATGGTGGAGATACACATTCTCCCAAGTCAAGGAAGCTATTTTGGACATCTGCAGTGCCTGGGAGATGGATCTTCAAGGACACCCAAGAAAAAGAACCAGTTCAATCCATCAAGCCCAGAGATAATTATCTCCTGATACCTGATAATCCTCTAGAACACCAGTGCTAGCTGAAGACTGTACCAATAAGGTAAAGCCTTTGCTTCCTCTACCTAGAGGCACAGAGTAGGATAGGTGGGGGGAGGGCACCTTGCTTGGTGCTCATCGATGGGTACTACACAGATGCAAGTCTGCAACTCCTGGCCCAGCTACTATGGCATGTAGGGAGGGTGCCAACGCCCAGGTGCTGCTTATGCTTTCCATGCTGATGGCTCTACCTCATCCTCGTTAGGGGGTGGGGGCAGGGATGGGCTGTCAGAGCAAAGAGAAAAGCCAAGCACACCCTTTCCCCAACTGTAAGCTTCCCACTGGAGCAGCACCAGACCGGTGGGACGAGAAAGGGATCTGCAGACAGAGTCCAGAACTTCACTCTTGCACTACATCAGTTCACAACACTCCCTCTGAGAACTCTTCAGTGGCTCTCCATGACCCTCACAGTAAAAACCAGTATCTTTTTTTCATGGCCTACAACCCTGCTACTCAAACAATGGTCGTTGGACTGGAATAATCAATGGCATCTGGGAGTTTATTAGAAATGGCTAATCTCAAGCCCCACCTCAGACCTACTAAGTCAGAACCTGCATTTTAACACCCCCCCTTACCCCGTTAAGTGAGTCACATGTTCTTAGAGTTTGAGAAGCACTGACCTATAAACCCTGCCCTGGCCATCTCTTACAGCTCACCTACCAAAACTCAGTTTCCACTCCAGTCTCAGTGCTTCTTGAACACAACAGGCCCATTCCTACCCCACAGGATCAGTGCTGACTCTTCCTTCTTCCTTGGATGCCTTTCCCCAAATACCTACACACACTCTTTCATCCTTTGCTTTCCTTCCTCTTAGTGAGACCAGCACATAATGGGGCCTGTATTTAAAATTGCATCTCCATATGCCAGAACACGCAGTTTCCCTTACTCTGCTCTTTTCCCCATAACGCGTAGTAGCTTTTACCATACCATAGAATTGACCTATTATGTTTATTATTTGTCTTTCCCTGGGAATAAGTTTCCGTCTATTTTTCCTTCTGTTTTGCCTTAATTTATAGAATAATGTCTGCCACATAATAGGTGCTTAATAAATTTGTGTTGAATGATTGTGTTGAATAAATTATTTAAATTTTTAAAATTTAAAAAAATTTCCAGTCAATTTCTCTAGGTGCTTGCTATGATTCAAGGAAGGCAAAGTCCCTGTAAAGTACATTATTTTATTGGCATTTATTGGCCTTTATTGGTTTTCACCAAGAAGGGCACTAAACAAAGTATGAAAGTTATTCTAACTGGAGACTATGAATTATTAGTCATCTCTACAATTTCAATAAAGGAAAGCTTTATTTAAAACAATATAATAATTCTTTCATATTTAGCCAAATGAACTTCTCTCCTGAGAAGCTAAGGAAACACACAGAGATTCATCTAACACAATTTTATCAAGACCTGTGTCTGAATGTTATGTATACTACCTCTTCCCCCAAAGAAGTAAACCTGATATTTTGTTTTCTGTTTCCATCCAAACTTGAATGTTTTGGTGTAAGAGCTCACTTGCTCTTGGCTAACAGACCTGTTTCTAAGAAAGGCTAACTATGCTCATAAAGAAGACTCAAAGGGCTTCTTGGACAACAAGTAATTTTTATAACACAGCATTTCGATGAGTTAAGTGTAAGTAAATCAGAAACAGATGGATTACATAGCTATTGAGACCCACACATTTGAAAAAACAAGTAAAAAATGTCTTGTGTTTTGTATCCTCAAATATAAAAATAATATGTATAGTTTGAAACAGAACTTTTCTAGTTTTTACCATGTTTTGACTTGAAGGGCATGTTTGCTATGTGCTTTTTTGATGGGAAGTCTTTTCTATTTATAAACTTTCTCTTTATGACATTTTCAGGGCACTTGAGTTGCTCTAATCTCTCAAATTTTGGACCAAGGTAAATATTTTGTTAATGTAATCAGGATGGTCTAAAGTTATTCACGTTTTCTTCTATTTTAATAGAGGGCATGGCAAAGCATTTGTTTTGTTTTAGTTAGTGTTTTGTTTAGTGTTCTTTTGGTTACAAGGAACAGACACACACAGACTAGTTCAAGAAATAAGCATTCCACAAAGATACAGAGACATGAAGATCCTTGTTCTTGGGCAGGGCTTCGTACATCAGCATCTCCACAATCCAGCCTCAGGGAAAATGGAATTGGGAGGTCACTAGAAATGGCTAACGGCTGATTGCTCTCATGAGGTTTTGCTAATGGCCTCTCTCTGCTCATCTGAGTCATTTTCCCTCACTTTGCTTATTACTGACCTCATAAATTCAGCATCAGCTTCAAATGACCCATAGTGTCTCTGGCCTGAGTTTTCTCCATAATCTTTCAGCTCAGCTGCCACAGTCTCCACAGTTTCAAATTCCTTTTTAAAAAACTTTTTATTGAATATATTGGGGTGACATTGGTTAATAAAATTATATAGGTTTCAGGTGTACAATTCTATAATATATCATCTGTATATTGTATTGTGTGTTTACCACCCCAAGTCAAGTCTCCTTCCAGAACGATCACTCCGATTGGTCAGACTCACTTTTGAACCAGGTTGCTGATCACTGAACCCAGTGGGTGAGCCATATGGTGTGAGTAGCCTTGATGGAGAACACTGGGTTCCCTGTATGAAAGGGAAGCATGTGGACAGGTGCTGAGAAACACAGACTCCATGATTTACCAGCCAGAAGACAATTTTCAGCAAAATATTTTTGCCAAATATGTCCTTTGGGAAATAAAATATTACTTGTTTCTCTTTTCAAGAATTGAGATGTTTTAGATTTTTGAACTTAGGGTGCCAAAATTGGAAAGGGTGTGGATGGCTGTTAAAGTACAGAATTTCATCTAATCTGTCTGGATTTTAAGAAAACAACAACATCAATTACATAACTGTTTAGGAACAGGTCTTTGGAGATTGTTTATTGTACCATTTTAAATATGGTCACTTTCTTTTCCTAAGATCTCTGAAATAGTCCTTGAAAAAGAATTTTAGATTTGATACACGCTAAGCTTATAACAGGGTTTACATTAAAAAAAAAAAAAGGCAGACTTGAAAAATTGGAGGAGATCCAGTGAAAACCTGATAACAATTGGAACAGATTTTATTTTGCCTGGAGAAGGCAGAAGAGAGAATAAATAATAATTCAAAAAAATGCATAAGTCTGATGTCAGATTTAGACAAAAATCTGCTCTGTCAGCAACTGGAGTCCAGAAAACCCATAAAAGGGAGACAATAACCAGCATGGGAAAGCACACCGAATAAAAGGGATAGGCAGGCCTGAGTTCTGGCCTTGGCTTTTCCAGTTAATAGCTGGGTTGCCCTGGTTCCCTGGTAATGAGAAAA
The DNA here is from genome assembly GCF_964146895.1 of Miniopterus schreibersii. Classification (NCBI taxonomy): domain Eukaryota; kingdom Metazoa; phylum Chordata; class Mammalia; order Chiroptera; family Miniopteridae; genus Miniopterus; species Miniopterus schreibersii. Next base: position 28,897,373 of record NC_138117.1, read on the forward strand.
AGCTTGGACTGATGCCAGCTTAGGTCCTTCCCAACCCAAAAGAGAAATCTTAGAAAGGGCCATCCAGGGCCACTAGCCATGGCGGTATAAGTGGTTCATTGCACATTTCTAAGACATGACATTTGGAAGATTCTCACCCTTCCCTTTGGACCACTGAGTAAATACATTTATGTGAAATTTTACAGACAACAAGCATTTCTTCCACATCCTCTATCATGTTCAACCCAGAATTTAAAGTTCTATCACTCATGCAATGGCTTTCAGCTATACTAAGAACAAACAAACAGACAGACAAACAAACAAATGGAAAGAAAAGGAAAATCTGACTCAGATGGCCAAGTTTGAGCTTATAATTCAGAAACAGAGAGGGACATATTTTTCTATCCCCTTTAAAGAAAACTAGACCCCAAAGTGTTCCTGTGTTGAGTAGGAACTCTTATTTAAAAAGAGATGCAAACACTATATCAACTAATGATTAATTAATGGAAAACAACATACCTTGGCTGGAGACTAATTACAAGAAAAAATGGGCAAATATTGCCAGTGTCAAAAATAAAGGCTTATTGATCACAGACTGCATAGATATGAACCCTAAAAATATACAGTAGATTAAAAACTAGCTTCAGGCTCCAAGAACACAGGATGTTTCCTCACAGAGAATCAAGCATTAGGAGGGAGTATCACAGTTTTGAAACAGGAATTCCCTGAAAGCAGTCACTAAATCGGCATTTATTCCTGGCTCTCACATTCAAGGTTATAATATTAGAACCTCCTTCAACTTCTCAGTAGTTGACTTGAGTAGTCATTTTCTCTCCCACAATAATGTCAACCACAGGCATCAGTTCACTTTTGTAAACATATCCATTGAATATTTGCCTATTTAGATGTTCCAAGGACATTGTAAAATCTCAGTTTCTGGAAGAAAGTGTGGGTCCTCAACAGAACTTGTCTCCTCTAGAAGAGGCAGGGCTCAGACTCGTCTTCAGGTCTAATCTGAAGAGTAAGAAAGGCCAAACTGTTTTTCATGTCCAAGGACAGTTGTTATTCAGGTTAAGAATTTTCCTCTTTGGCTTAAAAAATCACCCAGATATTTATAGGGTGGAAAACACCTTAACGTCTTAGTAAGAATGAGCTTATTATAATAGTTTCCTTCATGATATGAGACACTCAGTGTACTATGGACATTTTTGGCTCCTAAGTAGGAGATGTTAAAAAAAAAAAAGTCACCGAAAATAAACCTTTTTCCCTATAAATGACTCATATTTTTATACATATTAGCTATAATTTTATGATTTTATATATTATATGGTATTTTGGAAAATACTTTTTAAGGATGCATGATAGTACCACGTAGTTTTATTATGCTAGTGCCAACGTGATTGCCAAGATTATAAAGTAACATAAAATTGCATCCTATTTCAATCTTGAGTTATTAAATAAGCCATAAAACAAGATAGTCTAAGTTTATTGACCATGGAATCCAGAAGTTCTTTAGCATTATTTATCCATAATGACTATTGATAATATGGAAGTACCAATATGATAAGTACATGTTTAGAGGAAGTAGATATGAACAGGTGCAAATTGTATCAATTGATTTTGCCCAGGAAAAAACACACACATCATACCACAGCTCAAGTAGTGACAAAGTTTACTAGGTTTACACTGGCATAACACATCTCTGACTTTGATCACATGCCAGGGAGGTTAACTTCTTAAGGACACTATGTCTGTAACTTGCTTAAGGACACTATGTCTTTTAAACTGTTTGCTGTAGTTTTACCCATCCAAATGTGTAAAACCTACTGATATTAAAACTGCAATAGAGAATTCATAGTCTCTCTTAGGAAATATTTACTTGCTGAGCCAGGATGAAAGGTTGGAGTGCTTGAGGCAGTTGTAAACTGAGTGAACGAGAAGCCACTTGCAGTTCTTCCTGTCTGCAACAAGTACTCGTTCAAGAGCAAATCCCACAACCACCCATTTATAAACATTGCTAATGGGCCTAGCTTACTTTCATGAAGGAAATCATTTCAGCTTTACCAAAGTTGCAGAATCTCAGGGGGCCAAGAGTAATTCAGTGAACTTGATCTCATTTAATCAAATAAATTGTCTTTATTCAATGTTCTTTGGGAACTTAGGAAGCACATAAAAAAACACACACAAAACCTTAAGTAGCATTTACCTCGGACTATTAGTACTGGGGATTTTGTGTTTTTACAAGTTTGGATGCCCTCATTACACTGCATCTCCACAAGTCAGGACTCAGAAGCACTGTGCATTCATGAGCTAAGGTGATGGTGATTAAACTGAACACTCTGGGGAATTCTCTAACACTCAAGGCAAAAATCATTTTCTTTTCCATATTCCGCCACGAAAGCATAGCTAGTTATAGAGGTGATGGGAAAGAAGGGTCCTCAGGTACAAGGGATCGTAGTGGCAGCTTAAGGAAAAATTGATTTAATGATTCAGTGGTCTTAACTCAGCATGGCAAGGCTCTGATGCCAAATACTGATTCCATCGTACAGAATTAAAACAATATCCAGGAAGCTTATGTATTTGAATTTTTCTGCTCCTTCACCTTGTCCTACACCTCATCAACTCACCTTTCTTTCCTTCCTTACACTCCCACAGCTTTCTGGATTCTGCATCTGGAATTTGATCCAGATCCACTATGGAACTCTGTTGAAGATCTCTCGTAGATTCCCAGTAACCAGAGTCCTAGTGATGCCTCCAAAAATCTCATTTTTCTCAAGGAATCAAATTCACCCTGAAGGTCTTCTTTGAATTGCTTCTTTTCTAATTACAATTTGTTTGCAAACACCCAGGGGTCCTCTATGCTTCCCTTGTTTACTAGCAGGACTGTGTTTTCTATCTCAATACCTAGAGGAACACCTCCTCTAGGACATTGTTGGGCTTCCAATCTGCTTCTCTTGCCTTCTCCCTAATTTGCTATTTTCCCACATCCTTAAACACAAAAACCAACATCAACAACTACAAAACATGCATTGATATGCTTGACTCTCAAGTGAATGACCCATTCTTTGCTTCTCCTCATCAGCTGATACACCTTTGGAGCACTCTAGCCTGCTCCCTGGCTCCTTGTGTTAACTTCAAGGTTATTCTTTAGCCCTCTGCAAATCTCAGGTCTTTCTCAAAACTGTAGGAAGCTCTTCCATTGAAGGAAATAATCTTTGAAGGTTACTAATGGCACCTAATTACTGAAATCAGTTTCATTGCTCCAGAATGACACTCCACCCGCTGTGATATCCGACACTGTCAGCCATCACCTCTTGCTATTCACCTGCCTGGCTTTTCTAACCACTCTCTTATCATCATCATCTTCTCCACATCTCTTGACTGTCATTTGATATTTACCGCTCCATTTTACTTGAACCACATGTCTAATTTTCCATGCTTAATTCTACTAGAATATTTCAGGCCATATTGCCATGGGGTACAGCTTACTTTCACAGGAATTTCTAAATTCATGCAGCTGCCCATCTGTCTCCCCCATCACATTTCTCACCTGGACTCCTGACCTAGCCTCCTGACCTCTGTACCTGCTCGCTCTTCTCTCCCATAATCCATTCCTCACACAGCATCCAGAGACATTTTTGAACACAGATCAAATCACACCCCTCACTTAGTTAAAACTGTCCAATGGCTTCACACAGCACTTAAAAGTTAAACTAAAAGCTTCTTAACACTGCCCTCAAAGCCCTATGCCCTATGGCCCCTGCTTACCTGTCCAAGTTCTCCTGTTCTACATCTTTCCTTACCCATAAACTTCAGAAACTTCGGATATTCTCTCTCTCTCTCTCTTTCTAATATTTAATGCTTTTCCCCATACTTTGCACCAACCATTCCTTTTGTTTAGAAAGCATGATGGTTTCTTGTCATTCAGATAGCTGGCAGCTTAGGTTTCATCTCCTCAGAGAGCCCTCTGCAGACCACCCATCTAAAGTAACCACACTGTCAATTAGTTTCACATCTGTTCCTAGAAGAGCATTTATTTTGATTCTTTCCTGGCTTATATGTTTCCATACTGTCTTCGTTTATTTGTAGTCTGCTTCTCCCCCTCCAGGAGGCATTGTTGCTGAGAGGAGGCCTCCTGTCCTTTTTTTTTTTTTTTTTTTTAACTACTGTAGTATCTGTAGGACCTGGAGCAATCCTAGCACGTAACAGCCTCCATATAGATTGGCTAAATAAATGTCTTTTAGAAATTTTGAGAGTGTAGCCACTATGGAAAACAGTAGAGAGGTTCCTCAAAAAAAATTAAGAATAGAAACACCATATGAACCAGTAATCCCACTTCTGGGTATTTATCCAAAAGAACTGGAATTGGCATTGCAAAGGGATATCAACACACCCGTGTTCATTGCAGCACTGTTGACAATAGCCAAGATGTGAAAACCACCAAAATGTCTATTGATGGATGAATGGATAAAGGAAATGTAATATATACATAGATGGAATATTATTCAGCCTTAGAAAGGAAATTCTCCAATATACAAGAACATGAATGAACCTTGAGGACGTTCTGCTAAGTGAAACAAGTGAGTCACAGCAGAACAACTACCTCATGATTCCACTTATGAGAACTATCCAAAACTGGCAAATTCAAATAATGAAAGAGTGGGATGGTGGTTGCAGGGCCTGGGGGGGGGGGAATGGGGATTTGGTAATCAATGGGACTAAACTTTTAGTTAAGTGAGATGAATAAGCTCTAGTCTGCTGTACAACATTGTATCTATAGTTAATAATACTCTATTATACACTTAAAATTTGTTAAGAGAATAATCTCATGTTGTGTTCTTACCACAAAAAAATAAAGAATGCATCTTTCAATTTCTAACATTCTGTAATTACTCAGTTATATTTATTTGAAAATTCCAAAAGACAGCATCAAATTAGCATCTGAAGATAGCACAGATTTACTCTCTGTTAATAGTGTAAGAATGTGACTGCTAATCCACATTTTTGCTCATGCTAGGTATCATCAAACTATCAAAATAGTGTTTCTCCTGTTTCTCTGTGTTGATTGACTGGCCTCCACTGGGCAGTTCTCCTAGTTTTGCTTGGAGTTTTTTAAAGACTGGAGTCAGATGGATGCTGGAGTCACCTAGAGGCTCAAACTGGTACCTGGAAAAGCTGGGCCACTGTCCTTGGGCTGCAGTTCATCTCAGGGAATTTCCTGTCCATGTCATCCATGTGATCTCTCCAGCAGGGGATCTGAATCTCTTCCATGACTGCTGAGGATCCACCAAAACTCATACAACAGGGAAAAGTTGCTAGGCATTCTTAATGCCTGTACTCAGAACTCTTCCGATGTCACTGCCCGTCTTGATCAAAGCGTCAGGAGCTCAGCCCAGATTCCACGGAGGAGTGGCACAAATGTGAATGGAAGGGGGGAATTATTGGATGCCACGTTTGGAGCCCAGTGACCATAGGTAGGCACATGTGGAATAGCAGGATGAGGCAGTGATGAGTAGGAGCCAAAGATAATACCTGGGTTTTGAACCAGAATTCCCACTTCCATGAGCATTATCATATATCACCAGGTCCCAAAAGGAACTTGTATGACAAGGAACCATGAAAAAAATAAACATAGAACTGTTTTTCTTGGAATTTAGCTGGTTCTTAAAATCTAGGCGTTCTGTTTATTATTTAAAGGGAATATAAATGAATATGACACTATTTATTTTAATAATCAGACCTAAATCCTTTTATTATTTTAGAGTTTTATTTTAACTAGGTTTCTTAAATTCCATTTTTAAAACATCTCCCATCTCATGAATGCTACTGTAGCTCTCCACAAGCATGGATGGAATTCTCCTCTGGTCTGTCTTTGACATTGGCTTTTCTGAAGTGCTTCTTTTAAGACTTATGGAATAATACTGAAACCCCCATCAGATAGATGATCTGCCTTCCTGTGTTTATTACTGAGGACCTGAGCCATAGCTTTAACCACTATAGCACTGCATTCCCTGTGGACATGGAATGCTCAGGAGAACCAGTGTCCTTTGATTGAGGTTTGAAACCCTCCGGAGAGGCCTGTAATTGACTATCTGCCCTCCAAATGGGGAGTGATGGTGGCAATAAGGGTCTCACATAATGCTAGGTTTGGGTTATTTTGTGATTGGTATAACACATTTTTGGGGGCAAGTCCAAATGTTGTCAGGCATGAAAGCCAGCAGATCTGGAAAAAGATAGCAAGAAGATGTAGGTGTGCAAAGGGAGACAACTGAACTGGAACAAAAAGAAACTGGGTGACACCCTGTGCAGGAGCAGTTGTATGGTCTGAGGTCAGGGTTACTGTGGTTGTAGACAGTCTTCCCTGCACAGCATACAGGGTGGCACAAGAGGGGTTCTGCTGATGTAGAATTGAGGGCTTAGAATACTGACACATTGCTTTTGTCAAATTTCCCCCCCTGTGTTTTTCTTTAAAGATGACATTTTTGAAATTTTAATTTCTTCACACTGCACATACCATGAGAATCAAGAAGGTATCATCTCCTTGCTCACTGCTCTATCTCCAGTGGAAGGAACAAAGTCTGGTGTGCTGCAGGCGCTTAATAAGAATATATTAACTGGCTGGGTGACAGCTGCCTCAAAAAATAGTTAGGCTGGGGGAAAAGACAGATGTATAAATTTAAGAGCTGCTATTCCTGGCAGGCTATACATCTAGAGAAACTTTTCTAGCTTAGATCTTTCAAAAATATAGATCAACTACGAAACATCTATTTAAACTTATAAAAATTGTTACAGAAGAACTCAGGACCTAAGATGACTGATGTTGAGAGATTTGGCAACTGCTCTGGGGAGGTCTCCTAATCACTGAGAAAGGGAGAGAGATTTATGTGTATTCTGGTAAAAAATAAAAGATAATTGAACAAATCCTGGAAAGACTTCTAATATTTATATAAGAGAAGACTATGTCAAGTTGGTATAAGTTTATCAGGCATCGATTAAAACAGGCCAACTGGGCCAGGCTCTGAGAAATTCCTAAGAGCAGGGCCAAGGTTGGAAGGTGAAGAGATTTTCATATGACTTGAATGCAAGAGAAAAGGACTTGGATTTAATATTTCACAGAAATACATCTTTTCTTCCTCTTCTGCCTCCATCTCCTCTATTCTCATTTTCTTTTCTCATATGTGATTCTTTCATCCATTTAGAAGATATTTCATGGACTCCCTTCCATGTGGACCACCCTCCAGGGGAGATAAATGCAGATGCATGATCCCCACTTGCGAAGAGCTTGGGGTCAAGTCAGGTGTATGTGTACCTGTGTCTGTGAGTGACATACATGCCTGTGGAAGGGAGTATGCAGAGAAGGGGAGTGGGAAAAAGAAGGAAGAATGTCTTTATGGTTCTGGTATTTAATTTTAAAGTTTATAATTTCCTTTTGCTGTCAGTTATCTATAAGATATCTGGAAGAAACCCCTATGCACTTTGTTATGACTTAAGTAGACTAAATTTTTTCTGTCACTTAAAGGAATCCTGTCATTTCTGGTTTACCAGAACTGATTCTGTTATTTGAGGTATTTTTATACATGTTCTAAGTATAGCTTTCTTGCTTTGTAGCTCTTGCAAGTCTAATTCTGGTCTTAATAGATAGGTTTTTGTTCAGTAAAGTGGTAGATTTGAGTTCAATAAAACAACTACTTTAGGTACTTTCACCCTCATTTAAAAAGTGAGGAACTAAAAGTAGAATGTATGTTCTCTCTCATCTGGAGATATAAAAATGCCATTAAGAGCCAAATGGTCTCAAAACCTGAAGTTAGAACATGGGGCTGTTTGAAGAGGAATTTGCTGGTAACGAGTAGACTGAAAATGAGAGAAGTATGTGAGCTGTGCACTTCGTGGTGGTTGAGGTTTACTTAATCACGGCCTTTCACAGTCAAAGATAACAAAGCTTTGGTACTGCTCTGCACAATATCAACGCTCTTTATTTTCTGATCTGCTCACTAAGGTTGAATTTTATCATTTTCTTGCTCAAAGATTCAATTCCCATTAACAGAAACCCACTAAGAGGAGTCACTTTGTGGCTTCAGTGGCCTACCAAACCAAACATTTGTAGGTCAACTCAGGAGAAGAAAAATGATCTCTTTCAAGACGGCTATTACTGCACAAGCAGAAAAATGTCACTAAGCGGGATATCTTTTTATAAATGAATTTTAAGTCAATAGTAGTATCCGTCTTCCTCTATAATCCCTGCTAATATCAAACACCAAACTGCACTGGCAGTGTGTGACAACACAGCTACTATTGCTGCTTTAGCCACATACGAAGAGAAAATATTTATTAAATAATATACCTGTAATTCTGTCTTCTATTTCTTGGCCTCTGTGCCTCACATTTTCCCAGAGATGTTAGGAAATAGAAAATGTCATAGATGTTATCTAGCAGAGAGTATTCTTACCTGGGGTTTGCACATCTAGCATTTACTGGACACAAAAAGGACACAGTACATTCACATTGAAGAACGGAAGCCCAGGAGTTCAGTGAGATGTGTAGGTAGCTTGCTGGCCTGGTGACTCTCAGCACAGTGTCAGGAAGAGGCACAGGTGAAGAAGAGCAAAAGGATATCCCACAGTGGTGACCATACAGTCATGGTGATGGGAAGGGCTCTTTGGCTATCCTTGAGCTGCAGTGTAAATAGCAGTAAACTGGACTACTAGTCATGATAGTTAACTAGGTTTTCAGGGATATTTCCTGTTGAAAGTCCCTGAGCTCTATAACTGGCCCGCAATCAGGAAAAATGAACATTCGGGTGCTATGTCCAATGAAGTTTCAGGGAGATAGGAAGACAAGCTCAGAAGTCAGTAACTTCCAAATATTTAACTATTATTCAGAATTTACAAATTTACACATTTTAATATCACAGAAGGTCCTTTTAGATACAATATTGTAAGGTTTTAGCATCTTCTAAATTTCCCTCAGATCCTGATGAGCATTGCTTTAAAGTGTAATGGAATGAAACTACACCCATCTCACATGACTTGCAAAAATTAACTTGAAATGGGATTAAAAACTTAAATGTAAGACTGGAAACCATAAAACTTCTAGAAGAAAACATAGAAAGAAGGTTCCTTGACATGAGTCTTGGTAATGATTTTTTGGATATGGCACCTCAAGCACAAGCAATGAAATAAAAAATATACAAGTGGAACTACATTGAAGTAAAAAGCTTCTTCATAGCAAAGTAAAAAGACAACATATAGAATGGAAAAAATATTTTCGAATCATGTATCTTATAAGAGTTTAATATTTAAAATATATAAAGAACTAATACAACTCCACAGGAAAACACCTCCAAAATTCAATTTTTAAATGGGCCAAGGATCTGAATAGACATTTTTCCAAAGAAGATATACCAAAGGCCAATGGATACATAAAAAGGTGCTCAACATCACTGATCTTCAGGGAAATACAAATCAAAATCACAATGAGATATCACCTCACACCTATTAGAATGGCTGTCATAAAAAAGACAAGGGATAACAAACGCTGGCGAGGACCTGGAGAAAAGGGAATCCTTGTACACTGTTGGTGGGATTGTGAGCTAGTGCAGCCACTATGGAAAAGAGTATGGAAGATCCTCAAAAGTTAAAATTAGAACTACCATATGATCCAGCAATTCCACTTCTGGGAATATATCAGAAGGAAATGAAAACACCATGTGAAAGAGATATCTGCACCCCCCATGTTCACAGCAGTATTATTTACAGATGAATTATATATATATATATACACATACACACACACACAAAAATATGAACAATACACACATATGTTCTTTGTGAATATTATTCAGCCATAAAAAAGGAGATCTTGTCATTTGTAACAACGTGTATGGACCTTGAGGGCATTAAGCTAAGTGCAATAAGTCAGACAAAGAAAGACAAGTACTGTATGATTTCACTTATATGTGGAATGTAAAACAAATAAACAAAACCCTAAACTCATTAAAAAAGAGAGAGAGATCAGATTTGTTGCTACCAGAGGCTGGTGGGGGTGGGGAACTGAATGAAGATTTTCAAAAGGTACAAACTTCCAGTTATAAGATAAATAAGTACTAGGGATGTAAGGTACAGCATGTTCACTATAGCTGTATGGTATATTTGAAAGTTGCTAAGAAAGTAAATCCTAAGAGCTCTCATCAGGAGTTTTCTTTTACCCTTTCTTTTTTTAATGTATCTATATGAGATGATGGGTGCTAACTAAATGTATTGTGATAACTGTCTAACAACATTTGTAAGTCTAATCACTACACTGTACACCCTAACCTTAAATACAGTGCCGTACATCAATTATATCTCAATAAAAGGGGGGAGTGGTCTAATTGTAGGCTCATCCCATTAACAAAGGACTGCCTTTATTAAAAATGTAAACCGAGTTATTCAGAGCTCAAGGGGAAAGTCCCACGCTGTGCTGGCCTTACTGAGATGTGTGCTTGCTTCCTGGTCAGCTACTGTCATTGAGGACACAGCTGCAAGATGGATGATGCCTTTTTTCAATCCACTGGTGACATTTCTCATCAATAATGAGACAATTAACAACGGAAGAGGAGACAAAAAACAACTGTGGGTTTTATTGAGAGGAAGGAACTCCAGCTGTTTGGATCGTTATGTATTATTAAAAAGGGTAAACTTACTTAAAACATGAATGTAACAGATGTTTGCAAAGGCCTCCCAGCCTGAAGGGAAAGTAGGGTCACAGTAACCATAAGGAAATGGCAGAATCTGTGGAATCTCATTTCTCCTTCAGGTCCCTCTCTGCTGGTTTAATGAGTCCCTGGGGGGCTACAACTGCCCTTTTCTTTCTGCATTTAGTATTCATGCTCTCAGTGGATCCTGACAGTCATCGCATAGGTCAGGATGTGCCGGACCAACATCCTCTCCCGTGCCGAATGCCAACTGCCACGGCTGGCTGTCAAAACTGGTTTCATATCTAGCTGTTCATCTCAGCGACATGCTTTTATTAGTTATATGAGTAGATGCATTGAGGTGGAGGTAAATATCCTTTTAGCTCGTGTTACACTTTATTTCTAGGCTCAAAGCAGGGCAGGTCTACACATAATTTTCTTCAATTATCTCTAAGTCATTTCAAAATATTTTCATCCCTTAATCCCTGGTCTTGGACAAGAACACAGTTTAATGAACATAGCGCAGTTCAGTCATATTTGTCCCTCCTTTAAAACTGTAATAAGTCTTCTTAGAATAAGTTGGTAAGTCAGTTCCCTTCAATTTTGGGGAGGGCTTGTTTTCCATCTGGCACAGTGTCTGGATAGGTTAAGCAGTATTTATTTTTCCTAAATTTTTAACATCAGTTTTGAGCTAGGGGTTAAATGTTATAATCGATCCATCTTTTTAAAAATTTTGACCATGAAAAATCAGTCTTAAACAAGTATAACCAAGATCAGCCTATATGATTCTTATAGACATCACTAACATGCCTGAAGTTACACTGCACATAGTTTAGACTGGTTACACTACAGATCTTATTTTGTACTATTCATCTAGCACAGAGAGGGCAAGTAGGATTTATCTCCTCTGCCTCGACCATTGTGTTAAGAAAAGACTGTGCTCAGAATAAGTGTATGACTGACTAGTTATCTCTTCATCTGGTGTTGGTGATAGTAACAGCTACGTATTTGCTACTCCCAAGATAAAGTAAGGATTTCTAGTGCTGGTTCACTTCTCATTCCTTATTCACTCCACTCCCTTTCTCCTGGGTTGTAATGATTTAGCTTAGTGATTAATTATTTAAAGAGCCAGAGTGTCATAATGATACATAATGCAAAAAGTAAGGGAAGGAATTACATGAAATTAAACATAATATCAAAAGGTCTGAATTTCTGGTCTTCTAACGAGTTGTGCACCAATCAGCATGATTTCAATTTCCTTACCAAAGAATAAAGAATCATGAGAGAATGTAGATAAGTTTTGCTTCAGTGTTCCCCACTTTCTGTGATCCTCCAGTTAATCAGCGGTATAATTTATGTCTTTCTCATATACCAAAATCCTCCCTATCTTTTTCACCTTATGGCTGCTGACGCGTCTTAAACCGCAGTTAAAGGGTTCTTTCGTCTCAGTAAACAAATGATTAACAGGTACTAACTGTAGTAGATAAGTATTTCAAGTTATATCTTTCAAGAGCATATACATTTTACACTTAATTTTATTTCATGATTTAAAATATTTATTGAAAACTCCTTGTATACCAACTAGTCTTCTGAATTGTTGGGTCACAATGGTGAATTAAAGTTTTTGCCCTCATGGGACTTGTTTTAATGTGAAAAGTCCAGAGAGCAAAAAAACTAACAAAAATACCAGATAGTGGTAAGTACTGTGCAGAGAATTCAATTAGGATGACATGATGGTGTATGATCAAGTAGATTAGGATGAGTGATCAGTGAATAATTACTTTGGGTGGGGTGTAAGAAATCTGAATAAAAATAAACATCCAGCCATGCAAAACTGCATAGAATACACAAGTTATGCCTAAGAGCAGAATTTCAGGCACAATAAAATAGATAGGAAGGCACTGGGAAGGATGGAAACAGTCTAATGACCCTGACAATAGCCCTAAGTAGTAAATGCTTCTTTAAGCACCATTAGTATGCATTTGATAAATCTCTAAAAATTTTATAATGTAAAAGAAAGCATAACCTCAACTAAAGGAGCCCTGCTTAGCTGCCAGAGAGGAGGGGAAATCACCTGCAAAGAATCAATTATTCAGACACGAAACTTCTCAAGAACAATAACCAAGTCAGAAGAGTGTGGAATAATATCCCCAATGTGCTGAGAAATATCACCTTCAGCTTAGAGTTGTGAACCCAGAGAAATATATTCTGACAATGTTCTTTTTACACAAACTACGGCAGAGTGTTGACCGCCAACAGACCTTTATTAAAGGAACATCTAAAGCAAATACTTGAGAAAAGAGGAAGATGATTTTAAATAGAATATGTAAATGCAAAAATTAATGGCAAAGAAATTAATAATCAGACATTGTTTAAAACAATAAAAATGACAATGTCTATTTTTTCAGATAAAAATGGAAAGAACTGAAATACTGGAAAAATTAGCCTATAGGTTGGGATCACTTTCACTTAGAGTTAAAATGATATATGATTCTTGCATTGTACACATGGCAGGTTGCAATATTAATCGTTTGTGTGATAATATTTTGAAGGTAGCAATGAAAAATTGAAGTAGAAGATATAAGTTCCAAACAGTAGAAGAAGAAAAATGGAATAGGAGAACCAACAATAGTACTCAGTCAGTCCGAAAAAAGATGAGAGAAGAGCAGCACAGAAAAATGTAACAAAATGCATAAAGTAAGATGACGAAAAAACAAATATATCAGTAACCACAATAAATAAAGATAGAGTTCATTAGACAGGTTTACAAATTAAAATCCAGAAATACACAGAGAAGAGAAACCCCTAAACATAACTTGGGAGGATGGAAGAATGAAAGGGTTTAAAAAGAGCTAGTGCAACTGCATTAATAGCAACACAAAAACATCAGCAGAGATAGATAAGGTAATTGTATAACACTAAAAAGCTCAATTAAAATGTTCATTTAAACAGGAAGATATTATAAATCTAAACAATATGCACTCAATAAAATCATCTCAATATGTTTACAAAAATTTTATAGAGAAATTAATAAGCACAGCGCAATTACGACCAAGTTCAATATTCTTCTTCACTCTCAAAGGTCAAACAGACAAAAGTCAGCACATTGTAACAGTTGAGCAACATAATTATAAAGTTAAGTCATTAAATATGCATGGAGTCATTTATTCATTATAGAACATACATTCTTCTCAAGCACACAAAGAATATTTTAAAAAGTCAACCATGTATGTATTATTAACCCCCAAAACAAGTCTCAACAAACCTGATAACATGCAAACCACACCACATTGGTATCACACAGCCAGTCTCAGTTCCGTTGCGTTAGAGGTAAGTTGCAACAAATTAACATATCAAAAATTTGGATATTAAAAATCATACTTCTAAATAACTCATAGAACAGGAAAAGGAATTATAATAAAATACAATAATGTGGAGAACTGGATGATGATTAATTTATCACATATCGAGACCTGTAGTGTGCAGGAAAAGAAGCATGTTGAGAGCAACAGGTAGTGTGAGTATGCTAATATTTGAAAAGGAGAAAGGCTGAAAATGAATGAGCTAGACATTAAAATTATTAAGGAAAAGAACAGAATAAACCCAAGAAAAGCAGGATGGCTACAGTGAAGAAAAATGGAGAAATCAGTAAAGGCCAAAGAGATTTCTTTAAAAGATTAATTGAGCAAACCTTTTATGAGATTGAGGTAAAAAATTATAAAAAATGTTAAAAATATCATAACTAAAGACAGTAAAAATTGAAAATGTATAATATTTTTACAGGAAAATTTAATGATAAATGTTTTTATAGCACTAAGAAAATGGATGAACTCCTAGCAAACATACAATATCAAACTGACTGATGGGAATATAGACAGTTTGAATTGTCATATAATCAGTAACTAATGGAATCTATAATTAAAATCTTCCCACAAAGTAAAAACTGGCTCAAATGGTTTTATAGATCAGTTCTACTAAACTTTCAATGACGAGAAAATAATTCTCATACACTTTTTCAGAGACTAGAAAGAATGTTAATAGTCTCCAAGTCATTTAATGAGGTCGGTATAACCTTCATACCAAGGCTAAAAAAGGACTTTATGAGAAAGGGGAATGCATTTCAATTTCATAGAAGAAAATAAATTACAGTCTTACCAGTCACTTACCAAATAATGATAACTCATAATGAGCAAGTCAGGTTTATACCAGAAAACACACATACATGCACACACACACACACACACACACACACACAAGACATATACTTTATAGGTCTAGGAATACAAAAGATAAGCAAGACTCTTATAATGAAAATTAGAAAATATCATTGGGAGAAATTAATGGATCTACAAAAATGACAAGAATATAGTTTGGGGTTATAAGAGTAAATATTTTGAAGATGTCAGTTCTTTCCAAATTAACTTATATTTGGTAAAATTCTCATTAAAAATAATAATGATCCCATAAATTTCACTCACTATTTAAAAGATTAAATAGGAAAACCATATAATTCTCTCAATCAATGTAGGAAACATTTCATAACATTCAAAATTCCATCATGATAAAATTTCCAATCAAACTTGAAATAGGAGATATAAAGAAGAATAAAAGAATCAAAACCTACCAACAACCTATGTCAAATACAATTTTTAATGGTTAAATGTTAGAAGTGTTCATTCGGAAATTAGCAGAAAGATAAGAGTGTCCACTATAACCTCTTCTATTTTGTGTTTTAATGTAGGTCTTAGCTAGCACAGTAAGATAAAAAATAAATATAAAATTACAGAACAATATCCCTGATAAACCTAGATGCAACAATCCTCAACAAAATATTAGCAAACCAAAATTTAATAATACCTTAAAAGCATCATACACCATGGTCAAGTGGGACATATTTCATGGGTGCAAGAATGGTTCCACAAATCAGTCAACGTGATGCACCACATCAACAAAATGGATACAAATTATACAATCATCTCAATAGATGCAGACAGAGCATTTAACAAAATTCAACATCTATTTATGACAAAAACTCTCAATTAAGTGGATATAGAGGGAACATACCTCAACACAATAAAGGACATTTATGACAAACCCACAACTGATATCATACTCAATGGTGAAAAGCTGAAAGCTTTTCCTCTAAGAGCAGGAAAAAGACAAGAAAGCCTATTCTTGCCACTTCTATTCAACAGTGTTGGAAGTCCTAGTCAGAGCAATTAGATAAGAAAAAGAAATAAAATGCATCTAAATTAGAAAGGAAGAAGTAAAACTGTCACTATTTGCAAATGACATGTATAGAAAAAACCTTAAAGACTATCAAAAAACAACAAAACAAAACACCATTATAACTAATAGACAAATTCAGTAAAGTTGCAGGATACAAAATCAATACACAAAAATCTGTTGCATTTATATACACTAATAACAAAATATCAGAAAGAGAAATTAAGAAAACCCCATTTACAGTTGCATTAAAAAGAATAAAGTACCTGGAAATAAATTTAACCAAGGAGGTGAAAAGCCTATATGTTGATAACTATAAGACATTAATGAAAGAAATTAAAGAAGACATAAACAAATGGAAAGGTATTTCATGCTCACGGATTAGAACAATTGATAGTTAAAATGTCCATACTACCCAAAGCAATACACAGATTAAATGCAGTCCCTATAAAAATTCTAATAGCGTTTTCACCTCACATTTGTTAGAATGGCTATTATCTAAAAGGCCAACCACCACCATAGCAACAAATGTTGGGAGAATGTGGAGAAAAGAGAACCCTTGTGCACTGTTGGTAGGACTATAAATTGATGCAGTTGCTACAGGAAACTGGAGATTCCTCCAAAAATTAAAATAGAACTACCATACAATATAGCAATTCTACTTCATATCCAAAGAAAAGAAAAACATTAACATAAATATATAAGTAAATAAATAAAATATTATTCAGCCATAAAAAAAAATCTTGCCATTTGTGAAAACATGGATGGACCTCAAGGACATTATCATAAGTGAAATATGTCAGACAGAGAAAGGCAAATACTGTATAATCTTTCTTATACGTGTAGATGGAACCTAAAAACAAACAAACAAAAACAAAAAAAACCCAAGCTCATAAATACAGAGAACAGATTGGTGGTTGCCAGAGGTGTTGGGGGGTGGAGTGGGGTGGGAAAAATGAGTACACTTTTTTATTTCTAGTTTAAATAAATTTTTTAAATTACTAGTCTCTGGATCCCACTACCAGAGGGTCTGTTGTAATCTTTCTGGGATAGTGCCCTGTCACTCATGTGTTTAAGAGCTTCCACATAATACTTAAATGAAGGCCTGTTTGAGAATTATCACCGTAGAACCCTGGAGTTTTTCTAGCTCACAAACTTTTAATTGGAAACATCTGGATGAGATCCAGGCACCACCTAGAGGTTTCTGGCTAAACAATAGGCCACTTAACTTCCAAACAAACTTGTACACTCAGAGTAGATTGAAAAATGGATACACCCTTTGCCCCAACCCATTTTTTTTTTTTATCCCAAGTCCCCAGGATGGTCTTTCAAGATGTGAGTAGCTTGCCTACCTGCAAATCTGGGTACACCATGAACTTGACTCTGGTAAAGGAAAAAGAAAAGAAAAGAAAAGAGATGTAAAATATATGGATATTGCAAGAAAGAAGCAAAACTATCATTATTCCCAAAATATGTCATTTTTTACTTGGAAAACTCAAATGTATCTGGAGACAAACGATTAGAATTCAATAGGCAGTTTAAAATGCTGGCTGGATACAGTAAGATGTAAGTATAAAGGTAAATTGCATCCTTACACAAATATATCATTCATAACAGAGCTAAATAGATATCCAGGAGTAAAGCTAAGAATGGCTACTTAAGGCTTTTGTACAAATAGTTATCAATTTTTATGACAGACATTAAAGAGATATAAACCAAAGGAGAGATACAACCATGCTCCTGGAGAAAAAGACCAATGCCACCAAGATGTCAATTTTCTGAAAATGTATTTTTAGGTACAGTGCAATTCCAGCAAAATATTTTTTAAAGACTTTTAGCAAGCTTGACATATTTATTGAAAAATATGTATGGAAGAGCAGAGTAAAAACTAAGCCAAGTCATTTCTGATGAAATGCAGTAAATGGGAGATGTGCTTACCAGAAAGCCAGGCATTTCTGAAATAATGAGAGTCTGGTATTAATACAGGGATAGGAACATTGACCAATAAACAATGGAGAGAGATGAGAAACAGACCCATAAATTTATGGTAATTTGATATCTGGTAGAGATGTCATTGCAGATCACTGGGGAAAGGTACATAATCAATAAATGGTGCTGAGATGTTTGGTTATCCTACAGGGGGACTGATCACACTGTACACACAGGACAATTCCAAAATGGACTGAAAGTTTAAAAAGCAAAGGCAACCTTCAAATGTTTAGAGGCTAACGTAGGGTGAATATCTTTATGAGTTCATGATATGAAAGTATTTTTAAAGAAGACATGAAATCACTAAACAAAAGAGGAAAGACTGATGAGCTTAACTGCTTTAAAATTAATAACTCCATTTTCTCAAACTACAATTGTGCAGAGAATGAAAGCAACTTGAAACCTGAAGAATATATTTCCAAGAAATACAATTTAAAATGAATTTGCATTAAGAATATGTAAAGAAATGTTATAGATAATTGAAAGTTGATAAAATCCCAGAAGTGAAATGGTCAGAAGATATGAGCAGACATTTCAACTAAGGGAAAGCATAAACATAGGAAAACACATAAAACAGAATAACTTAGGAAAAGATGCCGAACCTTATTAGAAATCAGGAAAATGCAATAAAATCCACATGAGATACAACTTAACACCTACACATTGCCAAAAATTTAAGAAGCCAGGGTGTACCTGGTGTTTTGAGTTCTCACACACTGTTGTGGTAGAGTTCAGGGTGGGGCAAAAGTTGGTTTATAGTTGTGACTACAGAAAACACAAAGTTTACTCCTGTATTATTATTTACTCATTACTGTCTTATTTTCCATACAAACAACTGTAAACCTACTTTTGCCTCACCCTGTATATTGGTGCAACCACTTGGAACACACTCATTTTTTTTGCTCATACTGGAATCTGACAGATCTACTTCTAGATATGTAATCCTGAGAGACACTGATTTATGTTCACAAGAGAAATATGTGAGATTTTTTTATAGAACAATTATTTGTAACAGAACATAACTGGAAACAACTCAACTATCCATAGACAGGAGAATGAATTAATAAATTATGCTGTATTTGGACAATGACATAATACACAGCAGTGCAAATGAAAGAACCACACATAGAACATGGCTGAGTCTTAGGCATGATGAGTTTTAGAAAATTGTATACAGTATGATATTGCTTTTATAAAGTTCAAAGCCAAGCAATATTAAGTACATGTTTGGATATACCTATACACATATAATAAAAGCATAAAAATAAGGCCTGATAAATACAAGATCCAAAATAGTGGCTGCATGGGATGGGGCGGGAAGGAGTCCTCATGTGTTTTACTATTAGGCTTCCCAATGTGTATATGTCATATATATTCTTATGTATATATTACGTATTACAAAATAAAATCATTTAACATATTTGTTATTCAAGTTAACAGTTTTAAGAAGAAATTGGGAATAAAGAATTTAGTAAAATATTTTATTTTGAAGAAGACTGATATTCTCATTAAATCACTTGATCTTCCTGAGTTTCATTAATACTAGTGGAAAACTGAATTCACTAACATGATCCCTAACTGAACAGACTATAAGGTACATCATACAAATAACTGGGAGGTTCTTAAAATACAGTACTCCTTGCTTACTTGTAAGTAGCCACAGGAGAACTGGACTGAATTATCAGCTGGGTAGGTTCTCAGTCTACTTTTGTTGTCAGTAATCTGGGCCTATAAACCAGCACCTGCCACATCTTTATGTGCAAATCTTCATTTCTCTTGAGTTGTCCTGAGTCAGAAAATCAGTTATTCCTAATTTCCTTAAAAAATTTATTCAAACAGAACTACTGGAGGCTTGTCCAAGGGTACCAGTGTCCTTGAGCTATGTAACCAGTCAGAACACAGCATGAATGCATTAGTAGCCATCGCCACAATAATGCTGTGCAAAAAGTTTGCATACTCAGGCTTACAACAAGCGTTGGAACTTCTTACTCAAATGTCCACTTTAGGCTGTGGATCTGCTGGTCTTAGCTCTACATGCATCCATATTCTTCTTGGATTGAAGGTTATCTCAGACCCATTCTTCTCACGGAAGATCACAGGAGTGTAAGGAGCCAAACCAAACACATTTATGGCCTTTATGGCAGTCATGGCCACTTACATTCCATTGGCTAAAGCAAGCATACATCAAAGCCCAACATTAATGGTGTGTGTGTGTGTGTGTGTTTTCTTCCCCTTCTAATATTTTGCAGATCACATAAGCAAGAAATGAGAAGGATAATCCAACTCACCCACAACACTGATTATGATTCCAAATTAAAATACAAGGGTAAAAAGCAGCAGTTAGAGTAAATATAAAATATTTTTATCTTTTTTTTGCTTAGTTACAACTTTCAACCTCATTTGAGTATGAACCATTGCTAAGATTATATAAATCAATAGAATCCCTCCATTTACACACCCTTTAGAGGGAATGTGTGTTCAAATGAGATTATATCAGCACATAATCAAGACAATGACAAATAAGCCAAGTCTTTTCTCCTCTCATGCTGACAATAGATTGGAGAGAGTAATCTAAAATTCAGCATAAGTTTGGGGTCTACCTAATGAATGACGGTCAGGGGGCATGTGGTGGGAAGGGCTCCAGTTTTAAAACCAGACAGATCTAGTTCTGAACTCTGGCCCCTGATGATTGCCAGGTGTGAGCTGGCAAATTGCTTAGGTTCTCTAAGGCTCACATTCTAGTGTGTAAAATGGTGACAATATCATCCTTAAGACCTTGTGATGATCTTTGAATAGGTATGTGAAATGCTTAATACAATATCTGCTAGTTGACACTGTTATCATTCTGGAAACATTTATGATATACCCTAAGGAGTTTTTTAGGCTTTCCTGGATGTCTTTTAAAACAGAATTTCTCTTCTCTAAGATGGCTAAGATAGAGTTTCACTTGAAAATAGGATGATATCCTCCTGGGAACTCTTCAAAATCTATGATTCAATGATTCCAAAAAGGACATTATTTATTCATTTCAGAAAACCATTTGCCACACTGCTGCATACTTTCAGATGTGCAAATAAAGGGATCCCAGCTGGTTGCTTTATTTTCAAATAACTACAAAGGAAACAGTAGAATTTTGGCTTCTTGGAATTTTCCTTTGAAAATTTTCACAACCATGTGTGGTTGGAATCTGGCATTTATCTTTTGCTTCCACTCTGGAAATTTATACAACTCTCTAGCATTTGGTTTGGGTCACATAACTTTTCAATTCTTGGTCCTGGTCTTCCACTTGTGTAATTTCCTTCCAATGTGAAAAAACCAGATACCATAATGTGTCTACACAGCAAGACTTTAAGCATAGTAATTGCCCATGGATTAGAAGAGTTCACACAGCCAGATTACTCAGAAATAGTAAGGACACGGAAAGCTTACATAAGACATTGTTTTACATGAATGACCAAACCTGAATGTATAGGATATACTCAATCAAATGAATTTAATAACAATTGATTTTGTAAGCATAATAAAAATATATAAGCATAACACAGCTCATGTACAGAAAAATATACCAATTTCCAAATGGCCAGATGAGTCCTACCAATTTTAATTAATTTTTTTTGGTTTTGTTTCGGGGACTTTCAAAACCAGCAGTTTAAGATCATCTAGGTGATGTGAGCTGACATCAGACATTTATTCCTCCCCCTGTCAGTCTTGCATTGCATCCAGGACAACTGCTCTACCTATACTTCAAAAAAGAAGTGATACTAGGAAAAAGTTTGTGAAGAAACTGAGTATCAGGTTTTCTTTCTTTTTGGCTTAAAACACTTTTTGTCTGGTTCTTTTGCCTATATCTTGACTGCAACATTTTCAAAGCTGAATTTTATATTTCCATCTCCTCCTAGGGCCCTTTGTGAACTTTTTAACTCCACTGTCTACTAGCTCTAATCCCTACTGTTTTACTCCTTGACATTGACCTAGAAAGACAGTACCTGCCTCCGACTAACAATTTTGGGAGTCAAATATTATTATTTTGTGAGTCCAAAGTCATATTTATTTTGTTTGATTTGATTGACAGAGCATGATTTAGAGAACTTTCTAGCTTCAACACTTCCCTCCCTCCCTCCCATCCATCCATCATCCATCCATCCGAGTGCCTACTATGTGCCAGACATTCTGCCTACTATGTCCCAGAATACAGAAAACAAAGAACAGAAGAGCATCAGTTACAGCCTGTCAGCACTTGGATCCAGGCTCTGTCACTTACCAGTTGTGTCACCATGGCCAAGTTCCTTGAACTTTCTGTCCCTCAGTTGTTGTATCTGCAAAATGGGAACAATAATAGTGCCCTATGTCAGAACTGTTTTGAGGGTTAAATAATGCACATGTGTATACTGCTTAGAGAATCCATAGATTATTCTGTGAATAATGCTGGTCCTGTGCCTTAGACCTGCCTAGTTACCACTCCTATCCTAGTCCTTTACCAGGTTGACTACCCATCCTGATAAAACCAGAGGGGCAATTCACATTGAAAAGCTGTCACAAACATTATAAAATCCATTAAAAGATACGTTTACTCAACTACTGATGGGCACTTGGGCTGCTTCCAGATCTTGGCTCTTGTAAATAACACTTCTATGAACATAGCAGTGCATATATTATTTATCATTGGTGTTTTAGGATTCTTACAGTGGAATACTATGCAGGATCTCTTACCCTCTGAGAGAACATAGAGGGAACTGGAGAGCATTATGCTAAGTGAAATAAGCCAGTCAGAGAAAGACAAATATCACATGATCTCACTCATATGTGGAATCTAATGAATAAACTGATGAACAAAGTACTAGATCCAGAGACATAGAAACTTGGAACAGATTGATGAATCTCAGAGGGAAGGGGGGATGGAAGAGCAGGAAGAGATTAACCAAAGAACTTGTGTGCATATATGCATGCCCAGGGACAGACAATAGTGCAGTGAAGGCCTGGGGAGGGGGTGGGAGTGGGTAAACGGGGGAAAGGGGACATATGTAACACTTTCAATAATAAAGATAAATTTTAGAAAGATACATTCACAATAACCTGGTTCTTTCTGTTTGTAGAATCTCTTTTTCTGATGGACTTTTCAAGGTCAGAAGCAGATATAGTTCTGACTTTCAAGGGGCCACTTATTGTAATATATTCTCTATCAGAGCTAAAAATGTTATAGGCTTATAGGGTGTTAAAATTTTGCTTCACTTGATAATGAGGACCTTTCAAAAAGACTGACTGATGGTTATGGGGCTAAGAGCTGTGAACTGGATGTTCACGTGAGCAGTCCTCATATACTTATACTTCTTTGCCATATGTTTATGCAGTCTTCCAACATAACGAGGTAGTATTTTAATAGTGATGTCTGAGGAGTATTCAGTTGTGTATGTTTAGCCGAATTAAAATGATTTAAGTTACTCACCAAGATCTGTCACCATGATCCAAATGTATCACCATATTTGAATATACTGTATGACAAGCCATTATTTTATTCATTAATTTATTAAACTGACAAACATTTATTACCACACACTAGGCACTCAGAATACAGATACAAAAGACTAGATGTAGAAGATGTTCATGTCTTCAAGAAACTGATCATCTGATGGAAAAGACCAGAAATAAACATCATGTTAACTCTAGCAGAGGTAAACACAGGGCATTAAAGAAGAACTGAGAAGAGGCCAAGAGGATGTGCACCCTTTGTCATGTTTTACGGTCACTGAATTTTCCTCTGGTTTAGTAGGTGATGCATAAATATGGACAACATGCTATAGCATAGCTACGTATACAAGTTTGAATTTTGCTTTTCAAAATGGGGAAACTAACAAGAATTGGTTTCTCACATTTAAAAATAATGAAAAAATGCATTATCATTGAGTTATTATCTCTACTTTGTGTCAAATAAAATATTTATTTTTCCTAAATTAATGAATTTTTTTGGCTTGCTTGTTTCATTCTCTTGATGCTGTGTAGACACAAACACAGATATTTGCAGTTCATAGTCTGAAGAAGTTTGAGGGGATGTGTGCTTGGGCTGTGTCATAAGAAGAGGAATTGTGACATGGAGGGAGAAAAAGATCTCTAGGATGGGAAGAGTCATCTCTTATTTGCAATTTTATGAGAAATCGGCGTTCTTAAGTCATAAAAAACAACCAAGTAATTAGAGGAGGAGAAATATGATTTTCATTATACCATGAATTGTGTGATTTTCCCCTATTTTTCCCTTCTTGCCAATTCAATTTGGTGTGATTATGAAACTCTATCATTAATAAGCATTGTAAGCCCTTTTATTTCAGAAGGTCATTTTGGTTACCCAATAAATGTTTTATGCAGGACTAAGTGATATGATTTAAGAGCTTCTTTTCTTTGTCCAATACTATTAGTTAGCTAAGTCTAAAAACCTATTACCAGAACTTAATTATTGGTATTTAAGACTTTATAGTGTAATCTTTGGACATTTGTTTCATATAGAAAACAGCTCCCTTTAATTAAACACTTCTGTATTAAAAGCCCATAATATAAAATTCAGGGTAGAAAATTTAAGGAAAGATGAGTCACAATACTTGTAGCCTTCCATCTAGAAAAGAATAGACTATGAGCAATATCTATAATACATATACAATCTGACCAAAACAATGACTTATTCATCCATTAAACACAAACATTACACATCTGCCATGTTCTGAGCACCATGAGAGATTCTGGGGATACAGCCATGAAGAAGGCAGGGGCATCACATGGCCTCACAGTTTTGTGGGGCTGACAGATATTTATCAAGAAATTTTGAGCCCTCACTATGGGCCAGACATAAAACCAAAGACAGAAGATCCTCCCTCGACATGATGACAGTTTATTGTAAAAGATGAATTAAGCAATGACTAAGTGTCACGATCCGGCACTAATGGACATGTAGGCAACATGTTACAGAACAGAGGGGAGGCCAAGGGAAGTGCAGCCATCATCCTATTTACTAATCAGTTCCTTTCCCATGCTTTATTATGTGCTGTATAAATATGGGCAACATTTTTGTAGTACAGCTAATATCCAAGCTTGATGAGCCACTTATTATGTGCTGAGTGTCATGGAGAAAATGAGAATGCAGAGGAAGAAATAAGAAATTCTCTTTGGTGTCAGCAGGGAGAGCTTCATGAAGGATTGCTAGTGTTCCAGGAGAGAAGGATTCCACTGGGAGAAATCTCCAAGCTAACATACAGAGGCAGGAAAGGGAAGGTATGTAGCCAGTGGCAAATAGTCCTACATGGCTAGATTTGGGGTTAAAGAGAGTTAAGCCAGGAAAAGCATTTACTAAGTGCTTTTTCAGATCCCTGAAGGCCTTGGCTGGTCTTGATTTTTTTTTTAAAAAGAGGCTTTGTCTTGGGCAAAGTTCAGTATGGGTGAAAAGAAAATGAAGAGACCTAGTATCTACAGGGAGGTATCAGAGAGACACCCAGAAAAAAACTGAAAAGGCCAAGCCCTGGGAAACTGCGGCAAAGTTTACCTCTATCAGTTTCACAGATTTGCTTCAACTTAGGTCTAACGTTTATTCATTGAATCCCTAAATTTTTGTTGAGAAATTGAGTACAACATACTCTATGTAAAGCGCAGGGAGAAATATAAAATGGTGCGTCACCACAGGGTATGAACAACCCACAGGACCTACGCGGTTTAAAAAGTGTCAACACAGAGGACACATGGCGTGTACGAAAGAAGTGACTCTGAGCAGAGATGTAGGAAGGGGTCACAGATCTGCCTACAGAAGATTTACACCGTAGGTTTTTGAAAGAAAGAGAAGCGAAAAAAGAGAAACTGACCTGCGGCGCTGTGGCCCGGGGACTCGGTGGATTCCACTGGCGGCGCTGCAGCCCTTGACAGGTGCCCTGACTTGAGCTGATGCGGCCCCGCCCGTGTCACTAACTGCAGCTGGGAGCCCGGCCCGCAGAGCTTGGGCGGGCGGTGCCTGCAGGTGGGGCCATTCCCGGGGATGGACGCAGCCAGGTGCTGGCAGCAATGTTTAATTCTGAAGCAGGCCAAGACGGTGCATGGAAACCAGAGTCCAGGCTGAGGACTTTCCTTGGTTTTTCTCTTGCAGGCTGTGGACAGACATGGAAGGAGTTTGAGAAGATGAAGTGGCATACGTTGATTTTGACTTTAGAAAGTTATTTCTGGTAGCAATGTAGTGGGTACTCTGGCTAGGTGATAGATGCTGGCAAGAGAAACTGGTTTGAAGGCTACTCTAACCATTAAGGCCCAATTCAAACCCCTGCGGAGTTTTGCCAAATTTCCACAGGCAGAGCAATCATTCTATCTACCCAGATACATCTGTAGTTTAGCCCCCCACCATGTGACGACCATCAGTAGTTGATTCTGTGGTAGCCTCCCTACTGACTGTGAATTCCTTTGAGGCAAAAGTCATCTACTCTTTTCTGTATCTCCCAGGGGACGAGCAGGAGCCATGAATAGAATGGGCACTGGATAAAAGTGTTTTGAATTGAACAGTTCAGGAAAGAGAGGGTGAGTTTCTAAAATCAAGTCAGTGGCAATGGGGGCAAAGGGATGAAGGATGAGAGACCCTTAGATCAAAATGCGAGGAATAGCTTTTGAGACTATGGTATCGCTTTCATAACATAGAAATTACTGGTACACCAAATACATGACAGACTATTTATATTCCTGCATTTATTTGGAACATTTTCCTGGGCCATTTCTCGAACCATTTTTCGTCTTTATGTAAGTTTCTCCAATTAAACATTAAAGAGAAAAGATAAGTAGCAGTTGTTTCTAACATTTAAACTAATGATGACTTGTCACATGCTGCCTGAGGCTTTAACGTTCAGGTGATACTTCTGCTCTAGTGAAATTTTGATTTTGTAAGGTCTCCTTGCCCATAATCCCAATGAATGCCCTCAACTCCTTTGCCAACTCTGTCAAGCTATTCTGACCCCAGAAAACTGTCAAGAGTGAAAGTATTACCCTGACCAAGTGGCTCAGTTGAATGGGGCACCATCCTGTACACCAAAAGATCCCAGGTTCGAGCCCTAGTCGGGGTGTGTATGGGAGGCAAGTGATTGATATTTCTCTCTCACATTAATTTTTTTCTCTCTCCTTTCCTCTTTAAAATCAATAAGAACATATCCTCAAGTGAGGATTTTAAAAAAAGAAAGTATTTTCCTGTTTCAGTGTATGATTTAGTCAAAAGAAGGTGTTTCACATGGAAATTAAAATATATTTTGGAAACGGGAGAAAGCCTTTGATTCAAAGGGGGAAAGTTTTCCAAAGCTAAGAGAGAGAGCATTTTATCTGTGAAAAAAGACATTACAAGGTAGTGGGAGAAGCATGGGGTGTATCATCAGAAAATACAGACGGACAGGTTGACCATGAGCAGCTCAGTGTCCCTATGTTTTATTTTTCTAGCCATTAAACAGAAATTCCACTACTTTCTGTTGTGCTTTTATAGGGATGACATAAGGATACACTTAAGTGGAAATAGTTTCTGCATTGTAAAATACTATGTGAAGTCAGTGCTTATCCTCCAAGTGTTTCTTTTTGCACCAACCCATACTTAGAACAATAGACTGCAACACATTGTGTGTGTAGCTCAAAGTCATTAAGTGCTTACTCTCTGATCAGTCACTGTGCTGATTTTGTCTCATTTAATTCTTCTGACAACCCTATGTTGGAGGTAAAGCCATGTTACCTAAACTAAAGTATATTTACTTTATGAGGGATGAGGTAACTAAAGTATATTTAGAATAACTTTCAAAAATCTGTTAAGTGGAAGATATTATCTATATGTCTGTAGAGCCTAAACCACTAGCATTAGTGATATATTACATTATTATGTGTACATATAGACAGACAGTGATGAAATGGTTAAGTCATGAGCATGTGTTGTGTTGTGTATGTGTATCTGTGCATGTGTATTATACATATTGTTGTGCATAAATAAATAGGTACATCGGGAAGCTTGATCATCAGAAAAGTATGCAGCTATAGACAGTGAGGTGTATGGAACTAATGATAACAAGCATCCAGCCTAACCTTTCATCTGGAGTAATATATTTGAAAATAATCTATTATGTGCAAAACACCATGATAGATCCTCTAGAGCAGTGCTGCTCAATAGAAATACAATGAGAGCCATACATATAATTTTAAATTTCCTAATAGCCACACTGAAAGAGTAACAAGAAATAAGTGAAATTAATTTTTATAATACAAGATTTGTCCAATGATTTCAATCCCTATTTCCCTTGCAGACACAACGAAAAAAGAATTCATAGAAAAATTAAATCACTGTCTTATTTTACAAAATCAAGGCTGAATATTCAATTTTTAAAAATTTTATTGTTGACACTGTTTTAGATGTCCCCATTTCCCCCCCTTTGCCTGTGTTCCCCACCCCCCTTTCCCTCTGGCCATCACCACACTGTTGTCTGTGTCTATGGCCTGTGCATATATGTTTTTTGGCTAATCTCTTCACCTTCTTTCATCCAATTCCCCCCCTTCCCCTTGTTTTCTGACAGCTTTCAGGCTGTTCTGTTTCCATGCCTCTGTTTCAATTTTGTTTGTCAGTTTATTTTGTTCATTAGATTCCACATATAAATGAGATCATATGGTATTTTTCTTTCTCTGACTGGCCTATTTCACTTAGTATAATACTCTCCAGGTCCATCCATGCTGTCAAAAAGGGTAAGATTTCCTTCTTTTTTACAGCCTCATAGTATTCCATTGTGTAAATGTGCCACAGCTTTTTTATCACTTCACCTACTGATGGGCGCTTGGGCTGTTTCCAGATCTTGACTATTGTAAATAATGCTGCTATGACATAGGGGTACATACATTCTTTCTGATTGGTGTTTTGGGTTTCTTTGAAAAAATACCCAGGAATTGCTGGTTCATAACGCAGCTCCACTTTAATTTTTAAAGGAAGCTCCATGTTGTTTTCCACAGTGGCTGCACTCATCTGCATTCCCACCAAGAGAACACGAGGGCTCCCCTTTCTCCACACCCTCACCAGCACTTGCTGCTTGTTGATTTGTTAATGGAGCCATTCTGACACGTGTGAGGTGGTACCTCATTGTGGTTTTAATTTGCATCTCTCTGATGATTAGTGACCTTGAGCATTTTTCCTATGTCTATTGGCCATCTGTATGGAGAAGTGTCTATTCAGGTCCTTTGCCCATTTTTAAATTGGGTTGTCTTCTTGGTGTTGAGTAGTATAAGTTCTTTATATATTTTGCAGATTAACCTCTTATCAGATGTATCATTGGCGAATATGTTCTCCCATACACTGGGTTCCTTTTTCATTTTGTTGATGGTTTCTGTTGCTGTGCAGAAGGTTTTTAGTTTGATGTAGTCCCATTTGCTTATTTGAATAATCAGTTTTAAAAGTTTCTACTTTTGATATTGCTGAGCTGCTTTGGGCAATCTACTAACCTCGTGATGGAGGATTCTCATTTCTGAGATAGTTGGTTGTACTTTATGTTAATCCTTGATGAAAAAAACAATGAATTTCTCAATTTTTCCCTGAACTATATTTGTATACAACTCATGACCATATCCTTTGTAGGGACATGTTCTATCCAACTAAATTCCAAAGCAAAGTGGTTATTAGTTATTCAAATTCAGCAAATACGTATTGATTGCCTGCTATATACCAACTATAGATATAATCAAGAAATAGTTCTTTCACAGGTGGAGCTCATAGAATAGACTAGAGAAAAGACAGACAAATACACAAATATATATAACAAAATGCAGTGAGTGCTTTGTCTCTCTGATGTTACAAACAGATGGGCACATTTTTCTTCAAATACTTACTTGTCTCAAACCTGTTAAACAAGTGAACAAGACACAGTTGCTTAGAGTATAAAGAAAATAGCAGCCATTGCCTGAAGGAAATAAAGTTTGAGGCTTTGTCAAGTAAGAAATTAATAAATATTTAGAATCTTCCATAAATTCGAATTTTGGTATATTTTCAGTTTTTAAAATGTTTAAAACTTAGTGATACTTGCAATCTGTAAGTATCAAATACTATTATTTTATTATCAACTTTAAACTTGTCAGTTACACAATAGAAATAGTAAAGAGATTTGCAGGAAAAGGACTGGGTTAGGAAAAGCATCTACACATAATCATAATGGGCATTACATTTAAAATGTAATAAATATAGATTAATTTTGGCCATCCACGTTCCAAGCACCATTTCTTTCTGGACGTTCAATAATTGTCTGCCTCTTACCCCACTGAAGTCCTCTGATGTTCCAGGGACAGGTGGCACTCTCCACAGAGAATAAAACTCGGGTCTCCTGGGTATTGTGAGGAAGGTGTTGATTTTCTGGCCCTATGGACAATTTTTTTCCTTCTCCTCTCAGCCCTGAGCCTCACCCCTCCTCCTTCTACCAAATCTAGTGCCGACAAGCCTCTTGGGGTTTCTGCAGTGTGAATGAACTTGACTTTCTTGGGCATCCCAAAGGACAGACAACTGCGCTTCCACTTCCAGCTCCCTGGCTCAGCGGCCTTGCTAATCGCCCTTCTACACTTGTCACTTTCTGAAACTTGGTTGAAGTGTTTCATCCACGGAGGTCTCTTACATGTTTTGTCCTTTTGACTTGATACACTTTTCATTTCTTTAATGTAATTTTGAGATAACTTCAGGAGGAGTAGTAGATGAATACATCGTGTCTATGTACCACGTTCAGCATTAACATCCCCGCAAAGCACCCTCTCTGAACGGGCGAGGACAGAGCCGCACGGCCGGCAGGTTGCTGACCGCGAGTGAGCTCATGCTCTCCGGAGCACAGGAACACATTGTTACGGACACAGCTGCCCTGCCAGTGACGGTATGCAGCTCCATGCCCGTTCCTGTTTCTTTTCTTTCTTTCTTTCTCTCTCTTTTTTTAAGTGGAAGTGTCAGGATCAATGGGGCCAATTTTGCATCAGAGTTTGACGGACTACTGTTACTGTCTGACCCAATACTGACAACGGTACAAGAAAATCTAGAATACAGACATGCCAAAAGTTCCACAGAAAAAAATTCAGTTGAGTTTTTTATGTTTTCTGTAACCTCCTCAGTTAAGTGCTTTTGCAGACATTTTTTTCCCCTTGTAAAATTAAAAGAACTTAATGTTCTTCCATATGGTTCAAGTTGAAAGTTTAAGTGTTAGCCCTCTCTCTCTCTCCACCCTATCTAAAAAACAAAGAACTTCAAAAATTGTACTGGGGCTGAACTTCAGATATTTTCATTCCAAAATTAGGACTGGAGGTTGTTTCCAAATAGCACTACCCTGGTTGAATTTATGGCCTTTCGGTGCCCTGGACTGTTCCCTTCTGAGGAAGGACCCTGCCCAAGACTCTGATCTCTCTGTAGTTGGCCCATGAGATCTGAAAGAGACAGGGCTCCAGTAAAGCCTCGAGAGTGTGCCTGTCGTCAAGGGATACGACCTCAGGCAGAAAAACTGGGAAAAAAAGACCATGTCAGTTTCTACTTCCAAGAAAAGCAGTTGCTATTTTGATAACAGTAATGCCCCTTTAGTTCAAAGTCACCAGCTATCAAAACAAGTTGCAGTTCACAGCAGACTAATTCCTTTCCATTACGGAGAAGCAGATCCCAGTGTAATTGAGTCCAAATAAAAATATATTTATAGAGAAAACTCAGTCTATGAGGAGCAAGGAAAAATCAGCAACAAGCTGAGCTTCTTAAATGGTCAGGCAAAAAAACCCCACGAAAAACCAAAACCAAAAAAACCCCACCGTTATATCCATAGGATTAAGAAATCACTGGAAAAATATCTTAGAGGAAACTGATATTCTAAAAGATGATTCGCCAAGGAGATAGGGTAATAGAAAGCAATCATACAGAATTAGTCTTGCTCTGTCCCGTGTGTTCACTGTTCAGAGCAGCTCTGCTCTGCACTCGGTATGAGGTTTGAACAGGAAGTATTATTGTCTGGCATCAGAGCCAAGGCAGGATCCAGCTTGAACCTCCAAGTCATTTCACAAGGAAGTATGAAATTGCAGAACCATGTGGGTGGGCAATAGACTCGACCTGACTCTCATTTACTAAATAAACACAGACTTGAGGAGTTGTACTTCTGAGAGCTTCAGCAGTGGCACTGCCAGAGTATAGCACTTGGGGGAGGGGGGTTTTGACCCCATCATAAATCTCCACAAACATCCCCCCCTCCAAGCCACCTTTAATAAACATATAATCTAAGCAACCTAAGTGGAATCTAGTGTGCTTGCTCCAATGTAGTTTCAAGACAAGTCAATTAGCCTCCACTTCCAAAAACCTTTCCAGCACTAAATCCCTCCTATAGGGAATTTCTGGAACTGGTGCCCCACTGAATTTTAGTCCAGATCTTGAGATTATGTGCAAGGTTGGTTCTCGCCGAAACAGAGCACTAGAGGCCTCCTTGCTCCCTGGTCCTTAGTATTCCTGTGATATTTGCTGGCAGGAGAGCAGGTAAAGAAAACCATACCGTTTGTGTGCATAAAAGATGACTTCTTAAAGATGTGCAGACAGCAAAATCCATGCTTGAGCAATTGTGAAAACAAGGAAAACCTGAAAACAGTTAGTGATCTATTTATACACGTAAAAACTGGAATATGATTTCTTACTGTATGGACTGGACGGCTCTCAAGTTTTTTCTTCGCAAACTTCTTGGCAGGGAGGGACATATTCAAGAGAGGAAACCACAGAGGCATATTTTGTGAGTTGTCTGAAGTGGACACATATGGATGAAGCATGCTCATTTTAGGTAAGGCTTACTTTTTCAAAATGTATTGGCTAGAAAATAATAAAAAGAGTATAACACAATTTTTCATTCCATCGCACTCTTGCATTTCTAGTTATGGTACTGGTCAGTGTAACAGTGAAAACTCAATATTTATGAAATAACTACGGTTTAAGCCTATGGATCTTCAGCCAATGTTTGAATCAGAGAATTTGTGAATAAAATTCCCTTGGATTTTGATATCTATCATCACATAAAAACACTTATCTGACCTAAACATGTGGAAGATACTCTACTGTAAGGCACGTTCAATAGAACTGTGGTATTTGAGGTTGGAAAGAATCTTAAAATCCATTGAGTCTAACTGTGATGTGTTCCTTGGTGAGACCTGAAGTCTTATTCAGAATACACCTCTGCTAACATAGGGGTAGCCACTTTTGTAAATAAAAAACCAGAAATAAAAATAAAATATGTTCAAGCAATTAGGATAGTGTTCTTGATGTGGTTGAGTCACAAAGGTATCAAGAAAGCTACATGATCAGATGGAATGAATAACCAGAATTCGTTTTCTTAGCCAGCCACTCAAAATATCCTTTCTCTAGCCATAATGTTACAACAGTTTCATAGCTTTATGTACTCTTAGCATGTGATTCTGGATTTTTTTTTAACTACAACTATGTCTATTGAACTACATTTCATAAGCTATCACTTAACTGGACAAAACTCTTGGCCTGGTGTAGCTGGAGTGCTTTTGTGTATGAGGCATTGTCTGCTAACTAAGCCTTGTCTGTAATTTCAACATAAACAGTTGAGTGGACATCGTCTCTTACAGAACATAGAAGTTGACCTAAAAGATACCAGAGATACAATGGACAACAATTCTTGTTCTAACCGTGCAATTCTGTGATGCTTGAGACAATTTTAAAGAAATCAGGTGAAGGCAAGGATGTTGCTGACAGAGAGGGCTATAGAGTCTTAAAAAGAGTTAAGTCAACTTAGGAGGTATGCATGATATTCTTGAGGATGGACCTTCATGATGCAAACATTGAAGAGAACTTTCCTTGGAGGAAGACAAGATAAAAGAACATTAGGTTCCAAATGTAAATGGAACCCCCTCCCCTCAAAAGTTAAAACAAATGGAGACCCAGGGAAGTCCTTCAATTGAGAGATCTTGGCTCTCTCACTCCATAAACCGTTTTGCTCCAGGGGATATGTCCAACCTGAATTTTAAGAAGAGACCCTATGATCTGGCACCATGAGTTGGCATACAATTGAACCCACTCCCAGGATATTAACCTTCTTTGCCAGGGAAGTCATCATCTGAATGGGAAAAACCATTGCAAAATTTTCCCTTCATCTAACAAGAATGACTCATTGTAGATGTATCACAAGGAAGTGTTTTGTTCCAAACACAGTTCCTAGAAATAGTGGGGCATTCCAGTCCAACAGATGAAAACTCGCCTCATAAGAACCAAACCAGCCTGTTTGCACCACTTGTCTACGAATTCAAATTTCCTGCTTTTAAGAAGATGAGAAAGAGATGGGGCTTGTAAAAGAATGGATAATTCCCAAGCCTCTGGGGATTACCTAGATTGTAGAATATTTACAGCAAAATTTCAGTCCCAAGAGACGTTCCTCATCACTCTTGGATCCATCGTTTCTCGCTGCTCTCATTTGTTAAATGAAAGCACATTTTATCAGGCTAAACAAAGCTTAGTTGAACATTTAAATCTATTGTGTAATTATGACAACTTAAAAAAATTAATGCAACTTTTAGATTAATTATAGTTATATATATGTATATATAAAACAGGTTAGTAAATTTTATTTTTTAAATAAAATTAATACTTAAAATTTTTAATTAAAAAATTCATGGTATATTGGGAAGTTTATTGAGCTGATGATAGAATACTGAGTCTAGTTCCGATTTTCCCAATAACTAATTTAGATCAGGGGTTTCATCTCTCTATTCACCTGGGTAATGAGAAGATTGCCTGTAAGTTTTCTCCAGACCTAAAATTCTTTGATTCTAAATATAACATGTTCCTTTCCCCCAAATCAGAAATAACCAGCAAAAAAGGCAGTGTTTTCTAAGTGCCGAATGACTGCATTAGATAAGGAGAGACATGTCAGTTCTAGCCAGCACAGCAGGATAGATTCAAGGAGGGTGTGTGATCTGAGCCAGACTTGAAAGTGGGGAGAATTTTGATAAGTGAACTTCAGAGGAGTCAAATTATGGGGGTGCGGCATAAGCTAATGTCTAGAGAAAGAAAAACTGAAGGTGTGTTAAGAAGTTAGGAAGCAGGCCAAATGTCATAACGGAGAGTTCCTTTAGGAGAGGCTAGCCTAAAGATTAGAGACCAGATTTTGAAAAGTCTTTACTGCCTGGATATACAGAATTTACGCTAAACAATAGGCAGCACAGAAACTTTTGTTTGTTTGTTCGTAGTTGGGCAGCTGGGGGAAGTATACGTGCACATAAGTTTTTGGAAAAGAAGAAAGTGTTGCTCCTTTCCTATTACCTGTCCGTTTCCATTTCTTCCTGGAGCATAGACAACAAAAATGTCAACTTTATTTAAAAGCATGGATGGTTTATTTAGTTTTTATTCTGTGTCAGAATGTAACATTGGGGCAGGATGCAGGATCCCTTCGATTACTACTACATAATTCCTATTTTATTAGTTAATTCAATTTATCTGCTTAATTAGAGATCAATCAGGGAATATGTTTCCTGTGTTCTACATTATTGCTATGGACTATATGTTTGTATCCCTCAAAATACATATGCTGAAAGTCCTAACCCCCAATGTGGTGGTATCAGGAGGTGGAACCTTTGGGAAGTGATTAGGTCATGAGGGCAGAGACCTCAAGAAAGGAATGAGTGCCCTTATAAAAGAGACTCCAGAGAGCTCTCTCTCTCCCCTTCTGCTATGTGAGGACAAAGTGACAAGACGACCATCTATGAACCAGGAAATGGGCTCTCATCAGAAACCAAATCTGTTGGCCTTGATCTTGGACTTCCCAGCCTCCAGAACTCTGAGAAATAAATTTCTGATGCTCATAAACCACCTGGTCTATGGTGGTCTGTTATAGAAGCTTGAACTAAGATAACTATTTCAAAATCATACTTCTCAAGTATTTCATGTGTGCTACGATTAAGAGCCTGGGAGCAAGACAGATATATCTTTTACTTTGGAATTTTTAATGTCTCTCAATTACTTCTTAGGATGAGTGATTTTTCAGAGCTGGTATTTTTGTTATGTGTATTGCATACTTTCTTGGCAATGGCAAATAAAAACTATGCAGAACATATCCACATAGTTTAACAGTCATCAGAGTGTTTTATTTCCCTCAGGAATAGTGTGAGGCGACTTAAGTAGTGATGTGTTCATTTAAATGACTTTATCTGCATTATTCTTCCTAGAAAATGCAGATCTAAACATTAGACCATCCTGTGGTTTCTGTAGGGGAAAGGACAGGGGATAAGGTGGTAGGACGGAGGAAACAGTGGAATTCAGGGATGGTCAATAAAAAAAGGGCGCTAGATCCACCATCTTCCATTATTTGTTCAAGGCATAGAATTTACCCTCAGAAAAGGCAAAAACCCAGTATGAGTCCTCTTATGATCTCATCTGTGTCGCATGCTTCTCTGTGGTGTTTATTGTAAACCGATGGCACCTGTATAAAATGTGAAGTGACATGGGGATCGTGCAATGTGATGTGATTGATCTTAGGTGTGGTTTTGGTACCACAGTTCCAGTAGACCATTAGAGAAGAGTAATGCTCTTCTTAATTTGGAGATTTTAACATTATTAGGTACTTCAAAGCCACCATAAAACTTAGCTTGGTGTTTTTATTAGGGTAACGTGGTAGAAACTTTTCCCACTGTGAACCCCTACACTACTTATCTCACAGTCCCTGTCCTAGAAATCACATGAGGTTTTGACTATTGTAAACTATACAATCCTGGGAGTCCATCCAGTTTATCTCTGTGATCAGTGCTTTCGATCGGGTTTCCGTCACTTATCAGATTTGCCAGCTTTATCTCGAGTCATACTTCAAGTTGCCAATAACATCAGACAAATAGTTTGAGGTGGGACAGACAGTTACCAGTGCTGGCCTACTCCAGATGTGAGCAAACTCTCCCTCACTCTCTGACCCACCCTGCCCCATATTCCCGCCCTGCCCATGGCCCGCGTACTTATTGCACAATATGCCTCTCTAGGGCTCAGGAGCAATTCATATTTCTGACATTTACCCTTCCTCATTTAAATACAAAATTTCCCTAGTGTTATGGCTAATTACATAAGTCTATTAGAAAACTGCAATATAAAGATATATCATCTGCCTCCCCTGGAAATGTTCCTCGGCCTACCTACTAGGTTAGAATCCTGTCACGCTCCCGCATTGCTCTCTGCACGCCTGCACGACACCTTCCCAGGTATAACCAGATGTTTACATGTAATCAGTGGTTCTAGATACACTCTCCCCGCTGTACTGTAAGCTCTGAGAAGGAAGAGGCAGGGTCTCTAGCTGTACTGTTACCCGATCCCCAACACAACGCCCGGTGCGTGTAGGACAACCGGTCACTGTGCTGAACAGGCGAACAGAGCGCAGCTACATGTATAGTACCAGGCACCTCATAAACGTTGCACGGAATGAGGCCTCAATTCACTGTACTGGGCCTTTTCTCAAGGAGGACTGTGAGGAATAATGGGGGGAATTTCAGTCCCAGTGACAGTCCCGTGGGGAAAATAAGCCTTCTCGACATGTGGATAGAGCTGTTGCTCGCTTCCAATAGCGACTCAGGCCCTTCCTCCTGAACGTGGTCTTAGGTTCGGGGAGCTCACAGGACTCACTTTGTTCCAGGCCATGTTAATTTCCCCTCGCATTTATGTTACTAACCAAATGGAGTAATGACTGGATGCTACAGGAAATGAAAAGCATACAATGAATCTCCTTTTGCTCCTGGAAATGCAGAAGGCCTTTGGTCAAATTAAAGTGGAAATTATAACCATAGATATAAACGGATTCGAGTGCAGAGCAACTGCTGACGGCGGTGGGTGAATGCCCACAGCTTCCTAGGGAGTGGCACTGAGCCCATGTGACAACCACAGCTGGGAGGAGACCCAGGCTTCAAGAAAGATCGCCCCCCGCCCCGCCATGCCCCAGGTTGGTGGGCACTCTGTTCAGAGAGGCAGGAGAGTGTGGCATTGAAGGTGCAGACTCTGAAGCCATACCACACGAGTTCAAAGCCCACGCCTGTGACTTACTTTTTGGGGTTTTTCTGGGCAAGCTACTTAAACTCTCTGTGCCTCATTCTTTTCATCTCTAAAACGGAGATGATCTCTAAACCCCACTGCCTAGGGTTAGGGAGAAGACTGAAGTAGTTAATGCAGATAAAGTTTTTAGAAGAGTTTGCTAGAGTAAATGTTCCCTGAGTAATATTTTGATGACTAGCACAGAGCACGGGACTTGGACAGTGGTGGAAGCCAAAACTAAGTGCATCAAACAGGATGGTTTCCAAATACTCATCACTCTGGCTGAAGAAACTGAAAAATGGGAAGGAACTCAGGTTAATCTGCATTTCTTAACTATGTGCAAAAAAATAATACTATTTGGAATCTGCAGTGCATGTTGTAGTTGTTAAAGCAGTCTCAGACGTTTTCATATTTAGTTATAATATCTCTCTTACACACAGGAAAGGGTATGTATGCCTCTTCAGCAGGTAAAGGAATTCAAGATAAAAGGTCCAGGTTAGCCCAAGATCAAATGGCCTATAAACTGTGGATCAGGGATTAGAATTTAGTTCTGAAATCTAGTCCCGAACTTGCATACTCACTTCTTGGCCATTGCTCTGAGGTTGTCTAAGATTCAAAATGCTTACATTTTTCAGACTTTATCCTTTTATAAATTTATTCATTCTGGTCATTCAAATATACTTAGGGGTATCTACTAAGTGGATATCTATTGGTTGATATAATGTTCTGTATCCCATGGTTTTTTGACCCATATTTAATAAATAGTTACTAAATATTGAACACTAAGAATATAGAGATGAAGAAGTCCTTGTGTTGACCTCGAGGGACTCATTTTACAGTGGGGGATGCAGAGAGAAAATGAGTTAAAATATAGTGCACTATGGTAATAACATAGGGAAGCACACATGAAGAGCTGTAGCACAGGGAGGATAAGCCAGCGTGGAGGAGAGAGGGGGCAGTGGCTAAGGAAAGACGTGTGAGCTGAGCTCACACCGAGTTTAGGAGTTAGCCAGGATCAATACAAAAGAGCGCACGTGAATCGATATTTGTTATATGCCAAGCACTGTTCTAAGTATTTCCTATGTGTTAATAAATAAGAACTGTAGCACTATTAACATGGTTTTATAATTTTGAATACAAACATTTAAAGTTATATCTTGAATTTGTTGTCTCTCTCCATCTTCAGTGCCACTATCATTTCTCTTCTGACGAGTTATGGGTATCCCAAATGCCTCACCCCCTTCACTCTTACCACGGTCCAAGCCATTTCCCACACAGCAGCCAGAATTCACTTCTTAAATAATAAGGTGCATGTAAACGCTCCTGCTTAAAACTCTCAATGATTTCTCATTTTTTTTAGAAGCCCCAAGTCGTCTTCTTGGCCCATAAGACCTTCCATGATATGGATCCTTCCCATTTGCCTTATCTTCCCCCTCCCTCCCTCCCTCCCTCCCTCCCTCCCTCCCTCCCTCCCTCCCTCCCTCCCTCCCTCCCTCCCTCCCTCCCTCATTCCTTCCTTTCCTCTTTTCTCTTCCCCTCTCTCTTTCTTTTCTTCTCTCATCTCATAACCCTACCTTCCACAAGTCCCTGTACACAGTGCACAGAACACAGATAACACGGATGCTAATGTGTGATTCTTTAATAAGGGAAATGGTTTCATGGTGAGACAGTTTTGGAAAATATTGAGTAAAACAAAGACAGCTTTTGTTTGTTTGGGTGGCTGGCTTTTACATTGTAGAGCTTTATAAATACAAAATTGTGTATCTTGCACTTTTCTCCAATCTAACCTTATTGACAAAATTTTTTTAAGGTGATTCTCATATGAAACACTCTTAGAACATATTTTGGGAAATGCCTCATCCTAAATAAAAGCCATATTAAAGAGATTACCTTAAGTTGGGTCAGCAAATTTAAGACCTCCTAAAACATATCTTTTGGGAGAAAAGATAGAAGGAACAGTTAATAATCAGTAATTATTTCTGCCAGATGTCAATAAATGTTTATGAATTCCTAAGAGATCTAGTGGAACCTCCTTTTACCTTCTTTGTTCCACAGCCAGGGCTTCTATCATGTACTTAACTTAGGTTCCAAGGATTGAAATGAGTCACTCTTTTGAGTTAATTAAGTTCAATAAGGATTTATGGAAGATCTCCTAGGATAGAATATGATTGGAAAGTTTCCTTGGCAGGGAGTACCACCAGAGTGGAGGAATTGTAAAATTTTCTTTCCTGTTTTCCAACCAGAAAGGGTGGTTGGATTGAAACTCAGGTGCTCCTTACTATGTTCTCATGAATCAGAAATTATATTTACCAAATGTTAATTTGTTGTAAAATTAACAATAGCATATATGGGTGATAAGTAGCCTTTCATGGGTTTTACCTGTTTGCAAAAGAGAGGAAAGGAAATTATAAAACCAAACAGCATAGGTTCATAAGGCAAATAAAAGTTATATAGATCTTTTCAATGAATACAGCTCTATAGTAACTCAGTTAAAAAGACTGAGAGGGAACTGATAGGTGCTATGGTTTATTGCTAGTGTGGTTTTCTAGAGTTTTTTTTTCTCTTAAATTTTCTGTAATTGCATGTACTGGGATTTTAGGATGTGAGAAATGGACAGCTGATCTAGAATAATTTCTCAGCAATAAAAGCCTACTTTTTGAAGGCCTACTTTTTCCTGTTCTGTCATTTTTATTGCCACCAAACACATTCCCCCAGAGATAAAAGGATAGATATGAATAAAAAAATGGGACAAATATTTTTGAAAGAGAGTAGATTCAAAGAAGAGTATATTCTTAGACTATTTCTACTACTGTTAGTATAAAATTAATACAATCTTGACCATGAAGCATGAATGAACCAAAGTGTATGAAAAATCTGATGACTGGCAGATCAAGGTCTATAGCTACTTAAATGAGGGTCCTAGTGCAAAATACAAAGTACTGTTGTCTTTTAGGGGCCATGAAACAGCTAAAGGAAGATACAGATTCATTTGACAATAGAATCTTAGGAAATTTTGTTGAGTTTGTACATGGAAGAGGGGCAAAAGCATCTTTTGCCTAATTGCAATAAATACTCAAAATTAGGCTCACATCAGAAAGAGATAAACCTCTTCTTCTTGCCACTGTGGCCTTACCATGAAATCAGTGATGCTTGTCCTGAAAGATCCCATTCTGTTTGTGACTTGGGAGCTACCTACATTTGGACACTCGAACACTTTGGTCTCTTTGTTCCTCTCCAATGCACAGATTTTTTTTTTTTTTTTAATTCAGAGAAAGAAAACACTTGTCTTTGCTCAGTCTATTACTTTACAAATGGATGGTGTAACTGGTCCCAAGCAAGGATATCTCTTGCCAAGAACAAACAGAACCCCATAAAAGCAATTTGCAAAACAGTAATGTGTTGATCCTAGAAGACAATCTTTGCACTTGTCAGGGAAACTGTGGGAAGGGTCATAAGTAAATCACTTAAATTCTCTGGGCCCCATCTACTTACTTCTTTCACGAAGGTTTTGTGGTGTTCAAATTAGAAACGCATGCAAAACTGGCTTGTCAACTGTAAATAGTTTTTAAATACTTGTGTCTAAGGTAGGGTCCCTCCAGAAGGAGACTTTGAAAAAAGGAATTTAATGCAAATAGAAAGCTCTGTAGAGTGCAGAAGTGAGACCAATATGGGGTAGGTTAATATGCAGATTACTGCCAGGAAAGACTGGAGCTCACTCCCACTGGGACTTCTGTGGACAGTGGACAGCATACCTGGAACTGGGGTATGGGAGAAGAGTATCCCCAGCGGCTGCTACGATTGCTTATCATGAAACAAGCTTTACATCTAGCCCTGGACTGTGTCTACAACTGGGCCCTTTATGGAATATTATACCTGTATAAAGAATTAATCCATATTTTGTTAATTTAGGTCATTTTATGATGGGTGTGCAATTATGTTATTGTCTCTGTATATGCATATGTATATACACAACTTATCTTTTAAGAATTTACTTTGAGTCATCTTAATTAAGAGATCAATTAAAAATAATGCTAAAATATTTTACCTTTATTTGAGGAGGTTATTAAATTACAACAATAAAAATGACAATATGCCTATGATGTTTATAATTATATATCTCACTATTATATAAAAGTATCTTATAAATATATCATTCTAAAATTTTTAATTTCTTATGATTTTATATTGTTTAAACATTTTTATTAAAAGTAGTGATGTATGTTGTTGACACAATGTTATGTTAATCACTGTATTTTGAATTATTTTGCATATTACTACAAGAGGTTTTTGTATTTATGTTGTTGGGGCAATGGAAACATTTAGCTCTTGAAGTAACTGATCAAGAATTAGTAAGTCTCAATTCATTGTGATAAAAGATAGGGTTTTTATATTCTGTGTTTCACTTATCTATTGCTGTGTAACAAATGACTCCAAACTTAATATGCTAAAATAAGGATGATTTATTTGCCTATGTTTTTATGAGTCAACTGGGCACTTTTTGGCTCTGTATGGTACTGACTTGGTCAATGGTGCAGCTGCTTTCAGCTGGCAGTTGGGCTGAGCTTGAAGGTCCCGAAGGCCTCTCACTATGTGGGCCTTGGTGCTGTTGACCAGTGCCTTTGTGCTCATCCATGAGGCTCTCTCTCCACATGGCATTACTCTTTCAGGGCCTCTCCACAAGGCCTCTCTCTCTTGAAGAGCAGCCTTCTTAGAGCCTGGCAGCTGTATTC
The DNA here is from genome assembly GCF_964146895.1 of Miniopterus schreibersii. NCBI lineage: Eukaryota > Metazoa > Chordata > Mammalia > Chiroptera > Miniopteridae > Miniopterus > Miniopterus schreibersii. Next base: position 28,939,989 of record NC_138117.1, read on the forward strand.
CAAGAGAACGAAAGGGGTCGCTGCCAGGAGTCCTAAGAACTAAGCCAGAACTGCATAGTTCCACTTCCGCCCTATATTTGGATCAGAGCAGATCACAAGTCCAGTCCATTTTCAAGGGGAGGGGAAATAGACTCCACCTGTTCATAGAGGGAGTCACATGCATATATATGGAGGGGAGGAATGGCCTATCTTTGGAGACTACATCCCATATTCTGGATGGCAATGTGCCAAATATACATCAGGTCTTTTCGATCATGAAAAAAAGAATAGAAGCCTCTGACAGAAGGTTCTTTCATTAGGTTTAAATCATTGTCCCTAAAATATTCCTGCATATTCAGAAATTATATATTATTAAATAGACTCTATATTTTAAATACATTATTTTTTTGAGAATTGATGAAACTTGCTTTTTTTTCCCCAGCTAACCTGAAAGATATTTATGGTTATATGCATTTTTGTAGGAATCAATGCTTGCAGAAGGTATCACTATTATTTTTAAATCTATTTCTACATTTTCCATATTGAAATGTTTCTTCCACTATAATCCCCTCTTTGTTATAAAAATGCTTTAAAATTGTGTTATTTTTATATTGATAGGATCTCTTTGACATATAAATCTTTACTTGGCTTCATCCTCAACATTCATAGGCCTATGGGCTTTTGAGATTGGGATGGGGTTAACATTTGAGATTAGGGTGGAGCTATTTAGGATGGAGTAAATCAAAGCTCTGAGGTCAGATCAGTCTATTTCTGTACAATGTTTGGGAAGACTGTCACCTTAAATTTGGCTCACTAGGAATCTTATTTCTAAACAATAATTAAAAGAATGAGGTGTTTTTTTAATTTTTGTTGGCAGGCTGATAGACTAGCATTATTGTATTCAGCATCCAATTGATTCTAAGACTCTGTACCAGTTAAACTTTAGGGAAATTTTATTGTAGAGTAATTAAACTTTGACGAGTTGTGTTCTTTACAGTCTGATCTCATTCATTGTTTTAATTATGCCTTATTGTGTTCTAATGTGTTCATTTTTAATACAAATGATGGGTTTGTTCTTGTTTAATTTTAAAGCTATTTATCTCAAATATTGTCTAATAAACTGTTAAGACAATGTTTGCCATATTTGTGAAAAAAGACACGATTTAGCAATAGTATTATGTTAACAAAGAAACCAAAAAACAAGACAGAAGACTACGAATCTGCCAACAGTGGTTTTCCTACCTATGGTGGGATGTGAAAGCTCATCCTTCTCTCACATTCATTCATGTCCACATGGCTTTGACCCTGTGTTCACAGCTGGTTCCTGATAGAAGTGTGAGGTTGGATGAAGTACAAAATCATGAACTTGGTGTCTACGAGTCCTGCAGACTATTTCCTGTTCTTCCTTTCTGTAACCTGCAAGCTTGGATGACTGTCACATAACTGTTTAGTGTAGGGTCCAGCATTTATAAAACTAGAGATTGACCCCACACACTTTCCTCACCATGTTGATCTGGAATGAATAATGGCTACAGGGAATACTTGACAGAGCTGGCAATTCTTCTATAATCCCTTCCATTCAGGTGCTTTGCCTGGACAGCAAACACTGGAATTCTGATATCCTCATGCTTTCCTGGTCTATTGGATGCTGGACTCTCTCCTGTTCCTCTCAACTCCCTTAAGACTCTTAAATCTGCTAGAATCACCTAAGGCACCCACATTTGAATTTACTACTCTGGCAAGCACTTTTTAAATTATGCTAAAATCAGAAGGTCATAAAAGTTCCTTTTGTTGCTCTCTCTGTTAGCTTACCTTGGCCCAAGTGCATTTTAATTGCTTTTCTCCAGATCCAGTGCCTGCCTTTGCATTCTAATTCATCAGGCACACTAACCCAGGCCAGGTGGGGCAGGTAGTACTCCCCATTAGTGTGGGGGACTCTTAGGCTGTTGTGAGGGCAACACTACTCCCCAATTCTATGTATAGGTTTGATCTTGATAATAATAATCAATGTCTAAAAGTAAGACCATAATGTGCTTCAAAACTTAGATTATAAAACCATATTGGCAGTGTTGGTTCCACACTCTTTGGGATAGAGTACACTCTTTCCTTCTGAGTATCTAAAGTTCAGTCAATATTGTTAAAACTAAAATAGACTTACTGCTGTGGTTGCCATTTATATTACTTTCATGACTTTGAGATCTAAAACATTATTTTCTAAATTTCTGGTTGTGCAAGTACCAGGCAACTAGTTAGAGTCCACTTTCCCCACTCTTAAAATCTGTCATTTCCAAGGCAGGTCCTCTGAAGAAGCAGTCATTTCAAGATTGTAATCATATCTAAAGGAGGGGAAGTAGTGATACAAAGTAAATGAGATGAAACCCCCCCAGGGCATAACCAGAAATTTGATGGAAGAAAAACACAGAACTGAATTGATTTACGAAAGCATCCCTGTACCATGGTGGTTTAGACTTTGCAATGTCCCCTGTTGTTATTTATGGACCAGGAATGCAAACATTAGATGGCATGCCGTGGGTGGGCTATACTGCGTGTGTTGGGACTGTCTGGGTTTCATGTAGGGTACATTTAATGCAAATACAGAGTCTTGTTGAGGAGAAGGGACAGAAATCTGTCCTATGTTTATAGCACTAAGTGACAGTGTTCATGAGCTGCCCAGTATATTTTAGGGGTTTTTGGCATAACTCATGTTTATATTAGTTTTTGGAAGAAACTGGCTTTTACTTTGTTATCTTTCCAATGCCAAGTTTGAATAGAAAATGAACATTACATCAGCTTGTTTCTTGGTCCTTGGGAAAAATTCCAGCTAGAATGGACAAATTCAACCAGATTGCCAAGGGAAGAGACAGATGATGTCTGTTAAAAAGTGTGGTATCAAGTTTTACACATTTTGTTTGGAATACAGTGTTGTCTCCACCCCAATTATGGACACACACACACACACACTTAAAAATTTTAAGTTCAAATCTACTGAGTACACACAAGAATAAAGATTTATGTGAGCATATTCTTGTCCTGAATGTTTGGCAAGAATTTCATTATTCTGTAACAATCAGCCAATTAGTTGTGATTATGCTGATTGAAAAAGTCTCATGAGGAATGCAGTATCTGAAAAGTGGACTTGCATGAATTCTTTATTATACTTATTTCCAGAATTGCACATTAACTAATTGTATTACTTATTTGTTTCAGTGAAATATGAAGAATTTACGGCTCAATGGGCCTAGAGATCAAAAACATTGTACAGGTCACATTCTTGGTACCCTAAGGTAACCAAAGACTCTAAGTTCAGCTATTCTGTGACATGATTATCATTATTTTGTTTTTCTATAATGTGGGCAATTTGTCATTTTGGTCTGGGAACAGCTATCACAACCAAAGACAAGTTAATGTGTTAGATTTTTAAATATAAAAAATATTTACTTGCTTATTCTAGATTAGCAGTTGGTATGTATCCACTGACTTGGTTAATTACCGAAATCAAGCCTTTAAACTTTATTCACAACATCCAAGATATGGAAATAACACAAAATGTCCATTAACAGATGAATGGATAAAAAAGATGAGAGATCTATGTATATATAATATTATTTAGCCAGGAGAAAGAGGAAATTCTGTCATTTGCAACAACATGGTTGGAGCTTAAAAGCATTATACTAAGTGAACTAAAACAGAAAGAGAAAGACAAATACTGCATCATGGTATCACTTATATGTGAAATCTAAAAAAAGTGTCAAACTCATAGAAACAGTAGAAAAGTAGTTGCCAGGGGCTGTGGGGTGGGACAAATAGGGAGAGACTGGTAAAATGATAAAAACTTTCAGCTATAAGTTGAATAAAGTCAGAGGATCTCATGTAAAATGTGGTGACCATTATTGTTAACATTGTATTATACAACTGAAATTTGCTAAGAGGAACAACTTCAATGTTCCCACCAAAAAATAAATAAGTAAATGAGTAAAGAAAGAAAGAGAGAAAGAAAAATATATAAAATGATGTATGTGTTAATTAAGTAGGCAGTGGGAACCTTTTCACAATGTGTAGATATTTCAAATTACCATGACATACACTTTAAGTATCTTACAATTTTATTTGTCAATTATACCTCAGGAAAGCTGAAAAGGAAAAAAAGAAAAAAGAATCCTTTAAACTGAGAGAAAATACTAAAAACAAAGCAATAAATTAAAGAGCTCTGGGTGTGTTTGGATTATTTGAATGTCATGATTCTTGGGTGTGGCGACACTTGCTGGCTTCTCTCCACGGTGCTATCAAGGACCTTGTTCTATATTCCTATGATGTTTGGCTTATGGCATCTTGCCCCAGCTGTACCAGGAGTTCACTGTCATTGTAGAAGGAGCTCTCTCACCAGTCATACAGCTATTAAGTGCCAACCAAACGGCTTGGACCCCTCTCCTAAATTTGGTATCCCACACAATGTCTATTATACTGAGCGGGGACTGAGGCAATAGAAACTTGTTTTTTGTGTTTATTTTTGTGGGGCTTTCTTTGGAATGAGAATCTGTAGGAGAAAAATAGTACATATGATACTTGCCTAAGGCAGTCATTTATTTGTGAGCATCATAACCAGCCAAATAGTTGCTCGAGCTTAGAAAGAGGTTGACAGTGAGTTGGTGTGGTTGGCTCCCCTCTGTCCTGAGGTAATGCCTACCTTTATAAGACTCTAAGATTAGCAAGTCCAGGTTGAGGCAAACTGGCTCAGTCTGCTTTCCTTGGTTTGAAAGCTTCAGGAATCTGATTGTCAGATTGGTTGTGATTTTGTTTTTGTTTGTTTGTTTTTTTGAAGGCATTCCAGGCTAGATAGCTAGTCATACATTTATTCATTCATTCAATAACTATTTAGTTAACATTTTTTTGGGCCATGTATGTGCTAAACCATTGATATACAATGATGCGTGATCTTCCCTGTCTTCAAAAGCACATGGTCTAGGGGGGAATACAGGCCAATAGACACAGAGTTACAGCACAGTTTGCTAAGAGCAAATGCGAGATGCCAGAGAATGTTTAATTGGGTCACTTGACAGCTTGGAAGCTCAGGGAAGGCTACCCAGAAGAGATGAGAGCTACATGGACACAAATAGTAACTAACAAGTGAAAGAGGTGAAACACGAAGGATAAAAAATAGAAAATTCAAGGCGGAGAGTTCAGTTTTGCAAAAACCTAGAGATAATAGTTGAGACTTAAAATCTGCTGTGCCTTCTTGGTTAAGTTCCAATAACAAACATTCCATACTTTCTTTCCAGTTTTCCTTATTGCTTTGGCCAGAATTAACCCTTATTGTATATTAATTCTTACTACACAGTGTTGCCTTTGGTTGTCATAAGGAGTCACCAGGCTTTTTCCTGTAGGTAAAAGGGTTTCATTAGGAGCAGATGTAGTTCTAATCTGCAGAGTCTAGAAAACGTTCAAGGGATTATTTGGATTAAAGATCTCTAAGTATTAAAGAGAAAAATATTATCGTTACTTTAATAATACTTTCCCAAGTTGCAAACGAATAGCTGGCTCCAACAATCACATATTTCAGGCACTTAACAGCCCCACAAAGAAACTTCAACAGCTGAACTCCCTTGATTTGATTGCTAGAGAGACTCAAAGCTTTTGTTTTAATGCCAAAAATGGAATCACTAGGGCAAAAGGCTGAACTTAGACAGGAAGGCTGAACTTGAACCAAAGTTCAATGGCTTCATGAAATATGCTGTCATTCAATCTCATCACATTCAAGACACCATCAGTTGTAAGGTGCACCATTATTTCATGTAACATTAAAAAAAAAAAAAAATATCACCATTTAAACTGTGACATGCTATTAAGTTATGTTACCCTCCAATTTCAGAGATAATAAAATGTGAAATAATGCGTATCTTAGAACTGGTGAATTATGGTTAACAACAATGATAGGTATTTCAATGGTGAGCTTGCTGGTTATTTTTGTCTATATGATTTTTTTTTAAATTAAGAAGAAAAATAGAAAATTAAGTCAGGCATTTAGGATACTTTTTGCTTCAGAGCCTAAGTGTTGGACGGAACACAACAGAAAATTAGATCTTGAAATGGACAACCTAGTCTCCTGTACAGTAAAGTAAAAAGACCATCACGTAAGGGGATTTACTACACACTGAATCTGTGGGCTATCCTCAGCTTCCTCCTAACTCTCCCAAGTTGGATCATACAGTCTCAGTAAACTAAAGGAAACTCTCCTTGGGCCTCACCACTCTTGAAAGACTTTTGTGTTCTACAGTCATAAAGGTACGCAATAAAGCTAATAGTTAAGGAAGAGTGACTGTAGGAAAAGAAAGAACTAGTGAGAAATTTGAGGGAAAGTGGTGTCGGAATAACCCAGACTGGGAAGTGCGCATAAGCTTTTATTTTTTTTCTCTGACTGGTCTGTAAAGCAATAGCCGAAGATGAGCTAAGGAACAAACATAGAAGCCTAACCCGCACCCCTGACTCCTAAAGCTCATTTAAAACCGCTGCCAGAATCAGGGCAACAAAGACTTCTGGAAGAAGGTAAGACTATAGCCCCAAAGCCTCAGATTCCTTAGTAATCTGAGACTAGTTTCAGAGGATCAGACACGTGCCTTCCTGCCACTGCAGCACTAAGATTTCCTTTGTTACGACATAAAAATTTTACTACTATAAATCAGGGTGCTCTTAGCACAAGGAGACAAAAGGTAAATATTCTCATTATGGAAAAAGCTCCCACTGCCCACAGGAAAAAGACAACCCAGCACCAGAATGCACAGAGAATGAGCAGCAGGTCACAGATGAAGAAATGCAATTTCCAATAAATGTACGAAAATATGCTAATTCTTACCAGTGATGATCAGAGTATACTGTACGCCTGTAAACTAGGAGACCCCACTTTTGCTTGTAAGATTAGTAAAAAGTTAAAATAATTGATAATATTTAATATTAGTCAAGGTGTGGGTAGGAGTAGATATTGGTGTAAGTTTTTTGGAGGACAACTTAATATTTAATATTGGAATTTAAAACTTCACATTGATCAGCAAATCTACTTTAAGGACTCGACCTGCATGAACTACTTGGAGATTTGTGTGAAGATAATCACTGAAGTAATTTTATAAAAGCAAAAAAGTAGGGCTTTGTGATGAATATATTTGCTTATTTAAATAAATTTTTTATTGAAGTATAACATACAAAGGAGCATGAATTATAAGTACACAGCTTGGCAAATATCACAAAGTGAATATAACTGTTCAATTATTTCCTAGATCAGGAAATAGAAAAGTATCAGAAACTCAAGAGACCCCTATCCCTGTCACTACTCTTCAGAAGTAGCCGCTCTCCTGGTCTAACATTACAGCTGTTTTTTCTGCTTTTGAACACAAATTCAATCACATAGGATGTTTTCTTTTGTGCTTCGATTACTTTACTCAACATTCTGTTTGTGAGATTCATCCACGGTGTTGTGTGTAGCTGCAACTTGATTTTCATTAATGTGCATAAACATTTAGGGTATATGGTGGCCATGAGAAGGCACATCAGGGACCTCCGACTACAGGGAGCAACGCTGACCAGGGCCCATCGTGAGGAGGCTGTGTTATACACAGCAATTGCTGAGATAGCCAAGATCAGATTTGGCTCAGAAAGCACTGCAGGGAAGATTCCAAAACAAAGCTTGATAGGGCATTATTTCTATAATTCCTTTTCCTAACTGTGGGTCAAGGAAGCTTATGAAACAGACTGTGACTTTGGAATATATGCCAAATTGCAAAAGAGATAAAGGAGACCTGTGCTGGCACAGTGACAGCCACCAGATAGCAGCAACTTTGGGCTCCTCCTGCCCCAGAGCAGCCCCACTGTCATGGCCAGAAGCACACAGCTGTCCAGGAGCCCCTCTGACCCCTGTGAGATCTTCGCAGATGCCAGATGACGGATTTACTGTGATTTTAGAGGAGATCCAAGAGAGAGCAAAAGTTTAGAGCACAGTTGAAAACCACACCTATTCTCTCAACTCATTTAAATTTCTTCTTGCCAATGTTATGTTTATGTGTATGTGTTCAGCTCTCAAATAAATTACCTTGGAGCAAAAATATATTGTACCAGATATATTTGTCAATGGCCTGGCCAGATGATGATGGAGTTATCTGTATCTTTGTTCAAATCACATTTTTGCTCCTTGCTATATAACCTTGGGCCATTTACTTGGCCTCTTTCTGCCTCAGTTTACCTAGATATAAAGTAGGCATGAGACCACAATAAAAAAACTACAAATAAGGTAGTTGTGAGGATGGAACATAATGTAATGTTTGAAGTAAATGTGTAGCCCAGTTCTTGGCCATAGACATAGAAGAGACATAATAAATGTTAGTGTCTTTCCTTCGCTCCTGGGTCCTTTCAGCAGCTGTCAGGGACCACTCTTTGTTGGGCGTGGGCATGAGCAAGGCAGAGTTCTGCTCCACAAGAAGTTGTTTATCTCTTACTTGTAGGATTGATTACTCACAGTCTTTTAAAACTGAAAGAGACCTGAGAAAGTATCCAGTCCCTAATCCTCATTTCCAAATGAGGACACAGCAGTCCAGCAAGAGCAGGAGACTTGTCCAAAGTCCCACAGATAAGAGAAGGAAGCATGCTCCTGGCTCCCTGTATCCCACACCCTCCATTGGCAGCATGATGTCTCAAAGCCTACTGCCAGCTACGGCTGTTCAAAACACCGTGAGACAGCCCGAGACCTAAAGAAACTATACATTTTCACAGAAACTATACATTTTCATTGCTTCATGAAATTCATGATAGAGTATGGCCTGTTTATTATGCAGACCTTAAACATAACTTCATTGACTTATTAAAAGTTCTGGGTGATTCTTTCAAATTCTGGAACTTAAAGATATTAGGCAAGACTCAGATGACAGACGTTGTTTCCCAATTTTGTTTGTGAAATTAAAAAGGACGTTGGGAGTTTAGTAGTACATTCCCTGTGCTGAGAATGAAGTTTATAGCATCTCTTAGTATAATGGGGAAAATTGAAACAATGGGCAATAAATAGGCTTGTCTCTTAGACACCAGCATTCACTTTTTTTTTAAAACAAGTGATGAGTATCAAGCAAATTCTAGCATAAAAATTAATGGTATTTTTGCTATACTTTTAGATAATTGAGAATATCCTCCAATTTTATATCCTGAGACAGTATGAATAACTAATAAGTGGGGGGTGGGTCAGGAACTCTGAGTTTATACCTAGATTCACAAATCTACTGGCTGATTAAAGTTTTTTGATCTGTGGAATGTTCTCAGTTTTAGAAACACAGTCCCTGGGTCCCTTGTCTCCCAAAATACACTTTTAGTCTCTTTCTTTTTTCCATTGCACTTTTATATTTATTTAAAACAAACCCAGTAGTACAGACTCCTCTACTCACTGAAGAAATATTTTGTCTTTCTGAACATATCAATGAATCTCTAAATGGTGGTTACATGTAATTTTAAAGTACTATTGGAATGTGATATTCTATTTAATCATTTTGAAAAAGCCATAAAAAATCCATCTATAAAATTATTAAAAATGGTTTTTGGGGGAAGGTGGGATAGAAAAAAAAGAAAAATTTTGCAAAGGGTTGCAGAAATTTGCTAACAAAACAAGAAGTCTATGAAAGTCTATCACATGCGTCAAACTTCAGCTCCCAAAAAAGTGCATTTCAAGGCTGGGGAGTCATGGAATTTGTACTTGAGTTCTCAAAAACAGGATTGGTAAACGTTGCTGTTAAGAAGACCATTGCACAAGAGTCCCATAACAGGTATTTGGTCCAAGCCTGAATGTGTCCATGTGGTGTCACAATACCTGGATAGGTAGCAAAGAATTCCATGAGATTTTTGGATATTTGGGGTTGAAAACCACCTTGGTCTCTGCTTGATGATGCCCCACCCCCATTCATTTTCTACACTTGGAGGCACAGGCCTGACCACTATAGAGGCTATGTTGGGCCCACTGGCGCTATATCTGAGCCAGGGTAGGAGCTTCTTGCTTATTAAGGCACTGATGTTTCCTACCTGCTACTCATACCTCCTCATACCTCTCAGGTCTCACGCCTTTTGGCCTTATGTGCTTATCACTCACAGCCCAAACTCTAATCCTTTCTTCTCCTGGCCTAGGTTCATGAGCCTATACCCAACTGCTCAGATTTTGAACTCACTATCTTAAGCCTGGTCAATATTCTTTTGTTGACCACCATAAACAACAAAATCTCCAGCGTCTTTTGTTTGTTTGTTTTTAAATCCATAGTTTCTCTATTTGTTCTCCTGTTGGCCTTTTCTGGTGGCCCTTCCTGTTCAGTTCTGCCCTATTTTCCCCAGTCCCAGAGAGACAGCTTTATTATACAATGCCAACCTGCTGAATATTTGAAAATATTTTGCTGGACATAGTGCACAAATGAGTGAATTATCTGTTACATTTATTTATTTATTTTTATTTATTGCAGTTTGCAGGCAAGGCATTCACGGCTCTCAATCACCCAGTTCCTTCCTATGTCTGCCATATTTCTACTTCTCTTCTTTCCAACTCTTCCCTTCAGCAAGGACAGTTATAATCATCATTCCCAGTGGGCATGGCACCCTTACCACTCTGGGTCAAAAGGCCTCCAATGCCTTTCTCCCATCTCCTCTCCATATATTTTATTCCTAATATTCTTTCAAGGTGCAGTGTAATCCCCCCTTTTCAGTACAAACATCCATTAAAGTCTAAAGTCTTCATAATTTGCCGCATCAATTTCTGGTGGTACTTAGTCTCTGAATTACTTAGTTCTTTTATTAAGTACCATCCAGAACAGGTAGAGGTCCACATTAGAAATATTTTTTAGTAGAAGAAACTGTCTTTACCATTTTTTTGCTCTACATCATTTATCAATTATGTACTCATAACAGAGATGGTGCTCAAGAAGCTTTGTTGAGGAAAATAGTCACATTAATATCTTGTTTTCTATTTGCAGAGATTATGTTCACAAAATGGTGAAATGTCCCCCAAACTCACCAACTCCAAAGATAACTCCACTTTAGGCTCATGGAAAAGAGAAGTTATTGACTGAAAGTAGAGTAGCTTCCTACAGTGGGCAGACACTATTGATTTTCTGGAGGAAGGCTAAAACCACACAGGAAATTGTGCTGACATTTAGATGCATTTAGCCCAACTCATCTAGGAGGATGTTGGCCATTAGGAGATCAAAATGTTTGAACTTGGAAGAAACAATATGAAAAAACATGCAAGTGAGCTTGTTTCAGATTTTTTCCCCTGAATACTAATGAATATAATAGAAGAGTGCTGAGGTTATAAAAACTTTAAAATTCATTTCAAGGAGGGTGTCAATTAGTAAAAATGACAATCATTCTCTCTGAAGCCAGCCTTTAAAAAATTAGAGCAATGCACGTGTGTGTGTGTGTGTGTGTGTGCGAGCGTGCGCGAGTGTTTGTGTTTTTTTGTTGTTTTGTTTGCTGTTCATAATAAGCAATCGATGATGTGCTGGGCTTTTTGAGCAGAGGTAAAGGCACTATGGGATGTTTCCTTATTTCTGTGTAGTTCTTGTGCCTGCTATGATGGTGACATCTTTTGTTGGCATCAATTCTTCAATTCAGATAATCTTTTTACTGGTTTGTATCCAAGTGGTGAAATCAACTATAAGCTGTCCTTGCAGCTTGCCAGGGATGTGGAATTCTTGACATATGAATGCTCCCCTGGGTTTCTCTAAGCCCTTTAAACTCTGGATGCACTCCATTGACAGCTTCTGAGTTGTGATAAGTATCTACCTTTTATTTCTAATTTGAAGATTTCTTAAGTTATAAAATTACATTTTCTTTGGAGCAGATATTTTAGAGTGTACAGAGATGGCAGAGCCATGAGTTCTCTTGAACTTCCACAGGAAATGGGAATGCAAAGGTCGTGTAAATATAGTCATAATAATGTCTTCACTGGTTGGGAAAACTTGATAGCAAACACATTTTAGTTTGAGTGTGCAGCACAGAAGAAATACATATGTGGGTTATCTTGGAGGATGTGGTTCAAAATAAAACTATATATTTGAATGTCTGATACTTTCTAAATCAGTATTTTGGACACATCTTAAATACCAAAAAACAAATTAACTCTGTGTGTGTGTGTGTGTGTGTGGTTTGTACACTCTTCCTCTAGCCATAGGTATCTTTCTCATCTATTCATATAAAAATGTAAAAATGTTTGGGGAAGGGAATATGATGGCAAGGGTGGCAAGCGACGATCCACTTTTCATTGTTACATTAATGTTTAGATTTTTAACTATAATTATGCATCCATATATTATTTATGTAATTAAAATAATTAAAAAAACACATCCTGCAGTATTATCCAGAATTATAATTCTGTGAAACCACAGGGAAATTCAATTTGAACTATGATTATTATTTTTAAAAGTTGATTATCATTTCCTGAGATTATTAATTATATTTTTGTTCTTATTGATTAGTTTTAGCCAATAAACATTTGTTTATCACTTGCTATGTACCATACACTGTGTTAGGCATCAAGGACACAAAAATAGGTAACACTTGGACTCTACCTTTGAGAAGCTTCTAGTTTAATATGAAAAACAGGCATAACGACTATAAGTGAGACAAAGTTCTACAACTGCTGTGATAGAAAGCTAAGTAAAATGCAGGTATTAAATCATCTCAATAGTTCATGAAAGAAATGACAATGTGAGGATGAGACTCAGCGGATTGCCAGATACCAGATGTAAAGCTGAGTGTATGGCCGATTCCTCCTAGAAAAGTGTCCCGTTGCTTTTAGCAAGTGGGTGACATGGATACAGATACCTGGTAGTTATGTACAATGGCACCCTCCTCAAATGTGAAGTTTGGTTGTAACACTCTAATATATCATTTCCATTTTCATGTAATTGACAAAAATTTACTTGCTATCCCTGAACAGTTATAACAGTTCAGATTAAACATCTGTATGATAGTTAACTCTCATTATTCACAGAAACATCCTGTACAGTTGCTGCAAGCACTGAATTAGCTTCCCCGGAACCATGCTCATAAGGAAATAGAGAGTTAGGTTCCTGTGAGCCTCTGATCCTATTTCTGTCAACTGATTGATTTGTAACCTTGTTTTAGGTGTGTTTCTGTTTATGGACACCTTCTTTAATATAGATATCCTATAAATAATTAATTTTATGGTCTTTGGATGATTTAAATCCAGGGGCTTTGGAGGTCACTTGTGTTATGTATGGTTCCTTTGCCAACGTCCTTGTAAAATAAGCTTGTCTCATTGGCATTGGAAATACGGTCTTCCAGATAACCTCTTCCCTGTATAACACTTAGCACATATTTAAAAACTTCTACTGCAGCCTACTGATCCTCAGAACCTGCCTTGCCTGCAACTTTAACAGTTTTCCTGCCATATCACCTTTTGAAATGAGCAAACCAGCCTGTTCCAGCTGAGGTAAGTTTAACAATTTCCTGACCCTGGGAAACATGACTGTAAATTTCTTTTGGTTTTCAGCTTCACAACAATGCTTTCCATTATGTTTTTTTTGTTTTGTTTTGTTTTTTTAAATTGATGGTCATTTCATAAACCCACAAATTTGGCTTCTTTTTCATACCTTTGAAAACTTTCCCCCCATACCTTTATTATGAACGATAGATGTTACTTTTAGCACTTTCTGGAGCAGCCTCACATACAGAGGCGAGTTTCCTTTTCCCTTCTCTAGATCTGTTTACTATAGTGCTGGTTCATTAACCTTGAACTCACTGTCAATGAGACTAGAACTCACACCTGAATGAGGGAGACCTAACATAGATATTTTCTCTGTGAGGCACATGGTAACCTTCTTGCCCTTGGGAACATTAGACACACTTTGGCGCTACACTTGCGGGCTGTTTTAAACAGCAAAATTACCAACAAAAAGCACAGAAATGTGAAAAATGTGACACTGTGTAGATATAGAAAGGACATGTGCTATAGTTTGAGAGCTGAAAACAGGAAGGCAGAGTGTTGCCTCGTTCAACCCCAGCTGGGGACACAACTCAAATACTTCACTGCTCTGTGCGTGTCTGTGAGCGATCATGAAAGCGCTGCAGGTATTGACTTTGGGCTTACAAACAGTAGATTTTAGAAAGTAGGAGAATTTGCTGATATGGAATCCACAAATAATAAGGACCATTGTATATAACTGAGAAACAATGCCTTTTCTACTTCCTCTTTTCCAATTGTATTAGTGATTTCCAGGCTCTGAGCCAGTGACTAACTATAGGATCATAAAAGATTAATTTAAAGGGGATTTCCTCAAGATTATCTTGTGTTGTAACCATTCCTTTGTCAAGAATGCACTTACACCTTTTCTACCACAAGCCTTAATGTTCCATATGGAACAATAATACAGATACAGATGTGAATGGCCAGTGATGCTCTCTGTAGTTTCATGCCTGTGAGTAGTCATTTGTATTCCCACATAAACAAACATATTATAACCTGGTTAAAATACAATGCTATCTACTTTTCTGATGAGATTTAACATTAGAATCTGTGAAGAGTCATATCTGGTTAGTTTTCCCTTGATCTTTGATCGTTGGAGAACTGTTGCCTATAATCAGGCCACACATCTACCTCTGGGTGAGGCATCAAGCATGTTAAAAATAAAAGAAGTCTTATATTTTTGTATCCTAGTCATTCAAGGTCATTGCTATGAGCTCCTTCTCTTGTGAGAAAGTTGCTCCATGTACTGTCCAACTGCTGTGGAAGCAAAGACATCACGGAGCTCTCCCTAACCTGTCTTCCCCAAACTCAGCCATGCTGCTCATTCTAGATGTTTGCTGTGCTTCCTTGGATTCTATAGCCATCTTCTCTTCAGATATAAGCAATCTAATTTTTTTTGGTTATTACTGGCAAATGATTGTGAAATCCTTGAAATTTGACCAAATGAAAGCGATTTGGGTAGAGATTTCATTCAGTGGTAATGAAGACTGTGTGTTAGTCTGGAATCCCTCTGATGTCATGGTGTATAATTTAGTTGTGGCAGAAAATGAGACACGAATAAGGTGCAGCTGGAGAGGGAGGGGGACACTCTCTAAGAGAGATAACCAAGAGTTATAGGAAAGCCTAACAGAATTTCAACAGATAGCAATGAACTTCCAGATACATGGTGGAATAACTGTATGTGAAAAGATTAAAAACCATCCAAAATACTGGTTAAAATACAATTATTAATTTTAAAGACTAGGTAAAATCAAATGGCAGAAAAATCACCAGGTAGTATAAGGAAAATAAAGAAAGGAGTCAGAGTCAGAAAGGTCACATCTCAGAAAGGGTGTAGGCCCTAATGACTAGAAGTGGGATTTAATAACCAGGAGGCTGGAGAAATGATTCAAACACTGATAAAGAAGACAAGCTTAATCTGAGAGTCTTACATAAAACACAAGACCTCTAAGGACTTCCAGTCCTCATAGCCTAGAAAAAAATTCCAGACAATTAACCAGTGAAAACATAAACAGACTTGCCATTTATCTGGAACTTGTGTTGGAAAAAAAAGAACTCTGAGAAATAAAAATGCTAAGTTTGAATCACTGCTGATGGGTCTAAATTTATACTACCTGGATGGTGCAGGTTAACATGATCTGAGAAAGTAACCTTCAAACCTAGTCCAGAATCAGTGAAATCTCATGGGTTCCCAGCAAAAGCAAGTGGCAAGTCATCATTTCCTAACCCAGGGCAGTTGGACTCCAACAAGATTTTAAAGACCAAGCTAAAAATAAGCCTACTCTAATAGATTGCAAACCTCACAAGAAAATCACCATGAGGAAGAGTCAGCAGATGTGAAAACAGATGAAATAATGCCACAATTAACATACTAGAGCAATCTGAAAGAGATTAGAAGGTAAATATGTTTTCAATAATGAAACTTATAAAAGAAAAGCCATATTAATATAAATAGCTCACATACATAGCTGTTTTAATCTAGAATCTCAGTTTGCATTGAGGACTTGCAAATAAGAAATAAACCTCTAGCTGTCTTTACGGCAGAAGCTGAGTGAAGTTGAGAAAGTCAAAGTTGTTTTGAATATGTGATGAATCTTTTGGGTTTGGTTTTATGTCACAAGCGTCCATCCAAAAACTATAATGAAAATCTCTTTGCACCAGGCAAGAAAAATGATCTGGTCAGGAAATGAAAGATAAATTTTGAAAGTTCAAACAAGCAAAAGTGAAGTGAGAAAAAGAACTATAGGTTAGTATCAGTGTCTAATAGAAATGTTTTGGAAATACAAGATGTGGGAAGCACTCCCCATGAAAAGTTCAATAGTTTAAGACCTCATTAAAAGAAAACAATAACAATGACAGAAGGGAAATATTGCTACCATAGGACATATTTTCACCATAAATGGCAAGTTAGCATTCACCATTAAATTTCTACCATTTTTCATTGCTTAACATTTTATGTAGTTTACTGTCATATGGCTTTTCATTTGGAGAAAGAAGATCATTGTGTATGAGGTAACATTATGGCGGGTTTTTTTTTTTTTTTTTGCACTTGGAAAAAGTGTTATAATAAATATTGTAAAACTAGAGAAGACAAAGAAAACAAAATGTGTGTTCTAGGGACATAATGGAAATTAAGGGATATCTATCTTTCAATCTTTTGAAGGAAAAGCACTGGATGTGGATGACTACGACTACCCTGGCATTTGCTCCAGTGGGAAGACAATTATTTTCTTGACAGCATCTTTCAGGAGGCATAGAGGGGTACAAAGAAAGTACAGGGGAAAATGGAAGTCATAATAAGTAATAACCTTTGCTAACCCTTTTGCCAAGATGACTATATGCCAGGCACACTTTTAAGCACTTTACACATATTAAATCATTTTAGTTGTCCCAACAAATCTATTAACTTAGCCTTCATATTACTTTCATTCTACAGACAAGGAAAGTAAGGCATTCACTTAACTTGCTCAAGGTCACACAGGCCAAATAAATTCTATTCAGTTCAACTGTTCCTTTTAATCTATAATTTATTTTCATAATACCTTAGGAATCAGTCAAGTCCTGCAGATTCATCCCCTCCTGAAAATTTTTCTCACAATATGTGTTTTTTATAGTTAGCATTGGTTCTTTGCATATATTTCGCCTTATCATACACATGACCAGTTTTGCTCTTTGAAGGCTTTTGTTCTCATTGTCAAGGTATATTTCTGTAATTTTTAATCTCAGAAGTGGCTAGAAGACAATGGTTTCTACTTAAAATGTTATGGTTTTTGAGGTGCTGTGAATAGGTACTCTCTCCCCACCCCCTTGTCCCATGCTGAAAGACTGAAATAGAAGCCAAAAGCAAAAACAGAAACTCAGTCAGAAGTCAGCTAATTGCCTGTGTCTTGGTGGACCTGTTAAATAATCTTTAAGAAAAAACAGATTCTAACTTTATCAAACACCGTGAAGGCGTGAGGTCAGAAAATGCTGCTCTTGGTTTGGTAAAAGTCCAGGAGCACCGGCTCTGTCCATAAAAGCTTTGAAAGCCATGGAGGACTGGAACGGTCACTTGTTCCACAGGCAGTTCAATCTTTCTTGTTGAAAGCCACTCTTGGAGATAAAGAACCAGGACAAACATAATGCACCTACACAATGATGTTTCAGAAGGCCTCCCAGACAAATGCTCTAATCTGTGGATTTGTATCAGATATTCCTCTCCTCTCGCATTTATGTTGCTAAGGGCTCTATAGATTATGAGAACTATAGAATGAGGTACTACAGTTCAAGGCCAGCTTGCATTTTCTCTCTTGGAGCTTACAAACACATTACAACATAACTTCCTGAAGGGAAAATTAGCAATCTAGAGATTCCCCAGGGAAGGTACCTCCATTTCCCTTCTTTGGCTACTCCCACTTCCATGGCTAAAGGTATAGAATCTGTATAGACTCTGCAATGAGATATATGTGGACAGATATTTCCTTTCTACCACTTCGATGACTTTACAAAGGCCATCTATATGGTGTTCCTCTGTAGAGAGTATAATTATGTTTTCAGTATAGTGAGATGAAGAGAAAAAAGTAGGTTTGCTGAGTTTTATGACATTTCAAAGCTGATGGGTCAACGTATCCTTTCTGTATTAATTGTAAAACATAGGAGAATACTTTTTCTACACTTTATATAATAGTTCAGTTGGATGTCATTTTCAGTGTTTTAGCTTGACAGCTATAATGAGTGTACAAAATTTCTATCATAATGAATGTACCTGGAAAAGAGAAAATAAAGGTAATATTTATGCAATTTATGTAATATATTGAAAGTTGTTAGAGTAAGTGTATAACAAGATGATTTAAAGTTGCACTATACTGTCATTATCCTATCAGCAAACATGTCTTTCTAATTATGAAAATCCCAAATGGCAAAACCATGTTAGTTGATTCTGTAATTCACTCAGATTCTCTTTTATGACTGAAAGCTCTGTAAGCTGAATTATGGACATAACAAATCGATCACTGCCCTGGAAGATCTCAGAGGGGAACAGATGATGCCACTTCCAGTCACCAAGTAAAAAAAAAAAATGCAGTGTCTTTAGTTGAAGTAGATCTGATTAAAGCCAGCTGTTGAGTAATTTTCAAAATAAATGACTGTCCAACTGGTGAAAATTATCAGGTTAGACATCACAGCATTAAATAAGCATTGTAAGCTATATTTGGAATAACTTTGACATGCATTATGAGATATTTCTGAACTAATGGTCCATTCAAGACTCATACAAATGCACGTCCTGCCTAGACTTTATGAGTTGAAATGGGAGTTGGTTATGTTTCCCTTTTCTCTTAGAGTCACAGATCCCAGAAGAGGGTCACCCTGACATTTCACTTTGTTGGAACAAGCTTATCAAATGATTCTCAAGTTGCAATGAAAGATGATTGTTTCATTTGGGTATAATAATATCTGTTTTAAAACAATCTCAGAAATAAGCATCTGATAATTTTGAGGCAATATCTAGCAGTAATATTGTATACCAAGCAAGTAGTTTAGTCACTTTTGTAATGAATTAAATAACTAAATGAAAGTCAAGACTATGATTAGAATATTTTACTAGCAAATTCTATTCCCCAAGGAAGATAATTGTTCAGTTGTGTGGGGCCAACTGAAAGGGAAAATATTTTCTCAAAGTGAAAATCTATTTTTTTCTCATTTTCTGAAAAAATTCAGCATCTGAGCCATGTTGCAATAGTAGATTTTACAACCATCAATAAACTAATCTTAAATGTGTGTATTATATTTGCTCTGTTAGCATATCATAAGATCAAGCCTTGCCAGTGTAATGTTAAAGATAGACATGTCAACTTACAATGTCAAGTATTAAACTTAAAGCAAATAGGAGGTGGTAACAGGAGAAGCTAGGTTGTGTTCTGAGAGCCCTGTACTATTTTGGTCTGAGTCTCTCTCTTAGAAAGGACAGCTAACATGAAATTGAGTGTGAGGAAAGCATCTTTCCACATTTTCAAAGAAAAGAGGACCATCACAACTTGTTTCTCATAACTTTATATTTCTTTAGGAATATAGACAAAGTATAGTGTCAGTAGCGCTAGCAGATAAAGAGAGTTAAGTATCAATGATTGCAAACAAGGGGCAAAAATCCATCTAGCAACATACTATTTTTTCAGAGATGAGAAAAAAGATAGAATTTTCCCTCCCAAATTATTCACTGCTCACATTATTGAATTTCTATTAAAAACTCTAGATAGCCTAGATACAATTTTAAAAATACAGTCCTCATTATTCAAAGATTCTGTATTTATGAATTTGCCTACTCACTAAAATTTATTTGTCACCTTCAATCAATATTTGAGGCTCTTCTGTGGTGACTGTGGACCTGGGCATGTGCAGAGTGGCAAATGATTCAAGTTGCCGGATATTGATGTTCCCCAGTGAGGTGAATGAGGTGATTCTGGGCCCTCTTGCCTCAGCCATTCTACAGGGAACAAGTGTCCATTTCACAGTCTATTTAGAGCTATGCTTTCCCTCATTTTTGTGCTTTTCCTGGGTGATCTCACTGTTTGAAATCGCCTCCGATAATTGTGCTGAAGTGTGTCTAGTGTTCCTGAGTGTGCAAAGACTGTGATGTGCTTTTCAGAGAAAATACACGTGTTAGATAAGTTTTGTTCAGACATAAGTTCTAGTGCTGTTGGCTGTGAGTTCAGTGTAATGTATCAACAACATATATTAAATAAGGGACCTTTAAACAGAAACACACATAAAACAAGGTTATGTGTTGATCAGTTGATTAAAATGTTGTGACCAGAGGTTCGCAGGCACCTAACCCCGTGTTTACCCTGATTACAACAGTTCAGTATTTGCTAATTTAGTGGTTGTGGCAACTTTACAGAATGTAACTGCCACAAAAAATAATAATGGACTCTATCACATTTTTTTGCCATAAATTATTTACAAACACAAGTAAAAAGGCATCTTAAGTCATGATAAAATGAACTAAAAGAACTGGAATGTAAATATGTATAATTACAGTGATACATTGAATTTGGAGAAATATTTAGGCCTATGATTGAGAAGCATGCATAGAAATGCTGTATAATTAGAGCCCTCACTGTTCAGATATCATGACAATGGGTGATTCATAGAGACTTAATTCCCTGGCTGGGTAGCTCAGTTGGTTAGAACATTGTCCTGATTCGCCAAGGTCTCAGGTTTGATCCCTGGTCAGGGCACATACAAGAGTCAACCAATGAATGCATGAGTAGTGGAACAGCAACAACTTTCTCTCGCTCTCAAAATAAATAAATAAACATAGAGACCTAATTCAATTAATGTGATGATGCAGTTCATATCTTTGTCTTATTTTTTAAAGGCTCACTGAATCCAAATACATTGTTAGCAGACTTTTCAAATACTACTATTAAAAACAGTCTAGGATTTGAAAAGATCCATTTCCAATTATTAAATTCAAAACCATCCATAGTTCTTAATGAAGGGGATCTGGTAATCTTCACTATTGGCTCACATTTGGGAGCATTTTTCATTTTATTTCAGGTGAATTTCACGCATTATGCCCCCTTTCAACCAAGTTACCAGATTGAAACATTTCCTAAACTCGTTACATTTTGAGGCTACACAGAGTTCCTGAAGAGTTCATCTGAAAGTAAGTGGGGGAGATATTTTCTCTCTGACTTTTTAGCTCTTTTCAATATTTTTGTACTGTGGTTGAAGTGCCTGAGCCATTTCAACAAGCATTTGATTGTACTTTTGTTGAATTTTTAAAGACATGAGTCCTGATTGCAAACACCCAGGAATAAGTTAGATTATTTGTAAGTAAGAATGATGGCAACAGCTTCTTCTTGTCATTTATTATGAAGAGTATGTCAGTGATTAATCTTTCTCTTGGCTGTGGGCCAGGACTGAAGTTTAACAAACACACTTTTCTTAATATGCAGCAGCTGAAAAAACTTTCACTTAAAACTGGCTCAATTTTATTTGCTTTTAAACACTGTCCCTGAGAGCATCTCAGATTTATCTGCCTGACTCCCTAAAAGGGCAGCTTTGTACACGTGGATATTTAGCTCCAAAGACTGAAAGGGCTGCAATGTTACACTACAAACCACGTTGAATGGGGAAAATGAATTTTCAGCTATGAATCTCACCAGAAGACATGTGTTCTTTTAAATACATAAGGTGAAGACATTTAGAAATAGTTTTCTGAACGAACTTCACTAGCTAATCTACAATTAAAATCAAATCAAAATAATTTCAGTTATATTTGGTGCATAGGGTCCAGGTAAATGGATTTGTAAGTAAAGTCAAAATGGTTGCATTAAATAAGACTAACAACTCTGTCTTTTACTACAGAAACGGGCTGCCAGGTAGGTGAGTTCCTATATATATTTTTTCAGGATATATTGCTAAGATTTTAAAATTCAATTTTTTTCTTTTACTATTGCAAAGTGTGTACAGAAGTGATCTTCATTTGGTTTGCCCCAAGAAAATTTTAATTATAAAATACACTTTATCAATATTTTAGAAGTAGTAAAAGCCACAGTGATGCTCTAATTCCATACTAAAGCTGAGGGGTGTTCTAGAAAGAGCTGTGAGACTACACTACTGTTGCAATTATGACCCTTTTAATCTTATCCAGGTTCTTCTGGCACTGTAATGTATTTATTTATCTCTCATTGAATGGATCCCTGCTCGTATTTCCCACTATCACCAACCATTTTTGTATCCCTCTTACTCAGGACAAACTGAAATCCCTTACTGCAGGTGGCTGAATAAAAAATGCCCCACACCCTTTTCCTCCACTGGATTCAGTCATCTCACATACCCTTCACTCTTTCCAAAACCTTATCCAATAATTATTCATTGTCTCCTTGCAACTCCCATCTCTATCTACTGAAAGCATTCTCCCTAAAAATATGCTCCTCTCTTAATGTTTCCTTCCATTCAACACATTTATTAACGTGACAGGCCTTAATGTGTATTTCCGTTTGTAATCAGACTTTACCTACTTCTACTCTGTGAAATTTCTTTCTGGGAAAAACAAAGGTTACCCATAGCTGCCTGATGTCAAAGGAGAATTAGCGTAGATTGGTAGTTAGGAGTCCAGCTGCGAACCAGCCTGTGTTTAAACAGTGTCCTTTTCTGCAGTGGGCAAGTCTCTTAACCCCTGCATGCTGCAGTTTCCTCAGGTGTAAAACTAAGGACAGGACAGTACCTATTTCATAGCATTCTTATGAAGATGAAATCAAACAATGTGAGCAAAACACTTAGAACAGTGCTCGGCACACAGTAAACACTATATAGTGACTGTCTATTCAAATAAATCCAGTACATTTCCTCTCTCAGTCTCTCCACAGCATTTTATATTATTGATTATCCCCTTAAAAAAATCTTTACCCTTGGTGAAATTGTGCAGCCTGGATGGTGGACTGGTGGAAACCACAGAAGATCCAGAGAACCTAGCATGGTGATTATTGTTTAATTAAATCTTTTGACTTGGGGGTCCAGCTTAGATACAGAGATATGTAAGGGGAGAATTGGAGCTCTGACTTTATGACACAGCATTCTGAGAGTTTAGAGATCATGATGAGGATAGGTTCTGTGGAAATAAGGGAAATGGTGGTTAAGGTGGAGAGGGGGTGACTTGGAGTTGAAGAGGTCTACAAACTGGGAAGCTATTGTTTTAGAATGGTTTTCAGGCCCAGATCATGGTAGGTGATGAAAACATGAAAGAGAACTGGGGGCTGTGTATCCTCAAAGGATCACCGTAAGATAGTAGGCAATGGAAAACAAAGGAGGGGTGCTGGATTAAGTACACTTCAGTTACTTGAGTTAACATTTCCTGGATTATTTGAATTTCTTTACTATATTCATCGTGCTTGCCTCTTAGTGACTGACATTTTTATTGCTAGCAACTCTACTACAGACCAGGCAAAGAAAGAAATATTAAACCATCCTACATTTTTAGGAGTTAATGGGCCCACTGTTGTTAAGGGGTCGGGTGGAGAGAATGAAGGGGAGCATACATCTAAATGTACTCAGTGGTTAAGTGTCGGCCTAGGATCCAGGCGATCAGGGTTCGATTCCCGGTCAGGGCACATGCCTGGGTTGCGGGCTCGATCAATGACTCTCTCATCATTGATGTTTCTATCTCTCTCTCTCCCTCTCCTTTCCTCTCTGAAATCAATAAAGATATATTTTAAATGTACCCTTAAAGTAACACATTTGCGTCCTCTGTCAATTTTATTAACCTCTATCTTAGAGTTGGCTGTTCTTCGTTCTCATAGTGTCCCAGCATGACATGTTGTGACCCCTTAGTCCACTTTCTGGGACAACCAAACAGAAATGAAGGAGCTTGAGTGAGGTCATCCGGGGGATACACAGCTGAATCAGCATGAGGACGAACAGTCCCTAACTCCCACTCCCACCCCTACATCTTCTAAATCATAACTATGAACAGGTTTCTAGAGACTGAAGTGGTCTTCAAAAATTGAAATGGCCTTATTTTAAAAAAAATTCATGCACATTTTAATTTGTGTCTTTATGATGACGTTTATATATTTACAGTTTATCTGCTGCTGAAACAGCAGGAGAATGGTCTTTGAAGTGATGGGCTATGTGTACATTGGCAGAGTTGCAGATAGACAATGCCAAAAGACTCCTAAAAAGATTAAGTTGTTAACCACAAATATGTGGTTTCAGTGGGGAAGATTTATTTGTCGCTGACCATATTAGCCGTTGCAGTTAACGTTGGCTCTGGGAAAGTCATACTTTGGTTACAAGCCAATAGGCAGTATTTGTAGAACTGCACTTGAATTTATAGGATGGATACGGATGACACTGCAGGTTTTCTCAACATCCAGCAGTTAATGAAGAACTCACAAAATGTTCTGCTGGCTCCTAGCCTTTAAGCTTCTTCTTGGCACTTTGAAGAGATTAAACTCTCAGATGCACTGTCTCCCAGCATCCTGTCCATCTGTTTCCCTGTCTTGGTTCATGCACTAAAATGTGGCGCTAGTAGAACATCTTCTTTATGGCCATCATTACGTTTGAGGACTCTCCAGGCAGTCACTTGAGGTAAAAGATAATGGAAATAGAGGTAGAGGTGGGGATGGTAGAATTGGAGTGATGTCCTAGGTAATTGGCATTTACTAAGGACCAATCATGTGGCTGGGTGCTGGTCCAAGCCTCTATTCCATTTCAATCCCACTTGGATGTACTGCAATTCAATTGTAGCACTAACCACCTGGAGTTAGTACTAACCCACAAGTTAAAAGGCCCAGTCTCCATAAAGGTCACCCTTACTTCATATATCAGCCACACTTTGGAATCCCCAATTTTCTTTTTTCTGGATGTGATAATGCTGGTAATGATGATGATTACTATGGTCTATGGTCGTTTACATGAATTATCTTAGTTAATCCTCACAATAACCTAATCCCAAGGAACAAGTTTGTCCCTTTATTACAGATCGGGAAAGTGAACCTGGGGAGGTAATAAGTCATTTGCCAAAGTCATGTGACTAGTGATAAGCAGTCTCAAAACTTTAACCTAGATCTGATCAACAGCCAGATTCTCCAGTAAGAATGTTATTAGAACATTTGGAGAAAGAAATTATATAAATATTTAAGAGTCCTTAGTTTTTGTTACAACTAGACAGTCCTTGCTTAGGCATGGGGTTGTTTTACTTGTTGGTTCTGTCCCTTTGAAAATCAGCTTGTAGCTTCCAGACCCCTCATTCTTTTGGAAAAAAAAGAAAGAAAATAAATGGTTATTCCTTTTTCTCCAAAATACCAATAAATGTGAGCCCAACCAACCTTGTAAGAAATCTGCCAGATGTTTAAACAATCTGATACAGTGTCCATGCAGTGACAACACAAATAATAAATAAGATAGGGACTGCGTTTGAAATATTCATTCTTCTATGATCAAGGCCTGCTGACTTTTATCATCTGTTGTATACAATATAGCAAAGCTTCATTCTATTTTCTTCTTTCCCAATGTTGAAACAGTCACAGCTCATAGTCAACTTTTTCTTTTAGTAAGATTCATTAAATGTAATCTGGCCTCTACATCTTTTGAATACGGGATACTTTGAAATAAAAGAATTTCTTTAAAGCTTCACTATAAGAAAAATGCTCCAATATCTTAAAGTCCCATTTATTTTCCAGGTTAAAAAAAAAGACATCTCTTAAACATTTTCCTTCTTATTTCATTGCATGAAGCCAGGATAGCCAAGAAAATAAAAGTTATCCAGAAAGAGCTATAATTAAAATTTCATTTTTTCTTTTTTTTTTCTAGGCCTCTCTGTGTATGTTTATCCATAGATATTAAATGATAAAAACGGCATTTTGTAATCTGCCTTTTTTACTTTCTATATTTTTAAACATCCTTAAAACATGTTACGTCCATCGCAAGTCAGAAAAAGCACCCCTTGTCCATCATTGCAGCTCCCTGGGGCCACCTAGGAGAATCACACTGAAGAGCTGAGATGGGAGGAAAGCTCTGGGTATCAGGCTTTCTCAGCCCAACGCTCCCTGTGCTGATCTTAGCAGAAGGTCCTGCTGCTGGTGTCTTGTGCCAAACTTGCTTGTCCTCCCCTTTGACTCACCATCAAGGTCCCTGGTTCTTACTTGGGAGGTGATTCCTCCCCCCAGCGGATATTTGGCGATGTCTGGATACATTTTCATTCTCATAACTGGGGACCAGCTACTACTATCTAGTCAGTAGGGGCCAGGATGCTACACACCCTAGAATAGCAAGGCTGAGAAATCTGGGCCAGGTGGATGCTACCATCATTCTCCCCGACGGGAAACCCAGCTAGCTGGCCGGGAGACTTTAATAATGCCTCTGGTAAGATTTTTTCTCTGTATTCTTTTAATTTATTGTGTGCTTTCTATGTGCCATTGAATTGTCCTCAGCATTTTGTATTTATTTATTCCCTTTGTTAATTGTGACAACCCCTGGCTTTTCCGACTCCCACTGTGAATGGCTCAGTCTTTGCTGGTGCTCCTCTCACTTCCCTGCTTGTCACATCCTAAAATACTTCCTGCAGACGACACTGCCCCACTGTCTCCCGGACATTAACTGTCACTGCTCCTGCTCCCCAAGATCTGCTGAACTACTTATGTTCCCCACACGCCCACTCCCTGATTGATGCCCTTACTTGAACTGAGCCCCCTTCCCTTTGTCTACCTGGTCGAAACCTACCAAGGCCATTGGTGCAAATTTGACCTTTCTTTTGTTTAAATTTTTATTTTGATATAATTTCAGACTTAAAGAAAAATTGTAATAAGAAGACAAAAAATTCCTCTATTCCTTTTGCCTAGGTTCCCCAGGTTAATAGTTTACTGTATTTACTTCATTTCTTGCTCTCTTCTAGACTCAGTTGCAGACATGGTGCCCCTTTGCCTGTAAATAATTTAGGATATGCTTCCCAACCACAGTAAAATTACCAAAATCAGGGAATCAACATTGAGACTGTAATATTATTTAATCTACATACTTTGTTATGATCTTTCAAATTAGAAATTTTTATAGAAGTACTAAAACAATGTATTTCAGTTCATTTTGTAAACTACCCAGTATACCCTTATGATTCCCGGATTTTTAGTTTGATATTAAAACTGGTGAGCTATTAATAATACTCCTCACTCCCCAAACAACACTGAATTTTTCAAAGAGGATGCATTTATTTCTATGTGGTAGGGCACATATATTTGAATACCATTAATCACTTCAAAAATTTCATAAATCAATCATATTTCAGATGTAATTTCAGACATGAGAGTGAAAGAACCTGCTCAGGAGAAACTTAAACACAATGACTTATTTAACTTCAATGGTCATGATGCCTTTGGTTCTTCTTTGGATTATACAGAGTTATTTGTTTATTTAGCTTGATATCTTACTACCCACGTGGAATTAAGACTCTGACAGTTTACCCTGTTTATTATCTTCCTTTTAAAGAGGCCAAAAGCTGAAAAAAACACACATTATAAAATAAGCTTTTCAGAATGTGAAATATATTTTTAAATGATCTAAAATGCATTTTTAAAGGTTTCTTAAATCTGTCCTCCACTCGTGTTGTTGTGTGCCAGGACCCCCCAGAAGTATGACACTTCAGCTGCTAGCTGCCACTGCTACAATTATTGCTGGTATAACAGTGATAATGACATTTTCCATTTACTAAGAGCTTACTATAGGCCAGACATCAGGCTAGTGTTTTACATAGAGAACATCATCTTATCTTTATAGTATTTATATATTATTGTCCCTAATTTACAGTGAAAAAATAGAGATACCAAGAGGCAGAATACCTTGGCCAATGGACAGGTTTCCCCTCACCCCCAATATTGCCCTCCCAAGCCCTAGCTTTGGATGACCTGCAGAGATGGAACTAGGCAAAAAGGAGATGTGTATCTAGTTTCTAGCCTATGCATCACTTACTACATTGCTCTATCGAAATATTTTTAGCTCTCTGGACAGTGATTGCAAAATAAGGACATGCAAAAATTCTCTCCAGATTCCTACCCAGTGTTAAAAATGAATAATTTTCATCATCACTAACAGAGCATTTTTCCAGAACACTGCATTGACAGAGACTCTACCTTTTTTTACTGTTGTTTTAAAATATATTTGCTGAGCTCAGTGATTTGAACTGAGATGAACTACCTAATACTTCTGCAATTCACAAGGGCCTATAATAAGTAGGATTTTGGACTCTGTATTTTTATAGCCTTGAGTAGGATTTATGGAATTATCATTTGCAAAACTTCTGGTACAGAGCTTGTAGTTCCAAAAATCCCTATGCATTACCAGAATATTTCACTTATGGAATATTGCTGGCTAGGTAGCCTGAGAAACTTGAGAAATGTCCTCATTTCTGTTGATAGGTGGGGGCAAGAACTATAGGTAGCATCGCCACAGTAACTGGGATCGCTCTCTCCTCTTCTAGTTCCATCATTTTATCTAGCAAAGGATCCTACCCCAGGCCTGAAGGTACACTGGTCTTGGCCACTCTGTGATTTAAGCTTAGAAGTTGTGATTCTGAGTTCTGTAGGTCAGGTGCTTTGATAGGTCCTAAACATGGTAATTCACACTGGTCTTGAAGCAGGTATTGGTATCCCCACTTTGTAGATAGTCCACATAACTGTCCACATAACTTGCTGGGTCAGTGCAAAATGAGAACATAGGACCCTTGTTCAAAATTAATAAGAATTTCAAGATGACAATGGCAGAGCCTTGAACCAAGCAAGGCAGCTTTGGAAAGACAGGGTCCTGTGTGACAGCCCAGGTGATATGCACATAAAGCCAACCCCACAAAGAGGTAAACTGATGTTTAAAGAAGTTAAGTGACTTGCCTGAGCCACCCCAGCTGGGCTGCTTTTTGGTTTTCATTACATCTTTTTAGTAGTTTCTTATTTTTTATCCAGATCCTAAATATGTGTGCGAATGCATGTGCATATATGTATATTTATATTTATACATTTAATCCATTAATTTAGTATTTACAATTTATATTTGTTTCTGCAAATCCAATTGGTTTATCAGCTTAACAATATTGCTATTAATAGTTTACATGGCCGTGCTAGACAACAGCATGAAATTGCAGAAAATGCATTAAGATGTTTATACAGTCTTCTGAATAGCGTCTAACGGTCCCTTTCTTTTTCTAAGTTAGTAGTCATGGCTCTCTTCACAGTCCTGGAAAAATGCTCAGAATGTGTGACTTAACAGTGACTCAGGCATTTCAGCTCAGCTTAGATGGTATTCATTCTTTGATGGATAAAAGAAAAAGAAAAAGCTAGTCTTTGGCTAAACAGCACAATCCTCTCTATTATTCCCATCTCTACAGATTGCTTGAAAAGTGCAGCATATTTGGAATTGCTCTCCTAAGAATTAAGCCTGGACAAAAAAGCCCACACCATCCTGAGAAAGAATCCAGACCATGTGCAGCAGGCCAGGGAGCCAAGGCGGAGGAGGCCAAGGAAAGGGAAAGAGTGAGAGGAGAGGAATCCAGTCTCTGATGGGCATGTCCTGATTTCGGAAGCCCTTTCAGGACACAGACATGACTCTCTTTGCCAGTAAATGATCTTACATAAGACCTCTCCTTGCGCTTTCCTGGTGCATTCTTTCCTTTGTTGCCTTAGATCTATGACTCTTCTATGCCATCGTCACCAGCATCACTGTCATTAGAACCGTATGTATATTATAAATACAACTGATATTTATTTACCTACTTACAGTCTCTAAGTGTGCTTTTATATTAGTAACTAATATTAGGATACTTTTAAAAACATTTATTGAGCACTTAATAGGTGCCAGGCACAGTAAAAATATTTCATACTTATTATATTATACAATCCCGACAGTGGTTCTATAAGGTAGTTAAGCTTATCTTTTCCTTATTTACAAGTGAAGAGACTGAGGCTCAGTGGGGCTAAATCGTCTTCCCAAGGTTATACACTAAGCGGCTGACAGAGCTGAGAACCAAACCAGGATAATCTATCTTACTCTATTATATTAAAATGTTTGTTAAACTGAATACAGTATAAATTGTGTGATAACAGATGACACAAATAAGCATAAACATATACGTTCTATGCAAGAATTTATTCAACTCAACAAACATTTACAGAGTGCTACTGTCTGATACCAGGCGCTAAGCTGCAGGAAGGGGACACAGAGATCAATAAAGTGTGCACTATGATCTCTCTCTGTCAACAGAGAGGACTCTCTCCCCAACAATCTATTAAACGTCTTTCAAGTAGCAATTTTATTGAACACCTACAATATACCAGACATGGCATTGGACACTGTGCAGAATACAAAAATAAATAAGAATCAGTCTTTCTCTCAAGGAACTTGCAGAGAAATGAAAGCAAGGTGCTCAAGGCTGCCTAGTGTAAGAACAAGTATAAGGTCCCAGGGGTTCAACGCATGGAAGAAAACTTGTTTCCTAAGAAGTTTAGCCAGTGTTGATTCTAAAGTGAACCACCAAACATGGATGGGAAATAAAAGGTGATGTTTTTCCTTTTGTCAAAGTCATAAATCATAGGTGATTTGAATATAGTGTATAATCCTAGTTACTCCCTTTAAAGGACAAACTAGAACCACAGAGTAGTCCAGGGCTGGTAAGCTCAAATTCTCAAAGGGATACTGTTTTTTTACACATGATGATGAATGCTGGTGGAACTTAAATCTGGAAGAACAGTGAGGGGACCATCAGCTCATTCTTTAAAAGGTTCAAAGATGTAAATAAGGTGAAACTTATTCTCAGGAAGGTGTAATGGCCCTCTTTGAGACTCTTAAAATAGGAGACAATGTTTTACGCTTGAAGAAGGTAAAATTTAGGGTAAATAGTAGAATGAATGACATACACAGGATGTGGTAAGTATATGGATCTTGTTGTCCCAGGAAATGACCATTTCAAGAAGCAATGTGGTCCGATAGTTAACAACCTGAGTCAGACAGAGCTTGGAGTCTGGGTTGGAGTCACTTACTATGGATTTGGGGTAAATAACTTAGTCTCCCTAAACCTCAGTTTACTTGTTATTTATCTGAATATTGCAGAAAATAAAACTTGGCCTCTGGGATAATGGTGAGGCAATGTAGGAAACTAGCTAAAAGCGGAGGCTCCCCTTCCTTTCTCTTCTTCGTGTCTTTAAAGCCCAGCTCCGACTCTTTGGGTAAGTCATTGTTATACTTTTATGTACTTTGGTACCATCCACTACTACATAGTAATTATAATAGTGCTGATCTCAGAATTTGGGGAATAATTGAATGAGCTAATTTGTGTAATGTGCATAGAACGGAGCGAGTGCTGGATACTGTTTAGCTATTGTCATTATAGGGTTGCTGTGAAGATTAAACAAAATAATTTTCAAAGCACTTAGCAAAGTGCCTGGTATACAGTAACATAAATAATGGTTAGTAATGGTTATTATTACAAAATTTCATAAATAGATTCAAGTTGTCCTGAATGCTTTCCTGAGAAACCCAAACTGGCTACTGCAATTTTTTGCAAGTATTTCTCATGACCAATGTCATATCCAAAACATACTGAATGGCTGGGTGGTCATGCCAAGTGTAGCATTTTCAGTATTTTGATCTCTGCACCTCACACGTCTAACCTGGAATTACTCTTTATAGGTCATTCACCTTTCAAAGGGCATGGCTTCCCTTTTCTTACCCTGGAATTCGCCTTATTACTTGATCAATGAACACATTTGTGTTAAGCACTTGCTGTCACCTGAACACCATACTTCCTGCTTTTGTGAAACTTACAGCCTTATGAGAAAGGGCACTGAACAATTTCCTTACCTCCCCCACAAAAATGTAGGCAGTGGAAGAGAAGTAGAAGCTGCTGGGAGGCAAAGCTAGGAGACACCTAACCTCATCTGAAGCAAAAGCTCACTGGGAATGTGAAGTTGACGTTGAGCCCCTACATGCGCGGGAGAGGACAGTGCTGATGCAGCCCTGAGGCCGGAGAGGACCAGGCATTGACACCTTTCCCATCAAAGTACAGGCACTTTCCAGACCTCTCACACTCCTGGGGAAAAGATCTCGATGCATTCCTTGTTGTAGATGTCATCTGCATGCTCAAATGGTCACCTGGGACAACTCCTGAAACACCATTTTTACTTGTCCCCTTCTTTCCCTGTTTGCTTTGCATTAGATTTTTTCCCCCACTTTCACTTTATTTTATTTTTTTAATTTATCTTCTGCATGGACGATTTGTCTTTATTCCCCATTTATTTATTAATTGGTAATCTATTTACATCAGAATGTACCGACGGGCATTTATTTTATGCTTGGGATTATAATTCAATACTACATCCTTTACTTTGTTGTTCAAAGTGTTTCAGCTTTGGGCATTGGGAATTTTTCAGTTGGTTTCTCTGTCCCTTTAACAGATCCACATTAATGTAGAAGTATTCTTTCTCTTATTTTCTGGCACCTCAAATTCTCCAGGCTCATTTTATATATTTCCTGCCCTGGTTTTAGAATCAGCCCTTACTCCAAGACTGTCTTGTTCATTTTATTGGAGAGGGTATTTGAAACCAAGATCTGGATGCTAGGTGTTTGCACTGATTTAAAAAAACCATTTTTTTTTTTAATTGATTTCAGAGAGAGGAAGGGAGAGGGGGAGAGAGAGAGAAATATCAATGATGAGAGAGAGTCATTGATTGGCTGCCTCCTGCACACCCCATACTGGGGATCGAGCCCGCAACCCCGGCATGTGCCCTGACTAGGAATGGAACTGAGATCTCCTGGTTCATGGGTGGATGCTCAATCACTGAGCCACACTTGTGAGGCTGCACTGAATTTTAATAAGCTGCACATAGTATAGTCATGAAAATGGTTTCTGGGACAAATGTACAAAGCAAAAAACAAAGCAGAGCTGTGCAAAGAGAAATAAGGCCAAGAGCCTAACTTACATGTAATAAGCTCATCCATGCTTTTTCATTGTTGTTTGTGTTAGTGGTGGAGCTCTGTGAACAGAAGCTTGTGCTCTTATTACTCTAAATCAGGAGACTTTAGCAACACACCAAAGGCTAGAAGTAGTGGAATCTCCATGGGTAGTCACTCGTGTTAAGGTCAGGTGAGAAACATCGCCTAGGTGAGATAAAGAAGTTAGATGCAAAATCCAGGGACCGATCCAGAGAATGAGGCTCACAGAAAAAAAACCCATGAAATTGAGGTGGAAAATGGAAATTTTAAGGTGTAAAAAGGAAGTACCAGAACTGAAAGTAAATACAACTTACTGAGATGAGATAAAGAGAGGTGAGAAGAGGAAGAATAAATGGGAATGAAAGGGATCAGATGTTAGAATAATTTTTAAAAATGTATCAATTAAGAGCATTTTGAAAAACATAAAGAGGGAAAGAATCTGGAATTAGAACTACCATCAGCAATGCAGAATCTCATGTCTAGTTAGGTTAACCTATTGATGTGGGAAATGAGTAAAGAAAACCCAGTTGGTAGATGGAGGGTAGAGGGGGTGAGGAACATATAACACTCATTACAATGTGGGCAAGGCAACTGCATGGTTTGTGGCCAAATCATGGTTTTGTTTTATTTTTTTTTTCAAACCTAATTATATTTGGAAACAATCTTCCAAGCTAAAGTTAACATTTTAATAGAAGTCTGTCTCCACTGGATTTAGATAATCACACTGCAATTTTCTTTTCTAACATATATCCTATTTGTTGCTTTATTGTACATATGCAGTATAGACATGGGAAATATCTACTGAGGTTGCTGAGGATTTTCAATAATGAATGAGCTCAACTAGAGGATTAAATTTCAGACCTAACGATGTGTAAGTCTGGTCTTCAATAGTTTGTGTTAATCCCTAGGTTCTTAAGTGCTGATGTTCTATTCAAAAAGGTTTTGATTGGCAGGTACAACATCACATGCTTTTTCTGAATTCCAATTTCTGCTAATATTCAGAAATGCTGTGCAGCAGCATTTTGCAAATGACTATTCTTGTGTTTGATGCGTTGGCAAATACCATTTTCAACTAGATATTTAGTGATTTGTAGTATCTCTCAATTTGGGGTAGATAGCTTATGTGTCAGGGTAGCATTGCCTGTCAAGTGAATATTGGGCTCAGAATTTCACTTTTCCTTTATAATGGACATCAGGAATAAAGATGTTGACTCACTAAATACGAACAAATAACCTAACACTGTCGGTAGTATATTCCTACACCTAGAAAGTTCAAGGTTCCGGGCTGTACTGTCACTGGAGTCTTGCCCAGGATTGGTCTGGTTTGCAGTGTGGACTGTGTTCCTGCAGATGGTATGGCAGGAAGCACTGAGCCTTGAGGATGACAGGGCTTATACAGATGCCTCAAGCTCCCATTCCATTTCATCACGTAGGATATGACTCTAGCATCTAATTTTGACCTGAAGGATACTGGCCTTCCTCACTGAGGTGAGCCTGCTGAGTATATACAATATTTTTTTTCCAATGCCTTTGACCAATTAAGTAGTAAAACATTATAGTACTATTTTGTTTCCTTAGTGACCTGGGAATGTGTTGTATGTTTTAAAAAATCGTTCTTGAAGTGTCTTGAAATTTATTTCTATAATCACTATGAGTATTCTGACTTTCTCTTTTTAGGCCACTTCAAATTTTTACTTTAAAAAAATGCTGAATGTGCTTCTTTGCCAGGAGCTGATCAGATTTTGCCGACTACAGGAGGGTCTCTTGAGTTCAGATGCAAGCTCAGGTCTCAGGATCAGATCTCATTAGAACAACGATTCATATTCTTAAGAATTATCATTTGATCACCCATTTTTTAAGAGATAAATACCATTTGGAAAAAATAAAACGTTTGAAACTCAAATGCACTTATAATATTAAGTTGCCCTTAGATCAGCAAAAAGGTCAAAGTTGGTTCTCCTTTCTCAAGTCTTATTTTTCTACTGCACCTAACTACTGGGTAAATCAAGTATTTTGATGTTTGAATTCCTTTAAACCTCCTTCCTATCCAGGAAAATTGCCACACGTCAGAGAAATCAAGATGGATACTTTCCCACTTGACCCCTTTCCCTTCTTGGATCTATGTTCTTAAAACAGGATTTGGACACTTTAAAATTTATATATATTTTTTCTCAATCATTTAACTGTGTTTTAACTTCCTCCTTTGCTTGTTTTATTTTTGCTTCGGACCTTAGTTGTAGAGTCACTTAAAGTAGAAATTAAACATTCAAGTCAAATATTCAATTCAGTGAAACCCTGTATATTGTTAAATCCTTTATACTGATACTGGCTATTTGCTATTGATACTCCAGGAAAGCTAATGGAACCCATGTGACTGTGTATCCAACCAATGATTGCTAAAGGGATGCTTTCTTTTAATAATACTATTATAATATGAATGATTTAAAAAAATAATCTTGGTACAATATTGTATTAAATGCTACATTATTTGAATGTTAAGAAATAATCATTTTGTTATACTTAATAATGGTCAGAATTTTTAAAGTATTATATTCAAGGTTGGCAACACATTATAAAATTAAAGGTGAAAAGGCTGGAATAAAAAAGGGTAAATTGATGAAAAACCGGGTACAGTAACAGAGGAAAGAACTGAGTTTCTGAGCCTGAAAGAGAAGAAGAGTTATGGCAATTTAGTGGGTGGTGTATATGAGTCCAGGGTGGGTGGGGGAGCTCCAATGTTCAGTTACTATTCAATATTTCATCTGTATAGGTATTTAAAACATAATATATGTTAACATTTTATCAAGAAAAAGTGTAGATAGATATAAGAAATATCTTCTTGTGCAATACAAGTGCATCATTAAGGAACATCACTGTAGATGTACCAAAAATAAATCATAAAATGTGGTGAAAACCTTGGACAATTGGAGAATAAAATAGGCCATGGGGAGGGAGACCATCATAAATAATCCTTATATGCCTCTTTCAGCTATATTTTCTGATGACCAATGAACTGGAAAAAAGAGCTAAATGTCTTAAACAGTGGAAATATAACATATTAAAATCATATTAATTATATTGGTACCTTTAGATTAATTTTAGATTATTAAATGCTAAGTGCTATAAATGTATTATTGCTATAATTATATGCATTACTTATAAATGCTATGAGTTAGTATATGCATTATTACATTTTATTATATATTCACACTAATCTGTGGAATATTTTTCTTGCCACAGATCAGATGGGTCATGGCTTCCTGGAAAGAGACTCCGTGCATATCTCTGGTAATAATAGACTGAATTCCCCTTTTATTTTTCCAAGAACATAGAAACCTATTGGAAGTAGGTGGCTACACAGAAAGAAATGCTCTCCCTCAACCTGACTTGGCCTTACCTCTCTAATGAGCATGTAGCTTTTGGTGATACTGCTCACTAGGGCCAAACCTACAAGATCTGAGAAAGCCACATTCCAGCTACACCACTCTCCTTTTAATGGGGTTTGGTGCAAGGACAATGCTTACAACCCTATATTCCTAAGATACTTTTAGCAATTCCACTTTGTATGTGGCTAAATTCAGGTTTAGTGAGGTTAACTACTTTGGCACAGTCATCATGTGGTGGAACAGAATTCGAACCCAGCATTGGAGCCAGCACTCAGGTATCTCACAGTGTGGCAGCAAAGCCTTATGTGAAGATACATTTTGTATCTTCCAGAGGTTCCTCTGGGCCTCCTTCTGCAGTTTCTTATTCTGGGAGCCACAGGCAGATCTGTTCACAGCTCCTATCTGGCAATACATATCTAGCCTTTTCCTACTGAGGCCTTTCATCCCTGCAGATAGCCCTGTTCGACAGGACCTAAGGCAGCTATCTGTATTCTGGCAATATCTCCCCCATGTGGCCCACCACCCACCTATAGGGATGTACCCACTCATTCTGTATTTAGTCACCCTGGCAGAGGAGGCCTTTCCCCAAGGGCAACACTTGGGTGGTCACTACTGTAGCACCCAGCTCTCCTTCCCCACTGTCTAGACGTCCTGGGGTCAGATACCAGTTCATCGTGCCCCCAAATTTGAGAAACACATAGCAAACTCTTAGACAGTCCCTGTCAGCCCCCTCCCAGGGCTCTCCCCTCTCACTGCTGGGGTGTGATGGGGACTCACAGTAAAGGAACTGTTCTCCCAAAATACAGTCAGTTCTCATTGTCTGTGGCAGGTCTGTTCTGAGGTTGCCGCAACCCTGGACCATTGCTCCTATGGGAAGTACAGATTTAGGTTTCTGCACGTCGGGTCAAATATTTTCCTCAACTGTTCAATATATAACCTCGTTTATCTGTGTTTCTGTTGAAACACTCCCTGATTTAATGTATGATTTCTTGATTCATTGACACTGAGTTCATGGCCAACAGAGCTGTAACTCATGCCAGAATAGGAGCCTATCGAACACGTGAATTTTCTCTGTCAGGCACAGCACAGCTTTCCTTCACCTGGAACACCGGATGGCACCTCAGCACTCGGCTTTGGGTCATCTTAACAGAGAAATCTCCAACAAAAAAGCACAGCAATCAGAAAATTGTCTTATTAAATATGAAGAGGTCACTTGTTTACAGTATGAGAGCTGCTTTC
This sequence comes from Miniopterus schreibersii, assembly GCF_964146895.1. Lineage (NCBI taxonomy): Eukaryota > Metazoa > Chordata > Mammalia > Chiroptera > Miniopteridae > Miniopterus > Miniopterus schreibersii. The sequence continues at coordinate 28,977,534 of NC_138117.1, forward strand.
ACCTCCAATGGAAATGAGCTAATAGGTTAATCACATTTTGTGCCGCTTTGTGCATGTCCAGGAGTGACCACAGAAGCACAGCAAGTATTGATTTGGGGCTACAGATAGGTTTTAGTGAATAGGCAAGTTTACGAATACTTGAATAACAAGGGCCCACGAGTAACAAGGACTGACTGTAAATATTTTCAACAGTGTTCACCAAGCCCTCTCCTCGCTCTGTTTTATTTCTATATTCTCCATCTGGCTTACGGTTCCCAGAGTCAGGAAGGAGGCCTTGGGAGCCTCACTTAGGAATCTGACATCTACTGTCTTTCAGTGCCTCATAAAAAAGTGGGTTTTGACGTTAGGCAAAACACACATTAGAGATTGTATTGGTCAGGGTTTGCCATTGCAAGAATCGAAAAGCAAATCCAGATGACCTGAGCTAAAAATGTGTTTATTAAAATGATGTTGGGAAAAACACAGAATCTTAGGGAAAGCTCAGGACCTGGCTTAGAAAACAGGCAGGAGCAAGTGAGGTTGGGCTGCCGCCCGAACCATAAAGGAGGCTGCAAATGAGGCCAGCCCGCGGCCACTGACCATGGCTCCGCTGCCACCACTGCCGCTGTTCGCTGCTTCTGGATCTGATGGGGCCACCTGCTCCCGATAGGGATTCTTCCTTTACTTTGACAGCTCACTACACAAAGTGCAGGGCAGGCACCTCAGACTGACTGACTGACGGGAGATTAGGGACTCTATGCCTCCATGCAAGGGAGGCTGTAAAAACAAGGGCTTGGCATTTTCAGTTTCTCTAGAGGGAGGAAGGCTCCGTCTCCCACCAAGACTCAGAAAGTCAGACATTTCCCATGTGCAGAAAGAGGGCTCAAATATTTGGCAGGCAGAAAAACAAATGAACATAAGGGCTCATGCTCATGGACTTTAATGATTGCTAGAATTGGAAGAAAATGCCAAACTCATAGACTTAGTTCACTCTTTCTTCCAATTAAGAGGTCTCCTTCAGAATGCTCTGGAGAATAATCTTACAGTCTCTGCCTTGGTTTTCAAAAGATGGGGGAACTTTCCACACCGCCAGATAGTATGTTCCGATCCTTGTCCATAGGATTTCTCCATAAGATTTTATTATGATTTCCAGTTCATGGAATCACTTTCTTTTTGTTTTTTTTCAACAAAGAGTTTGTCTTCATCTAGATGCATTGTAGTCACTAAAGGTCCTGCATTGGGCGTGGTACTTGGACAAGACTACAATATCTCCACATGCACTGGCAAACGCAGAGGCTATTTATTTCATTAATTTAACCCAAGTAGGTGTTGGCTCCTTCATGTAACCATAGTATAACTATGATTCATAGTAAGCTAAGACACTTAGACATTTTCACATGAACTGCTACCAAAGCCAGTCCTACAACTGGGTCTCTAAACTTAATTATTTAAAAGACCAAATTGAGGCTTTTACATGTATCTCTCCAGATTTCATCTACTTAGTTTTAGCTTAATGATCTGGTTTACTGAGATAATTTGGGGATTTAAGTATTTTACTGTCTACGGTGGTAGGGTTTTGTTCTAGGATTGTGCTACCTATTAATTTGTCTGGCACATCTTCTATATTTTCCTCCAAGTTATTGATAAATTATTGAACAGGAAAGGACTACAATAGAGCACTATGACATTCTACCAGTCTTTCTTGAGGGTTGACGCTTGATCACTGAGCAAACTTTTTTGAATCCCACTGCCCAACCATCTTAAAATAAACCTGATTCTGCATAAAAACCATCAATGTCTTGTCCTTGCTCTTTCTGTAAAGATGACAGCCTTACCATGGCTCACAGGCATGGCACTGTCTGGCCTGTGCTTTCTTCTACTGCCCCTGGGGCCACTCCCCCTTTTCTCTGTTCTAGCCACTAGGCACTGCAAATGAAATTTTCCTCTCCCGCTCAACTCAGCCTCATGTCTCAGCTTAGGCATCATTTTCACAGGGAGCTATCTCTAGCACCATAAATTTGTCAGTTTCTTATGTTGAGTCTTCTCAGAGAATCACATTCCATTTCTTTAAAGGTCCCTGTTTGCAGTTATATATTTATTAGTGTCATAATGTGATCTGACTCCCCACCAGACTTAAACTCTGGAAGGGCATGGCCACAGTTTGTGTTCGCTCATAATTATATGACAAGTGTTTGGAACACTGTAGGGTCAATAAAGCATCTTGTTGAATGATGTGACCATTGATCCTACTGAAAGAGTAAAGCAGCGAATGAGTGAAACAGCTGTAGGAGGTAAATCCTCTCCTACTACTTCCCTGGTTTATAAGAACTCCGGCTCAGAGTTTCTCAAAATCAGCACTATTGCCACTTGGGCTGGGTAATTCTTTGTGTGTGTGGGGGCGGGTATTCGGTGCTTTGTAGGATGTTTAGCAGAATCCCTGGCCTCTACCCTGTAAATGACTGAACATCATGCTTCCAGTTTTAACAGCTGAAAATATCTTCTGACATTGCTAAATGTCTTGGGGTGGGGAGGGGTGCAGAGCAGTGAACAATATCATCCTGGTGGAGAACCTTTGCTAAAGAATTTTAGCACATCAAGAAGGACGTACAATTTGCTTAAATGTAATTCTACATAATAACTATATACAGTAATCGTATGTGAAAGACTCTCACAAGTTGGGGGAATTAAATGGGACACTTTGCTACTCAGTAGACAAGTATGAGGCCAGAAGTGTTCACTCAATATATTGTTACAACCATGAAAGTTTTCATAACTACTCAAGTCCAAAAGGATCTCCCATTTCAACCTCCTAGAAAAATCACCACATTTGACAGTTAATAGAGAATTAAATCTCCTGTCTGTACTTCATTAAAGAAGCAGAATTCCCTAGGATGATATATGAATTCTAAGGCACCTTCAGAGGGTAGGTTAGATGACTGACAACTGGTCGGACACTGTTGCAGGCTCTAGGCTGTGGTAGGCAGTCTTCAAGAATGGCCTCCAAGATCCTACATGGAATTGTGTTATCAAAAAAACTAATCCAATCTCCTTAAATATGAGGCACCCTTGATGTTCTTTAGATATCTTGTTGCTTTTAGTGATTGTGGAGAATGATATGGGAAATGTCGTAGGGTGAAAAAAATCACCAGCTAAGCAGGATGCTCCAGTTTTTACAATATTCCCACCTTAATCCTTACCACAAACCCAGCCAATGCAATCATGAGATAACATACATTACTCTGGATACCAGGTGTGACGGACATCAGATTGTAATGAAGTGATTCCCAGCCCTCATTATTATACACCAAACATCAAGAAAGTAAAGCAAGAAGTGTTAGCCCATGCGGTGCCATTCATTATGACTTATTAAATGACTGCAGAAAGGAAATGATTCATATATTATAGAGGAACAAAAAGAGTTACTGGCATTACCCAGCTGAGCCAACTAAAAGCCAGGAGCATATTAATTATTTTTTTTCCTGGCCATTCCTGGAAGTATTCCGCCACAAGCTCGCATTTTCTCACTGAAATAACAAGAGCTACAATGCTGGCACCATTGCTCAATTACGTCTAATGCATTTTGTAAGTTTATCCTTCCAAGAAAAAGTTGGGAAGGTAGAAACTTTAGAGCCACCATCAAGCATATCCAATTATACTAATGAGGAAAAAATGTTACGTCTCGAGCTTTAACCTTTGTGTCCATTGGCCATAGGCCACCAGAATAAACTACAGAGATATATGTGATTTCTAGGTACAAACTTTGGACTCATACACTGGATTTAAAGTAGACAGATTACAGAGAGAACAAAAATAATTACCTCAAAAGTAAGGAGAGTGTTAGGTCTCCAAAGCATAGATAAAATGTAGAGGGTTGGAAAAATTCATGAAGAGGCCTATAACACATGGCAAATATGGAGATGCCTGCTTTTTGACCAATATTTTTTCTTTGTTAATGAGCCAATCCTTATCAAACCATTCCAAGAGTCTAGAAAAGACCTGTGCCAACATCTTCCTCTCAAGTGTCCAAAGCTGAACATAACCTTTAACCCCTTGTTACCATACATCACACTTCCTGGGTGATGCAGGTGTGCAGCTGAAACATATCCCAACAGGTTCCTGCCAAAGAGAGTAATCCCCAAATGCCGTTGTGCCTGCTCCTGGAGGGTAATGGTGAGTTCACAACCTTCGCCCGAGACTCCTGCTTGGGTGATGTTACCATAATAATTGCTTAAAACCAAGTCACTATCTTGAACACATAAATCATGATTCCATGTTACTAGGGAACCAAACTAGTGAAGAAAATAGTTCTTCGTACTTGTTAAGGAAAAGGATACAGTTTTTGTTTTGACAGTAAGTGGCAGAGAAATTCACTGTAATTGAACCACACAAACTGTATTATTATAACCTAATTGATTGGTCCAGTGGGAGAGAAAAAAGCCAATTGTGGAAAGCAAGGGAATTGATGGTTTTAAAAATGGAACTGACTTGTTCATTAACTGGATGAGCTAAATGGACTATTTTTTTCATCATGTGAATGGTTTGTAAAACCAAAGACTATGATATAGGGAGACACGAGGAACAACATGAGGAAAAAGCACCATTTAACCAATAAAATAATGCTTATTTTCCCGGTGTCTTTTCTCTAACCAGCTTTTGCTTGGAAGCATACTGGTGGCGAGTTCACTTAAGCCATGCTGGGGATGGGAAAGAAATTAAACTGCTCCTGTGAAAACATACCAGGAAAGCATTTGTGTCCTTTCGGTCTGTTTTAACTGGGATAACGTTTACAGCTATCTTCTGGGTAAATCTGGGACATTTACAAAAGCAACAGTGATAGTAACATTGAGCTCCTGCTTTAAACTCAGTTTCCTGAGAGGTGATTTATATATGTTGATAAGTTTTATCCTACCAGTAAAAGTTAGGTAAACATGATTATCAAACTTTACAGAAAAGGAAGGTGAAGCTCAGACGTTACATAGCTTGCTCGAGGTAAATAGTTAGTGAATCACAAAGCTAAGACTCAATACCAGATTTATCTTATGCAAAAGAACTGCCTCAACACAGCTGTGTTTAAATATATATGTGTAAATGCATGCATATGTAAATACATGTGGATATATACACATTCATGTGTGTGCATATATTTTTATATACAGTTTTATGGCATAATGTACTAGAGACAGATAAACACTGTAGGTCTGATGCTAACTTACCATGTGATCTTTTTATATCTTTGGCTTTTGGTTTCTTCAAGCTTTCAAAATTGGAACAACTTGTCACTAAATAATATTTAAAACTATTTGAGATTGTTGGCTTAGAGTGGCTGTCAAATTATAGGACAAATCAAGGCCAAGGGAAAAATACACCCTGGGAGAGAGAGAACAGGTTCCAAAGGCTGAAAAAGGGGGTCGGGGAGGGTGTGTGTATTTCTCAAGCCATCTCGGAGCGTTTGAACAGTGAAAGAAAGGGTAAGTGTCTATGTTCTATCTGCTTTGTTCTGCATTGTAAGTATAAACAAAGTAGAGCTTGATGACAAAGGTCTTTCTGGCTGTACTTTTCTTCCCTTTCTCTGCCAAATTCTTGGAGGCACTGATAACTTGGAAACCAGTTTGTGAAGCTCAAAGGCCCTACTTGGAAACAAAAGGGACATAGTCACTAAACATATGCAAGGAGGGCCCTTGGGTGTATTTATTAACAATGATGCTTTCTAAAGTGCTAGAAACAAATTCTTTACACCAAGACCACCAAGGCACTCTGTTTTCTAAAGGCAAGCAGACTTGACATCTGTCTTTATTTCCCTATTTTCAGTTGCAATGAAATCCAGACTCTTGGGGGCTTGGGAAAATACCATGTATGGCCTGTTTTGGTGCATTTTCCTCTAGGATTTGGTTGCCAGCCTGTAGAGCTGCCCCTTTTCTTCCTCTGCCCCCACCCCCTCCTCATGCATGTACCCTGTGGCAGGAGAGCCAAAAACTGAGCCAAAAGTATTTTCAATAGAAATACCAGGAACATGCTGTTTCTCGTGGCACGGAAAAAGCAAACAGTATGAAGGCCAAATTTACGCTAATCTCAAATCTAGACCCCCAAAGAGGAAGATGTTAGCAGTGCTGAGTACAGTAGGGAGAACATTCCTACTTTCCAACAGTGAAAATTTAAGGTACTGTCTCTCTTCATGGCTTAAAAATGAAATGCATCACATTTTGTATTTTTCAAATGAAGACCCCAGAGTAACTTATCAGAAATTATATTGTCATGAATAAGTGCATGAATGTTTTAACCTCTTGGTTCAAAAAGTAGTTACTAATTATCTTTTTAAATATGAGGCATTCTTGCAGGTATAGAGAGGCCATGTCCTTGTTTCCAGCTACAGAGCTGTTACATTATTTTGTGACTGTCTGTGCATACGTGTGACTTATCGATGGGGTAAGGCCTCATTTGGGGTCAGGGAGGACCATTTCACTTATTGTTTCCAAGACATATTTATTAGTTTATAAGGCCTTGGATTCCAGGGACTTAGGACAATTACATTGCTGTGCTAATAAGCATGAAATTAGTTAAGAAATCTCAAGCCATGTTGGTGGTGTGGCCAGACAAACAAACAGCAAACCAGTTTCAGGCTGAGATGGATCCAGCTTCTCAGCGCGGCAGTGACTCTCCCTAGCAGGGTGCTGTGTTCAGGGCACAGCTTAACCTCTGCGAGACTGACATTTCTGCGTGTAAAACAACACTATTGGCACTCTGTTAATATATTATATTCCAACTGCCTTCAGTATTGCTTTTCATAAAAGAGGTCAAAATAAATGTTTGGTGAATAAATGCTCACCAAGAGAATAAAAATTAAATAAAAGTGCCGAGTATATATGATTCACTCAGCTGCTATTGATTCCTTACCTTTTTTCCTTTCCTGCTCAGAAAACTATATTGTCTTTGCATCGCACCATCTAGCCTCTATTTACCTTTCCAAATGCATTTCCTGTTATTTTTCTATAAACAGCTTCCATTCCTTTCAACTATATTCCTCACTGTTACATATATATGTATACACACACATATATATAATATACATAATCCATATCTGTGTCTTAAACGATCCCATGTTCCATCTTATATTATTATGTTTTCCTCATCGGCATCTGACTAAAATCTTGCCCACTCTGCAAGGTCCAGCTCAGATTCTAGCGTCACAAAGAATTCCCTGGTCCCTGCAGCCAGGCTAGTCTGTGCCTCTGATCCCTTCACAGTGTATAGGGAGAGTGTGTACATTGTCCCTTTGGCGTGTAACCTTGACAATTTTGTCTTGGCAATGTTTACTCGTGCACATGGCCGTTTTTTCCTCCATTAAGCTCTACACTTCTTGAGCACATTTCCATATTATCTTCTGTGTTCCCTTGGGTCACACACAGTGTTCTGCAGGGAGCAGACACTGAGTATCACTTGAGGATAAGATCTGAAGTTTGGGTAAAACTTCGGTCATTGCTGTTATACCAGAAAAACTGCTGTTTTGATGGTGTCTTTAGTCATCGTTCTCCAGAGAGACAGAACCAATACGATATTTACATTCATGCACAGATGTGTGTGTGTACGTGGAGAGAGGGTGGGATTTTTAAAAATTGGCTTTACTTACTGTAATTGTGAGGGCTAGCGAGTGTGCAATCTGTGGGCAGGCTTGCTGGCTAGAAATTCAGGTGGATGTTGTACTCTTGAGTCTGAAATATTCAAACCAGGCCAGCAGCTGGAAACTCAGGCAGAATTTCTATGTTCTGCCATTTCTATGTTGCAGTCTTGAAGCACAGTTCCTCCTTCTTGGGGAACCTCGGTCTTTGCTCTTTAGGCCTGCAACTGATCAGAGGAGACCCATCCACATGAAAGAGAGTGATTTGCTTTACTTAAAGATATCTAATAGCACACATCCAAACACACACAAGAAACTAAAATAATTCCAGAAGAAAACATTTAAAAAGAGAATATAATACAAAATGACAGAAACATAAATGAATATTACATATGAAAGGATCAGATTATTAAAAGTAAAAGATTGTCAGACTATGTTGATAAATTAAATCCAATGTTATGCTTGCTAAATGAACTAATTAAATAAACTTGAATTAAAAAGTAAGATTTTTATGTTCAAACAATTTAACTTTTAAAAATGATTTAACAACCTAGAAAGAAAAAAAACACCCAAGGAACACAAAAGGAAGGAAGGTTTTAAAAGGTTTGCATAAAGCCTGAACAAATTGATTAAAAGAGAAACACACAAACTTTAGTAAGAAATAGGAAATGGATAAGAATCGTGACTATGCAATTCACGAAAGAGAAAATGAAAATGGCTAATACATGTGAGATCCTTTTTCAACTCATCATAACTAAACGTTAACTTGCATTTCTTTAAAAGCACAAACTTTTAAACAGCACAGTACTCACTGGTGGCAAGAAAATGGTGACTTGGACTTTCTAATACAATGCTGATATGATTATAAATCACTTTAAATTTTCTAGAAAGCAGTTTGGCAATATGTATCAAGAGGTTTCAACAAGTTTCTTATCGGTGTATAGACTAATTCCACTTCTAGGAAACCACTATAAAGCAATGATTTGATATATGGATGCATATCTTTGCCAAAGTGTTTATCAGCCAGTTCAACAATTGAGAAGTAATTAAGATATGATATCACCAAATAATGGCATAGTATGTAGAAATTAAAATAATATTTACCAAGATACTTCAATGATATGTGAAAATAATGGAGTGTGAAAAAAAGACACAGAGTATAATTATCTATATTTTAAAAATTATTCACAAGCACTTAAAATTAAGGAAAAATAGCAAAACTTAATAATTTTTTCAAAACACATTTTCATTTGAAGATTAGATATTATAAGGTCCTGCCACCACTGCTACCCACATCATCTTTAAATGCTTCAGGGTTAGCTGAATTGCCCTGAGACATGTGACAGAAAACAAATTCCTCTGGTGGCCCCAGGAGTACTACCCAGGTGATAGCACGACTTGGAGCAGGCATATTGGTGCCCAGTGACAATTACCAAGAGACCTGCCCACAGTTCAGTTACATTTTGGAGAGAGGGCTTGGGGTATAGCATGGACTGACTCCCGACAGATGCAATCTTCCAATGCAGATGAAATAATACAAAATGAGTTTTAAACTCTTTAATGGGTTTCCTCTTGTTCTTAGGCTAGAAACAAAATTCCCTTATTTATAAGTTGACCATGCATCTTAATTATTCCTATATGGTCTCATTATACATCCTGTTCCTGGACAAATTATTGATAGTGTTCCTTTTTACTCTCCAACGGGACCTGTTCAGATGACAAATTATATGTCACTCTGTTTTTATGTCTACAAGGTTTAGGCTGTTTGGCCTCAGTCTGCCTCCCTAAACTCAGCTCTAGTTGTACTCTGCTGAAGCCACTCTGGCTTTCTTTAAGACGCTCTTATTTATTAGATTGACTTCACAGAACTTGTGATTTTTGGTGGGAGGAGGAGGGTGATAGTGTATGCTGCTGTGGAGGGTGATGGAGAAGCTAAGCCTAATGAACTGGGCAAGAGAGGATTTGTTTTTGTTATTACCTGTGATTGGCTTTGGGAAGAAAGATTCACTCTTTCGAGTTTGGAGCAGGAGAGGCAGGCCTACAAGGGAAAACACAGGCTTACACATATTCCTTGAACACAGTTATAAAAACTGATACACCATCGCTGAAGGTCTAGGTGTGTGGATATGTTAACGGGAACACACAGGAATAAGCTATGGCAGGCCCAGCTGCAGTGATTCAGTTAGTAGAGCAAAGTGAGAAGGAAGGAAAGAAGAAACCAGATCTAGGAAGGGCCAGAAAACTGGCCTATTTAAGGGGCTGTCCTTAATAGGAGCCACAGATGGTCAGTTGCACAGAGCACAGTGAGTATGGGATTTCAGACCTAGTTCAAGCTTTCATGAATATAGGAAAGATCACTGGCCATGGGAGAGCCTTCGATTATAAGACAGACTCATAGAGGCAAAATGCTATATTCAAAGTTATACTCCTGGTGATGGCAGAACTTCATCCATTCACAGGAAGAGGTACAGGACACAGAATGCAGCCTGCTAGCCTGCTGGGGGAGGAGCTTACCAACCTCAGAAACAATATGGGCTCAAGGAGTCTTCATTCTTTAAGGGTAATGAGCCTGTCAATCAAGAGCACAGACAGGAATTGTGCCCTGGGTCACAAGTGGAGTGTTGAGAAATCATCCAGAATCCTGAGATCTAGGGATAGAGTTGTTAACTAGAATCCACCATTGTGGGCAACAGATCTAATTTCAATACCCATTAGATACAGAATGTGGGGCTTTTGGCACATGTAATGCTCCAGTCTGGAATGCATTTAGGCCTGTAGATAGAACTGCAACAGAGTTCCTACTGAGGGCACTTGGCTAAGCAAAAGAGAAGAGAACAGGGCAGAGGGTAGCAATGAGGAGAAAGGAAGGAAGAGGGGACAGGGTCTTAGGAAGCTCAAAGATAAGGGGAGTGTGTAATAGAGACTTCCTTCACCTGAAACTAGAAGTCCACAACCTGTAGAAACTAAGCAATCAGAGAACTTCTTTTGGCCCTATATTCCTTTGTTTCATTACTTAAATAAAAAATGCCACGCTATGAATACAAAAAAGAAAAGCCAGTCTTTTTCCCAGTATTGTCATAATCATTTTCAAGCACAATATTAGGAGATAGGATAAAATAAACAAGGTTTTCTGAACAGATGTTTTCGCTACTCTGCCTGGGAACAGCTGATATATATGAGGGTCTAGTCTAAGACCCAGTTCAAAAATAATATTTTAGTTGGACCAAATACTCCTGTGATTTACACCTAACATTGCCCTTTACTCTGACTAAAAGCCAAATTTTAGCAACGAAAAGAAAACGAGTGTAATTCCCTGGTTCTGAGTAGCACTGAAAAGCTGAGAAGGAGACTAATCTAAGATCTGAGGGAGCTTTTCCATCTGTCATCAGATGTCTGTGGGTTGATAAACTCTGGTTCTGACTCTAAAATCTCAAGTTTCCCATGAATATTGCTAACCATTTAAGATAAGTAGCTGAGCTACAAGAGTGAATCATATCTCCCCTCACAAATCCTTTGAGCATTTTCAGTAATGCTCAGGAGAAGTTGAGCAAGCTAGACCCTGAAATTATAAAACAATTTCTAGCTTTTCTCATGACTCTCTAATATTTCTTATTCCTGAGGTTTCATGTCGTCTCCTGAAACTCTAGGCTCTGTTACACATGCTCCATAGACTATAGCTTCTCTTTGGTTTCCACTCTGAGTTCTTTCCCTAATGTGAGGACTTGTTCTTTGAGACCTTCTGCAACCACCATTTCATTAAATTTTCACATTCAAAGAAAAAACATGAAGTTATTTATTAGATGTATTTTTCTGTGGGAAAAATATGGATTCTTTATTTGGGCTGATCCCATCCAGGAAGTAAACATTAATTTTAATCATTTTTATAAGAAATAAGAAAAAAAAAAGAAAAAAGAAATAAGAAAATAAACCTTTTGCAAAAAGACCCTCAAAACAACAACAACAACAAAATGTAATTATTAGCTCCATGTAAATTATTTTCGTACTAGTCCCTATAGGGATTAACTACAGTACAGCTCACTTCAATTATGTGAATTAATTAAATGTATTAGATTATATTTCTGCTTTACTTTCAAATTAATAAAATATATGACTCTCCCTTTAGGGAAAAGTGATGTTTATCTTGAATTCTTTACTAAGTTACATATTTTTGAGGAGAATAGTTAGATGTTTCTTAGTTGGCTTTGGAATAGAAAGTAGCACACCCTTCTCCCAAGTGTTTTCAGAATGTAGTGTCAGAAGACAGTGTAGAGAAGAAAGTAAGTCAGGTGAAGGGGGAAAGGAACCAAGGGAAAAGGTTGAAAGAGCTGGATACATCACAAATTTTAAGGCTCAAATAATGCCGTGATGATGTCACGTGTGGGTCTACATTAGTAGACCATCCATTTAAAAAAATCATAGTGTTGATCTTTTCCCTGATATTTCATTAGGGTTTCTGTTTGTCTGTTTTTAAAAATTGCACCACGGTATTCAGGTGTGAAAATGGTTTTGAAAGTGAGAAAACATTTATTGGTCCACCGTTTATTTTTCCATAGTCATTTATTCCTACAGTCTCTGAATTGCATTTTTTTTTTAAAAAGTCAATCTGACTTTTTAATGGAATCCACAGAAAAACAACCCAGGAATTGATTAATTTGATATATCTAAGCAACTGTGAAAAAATTAAATATTTTGATCTCCTATTAGTGAATTTTTTTTGAGGTAATTTTGGTGGCCTGGTCATTATGTTTGCCTTTTAGACGTTGACCTCATTACGTTGACTATAATGACCATCAATTCTTTTAGAGGCTTCAGAAGGAAATTCTTCTGTTTCATTTAGACCATATTGTAAAGTCAGTGCAATTTTTCCTTACAAATTGTAAATGTTCATTCTTAATACTTTATTTCTAAACCCCTGTAGAATTAATCTTATGCAGAAATTTTAGGTCTAAATTAATTGCAAATGTTCCTAGTATTTCATCATTTATTTAAAATTTTAAAGCTGGCAACAATTATTTATCAAATAAGAAATTTTTTTTGACTAAAATTTTTTTTCTGGGGGCAATTAATATACTGTGTTCATGCTATTGCCTGTATCTGTGAGCACAAGTAAAAATCCCACTTAGAAAACGTAGCTTCCCAACAGCAGAGACAGGATTCTAAAGATGTTTGGAGTACATTAGCAGGCAAGGTAGGTTCTCTTACTTATCTAAAACATATCAAAAACAATCTCTTTTTGGCCTCAAAAGAGAGCCATCTAAAAAAGTTTTCCAGTTATACCCAATCCAGCAGAGTATAGTCAAAAAAGGCACTGAACTTGGAGTCCAAAGAACTTGGCTGGAAACCCAGCTTCAAATTTATTAGCTCATTTAATCTTTGACAAGTTAATTTACCTTTTGAAATGTTAATGTACTAGAGTGTAAATTTAGGATAACAATACTTACTTAAAGGGGAATTTGAGGACATTCCTGGCACAGACCTAGTAAGCATTAGATGCTAAATATATGGCAACTTAATCATATCTGATGCTAAATTGACATAATAGAAATACCCAATAAAACTGATAATAGACCATCTTATTTTTGTGTACTATGAGTCTTTACTTTGAGTCATCTGGAATATTAAATCTCAACCCAAAATTATTTTGATTCCAAAATTAATAATATTCATGTTTAGTTTGGAGAATTAAGAACAGTGAACATTTGTTTGAACTTTTCTAAATCCATGGGTTTTGGATAGATGACAAATCATCGCTATTGTTTTAAACCTTTCCATTACCTTTTCCAGAATTCTAGAAGCTTTTAAGTACTTTTTGCTTCCTACATCTATGTTGGTGATAGAAAAAAAATGGAGTAGTATTATTAATAATTATATGAGATCGTAAAGTGAAAATCATACTATTATACATTGCTAACACCAGATAGTGTTGCATCAATTTTATTTACTGAGGTTGAGAAGAAGGAAAACCCATTTTAAAGGAAGACCTTAGAGCAAGACCTGTATACAGAGCAAGTGGGAAAATGTTACTGACTTAATGTTTACCCAAATATGTGAGTTTTCCTTTTCTTTCACGCATTGGTCCCTCCTCCTCCTTCTTTGTCTCGGAAATATCAGTATCACTCCTCTATACTGAAAGAAAGAATTGTAAGAAAGCCAATAACCAACACCTAAGCATTGTTCAACTTCATTTTCTGCCCTATTCCTTTTTTCTAATTTCTTATTTTCTCTAATGTTTCGATAATAAATACATAGAATTTCTATATTCCACTGACTTTTACAGTATATGCTTCCTTTATATTTTCTTTATTTCCACTTAACTATGGATCTTCATTGGTTAACTCATTTTCCAAAGCTGACTTGACCATTTGCTATTACTATTATGCTAGGCAATGTCAGAGACAAGATTAAGAATATGTGATTTCATCAATGTGTTTACAGTCTGGAAGGGAAAATAGGACACATTACCCAAATAACTATCTGTACTTTTAAGGGTTCTTCAAAGAAACAGAATCAATAGTATATAAATACACATATTTAGATAGATGATAGATAGATGATAGATGATAAATAGATAGACAGACAGATACAAGGAATTGGTTCACATAATCATGGAGGCTGGCAAGTCCCATGATCTGCAGTTAGCAAGCTGGAGACTTAGGAGAGGGGATGGTGTAGTTCTTATCTGATGCCCTCAGGCTGAAGATCCAGAAACAGCCACTGTTTCAATTTGAGTCCAAAGGCAGTAAAAAAACCTGATATCCCAGCTCAAAGCAGTCGGGCTAGTCAGTTTCCCTTACTATCAGGAGGGACAGACTTTTTGTGCTATTTGGGTCTCCAACTAATTAGATAAGGCTCACATGTATTAGGCCTACGATCTGCTTTACTCAGTCTACAAATTAAAATAGTATTAATCTCATCCAGAAAGGCCTTGACTGACACACACAGAATAGGGTTGACGAAACCTTTGGGTGCCACATGGCCTAATCAAGTCGACAAACTTAACCATCACACCACAATATAAGGCAGAAGGAGGCATGAGCTTAGCAGCAGCATCCATTTATTTGTTCTGGGTAAATGGTACTCAAATCAGCATGAGCAGCCCTGACCTCTGATCTCTATGTCATTCTTAGGTTCCTCACTTCCTATAAAACACTCCCATGTAGATATTCTTTGTTTACCATAAATTCCTATGTTTAAATAAAAATAAAGATGTTGAAATCACTTTCCAAGCCCGCCAATGTCTTTGTAAGTAGCACTACTAATCTTTCCTTTACCTGGTTTTACAAATTCCTCTGACATTTTTCATATCAATTACCCCATTATCTAACAACTACCAAATTTTATTGTTTTTCTTTTCAATGTCTCTTGTATATACTTATTTAATCCCACTTTCATCATGCTAGGGTCACAGTTTTCCAAATCCATATCTGGATTACTGCAAGAGCATCCAGACTTCCTAAAACACCAATTCTCCCTCCTGGTCTTTCAGCTCCAGGAAATGCACAGGGCTCACAATGGCCTAACATCGCATGTTTAATCTCTTCATTAAATTTTTTGAGTTTCTCAAAAATCAGACCTTGATCCATTTTTCTCTTCAACCTTCCTAGCTGAAGTTTTTGATATTGTCTTTATGATTTGTCTCTTAGCTTCTCTTTCTAACCTCCGTGCATCACTTTCACATCCTTGCTGATGACATTTTCTGGCCAAGTTCTTCCTCTTTAATCCCAATGCAAATTCTAATTATACCTTTGTAATTACACCTTTAATTAAGGCCAACCCTTCTCTGCCTTAATGAAAACTTTGACTATTCAGATTCTCAGTCATATATGAATTTTCATTGCATTCGTAACCCATGTTACTTAGCAGGTGATCATGTTTGTATATATTACTGCATTATCATTCCTGTTTCCTAGTTTTGTTCCTCTTAAACACAATGTCTATGTTTTATACCTAATACACATAAAGATTCTATGTCTTGATTAACTAGTAAATATGCTCATTCTACTTTTTCAATATAAAATATCACAGACTTTTCCAAGGATAATTTCAGACATTTGGACTGTGGTACTATTGTTATTTTAAGCCTTTTAGTATTCTGCTCCCAAAATATAACACTTTAGCGGGAAATGACCTACAGTATCTGTGTATATAGCTCATGAGTCAGGGAAGGTATGAGGTAATTTCCCAGCAGGGGGACAGCAAAACTAATTATCCACGTCTGGGATTTAGTTAGTAAACGAGAGAGAGAGGAAGGTGGGAAGAACAACTGGACACCTCTACGCACCCTGCCTTCCCTCCAGGAGGCAGACGGGCTAGAGTTGTACACGATGTACATTCCTAACCAGTGGAGCACATCTCAAGTGTTTATCCTACATTTTATATTCTAAAAATTTTCTAAATGAGCAGTTTATAAGATGAATCCAAAGTATAAGCAATGCAGAAAAAGAGGATCATGAAATCCCACTACTGATTAGAGCTGGGGACCAGGCTGAGGATTTCCATTTAAACGGAAGAAGAAAAGTAGCAAGTGTGCTGTGTGAGTTGTTGAGGCAGTTACTGCCCTGATAGGCTTCCTAAAATCCCATCTGAGCTCTTGTACCCCAACAACGACCATTCTATTGAGCCATTTAAACAAAACTCAAACATAACTTTCCTTTCTCTGTTAGAAGTGTACACGCTGTAGTTTATTTTCTTTTAGGATATTCATGTTCTGTTTTAATCGTAGTTAATATTTTAGTTATCTCTATTATTAACTAATTATCTAGTTAGATAATTCAATTACAGAAATTTTGCCATGAGACACCCTTCAAAATTTACAAATATGAGGTTCTCTGGTTCAGTAAACAGATATTCAGTGAGCAGATTTTCCTTTTCCCATCCACAAATGAAGTGACAAGACAGATTAGTTTAATTATATTAGTAGATGGTACATCCGCAAATATATATTCTATAATGTAATTGTTTGGTGTTTATACGTGAGTGGGTTAGGATATATGGGTGCCCTGTAACAGTCAAAAAAGATGAACTAGGCTTAGGATTCAGTAGAATTTAACATCTGTGGTAAATAAGTGGAATGACCTAGTCTCAGTATCAAGACATTCAAGTTCCTTCCTCAAAGGCCACTGTAACATTTCTGTCATCCTTTTGCACTCATTTAAAATACAGATGCCTGCTGTTCCCTGCACCAGGCTGGGCTTTTCCTATAGATTCCTGAAAGTCCCTTAGATTTATCTTAACCCAACTGAATCAGAAAATAAAATGGCTTAGGGTCCTTGACATCTGCATCATGTATGAATTATTTCCTGTGGTTGCCTGAAAGTCTGGAAGCTTTGAAAATAATCTACACAATAATTAAGGAGGCAGCAGTCAAATCCTCTGTAGCACACTGTTCTTGGACTTCTAAATTCAATTTTATCGGCTTTGTCCCAATTTGCATGAAAAGAAACACCCGTCTACTTTTCAATCTCTCATTTAACATTTCATAGTTATCTTGTGGAACATCAGCATGGTCATATTTGTTACGTATCTACTCATTAAAAAAATCTTCCTAACTCCACTAACTCCAAGGAAAACTCTTTGAAAATGCTATAATTTTTCTACCATTGTTTGTTATAAGTTTTAGAGTCCAGAACCATATTGGACATTTTCAGTGCTTTTTCGCTCTTCCTGTAGGTCTGAGATTCTGTCAGGTATCGCTTCTCTTTACTTTGGAGAACTTCCTTTAGTATTGTTTATAGTGCAGGTATCTTAGGGTGTTTTTTCCAGCACTTTAAAGAAAAATCTAGCTTTATAACTACATAAATAAGAATATATAATAATGACAATGAAAAGGACAATAGTAATTTTAAGTGGTTAAATAGGTGGGACTATAGTATTTCTTAGTTTGGACATAATGCTATTCACAGTATAATACAAGATTGAGTTAATTTTTTCTAGTAACACTTTTGTTTCATACATTTTGAAGATTTACCTACATCAATTGTTGTCACAAAATGGGATACTGGAAATTAAGATTTTTGACAAACAATACAAGTTCCTACTGATGAGACAAAAAATGTGAGGCTGGGAATGGGAGGTTGTAGAATGTGAAATGAAGGTGAAAACTGCTAAGGTCAGAATACGGATACCAGATTTAGTAAGAAATTTTGATGAAGACACTAGCACGAATTTTCTATGACTCTCCTAGAATAATATCAGAAATTTGAGTGAAAAAATGACAATAGATCAAGTATCAATTTCTCAATGACTGAGGGTGAGTTACTAGGAGAGCAGAATAAGTGATGAAGGGACAAGCCACAGAGTTCTTGCTTTTTAAATAATTTTTATCACTAGTTTTCAATAATTTCTTTATTAAATGATTTGTTTAAAATACTTAGTGGGAATATTCTAAGAGTGATCTACTTTTTTATTTTTGCTGCCTTCTGTATACCAGTTTTTTCATCCTATAATGATTTTCCTTGTAGTCTTATACCCTCAGCAAAGCTGCCCCTTCAACATGATTTTATCTTAAGTAGCATGGTTCTGCTGAAAATGTATGGATAACTTTCATGTCCTATATTAACCCAATAATCTGCTTAGTAGCTTTCTGCACACTGACACTCTAGCAATCATTTATTTTCATCTGGTAACACCCCATTCCATTCTCTAAGCTAGAACAAAAATTAGCCACTTATAGCCCATTATTTATCATTTGTTTTCCATCCCTCTGGGTCATGAACATGCTGTCTTCTCTACAGGAATGTCCCCTTAGCCTATCACTAAATCTTCCCCAACTCCTTAATCTAAACTATATGTAAATTAACATCTTCCTCCAAATATTCCTAGACTAAACCCCAACATCATATGACACCAAACAAATTCTGGTCCCCCAAATTACTCTGGTCTCCCCTCAGCACCTTGAGCTCCCATTTATTCAGGTCACCTTGTTTTGCCTGAGCTGATGTTTCACTGGAGTGCATGGCTTGAGGTTATGAGTTAGGTCTTCTCGCACCCTTTACACAGTGAGTGTGTGGTTGCCTTAACATTCATATTCCACGTATAGATAAAATGAAACAAACCTTTAGTATAATTTATTTTTCCCATTTATTAACACTTGATGAACATGCATTGCGTGGAATGTTTTATCTTATGGCGAGAGATTTAAATGGAATTGGGTGGAGTTATTTGTTTGCCTATTTCCCCGAGGAAAATTAGGTGGGGTACCTTCTAAGATAATTTTCAGCTCTCACATATAATTGCTGAGGGCAAATGCAAGGTAGGCTTTCTCTCTTTTTCTCTGGCAGTACAATAACTTTCCAGTTTTAATTTCTTGCAAGCAAGCTCAATGGCATCAGCTAACC
The DNA here is from genome assembly GCF_964146895.1 of Miniopterus schreibersii. Classification (NCBI taxonomy): domain Eukaryota; kingdom Metazoa; phylum Chordata; class Mammalia; order Chiroptera; family Miniopteridae; genus Miniopterus; species Miniopterus schreibersii. The sequence continues at coordinate 28,996,461 of NC_138117.1, forward strand.
AGCTATTTTCTTCAGAAACTTACTGTCTGGACTAATTTTGTCTCTTAACTTCTGTCTAACCTCATTTTTCTCAAATACCTTATTGAATTTAAACATCCCCTGTCAACTCTACTCAAAATTATTCTCTTTAAGATAAAAGAATATTAAAAAATATGTATTTGACAAGCAGGCCCCAAAGTGCATTACCATTCCATTTGTTGTACATCTTTCAAAAGAAGCCTACATCTGCCGCCTTTACTTTTGCTCTTCATTTGAACCCACAGCAATCTGGTTTTTGTCCATTAATTCACTGGTACTGTATCCAGAAGTTTATTACGAAATTATTATTTCTAAGTGCAACTGTCCCTTTTCAAACCTCACCCAACTTGATTAAAACAAAATTCTGATATCCCAGCTCCAAGTGGCTACTCCTTGTGCATTTTATCTAAGAAGTGCTAGCTTCTCACTCAGCTGTTTCTTGAAACCTTCCCTTGTTTTATTTCATTTTTCAGATACCTTTTTGTTAAGTCAACTCTACCTTCAACCAAGTTTTACGGGAGTTTGTCCCACTGAATAGCACAGTGTTACTCTCTTGGTTCAATCATTCATAATCGGTCACTTGGATGATTACAATTATTATTTAAAATGCCTTCTTGCCTGTCTCTCTCTCCCAATTCATCATCCATGCTGTGACGTGAGTTACCTTCTTTAAGACAACTGTCATCATGCCATTTATTCACTCAAAACCTTTAATGGCTCCTTACTTAGGTGGGACTAAAACTCAAGTTTCTTTGCATAATAGTAAGGTCCCCCTCTAGTTTGGACCTGATATAATCTTCCATCCTCAACTTCCCATTCTTTCCTCCTCTACTGGGACTTTACATTCTAATCACCAATTTCAACTTTCTATGCCCAGAACACTTCAGCTCCCTGAAAGCCTCTTGCTTGTTTCTGCTATTGATTCATACCCCTTACCTGTTGAAATTCTATTTTTCTCTCAAGATTCAGATAAAATGTTTCTTTCCTATGAGGCTGTCCCTACTGTACTAGTCAGAAATTATCACTCATATAGTGCATCGCACTTAGTGTTATAATTTTATTATTTTAAAAATCGACCTTTGCTTGACCTATGACCATGGTGTTCGTGTTATCTTTCGTTTTCCAAAAGTAGGAGTGGCTTGAAGAAAGGGTCTGGGTTTATCCATGGAGTGGCTCCAGTAGCCAGAACTTACTTCTAATTCATAGAAAGGTCTTAATAGATGTTTGCTCAAGGTGTCCAATTGCCACTTAAATACTTTTCAAAGGTATCATATTCTCAATATGCATGAAGTATTTTTGTTAGCCATATATTAAAGAATAGCTTATCTATTGAAAAACAGCCACATAAACAATCTTGATTTACCTGAAATGACCTGTGAAGGACATACTATTCAGAGTCTATTGTTCCCTACTGCAGATACGGCAATGGCAGGCCCACGACACAGCTTTTGAACTAATTCCTTGGGTATATATAAGCCCATGCATAAGTATGTGTCTTCAGCAAATTGTAGAATATAGAAGAGAAACACTTTGTACCCTGAAAACTGACTACTTAGCAATTGTTAATGAAACTTCTGAGTAAGTGGTATTTAGGAGTGATCTGAGGGAACTGTTCTCCACATTTGAAAGGGGACATGATTAATATACAGCCTCTGAATACATCTAAGGCAAACATGCCCCTCCAGCTCTCCTTTCCCACTTTGTAATTTTGCTATTTCCTTACTTCAAAAATGGATCGTGGTAATTTCTCCCCCAATAGCAGTTATCGATAAAACAGCATACACAAGCAGGAAGAAGCCAACTGCCCTTTACAGTTCCCATTGCTGACAAATTTCCTCTGGCTGCATTTCCACATTTATAACCATCAACACAACCCCATTTGGCTAAACTCTTATTAGAAATCACATCTGATGTGAGACCCAACCTCAGCCAGAATCGATTTGGGACACTTCCAGGGATTATCTTGTCCTTTGAATGTTGAAAAAGGAGAGGCTTGGGGTGACCCCAGGTGCTGGAACTCCTTACTGTCCTAGAGCTCATGGTCTCAGAGCTGTTGGCTCAGAACCTCTGCCAGAGTGAGGTTGTGGTTCTCTGAGAGATGGGGTCATTGTTATCCTTCCAGCCTCCAAGGCAAAACACATCGTGTGACCAGCCACGTCGGCCGTGCCAAAAACCACCTGGAAAAGACCCACAGTTGTCACAGGGCCACATTGAAATGTGAATCATTGAAACTGCTGACCACTACAAAACCATGACAATTTTGTTTTTTGCCCTCAGCCAGATGATGGTTAAATAAAAGGACCGAAGAGAAGGCATTTGGAGGAGGAATTCAACTTGCTAAAAGTGACATTTATTTTCTTCTGACTTGCTATGGCCCACATGATGTTATTCTAACTGACCTATTTAGAAATATTTAAGAGTAATATAACAAGCAGTTGGTGGAGGATTGGCAATTTTCTTAAGCTGGTTCATGCGTCACTCTGCTTTTGTTTGTCCAGCTGCCAGGATAAATTATGATCTGTTGAAGTGGATCTTGCTTGGCGCCCTCTAAAGTTGGCCTGAACATTTGGACAGTCACATGTATCTCTTTCTGAACAAGTACATCATTCAATGGACTCTTGCAACTCAGATGATGCACGGATACTGTGTAAGCACAGAGGCAATCACTATTGGTGGGAAAATGAAACAAGGAGAAAGACCAAAGGGCATTTGAGTCTGGCCAGTTCTGAATGTTACTCAGTGTGCTAGGACAGCGTGACACCAAGACCTCACTGCTGTGCCCAGCCACCTGGGCTTTCCCAGGTGACAGTCCAACTGAGTCACTTCACTGACCATGTGCCCTACATACTCCTTATTTCCTCCCTATCAGTTCTTTCCTCCACCTTTTCCAACCCGGCCCTTCTTTGGAATTTGGCCTGTGCTCCTCTGGCAGTTGGTCTGAACACCTCATGGAGAGGCTGAGAATGGCCCTTATGAACAGTTGTGGGAGACAGTCCCTTAGCTACAGTGGTTTCCTTTGGACCTTCTTCTCACTTCCATTACATGAAATTCACACTCATTAACCCCAAATGTGGTTCTACTACTCTCTTCGATTATCTCTTCAACTGTGTGCCACTTAAAGAAAATCAGAATATTGTAAGAACATGTGTCTTTTTTCCTTTTATCAAGAATCTGGACAATCTCCTTCCTTAACTCCCTTGCCCTCCCACTTCCCTAATCCCCCCAACTTCTTCCCTCTTCTCAGGGTTCTCAGGCATAAGCAGAAATGCCCTGAATGTGCTGTGGTGTGTGTGAGCATGTATGTGTGTGTTACATGTTTCCCACGGATTGCTTCTCCTAATTCTCACAAGAATTAGGTAGGTTATTAGCCCTTCTCTAAAGAGAAAAATGTTTAGGCTTGAAAAAGCTTTTTTATCGGCAATTTGCAGATAATCCTGGAGCTGGGAAACGGTGGAGAGGGATGGGTGCAGGGGGAGAGGGGGAGCAGCTGTGTTTCCAGAGGAGATGCTGTCCTGTTATATCATCCACGCGTTCCCCCTCACCCTACATGGAAAACCTGTAAAGGGGAGGCGGCTACACATGTACAAGCTTCAGGTTTTTAGAGCTGGGAAGAGATAACAAGAAGGAAGACTTACTACATGTCGATGGCTTAATTCCTACCATTTTCTGGAAAAGAAAAAGGAACTTTTCTGTGTTATATGGTTTTTCAGCTCTTGGGTACCACTCATTACTTTTCAGATCCCTGAAAAGTGGACTTGAGGATGTGGCCCGAGACCAAGAACACAGACGTGGAGGAGTTAAGGGATTACTCGCTGACGTTACCCGGTGGTGGGACTGTGTACACAGCAAAAACTGTTCCATAAACAACTGAAATCTGCACGAAAAGTGGGCTAGGAGAAGATTTTCCCACCACAATGTTGGGAAATGGTTCTCTTTGCTTTACTCAATGTGAGTCAGAGATAGAGAAAGCATGTGGCCTTTTGTGCAAGACAATTTCACTGCAAATGCTAAAGGGCAGTCATAGAAAAAAGGCACCTTTTCTTTAAGTTTTTAAGAGTTTGCGTAATTCACAATTTAAACATTTTATATAGCTTTCTTCCACTCGTGGTATGAGGTGTACTTCACATTAAGCTAAGCTATGTTCTTTTCGACTCATATATCTAACTCAACAGCTAAAAAGTAGCTATTGAGTTTATATTATATACAAGTCACTTTTCTAAGTCCAGGGAAGCTGCCAATGATGGAGTCCCTTTCCACAAGGAATTTATGACTGTGTGGTAGTTAGATTAATCTACATATGACAGAGAATAACAAAGCATACAATGCAATACAGAATAAAATGACATCAGTTACAGATGAGGTGAATGTCGGTTTTCCTTCTTCATCTGGTCTCCAGAGGCATTTGAGTCCATTTGTGGAAGTGGCCTAGGAGCCTGCAGGGACTTGTAGAGGGGAAGAGGGTGTGGATCTGTGTCATCTGGACACATCCTGAGCAGAGGCTGGAATAGGCGGAAACGCTGCCTCATGTGGAGGCAATTAACCTGACCAGCCTCGTGTTAATGGGAAATAGGGATGGATAGCATGATGAAGAAAGGGTTTATCTTCAGGAAGTAAGAGTCTTTTGGAACTTAAACAGAGGAACAGTAAGATGTACAGGTGTTTATGAAATTCTGGAAATAACAGGTTGGTTACACAGGTGGTAGGAAAAACTGAAGTCGAACAGTTAAGCATTCATTTGAGCATCCCCTTATCATGAGCCCCGAAGATGGAGTGATTGAAACTCCAGTGGCAGGAGATAAATGGTTATGCATATATTCAAGGGAAAACTGGTAGGTTTTGGCCACATTACATACTAGACATGAATGGGAGACCCGCGGTGACACTAGGAGAGACAGAAGGTGAAAGAAAATATTTTATGAAGCATGAGACAGTCTATTCTGGTATTGTTGAGCTTGAAGTTGTCTCATGGGAGGTGGTATGGAGTATGAGGCTGGGATTTGAGTGAGAGGTTCAGTCTGAAGGGAAAGACCTCTGGACAGCTTTCGTAAGGAGGTGCTGCGGAAAGGTAAGGGACCCAAGAACGGGACTGAAGGCATGCCCAAACTTACAAGGTCAGTGTGGAGGGGGAAGGTGGATGAAAGTGTTAGGAAGCAATATTTTTAAAAAGTGTTCTAAAAGAAGCAGACATATACTAACTTTGTGTCAGGGAATAGTAAATAGGTGCAGGAAAAAAAACCCCAATAACACTGAAAATCTGGGAGGGGAAGAAATGAGACCCCTCACCTCCAAATGATCTTTTTCAGAAAAGTAGGAAGTTACACTGCAAGTTTTAAGATTTAACATTTAAGAGAAAGATAGCTCTTATTCTAAGAGTAGGAGAGGGGACACTAAATTAGAGAACAGGCATACACATAAAACACACACGCCAATATCTTTATATAGAAATGAGGTAAATTCACCCACCCATTTATTCATTTATGAAGCCCAGGTTTATTGACGTATTAGGTAGGATGTCAGCCCAGTGGGAAATCGGAGATGAAGAAGAGACAGTCTTCTCCTTACCTTATGGCCTTGTGAAGATGTGAAATTAACTAGCAACTTTAACTACACAAATAACTACAACCTTCTTCGAAGTCAGTAGTTCTTACAGTTTCATCATGACCGGTTATCTTTAGTGCTCAACAAAGGATTGAAAATTGAGTGAACATCTGATAATTGTTTAATAATTGATCATTTATTTATAGAAAACTAAGTTTGCTCTAAAATGATGGAATACCATAGAAACTAAGAAATCAGGCTTTTCCCTCAGCAAGATAAAGACTTATATCTCAGTGCACAAATTTCTAGCTCTATGAACTCGAGAAAATTGCCTAATCTCATTAAATCTTCGTTTTCTTAGCACTAAAATAGGAATATATGAAAACTTTCTCATAGGTTGTGAATTGTTGTGAGGATGAAATTTTACCTTAGAAGAGCTATTCTCAATATATCATGGAAATTATTATTATCATTATTTGCCATTATTAAAGAATACCGAATGACATTTGAAAAATGAATAAAGAAAAGGTAATAATTAAAAATCATGGCTAGCAAAAGCACAAACAAATCAGAGACATACAACCAGAAGGCTGCAGATAAGCAGCCCTAGTGTCAGTGGTGGGCACTGACACTGAATATCAAGGGTCTGTTAACCCAAGCAGAAAGGAAACAATCAATTACAAGGTTTGCAATGGTTATAAAGGAAAAACATAACAATTCTGTCACAGAAATTAAGATGATCTTATTACCTACAGGAAATTAATTTTTTTATGCTGAGACTTGTGGTAGAAACACTGGATGGTGTGGTTGGCAATGCCCTTGCCAGTATACCTGGAATTACTGAGTGGGTACTGTTCTCCTCTGCACTTTTATACCTCAGGCACAGTACCAAAGCACAAGTCAGTGAAAGCGGTACTGGAGCAGGCTCAAAGAAATGTGGCTGTGTGCTGACATATATGTCTTTATCCAGAGATAACACCAAGGCACTAGATGGGTCCTCCAAACAACCCTACAGAAATATAGATGGCATATTTGAAAGTTTACGCATCACCATTCGAGATTGTTCCAGAAAAGTTTAGCTGCTTTCTTTTCTCTAATCTTCCTCCCAAGCCCTTACTCTGCTAGGGAGTTAGATTTTAGAGCAAATACATAATTAAATTTGTCAAATAAGGACATCCCAGACCCTCACAGGTTAACTCAATGCATTTTGGGTAAATGTTCAGTAGTTCAGGGTTTCTCCTCCAACCTCCTACCCAAGATAACATCAAGGGTAGAGGAAATCTTGGATGACTTCATGAAGATACAGCTTTTAAATTCTGTGTCTGTCTTTATGTCTTCTGGATGCTAATTTGCTTAAGTGTCAAAGTCTCCTGTATGCCTAGTAGCTGGGCACCACACTAATATCTGCTCTTGAAGCTGTAGTGGGTGAAATGAATCAATCACGTAGGACAGTCCAAATCCAGTGGTCCTACCTTGTTCATTTGCCCTCAGTTCAGCTCTAAGTGGTGCCAAAGGTCTTCTGAATTTCAATCAGGTTATTCTTTCCTACTTTTCATTTGGGCTCTCCACCTCCATCCACCTGTAGCATCTGTTATAAGGTTACCCTGTCCTTAATTTTTGTTCCTCCTCTGTCCCCCAAACCTCTCTGCCACTGGAGCATGCTGAAGATTGCTTTCTGTGATACTTGTGATCAAAGAGAAATTTATCACATGCTACATTTGCTCTTCTCTCCGCTGAAATAAGTCATGCTACCAATGCTACCCTTTCACCAGCTGTGGGAATCACATGTTGGTATGGGGCACCCTGCAAAGTGCTCTTCTCCTAAAAGCCCAAATCAGAAGTGAGTTGAAGCCTTCCTACTTCTGGCTTTCTGGTTTGTACATAGGAAGTGTCTATCATTTGCCATCTTGCTGTTATCTCCCAGGATTGAGACCTGGAGTGATGAGTTAGGCTATTGCGTCTCACTTCCTGTTTCTCTTCTTTCTATATTCTCTGGATCAAGGAAGGCTTTCTTTGTCTTCCTCTTCTGTCTAGAAGGGACATCTCTTATGGGATAACCTGCTCATTCTTGACAGGTCATTAACCTGTTCCCTTCACTGGGGCCATAGTGGCAGACAGGCTTTGTGGGAACAGGACTTAGAGGAAACTTAATAATTATTTCAGTTTATTAGTTTCAGAATATTAACTCATTATGTATAATTTTGCTCAGCAGACTTTTTTATAACTGTTGATTACCCCATAGTCTGAGGTTACTCTCAAATGTCTGAAATGGCACATTTTCAAGAGATTTTAGTGCGCTTTCCATCACCTTCCGAGGGCAGCTTGATTGCACACCTCTAATCATGGTCTTTGGGAATGACAAATGATGGACTTCATGGAAGATAATTTGCCTAACACCTCCAGGCATCCTAATGCCACCATCTCTTATCTGAATTTCTAAACATTTTACTGGACAGTTAACGAGACTTTCCCACAAAGTTTATCCAGACCTTCTTCAGAGTGAAAGAACCAAAGAGAATTGATGACTCTGGCCAGAGTGCAGATGGCTTTTGGAGAGCCCAAGTTTTTTCTGGCTGTGTGCTGAGGTCCTGGATTAGAAAAAGGCCATGCTGATACAGCATTTGCTCATTTATCAAATTTAACAAACATCTTTTGAATGCCTACTGTAGGCAAAGTCTGAAATGATGCCATGAATAAGTGCATTAAAATTTCTCAGTCTACTTGACCACAATATGGACCTCTTGAGCTTTACTTTGATGTATTCCTGGCACATGGAAAATAAATATCCTACCCTTAGGTCACTGTCCTGTTCTTGTTTTCTAGCATCAACTTTATCCTAAATATAAACAAGTAAATTTTTTTTTTGCTAGAATTTGAACTTTAGGGATTTTTGTCTCTGTAGGGTAATCACATAATTTCTGGAGGATCCTAACACCCAAGTTCTTTTTTCTTTCACTAAGTAACCAATCGCCATACCCCAACTCTAACAGATTTCCTCTAACGTATGTTTGGTTCTCATGTGTTTCACCAGATATAACCAATATTTTATAGAATTTACCAATGTAACTGTATGTCTTATCAACTTAGCATAAATATGATTCTTATATCCTCTGGAGCCAGATGGTTACACATGAAATTATATAATCTTTTAGATCCAATAAATGCCAATGGATCTGCAAGCAGACCAACAGAGCTCTCTAACAGGCTGTTTTGCTGACTCCCACACACACTAGATGTTTGAAGAGTTCCTTCATGCTTGCCCTCCTTCAGGGCTGGCAAAGTCCTTTAATGGTTAAAGTCTAGTTAAACTATGAGATTCAAGATGCTTTGGTCTTAAGAGCCTTGAGATTATTACCCAAAGTTTCTGAAGAATGTCTAGAGGAGGTAGAGAAAAGAATGTATCCGTTTTCAGGATTGATTCGATAACTGAAGGGGAGCCTTCATCAATCACTGACCCAAAAGAAACAGCAGACGACAGTGTTTGTGCACTTGTTTTTAATGCAACAACACAGTCCCTGAGATAAGAGTTAAGTCTTCTTCTTCTTTATCCAGGGCCATGAACTATCCAGAATAGTAACCCATTATATCCCTAGTAGTAACTGCTACATACATGTTAGCTCAGGGCCTCATCCCTCCATTGAACCATAGGAAGATGGAAACAGCCTCAAACTCACTAGGACAAAGAAGGCAGACAAGGACCTTTTAAAACATGGGAGCTTTATTCTGGGGCGAGGTTATTGCATTATTAAGATGAAAGGCTCTAGTTAGAAACTCCTGTAACATAACCAACCCAATAAAAGAGATCCTAGGAGAACTCAATGCAGTTTCACTTTATCTACAACTCTGTTTTCCCATGTTTGTTTGCTCAGTAGATATACTTTAACCTTCATGGTTTACCAAATTATTTTGAATTAATTAGTTAACTTTTAGTTTAATCAGGTTGTAAATGTATATACTTTTAAAAGTCAATAGTTCTATAGAGTTAAAATAAAAAATACAGTAGTCCCACATTACTCACTCCCACCTATATTTCTGCTCACTGGAAGCAACTGCTTTCACCTTTTAATAGTTTCTTTTTGGTAGTTAACTCCTTATTTCCAAGTAATATGCATATTTCTGGATTTTAAAAAACTATTTTCTAAAACTGTCTTATGTTAGCCAGCCTTCAGGATGAGCCTCAATAAGAATTCTCACCTACTGGTCCATGGCCTTGTGAATTCTCTTCCAGCATTGAACAGGTCTTCATGTCTCATGTAACCAACATGACATTGTGGCAATGCTTGTGTGTGACTTCCACGGGTTGGCCATAAATCAATGAATAGTCTACCTTGCTCACTCAGATCCCTCACCTGGGGGAAGCCAACTTCAATGCTATGAGGACACCCAAGCAGCAATATAGACAGGCCCATGTGGTGAGGGCCATGTGTGTTGGCTTTTCGCCAACAGTACCAACTTGCCAGCCAAGTGAATGAGCCATCTTGGAAGCTAATCCTTCAGCCGCGTTTAAGTCCTACCCAACACTCTGACTACAACCTTATGAGAGACTCTGAGCCAGAACACCAACTGAGCTACTCTTAAATTCCTGACCCACAGAAACTGCGAGATAATAAATATTTATTGTTGTTTAGTTTAATTTCATAGCTTTGAGTTCTAGCACTATTTATTGTGTGTACATATACATGTAAATATTCATAACAGAGCCATTTAATATTCTGTGATTATATTTTCTCTCTTTTGCAATATTTATAAATACACAATATGTTATATGTTTAAAAAGTATCATGAAATCTATCAATTTCATTTTTTCCCCCTTGGAAACACTCTAGATTGAAGCTCTTTGTGCTTCTATTTTGCTATAGACTGGCTCTTCCGAGGCTAGTACAGTGCTTTGGCCTTGAGAATTCCCTTAATCACCATCATGGCAACCCATTGCCTCATGCTGTAGCACCAACTTTTTGGATTCCATATCTATCTCCTTCTTGATTAATTCCTTTGTTTTGTTGAAGCAAATTTTCAATAGCTTTCCAAAAAGGGTACATAAATCGCAAGGTTTGAAAACCTTACATGAATATAAAACAATTTTATTCTACTCTTAAATTAAAAATTTCATCGAACGGTTGTTCTTTATTATTTTTTATTATTTGTTTATTTTAGAATCAAGCTGTGTCAGAGACAAGAACTGCTTTGGAAACATGCTTTTCAGAACCATTTCCAATGAGAAAGCTCAAGTTTGGTCACACTTTTAAAACTTAATTTTTATGCTTTTTCAGTGCAGAAAACCTAAAAGTGGTGTTTTTCTTTTTCTTTACTTGAACAAAAATAAACATAGAAAAGTTGGAATAACCACACAAATATCATTTTGCTATATATAGTTCCTAAACACCTTTTGTATAAAAGACAAAAAAAGAAGAGATAATGGTGAATTAAAATACAGATACTTGAATCTGGTATCATAATACTATGTAATAAAATAAATTATAGCAATATATGCACAAATGGCATTACATATGTATAGTATAGAATTTCTCAAATATTTTGAAAATGCAATATTTTGGCATTACATATCATAGTCATGTTTATTATATAATATTTAAAATTTACATATTATAAATATATAATACATATAACTATATGTATATATAATATATAACAAACTATATGTAGCATATATTTATTAGACAAAGGGCTTGAAATTTGAAAAGATTTTGTATGTTTATTCTGCATATTTTTTCTTTTTTTCCTAAGAAGAAGTCTTTTAAGAGTTTATAAGAGCCAAAATTCTGCACATTTTTTGAATCCAATAAATTCACGATCCTCTAATGTGTATTTCTACTTTGTAAGTAGTCACATTAGACACCAAAAAATCTTTACCATTCTTGCAAAGCCTCTACGTTTCATCAAATTACTCCCTATATATACTCTAGATTGGTTAGTGGTTATAAATGGCTAAATAGGTTAAAAAAAAAAGTTTGCAAAAGTCTTTTAGATATCTGTATAAGTTGATGACTAAAATGCTATATGAGACTTGTAATTAAGGAATAAAATAATTTATTAAAGAGAGGTTAATGTACAACAAATGTAATGTTATCTTACTGTTTGATAAGCTCTTTTATAATATACACTATCAGAGGCAAAAAAGCTGCCACCCTACCCAATGAGCAAACACACATGGGCTTTTCAACTTACTGAAGCTAACAGAAAGAAGAGTGGTTAAGAGGGCATAGGTGTGGCTAGAGTAGAGAAATAGAAATACGGCTTAAAAGGTACAGTGATTATATTCTCAAGGACCTTGTAAGGCCAATTGACAGAGTTGAACTTGATCCTATAGGTAGTGGAGAACCAACAGAGAGTTCTAGGTAAAAGAGTGAAATGATTCGATTTGATTTTTAGGAAGGTAACCAAAGACAACATCGACAATGACTGAGAAGAGAGGGTAATCCTAGAAAAGATAACGAGATTAACTTTAAGACGCTTAATAATACAAGAAAAAAGGGGTAGAATGTGGAGACATTTCAGGGATATACATCCTCATGTTTTGCAGAGCCAGTAGATTTATTAAAAAACAATCTGAGAAAGAGTGAAAAACAGAGGATGACTTGGGCTTGTGCCTTGGGGATAGAGAGTAGAGCTATAGTTTCTGTTTATGTGGCACATCACAATTTACAAATCACTTTTATTTATACTGCTTTCCATTGTTTCAAAAACTTTGTGATAAGTTAATATGTATTAAATGACAAATAGGGTTTATACAGTAATTTTAAAAAGGTTCTGACCACTACTGAGTCAATTTGCAAGATACTATACGCAGTCGTCTTTTTTTCCTTATGAAGCAGAGGTTGACTTGTGTTCCCCTCTTCAAAGATACTTGTATATGCCTATGTTGTCTTCAATTATCCTCATGATACTAGACAAATGGTAGGCAATGTCTGTGTGCCTCTGAAAAAAAATGTACACAGTGCTTCTCAAACTTCGAGCATATGGACCATCTGAGGATTCTGATAAAATGAAGATTCAAATTCAGTGGGTCCCAGGTGGGGCCTGAAATTTGGCATTTCTAACAGGCTCCCCAGGATGGCAATGCCATTGGTCCTGGCACACATTTTGATTAGAAAGGATTTCAACTAAAGCCACATGCACGTCTATAGACACATACACCCCTCCCCACCCCCACCCCCACCCCCCACCCCCACCACAGTACCTTTGCTTAAAAGCAGGTGTGCCATTCTGAGACAATTACAAGGTATCTGACTTTAATTTTAAAATCCCAATCACTTTCTCACGGGTTTCAAGGTGGACACAGTTGCCGCCAATCGTGTACATATTTCCTTTGGGTAATATAACTGCATTCCACTTCTGTCTCCGTTGGCAAGCATTTCCTTGAAGGTTTCTAAACATGTCAATGGTCTTTCTCCAGAGGAGATCTCATAAAGAACCACCTCATTGTTATTTGTTCATTAATAGTCCTTTTACTGACAACTTGGATGCATGCCTCTTAATTTTGCAAGTATTTTAAAATTAAAATTACTTTCAAAGCATTTTAAACACTTCTGGCAATAACATCTGCTTGGAAGCAGAATTCTTAACTCTCTTCCCACAGGTCTTTTTTTTTTTTTTTTTTTTATGATTCCATAGCCTTGTGGGTTTCCTTAATAGTCCAAAATTCCACAATATAATCCATGTGTGCTGAAAGACATCCGAAGTCACTGACATGCCTCGGGGTCTTAAGATTAAGTGCCTGTCAGATCTGCCCTCCTGTAACTGTGCATGTTTAGGTCTATCTCAGAAACTCGTTCTCTCTCTGTCCCCTTTCCCTCCACTTTCTCTTACAGGAAATCCACTTATGGCCCAGGCAAGTTTCTCAAGGAATGCTGTTTCATTCGCATGGAAGTCCCTCAAGTCAAAACCCAAGAGATAGACAATACCTCTTTGTGTGATGACAAAGATTTAACCTGGAAAGCAACGGTTGATAGTTTCGAGATTCTAAGCAAGAACTCAGCTACCCTGGAGAAAGAAAGGCTCGTGTCCACTGCTTAGGTATTAAAAACCCTATTGTCCCCTATGTGCTGGGCAGCCCAATGACATATGTTGAAAAGTTTTGGCTAACCAGTGCTGTCATGAATTTCTCAAAAGGTTCTGGGATCTCTGAGCTGGATGGATCAGAGAGGGTATGTTGTCTAACCTCCTACTGGATTCAGAAATCCTAGAGATTCCATTCAAGGCACCACGAGTCCTTTCAGAAGGGGTGAGACCCTAGCTGGACAGCTCCAGTTGTCAAACATCATGTGCACTTCCTCCAACTGCTCTGGTGTCTCAGAGGATTCCCACTCACCTCCTGCCCTTTTCTGGTCTTGCCTTTTCACGGCTACAGTGTTGTCTTATTTATAGCTTTCAGTGTTGCAAATCGAACTCTCCTAAAACTATTCCACTTTAGTTAAGAGCTTAACGCTCAACAAAATATAGCAACACCTGAGATTTTACACCTGCTACGGACATCTCTTAGCGCATCTAGTCACTTCCTGCATCTCCAACTTCAGTGGCACTTCTGGTTTCAGATAGTTCACTGCTCTCCTAAGGAATCTGGTGCAGTCAGTCTCCCCATGGAATATGTACCTTGCCCCTCCCACTGTCAGAGGCACTAATAAAGAGTTAAACAACACACATCAGGCCACACATATTGCTGGAGATCCAACTGGGAATAGAGCCCAGGAAACTTGGCTCTCAGTCTGGTGTACTTCTAACCACATGACCATCATTTCTGATGACTGTAAATTCATGTAGTATTCCTTCTGCAGAAACACGCAGGAGAGAGCACATGGGCACCCTGGACAAGCCTGATGCATTGTTTTAAGTGAACTGAGTAATGTGTGTTTTCCAGGATTCCTGTTGCCACTCACTGTGAATGGGCCACATTTTGTTAACGTTACCAGGACACACGGCGTTTCTGAGGGGGCTTTTGTTACGGGTCGCCCTGATATTCGCATTCTTGGCTCTTGTCTTGCCGGACACGGATTTTGTCCAAAGGCATCTTTCTAAGAAGGCACTTCTGACTGCTGGCAGCGCGTCAGCTGCTGCTGCTGCTGAGTGCTTCAGGGACCCTGCGCCGTGCCCTCCAATATGCTTCCTGAGAAGGGGAGCCACTCTCGGCTTAAAATTTCAACTATATGCTCCCAAACCTGAAACAGATGTTATCTTGGCTGCGGTCATTTGCCAGGGGCTTGTCTATTTGCATTACATACAAGGCAGGTAAAAGGCAGGTAATTTGCTGCCTGTCTTTGTAGAGAAAGAAAAAGAGAGAGAGAGAGAGAGAGAGAGAGAGAGAGAGAGAGAGAGAGAGAGAGAGAGAGAGTGAGAGAGAGGGAGAGAATATAAATATAGAAATTAGAGGCATAAAGCCACGTGGAAACAGAGAACAACCGCTTGAGCATCTATTATCCTAATACCATATGCTGTCGTTTGGCTCCTACTGATTTGCCTGGCATCCCTCTTAAATCATATTTGTGGCCACCCAGATTAACTATGTGAGCTGATCTGATTTAATATCAGCTTGCTCTTTTCAGCTCCCCTGTTACTTACTGTCTTAAAAAAATGCACTCCTTGTTACTCAGTCATCTGTGTTTTTAAGAACTCACATTCTTTTTTTTTCTTTTCTTTCTTTCTTCTTTTTATATGGGAACCAGGAACTAGAAACTATTAAATGGGGGAAATTAACCACTCACAGTAAAGGTGGAAGCCCAGAGAAAAAGGGGTTTGTCTTTTATGGTTTGTACTTTGTAAGCTGTGGGTGTGACTCAATTTCCTCACCACCCACATAAAAAAGGTTGCCACCCAATCACTGTTTTTTCTGTCCCAAACCCCTCCCCTTTGATTTTGGCTAGGAGAGACCCTAAGAAAGACTGCCCTTTCTGGACGTTGCCGACTGTGACATATAAAAGCTGTTAGCTGCTCCTGTAGCCAGCAGCATTCAAACCTTGCAGACTTTTGCTCTCTCAGAGTTTGTAATAAGACACACTCCTCTTACAAGAGTTCATACTACAACCTAGCAAAGAACTTTAAATTTTTGGAAGAACAAAATATTCATTTTGGCATTGTGCAGAGGTAAGCTATTTAGCTCAACAAGTTTATTTTGCATGCATTGATTTTAAAGTAGCTCACATTTTTTTTTTTTCCTTTTAGAAATCAGATTGGATGGTTATGGTTCTTTCGTGTGTTTCTCTCACTTGGTGTCCATATGTGTCTGGGAGACATTATCAGCACATTCTCTGCTGTTACCTGTGATGCAATTTTTCCTTTTCACTCTCAAGACGAATTTTAATTCCTAAAAATTTCCCTCTGAAAATACATATGCAGCAATGCACCCTGTGGTTTAGGCATTTGGGACAAATGGTTCACATTCATTTTAGGTTAGTGGTCATGCTGTTAACTTTTCTCTAGCTGTAGGAAATGCCTCTTAGGAATCTGCCTCATAACACCAAGCAAAACGCAAAGAGAGTGCTATATACAGGTTGTCTCCTAGGCTTTAAGTTCAACATGTGTTTGGATTTTTTTGGAGAAAATCAAATCAAGCAATGCTCCGAAACAATAACTTGTAAATCCATACTCTCTGGCCCATGGCCCCCCCCCTCCCCGTTTCACAGACCCTAATTCTACCTTTCTGATTTAAAGCAGAGAGAACTCGGTGGCCTGTCCTCCACCCTCAAAATGACAGCAACCTCTGCCGTCAGCAGCGCGCTCCTGTTCTCCCTTCTCTGCGAAGCCAGTGCTGTTGTCTTACTCAATTCCACTGACTCATCCTCGCCAACCAATAATTTCACTGATATTGAAGCCGCTCTGAAAG
The DNA here is from genome assembly GCF_964146895.1 of Miniopterus schreibersii. NCBI lineage: Eukaryota > Metazoa > Chordata > Mammalia > Chiroptera > Miniopteridae > Miniopterus > Miniopterus schreibersii. Next base: position 29,012,851 of record NC_138117.1, read on the forward strand.
CTCAGCTCGACTCTGCGGACATCCCCAAAGCCCGGCGGAAGCGCTACATTTCGCAAAATGACATGATCGCCATTCTTGACTATCACAACCAGGTTCGGGGCAAAGTGTTCCCACCGGCAGCAAACATGGAATATATGGTAAGAGGACTTCTTCTGAAAGTTCTGAGTGAGAATGCTTCATGTAAATTGTACTTTAGAGGAACCTAAAGAGTGTTTATACGTTATGAGATACGGGGCATTGTTTACACAGAAAAAGGTCTGTGTGCCTGGTAATCTGAAGCACTGTTCCCTTGTAGAACTAAAGGGCAGGGGGCCTACTTATCTTTTGTGAGTTCCATCACCATCGGTGAATCGGGTCTTATATAAGAAACATAGGTAAAAAAGCGAGGTATGTTGACTGGTCATATTCAGAAGGTCCATTATTTAAGGAAAAATTCACATGGAAGATTTGGGGGGGTCTTTGTTTAGCTAATAGTCATATTTATCAGTTAACACAGTTCTTGAAAATCATTTTTTCAAACTGTACGTTGCGTGTGCATGATTTATTCTCTGGGGAGGTGTCTTTTGCCTTTCTTGGACACAGCTCTTTCTGAGGCTCGTCTACTCGCATTCTCAGGGAACATGCTGACTCTTCCCTCCCAGTGATTTAGTGCTGTGCCGCTCAGATAGCAGGGAGGCCAGTGTGCCCTTACTTGCGTGCTGTTCCAGCTTGCTAGGGACACATTCTTTGGTCTCTTAAAATAGGCTCTCTGTGTTTAAATCGTTTTACTTAGAAAGTTTTTTTTTTAAAAAGATGGTATTCGTAGTATAGATGTCTTTTTAAAGTTTATTTTTGGTTTTGAATTTATGCAAGGTTATGGTTTAAATTCCAGTACCTTCCAAGAGCACAGCTTGGAGCCTATTTAAGGCAATGAAGACCACCAAGATGGTATTTCTAAGATGGGGTGGGGGATGGCGGCACCACTAACAGCTTTTCATAAGCACTGACCTACAATTTGGGGATTTCTATCAGATTATAAATTCATCTCTTTTATTCAAGTAAGCTTTTTAAGTTTGACTAATTGCAGCTATCAGTGTCACAGGGAAAACAAAGGCTGTGGAATGTAGGAGAGTCGTAGTCCATAGGAATGCAATTTAGACTCTATAAAAATGCATGTTCCTTGGATTTGTAAGGAAAGCAGAAGAGAAGATCTAATCAGTCTTAATGTATAAGGGGAAATATAGCTTCGTGATTAAGGATATGAGCTCTGGAATCTAAGCGTGTGGGTTGGAACCCCAGTCCTGGATATAAGCTCAGTGAATTCACTACCTCATTTACTTTCATCACCTCTAACATGAGGATAAAGGGAGTACCTGCCACCCAGCGTTGTTATGAGGAATGGAGGAGCTGAGCGGTGGGGCAGTTAGAACAGAGCCTATTGCAAAATAGATGTTTAATACACATTAGCTTTTATGGGTTTCCTTGAACTTCTTGTGAAAGGTGACCAGCAAAAACCTACTCAAGATCTAAATGTAGTAACAGTTATGCACATGGAAAGAAGAGAAACAAATATGTTTTCAAAATTACCCTAAGTTATGGAGTAATATGCATACGATTCTGTGTGAGCTCAAAAACGAGTCACGTCCTGACTGCGGGTTTAGGGAGGGGCCACGTCGCCATGCAGACTAAGGTGAGACTCAAGACAACTGAACTGGCTTTAGAGACAAGCTCGTCTGGGTTGAAATCCTAACTCTGCTGCTTACTTTATTGTCTTGTGAAAGTTCCTTAAGCGGCTGAGACTCAATTTCCTGATCTGTAAAATGGGAATGATAATTTACATAAGAACCCATTGGTATATAATGCAATTCACTGTTTTAATGATGTGGAGGGAAGAGGGACCATCATGAATAAAGGCATAGGTGGGGTACAACACAGTAGAAATAGATTGAAGAAAGTCACATTTCTCTAGTTATATCTTTCCCCACTGATTAAGAATTAATTCATTCCACATGTTATTTATTTAATTGCCTCTATGTGCCAAGGACTTGGTTAATTGTTTCCACAGATGACCTCATTTGATAGCTCACATTTTCCCAGTGAGGTTAAGATTGTGATCTTCATTTTACACTTGAAATCACTGAGACCCAGAGAAGTTCATGCATAGGCCAAGGTGGTAAGGATCATTATCTATATGGAACAGGATCACTGGGATTAGCATTTAGGTCAAAGCCCATGCTTGGACTGGGAGCATGTATTCACTTAGATCTAGCAAATGTTCCACTGGAGGAAACCCTGGAGATGCCAGGATATCTTTGTTTCCTTATTTAAATTGCCAGCAGAAATCCTATAGCATTCATATTCTATTTGTCATTCCCTTCTTATTTGTTTTTCAAATACAGGAGCTATTACATACAATTTATTTTTTAAGAACCAGGTACAGTGCTGGTTAGGTGGTAGATGTTGTATAAACCCTCCTTAACTCAGCAGAGTTAATGAGAAATAGTAGTTAGGACAGTTAAGTCTTATAAAGTAACATATGACTGTCTCAAATTATCCTGGAAACACTGCATATAGCCCTGGCCGATGTGGCTCAGTTGGTTGAGTGTCATCCTGTGCACCAAGAGGTTGTTGGTTTGATTCCCAGTCAGGGCACATGCCCAGGTTGCTGGCTTGATCCCCAGTAGGGGTGTGCAGGAGGCGGCCAATTGGAGTGGATCACTGTTCTGCTCTTGAATCTATGTTTCTCTCTCTCTCTTCCTCTCTCTCTATAAATCAATAAAATATACATTAAAAACAAGCACCATAGCCTATATGTCTATCATATTGCTCTCATCAAAATCAAATTGGATTTACAGTTATTTGTACATTTCTTGAAAACTTCCTCATTTGAAGCTTTCAGGGTGCTGAGTCTATATTTAGTCATCTTTGTATCTCTATTTTTAAGTAGCATTAATTTTGCTATGATAGTCAGCCTTCCATATCTATGGGTTCTCCAACTGTGGATTCAACCAACAGCACATCAAATATATTTGAAAAAATCTGTTATGTTGTTGACATGTACTATGTAGTCAGACCTACAATGTATAGACTTTTTTTCCTGTAATTATCCCTTAAACAATACAGTATAACTATCTACATAGAACTTACATTGTATGAGGTATAATATGCAGTCCAGAGATGATTTAAAATATAAGGGAAGGTGTGCCCAGCCCAGCCGGTGTGGCTCAGCAGTTGAGCATCGACCAGGATCCAGGAGATCACGGTTCGATTCCCGGTCAGGGCACATGCCCGGGTTTTGGGCTGGATCCCCAGTCGGGAGAGTGCAGGAGGCAGCCGATCAATGATTCTCTCATCATTGATGTTTCTCTCTCTCTCTCCCCCTCTTCCTACCTTTCTCTGAAATCAATAAAGATATATTTTTAAAAATAAAAAAATATATATATTTATAGGGGGTTGTGTAGGTTATATGCAAATACTAGACCATTTAACGTAAAGAACTTGAGCATCCATGGATTTTGGTATCTGCAAGGGTCTTGGAACCAATCCCATACAGATACCAAGAGACAACTGTATTATTTATGTTTTAATATAAATTTTATCATCATTTATAATAATATTTTACCCCATGCACCCAAAATAAAAGTTTTGCATACATTCAAAAAAAGTAATACTATAGATAGAGCTTAAGATATGCAAGTCAAACTTCTTTCCTCTTGGCTTCTGTTCTCCACTTAGTTTATTGAGAGATTTCCAGAGCTCCTTGGACACCAGCTGCTTTTCATTCTTCCTAAGGGCAGCTTAAACCATGACTCTAAACCACAAACCACGCTAGTTTCTTAGAGTAAGAATTATCCCCCAAAGAATGAAATTGCAAGACTCACACATGGAGTAAAATTTGTAGGATATTCTTTGAGTCCAAGTCAATTGAATAAATTAAATTTAGAAAATTTGAAGTCCCTCCTTGAAAATATGGGAGCCAAAGATAACAGAAATCTTTGTCTTTAAAATGTAAACAAAACAGTAGAAAAGAAAACAAAGAAAAAAAACACCTCGCTACATAATTCAGTATAATACACTGCTGCATAAGATGATGTAATAAAAGAGGTCCAGATAAATACCATGGAGAAGTTAAAGAAAGAAGTGATAATCTCTAGTTGGCAAAATCACAAAGGCTCCGTGTAGGAGTGGCATTGAGTCCATGGTCAGGAAGGGGCAGGCTTGGTTGCTAGGGTATGTAAAGCAAGGCTTGAACAAAACTGCCAGGAGAGAAAAAGCATAGTCCATCAACCAGATTTTGGGGGAGTTTGAGAGAAGTTTGAGGATCACTTAATACAAAAGTGTTCCAGAGACTGTGGAGGTTTGGAACAGAGTCAGAGGTGCATTTGAGGAAGATGATCCTGACAATTGATGGAGTTCGATGGGCAGTGGCAGGAGAGGTGGCAACCACTGAGTCAGTGATGCCATTTCTTTAGGCACAGATAGGGAGGAGCCCGGCACCTACAACATCTGCACACAGGGACAGGTGGGAGCAACCAACTGGAGTGTAGTGTGTGAAACAGCAGCCGTCACGTCTAGTATAGAAGGTGGAAAGGCAGGTGAGGGGCTGCATAAGATAAGGGTAGATATGAACTGAACAACTTAAAACTGAAAATAAAAGGTGTAATGTGTTTTCAAGAAGCCAAAATAGCTATATTGACAGTATGGCCTATTTCATTTGTTTGGTGCCTGCAGATGCTATTGGCAGAGCTAAAGGAACACGGTTTCCTATGCTTTTCTGGAAAAGAGAAAAATACTAGTTACCGAATCACAGCAGGTAGTAACATAACAGAAAGCATGGCTGAGTGAACGAATGGAGAATAGATTACTCCACCCTCGGAAATAGCCAATAAACTATTTGCCTACAATAATTTATAACTTGGAAATAATGAAAAAATTCTGATTTCATTTATTTGGGCCTCATGTAGAGGAGAATGTAGGTAATGTAAATTGTGTGTGGGTTTTTTCTTCATTTAATAGTTGACTAAACACTTGTGATGTTCTTAATATTTTGAAAGAATAAAAAATAAAACAAAATATTGTCCCAGATGGCACATTTCCTCTCACTTGGGAAGGATAACTCAATTTTCTTGTTATGAACATGAGAAATTTGATGTGTCTAACCTAAATCTTTTCAGTGAATGCTTTTGTGGCCACTAGAAGGCCTCCTGAGAGCGGCTGCCAGCAGCAGGGAGCTGAGAGATCGCTGACAGGAGGCATCTATCCAGCTCTCAGAACTCCGAATTCCTGCTCTGCATGGGGAACCTTTCAAGTGTCTTGGCTTCGAATGGACACTGGGCACGTTCTGCAGGAATTTTCTCTCAAGGTGCATGTTGCTTAGTATCACTTGGTGTTGTATACGAATGTTCAGCTCTCCATGTATGGAGCCAGCTGAAGGAAGGTTAAGAACACTTGGCTTGAGACCACTTGAATACAGGCTCCAAGAAGTGCAAGTGTAAGCACATGGCCAGGATGCGATTCAGGAGGTCACCATGAGGTGAAAGACAGAAAAGCTGACTCACACAGAGGCCACATATATGGTGACCCTATTTCCCAATATTCAACACTGCTTTATAATTTTATTTTTTTTAGTGGCAAATTATACTTGACCAAATCCAACAGTGCAGGGAAAGAATTTTATTGGATTCCTGCTGAGTATTGGTAGAAGGCAGTATCATTCCCGTTCCTCAGACAACACTCAGGAAACATCCCTGGGGCAACTGAATGGAGCACTTCTGGGCAGAGCGCAAAGAGCTCGTGGCTGCGGTGCTCCCGGGGGCAACGATCATTCAGCACTCAGTCACTCATCCGCGATGTCTGTCGGGTGCCTGGCACTCTGCTGAGCGCACTGAATGGGGAGCCAAGAGACGCCTTTCCTCAGCAGGACCCTGAGCAGACGAGTGAGCGGGCAAAGCAAGGAGCTGAGTGCTAGTGGCTGCTTCAGGTCATGCAGGGTGTACCTGGATTTGGGAGGAGAGGCTGGGAAGGCCTCTAGAAGAGACCGATTTTGAATATTAAGTATGAAAAATAAGTGAAAGTTACACAGGAGGGAGTTAAGGAAAGAGGGAACGTGCTGCGGGCGTGAGAGCGAGCCCCGAGGCGGCGCGGTGCCGAGGGCAGGGTGAACGTCTGTGCCGCTCCGACGGTGTGTTAAGGAAGAAGTGACGTTTGATGAGCTTGCGGAAGGCACGCGGAAGCCTGTTTGCGTTTTCCCCCCAGGATCAAAGTTAGATAATTAATTGACGATTTTAAGCAGGGAAGTTATATCATTAATTTGCATTTCAGAAAAATCATCTGGCTCCAGCGTGGGGCAGGGAGAGAGTATAGGCCGGGAGCACAGTTCAGAGGTGGTTATTTCCTTCGTCGGTCTGGGTGAGCGACAGTTGAAGCCTCAATAAAGTTTAAGGCCATAGGGACATGACAAAGTAAATTTAGGGATCAAATCAATAGGAGTAGGTGATTTACATGACGAAGCCATCAAGGCTGCCTCCATCTGTGACTAGGACAACTGGGCTTTCCTGAGTTGAAGAGCGCAAAGTAAAGAGGGGTGTCAGGGAGTCTATAGGTGGCTGCAGGTGTGCCACCCAGGTACACACCCACCGACAGGTTGAAAAAAGTAGCTAGCGTGTAGGAGGGGACATTCAGCTACTATGAGGATTTTCAAAGGGTGTGCCGTGGCACACCGGTGTGCCGCAAGAATTTTTAAAACATGCAGTACCTGACTATTTAGTCAGAGGCCCTGACCTCTTTTCCCTTAGATTGTCAAATAAAACAATGACAACAGCCAACACAGCAATAAGCTGTCCAGTGTGAATGAATCACAATTATACCTATTTTTTTGTCAGATCGGAAAAAATATAATATATTCTCTGGTATGCTGCAGAATTTTAGTAATTGGTTTATGCGTGGCATGAGATGAAACAGGTTGAAAATCGCTGTTGTGCTACAAAGAACTCTGGACGGGCATATCTTTGCTAATCAAAACGCACCCCTTTCCGTAAGGGGTAGGGGGGTATCATGGAGACAGCATGGATGGGTGTTTTTATGTTGGGGAATCAACTCAAGAATTTTTGCAAGAAAGCTGCATGTAATTTTTTTTTTTTTTTTTTAAGAATAAGTGCTGAGGCTTAAATGAACACAAATTCAAATCTGTTTCAGGGGCCTACATCGTACCAGGCCCATCGAGTCTTTCTGACACATTAAGAATCAAGTCTTTCTGGAAACTAATCAAAAAATTTCAGAAAAATAGAAGTTGACTGGTCTGGCTGGTCTGGTGTCCTGAGTTTAGAATATCTGAAAACCATTCAATAGTCAGTCAGTGGCTATTGAGATGTTTAATTGTCTATGAGAATTTCTTAGGAATGGTGGGGAGGGGCAAAGAGAAGAAAGACTAAATAGCTTAAACTGGTCAAGAAAGAAAATGTTTGGCACAAAATATATCCTAGAGTGAGGTTTGGAGGGATGGGGTTTCAATGTTTCCAGTCTGTGCTACCCCTACTGTCTAAAATCAGGTATTAAGCATTTTTTTGACACAAATATGAAAGAATGCCTAAAAGGCTGTGTTTTCAGACTAAACTTTTCATGACTTAAAATTTCACACCACATACTCCAAACGGAAACAGTCCAGAAATGTTATTTAAGGACACATTTTTTTTCTCCTAAAAAATGCATCAAATTCTTATTTCATAATTTCATAATTTCATTAAATATGAACAGTCTACCAATCATGTCTCTGCATTCCAGGGAGATCAAGTTTTCGGCAGCCTGTAGGTAGGTGGAAAGGCATTTGATTTCTTCTGACAAGTGGGCAATGGCAAGATAGGGGTTTGCATGTGTATCACAGGAGAGCTTAACAATCAAGAAATCAGTTTTTGGTTATTGTGACACTGGGTTTGGGGGGAAAAATTAACCACACGTGAAAACATCTCCCTGGCTTGTCATTCCAGTACTGATGGGTGTTATATTTCCCCAGAGAGGAGGACTATTGCTAGAACCCATCACCAAATGGTCTTAAAATTTAAAGATACAACATAGGTGAAAGAGGGATTTAAGTTGGGGAATTAAAAAGTTTTAAAACTTCTAAAGTGTTCGGTAAGTTTTATCTTCCACTGTCTGATGTTATTTTCCCCTGGAAGCAGGCTCCTTGTTATCTATACACAATTCTGCTTTTGATTATTCCGTCGCCTTAGGGTTTGCCTGGCCTCCCCTTATCTGATTGCGTGCTTAGTTGAGATTAAAGCTTGATGTCTCTTAAACTTCCAGCTGCCAGATAATGTGATCAAAGGGCACCTCACTACTTCCCATTTTAGGCGGCTTTCGCGTTCAGCGACACCACTACCACCCAGGGCCTGAGTCCCTAGCACTAAGTATCTATCACTGCATATGCCCTTGTGCTGCTGGAGCTGGGCTCAGCGCTCTCAGTCACTGACTCACCAGACCTTCACCACAATCTTGAGAGATGGCGATGGTTCTCATTGAGAGATAGGAGACCTGAAGCTTGGAGACCATAAGTAAGTTGGCCAAGATCAGAAAGCAAGTAAATCAAAATGGTAAGAACACAGTTCTGTCTGACCACAAAGTCCATGCTTGGAAAGACTACAATACGTGCTCCCCTTCATGTGTTCATCTCCTGCTCTAGGAAATTTCCCTACATGCATTGCATCTGAGGACATCACTGAATACTAGAAAGTATTTCTTCATGTGGAATCGAACCTTGCTCCCTGCACTCTTTCTTGGACACCATATGGGGAAAGTCTGCATTATAATAGTCCTTCAGGTCTTTGAAGGGTGTGAGCACCGATGTCTTAGACCCCTGACCCTAGTCGCCCAGCTCTTTCTTAGCCTCCAGCCTTTTTGTGTACACGCCACTTCTAGCATCCAGAGAGCTATCAGGGAAGACTGCACAAAGAGATTTGCTCTCTGAAAATCCTGGAAAAGGTAGGAGTTGTGTCATTAAGGAATTGGAGAATCGAGGTACTCCCTCACCCCATACTCCTGGGAAGCAGTGTGGCTCTGGTCAAAGACAACCTGGTTGTCTTCCCTGGGTTCCAGCACGTGTGTGTTATTCTGACAGTGAGGCGCTTGGAATTGATGTGACATGACCAGCGCAGAGCAAATGTGATAACACATTTGTCTCCATTTGTTCTGCTTCTGTGGATACATCCTAAAGGGAGGGTGGCAGATTTGGTGGCTAAAGTCTCCTGCTGATTCATATCAGTCTCATGAAGTAAGTCATGTGTAGGCAAATGTGTGTTTTAAATACAACTTGAGGTTATAATGAGAAGAGATTGCCTTACTTTAAAAATTTTTAAATCTCTTTTTTCAAGTTTTTTAGACTTTCAGGAAGTGATACAGTTCTTCCACAAGTTGCTTTTGACACCTCAGTTTACAAAGCCATTTAGTGTTCCATGATGTCTAAATGGGCACTATGAATACCATCTGTTATGTCTGCATTTGTATCCATGCAGCACAGACTACATGTTCCCTTCACTGGAACTATCATTCTCAGAATGAGTGAGTGACATCTGCACAGCAGCACACCGGACTGTTTTCAACCCCTCTCACCCACAATTCCATCTTTCATGTATACACAGCAAACATCCTCACAGAGTTTGGTCCTCAGAATGTGTGAAAGTGAGATACTTCCTTGAAGAAATGTTATTTTTATTTTTATCAAACCTGAATCAATAACAGATCAGAGCTGAAAGGAAGGATACTAATGTAGTGCTTATAAAATGAAAATTAACAGACATCAACCCCCTTCTTCCAAAGCTCCTCACGTGGTGTGTGAGTGGGTGCGGAGAGGGGAGAGTAGGAGTGGTTGAGGAGAGAGGAGGCCCAAAGTTCTCTGTGATCAGAATGACACACACCAAATAGAGCTTTAGACAACGTGTTAACCAGAAGAGCACAGAGCCACTTTGTAGTACACATTCCAGGTCCCCAACTCTGGTCCAGAGGTAGGCTAGGCATGTCTTCTCAAAAGCTTCCCCTGGAGATCCTGGTATAATTTCCCAACAAAACTGAGCTGAGAAAGGTATTTTGTTGCTCAAATATCCACTTATTTATCAAGAGACTATATACTGAAATGACTAGGCTAAACCAAAAGAAGAATCACACCAGTGATAATTTCTATATTATTACAGAATTTCACTGAATATTCACTCAGCACCTGTCTCCAGAAAACACCACGTGGGCATTAAGAGTGAGCTACAGATGTCAGCAACATGGGACAATGCTTACATGGGAATGTACTTGATTGACTAAGGACACTTCAAAAGAAACAAACTTTCAGTAGCACATGATTCTTTCAGAGCTACTTATGTAATGCATTGCATACATTATCCTGGGGTGGGCAAAAGTAGGTTTACAGTTGTGAGTACGTGAAACAGTTTATTCTTGTATTATTATTTATTAAAATTGTATTATTTATTTGTATTATAATTGTAAGCCTCCTATATAATAATGAATTTATGTAACTTATTATAATTTTCAAATATTTACTTATTTTTTGGTAGTGTTTTTTGTTCCCTGTCTCTTCCCTAAATTGTAAGGCAGGGTCCATGCTAGTCCTGCTGACAGTGGAATTCACAGTACCCAGTGCCTCCCAATAAATATTCACTTACTGGCTGCCGAGATGAATGAGCTACCTAGGACCCTATTGGTTAGTATGGAAACTTGCATTTCTTGCACTTTCTATTGTTGAGAACAAAGCAGCCATCCGCATGTGGTAAGTTTATTGTAAGGAGGTTTGAGACAAACGTCGTCCAGGGGGACTATTCCCTGCTATGTCCATGGATATTAAGTGGGAAGAAGACACACCTGTGCAGGTGGAATGGTGGCAATGACACCCTACATCAAAGTTCATAAACTGCAGGCCCACCAACCACTCTAATTAGTAGGTATGTTTAATTTGCTCTGCATAGTATTGAACTGTACAGAATTTTACATTTTTAAAAGTTCACTGCCCATGTATAAAGGCTGATACATTCCACGTGTATATCCGGATTTCTAGATTATCCTGAAAATGGTAAGGTCTGGAGACACTGGGCCCACTTCCTACTTGTCAGCAGTCGCTTAGAGAGGAGAAGCCTCTTTGGGTGGGGCAAGTTCTCTCATTTCTGAGTCTCTCTGTCTCTCTCTCCCTATAAGTGTCCAGAGGTCAAGCTGCTTTGTCATCTTATACCAAATACTACTGTAGTCATCTTCATTACTAGACCATCCCCCCAGCGCAATCATTTAGTTTGATTATATTTATGGAATTTTGGCATTTTCAAAGCACTTGGCTGAAGCACGGTTTCACAGTTAGCCACGCATAGATTTAAAGCACTGAACGTTTTCCATTTTTTCCTAATCACCAATCTTATTTAAATACTCTTCTCTCAAATTCTGAATTCTTTTTGCTTCTATCCATGCCTTCATTGTACACATGAAGCACTCCCTCAGTTAGCAGTCTCTTTCTGTGCTCCAGATAACAGATGATGGTGGCTTTGACCAGGTGTGGCAATAGTGGTGATGATAAGTGCTTATCTTCTGGGTATACAGTAGTTTGAAGGTAAGATCGACAGGATTTGCTGGTGGAGCAGATAAAGGAAGCACAAAGATGACCACTAGATTTTTAGCCTGAGTAATGCAACAGCAGCCTGTAAACTTCTTACATAAAAGGTCAGACAAGTAAATATGTTCCACTGAGCAGGCCTTGTGGTTTATGTTGCAACTACTTAACTCTGCCTTCCTGGCATGGAGCTGCCCTAGATCTATATAAACAGCCAATGGGACAGGTTGGTGACCCCTGAACTAGAAGAAAAACAGCCATGCCATTCACTGATAGGAGGAAGACTGCAGGACTTGCAAGTTATATGGGTGGGGAGTGGGGCAGGGTCGTGAATATGTGGAGCTCAACTTTGGATACGTTAGGTAGAGGTTTAAAGCAGCTAGGTAGATAATGTAGTTTGGAATTCAACCAGAGGTTTAGAGATATAATTTAGAGTAATAATACCACCAGCATATAAATGGTATGTCAATCCATGAGATTGGTGGGGATTATGTAGGCAGTGACTACAAATGAAATAGGAGAGAAAGAGAGAGGGGGAGAGAGAGAGAGGTGGATAGGGCCTGAGCCCTGGGCCCCCTCCAGCACGTAGAGGTCGAAGGGATGAGGGGGAACCAGCAAACACGGAGAAGCAGCAACCAGAGGTCAACAAGCAAGTATGGGGTCCTGAGGCCAAGGAATGGGGTGCGTCCAGGAGGAGCATGTGACCAGATGTGCCAGAAGCTGCCAGTAGACCAAGGAAGTTGGCAACCAGGAATGGCCACAGATTAAGCTGTTGGGTAGACTGGAGGTGGGGTGGGGAACTCTAGGGGGGATCAAAAAAAAGAAAAACTGGCAATTCTCAATTAAGACAACTCTCAAGGAATTTTATTGTTATAGGAAGGAGAAGAATGGTGCAATAGTTGGAAGATGGAAATGGGTCGAGAAAGGATTTTTGGGGGATGTTTTTAAGAAATGTGTGCTGTTGGCAAAGATCCCTTAAAAAAAAGTGCACTTCACATCATGTCCTTAGAGAAATTTACCTTTCTCACCTACATGCAAGGTGGCACTCATGTCACCTGAGGGAAGTCTTCATTATCTGCTTTTAAACATTTAAAAAATGCTTCGGACCCCGTTTTGATATTTTATGACAGAATTTGGTTCCGTATTTTATAGTTATTTTTGTGGCTTAAGGGAATTATTTTAATCAAGTTCCTTTAGTTCTCTACTTCTCTTATAAAGTAGAATCAGTTTAAAATCATTTAATTGATCTAATGAACACCAGAAATTTCCTTTTCTCTTCCTCTGCCCTGCCTCACCCCGCCCAACCCCATCCCTGTCCCGCCTTCCTTCCCAGCACGCCTTTCTGCTCCTGTCTGGTTAACCCTGAGTTTTGTTTACTGGGCTCTGAGTTTTCTTTATTGGCATCTCACATGCATTTCCACCTAACGGGAAGAAACCCACCAACTTAAAATCAGAACCGCAATCGTGCCCATGATTTAAAGATGTTTTTAAAATGTTTTAAAAAGCTTTTGGCTGCCCTCAAGGGGAAATAATTTTGTCATCATTTAATTTCTTTTTAATGGTTCTTTCTCACTTCTGTAAGTCAATACTCCTTTCCCAATCTGACAAACCCAGGAAGAGATCAAACAGTCCTAGCTAAAGTATTTGTAAAGAACTCCAAAACTTGTTGGTCTAAATTGACTTTGCTTTCATCTTAATATACAAGGAATGACCACACGAATGTCCAGGAAAACAGTGTCTGTAGCACATGCCATACTGTCTGCAATACCATTACGATCATAACCAGTTTAGAGATACATCTCCAAAGACTCAAAGTGCAGTGTTTTTATTTAATATTTCATGTCTTTGAAGATGGATTCCAACTGCATAATGCAGTTTTCAAGAGGTGTTTTTTGCTTTTAAAAGTAATATTCCTGGTTCTTTCTTAATTTAGCTTCCATTTCCTAATCTTTGGTTCTATTCATAAATTTAGCAAGTTTTGACAATCACATTTCTTTAATGTTTGTTACTAATAAATTTAATAAATTTAATTTCTTGAAATAGCATTTACAGTTTTAATATATTTGATTTTTAAAGTCTTTGAATTGATTTATTGAAAATAATAATTTCCATATACTTAATGTCTTACAAGTATAAGAAGTACCATGACTCTAAGTTTTAAATTTTGCAATACTGTTTAAACAATTTGACATTTTCTAATTTTCAACTTAAAATTACAAAAATAAATCATTATTTATTGATATCTTTATATTGAAATTACAAAGCTAACCTGTTGCTTTAATAGACCACATTCTCTTAACCATAAAAAATCTTAATAATATCAGATATGCACGGTTTCCTTATCCAGACATACCTTTTTAATATCTTCAATCTAATTCTTTCAAATACTTTTTTGTTTTGTTTTGTGTTTTAAATATATCTTTTTTGATTTCAAAGAGAGGAAAGGAGAGGGAGAGAGAGAGAAACATCAATGATGAGAGAATCATTGATCGAGCCCGCAACCCGGGCATGTGCCTTGACCGGGAATCGAACCCCCATCGCCTGGATCCTAGGTTGACGCTCAACCGCTGAGCCACACCCAGCCGGGCTAATTCTTTCAAACACTTCTACATTTACTTCTTATATTTGGAATTAAAAGATGTTATCCACTTAAAAAAAAAAAAAGGAGTCTGTCACTTCAAACAATGTTGGGGATATATTCCCAAGTAGTTTTAGGTTGCCATCCAGTTAGACTGCATTTCTCGTTGTCCAGAGATCCTGACGGGGATTTAAGAAGAGATTCAGATGGCACTGTGCTCCCTGAATCTGGCTTCCACTCTGTTGTGGATACCAAGCTTACAGAAACCGCCTAGAAAACAACCTCATCCCTGGCCAGAGCGTATCATTCCCCAATTCTTCTGTCTACTTGTGAACGTCAACAACCTCCTTCATGTTGCACATTTCTTTCCCTCAATAATTTTGTATTTATTTGGCTCAAGCTCTAAAGACCTCTGAACTTGATGAGAATCTGCATTCTTGCCATATGCCTCCTATCTCTTGGAGCCACGAGTCTTTTAGATGTTTAAATGACATCAGTTTGAATTCTGGGTATCTCTCAGGGCTTAGTCCAAGTATGTGGTTGCCATAGACAAGGTGCTGACTTTATAAGCAGAATAGCTCATGGTGAACATTTGAGCCCAAAGCTAAATCAGTTTATGAGCTGAGCAACTAAATGGGCCTTAACAACAAAGAATGGAAGAAAACCACTTGGGTCAGTGGGACACAACTACAAGCCTGTGCATGCTCTTTCATTGCCATAAGCTACCTTTATTTTGTGATTTATCTAATTTAACCATAATATATAACTTCTAGTGGGTCCATTAAATGTCTTTTAGTATCCATGCATATTCTTAATTTTTGCTTCATTTTCAGGAGGCAAGATTAGATACTAAATTATCTTTGAAAGTATCTTATCTATTTAGAGGGAATGCAGAATGTTGAATCTGGTTGATTAAAAGCTAAGTATCAGGTGTTCAGTTTTTCCAACAACAGAGAATGATATATTGCATATTTATAGGCATTCCAGAATGTTAGTGCACGTGGTGCCCTTCTTGGTTCTGTTGCATCCAGAAATACAGCAATTTACATCTTCGTTCCTTGAACTTTTATAAGGTGTTAAAATTCTTTCATGT
This sequence comes from Miniopterus schreibersii, assembly GCF_964146895.1. Lineage (NCBI taxonomy): Eukaryota > Metazoa > Chordata > Mammalia > Chiroptera > Miniopteridae > Miniopterus > Miniopterus schreibersii. Next base: position 29,028,088 of record NC_138117.1, read on the forward strand.
GGTTGCACTGGCAACATTCATTGCGATTTAGAGCTTCTGATTACAAAAGAATAGATCATATTGGGCCACTCCCTATAGCTCCCAATTTTTTTGTTGTTGAAATCTCTTATTGTTATTGAATAAAGTAATCATTCCTTGCTATTTTCAAACCTCAAAGACCTCTCATCAAATTAATACATTAAATACCACTGGAGATTAAGAAGATAAATAATTTACCCACTTTCTCACGGTTGTTGTAAACAATGAAGAAAGAGACAGCAAATGCAGATCTCAATTTTGCCAATAGGTGTGATTGATATAATCCCCAGATTTCAGCACTCCCTGCTCAAGCTGGATATTCCCCTCTGCACAGGATAGGTGTGAGCCCTGCTCTGGGACAGAGGGGCAAGAGAGGGTACAGGACCTTCTGACTTACCCTGTAGTGGGCATCAAAGGGACAGCTGATCATCTCCCTCAGAGGGAGGCAAAGGGACCTGCTGTCTGTGTGGGACGTAGCCAGTGCCCATCAGGCTTCCAGTATCTTCCCTCAGGGACATGGAGAAAGGCAGAAATCCCTCCATCAGCTCCCTGAAAGTAAATACCACAGAGAAAGACAATGGTTATTCCTCCACCCCCACAACTACTGTCTCCAGAATTTTAATTGCGACTTTTGTACATAGAAACACCTAAAAAATGTAGGTATCAGTAATAACACATTGTCTTCCTATCAAAATCCCCAATCACGGTTAACAAAAAAAATGCTCATGTAAGATACTGTTCAGGCATCAATGTTTTGTCTAATTTTTTGACATATACAATATTTTGTTTATAAATATGTGAATGAGTATAAAGATAAGATTATATGTGCTCAATTACTTCTCAAATTCTTAACTGCCTTAAATGTTTTTAATAATTTTGAAAAGAAGTCTTACTCTCTTCATGGTATGGAAAGGGCTGGAACTGAGCAAGTCATAGACCAATAGAACACAGATCTTCCTGGCTCTACGCTGGGGTACTCGGGAATATTAAATCATGAGAAACTGCAGATGAACAGTACCCTAGAGATGATCTCATCCAACCTTACTTCACAGCTGAGTTAAGTGGGAGACAGAGAGAATAACTAACATGCCTTCAGTCAGAGATGATCTTAGCAGCGGAATCAGGGTTAGAACACAAGTTTTGTTCTTAGGTCAATGTTATTTGCGCCATGCTATGCTCATATTTCAGGACAAGACTCTAAATGTTTTAAGCAGATATTGATCTGAGTGCACACTATATTTCAACACGTAAATAGTACTTAGATGTATTTTTTCTCAAGTGACTACAATTAGTGAAGACCCCTCCGGGGGACAAAATGGGTTGATGCTATTCTATCTGGAATTCCTTTGTGAATTAATGGTGTTGTTTTGTATTTCCATGAACTGTAACCCATGTGTCATAAATCCATATTTTATTCAAAAACTTCAGAAGGGTAAATAATAGATAAATTCACTATCAGCCAAAAAATGCTTTTAGAGGTTCACTTCAGTCCTAAGATTCTATGATTTTCATTATAAATTTATTTTATATTGTGACTTGATATATTGTATATTGATATACTTTGCCTAATGTTTACAAACAAAACAAAGGAGAACTTTGAAACAATAGCCCATAAAATTTCTGTCAAATAATTATTTTACTGAGCTAAGTAATTAACAATGAAACAAAGTAGTACAAAATCTTTTTCATAATTGTAAAAGAACACGGTATCAATTCAGAGGAAAAACAAATACATAGACTGACACCAGCTCATAAAATATTATAGAATGTATGTCACCCATTTTTGATACTCTATTTAACATTGATCATTTATTTATCAAAACAGTATTATGTAATATTTTGCTACATTAAATTTAAACCACCAAATGGGCAAATTATATTCTGGATAAGTAAAAGTGTGTCTTGCTACAGCTCCTGGAGCAATTTCTCTTTGTACCGGGGACAAGGAGACGTGGCACTGTCACCTGAGAATTACTCCAGGTCCTTTCTAAATAATTCTAATTTTATATACATTTTGTAAGTTTATTTTAATGTAATTATAGGTCAATGTATGTGTGATGACTCTGCTTTTCTAATTTAAAACAACTTCTGAGTAACTAGCAAATCTCTTTGGAGGGGCAGCTGCCATGGCCTTCTATAGTGGAAATGTCCCCTAAAGGGCTTATCTATTATTTTGTTTCTTCCTATTTTATTTCAAAGTTGCTAAATTAATTTCCTTTCACTTAAATACAGCGTTATATTAAATAAGTCTATGTGTCCCACTACTCTTGAGGAAAACCATGCCTTTTCAGTGTTATGGTCAAGCAGTCCCATGAGTTTGCTTGAAAGCGTATAACCAATAGTGAACTAATGGCTATTAACGCTCGTGTAGGGGAGCCTTGCTTAGCTCCACACAGCTTGGTGGGAGAGAAGGTCACCGAAAGGGTGGTAGGACAGGGAAGGCTATGAAAAGCAGGGCAATGATGGTTAGTGGAAGGACATCTGCACATGCCTCATGTATGGAGCTTCACATGAGTCTGAGTAATTATAAAACCATCACTTCCTTTTTCACATAAGGGCTTACCTTCTAACATATACTACTATCCACTGTCTAATCACAATTTGAACAAATTTTTTCAGACAGAATAATATATCAGTACTTAAATAATTTATAAAATAATGTCATGATACTGAACTAAAAATTAAAATCATTTTTGCAATAGATAAATACTTCACTAAATTATATTTTCACTAGGGAGAAATTTTGAAAGCATTTTTTCTATATTTATGTACAATAAATAGTCTCTACTCTGTGTTTTGTGCCTTGTAACTTGCTAGAAAATAGATGATCATTTTAGTGTTGCTTTATTGTCGGCAGGTCCACACATGCTCAGAGCTGATTTCCCTACACAGCTTTGGAGATGCGAATGTCAGTCCACATGGTAACTAATAGAAATGTATATTAAATCTAAGGCTCATTTAAATTTTATCCCAGAAAATTTTTAATTATGGAGAAGTCATTATACACCAATAACACCCTTGTCAACTTATACAACTTCTTTTTGAAGAACAATTACTATTTTTCTTAATTTATTTAATTGAATCATAATGTAGCCATCAAGTTACTTTTTATCACAGTTTGTTTCCAGTTCATACCAACAAAATGTAATTCTCATATTATTATTATTACTACCAAAGAGTCAAATGATATAAAATGTGAAAGCTCCATGGGATTTATTACATTGTAATACAGTTTGGCCTCTGAAAGTTGCAGTATAATATTAGACATTATTAATTTTGATAAACAGATCAGAATATGTTGATTATATTACTTTTTAAGATATACTATTACAATGGCTCCTTGTTGCTGTGAAGATGACCTCTAGGGAAATCAACTGACTTTGGTGGACTCAGATTTCAGTGGTCAGTATGAGGTGTTCCCAGGTTACACTCAGGTATGGTGTATTTGTTAACCAGCCCTTTACTAAAACTAACACCTGGACTTCAGACCTAGGAGGACTAGAAAAACAAGAAAGTTTTTTGTGGTATAATCATATTACATTATAGAACTTTGAATATCTATGGCCTGGCCCTGGCCAGTGTTGTTCAGTGGTTAGAGCATCAGCCTGCACAGTGGAGGGTCGAGGGTTTGATTCTTGGTCAACGGCACACACCTGGGTTGCAGGTTCAATCCCTGGCCCTGGTCGGGGCCCATGTGGGAGGCAACCAATCCATGTGTCTTTCACATCAATCTCTCTCTCTGTATCTCTCTATCTCCCCTCCCTCCCTCCCTTCCACTTTCTCTAAAAAGCAATGGAAAAAATACCCTTGGGTGAGAATTAACCAACCAAACAAACAAATAAAAATATCAATGGCTTGAATTTGCTTTGTTTTATTTTAGTGAAAACAGTCTGAGGAACCAGGATTGAAAGGACTTCAGGAAACAGTGGCACCTTTTCTTTCCTCTTACTATTTTTTTTCCTTACCAGAAAACCTGGCAAAGCTGAAGGCTTCTTTCCCCTTCACAGGTTTGGGATGAAAACCTTGCAAAATCTGCCGAGGCTTGGGCAGCTACCTGCATTTGGGAGCACGGACCTTCTTACTTACTGAGATTTTTGGGCCAAAATCTATCTGTGCGAACTGGAAGGTAGGAACAGTTTCCCTGACACCATTTACCCACACATCCTCACTACTCATGGACTCCAAGGGAGAGTGACACCAATTTCAAGTCATATCAGCAACTAGTGACTTACTATGTGCATGTACCAGGCACAGGTGCTTGACCTCTGACTCTTTAGATATCTTCAAGGAGTCATTAATTGGTCAAAAGGGCCTAATAAGGCCAGTTTCCCCTTTCACCCTTGAAGCACCCTCCCTTAGCCTGTATTCTTCATGTATGTCCCAGGATCTTTGAAAGGATCAGCATGTGCGGATGTATCCCATCTCTTCTACCTCAACAAAATCCCCTGACTGTGGCAGAAGCCATTCTTGTGTATCTACAACTTTCCCATGATTTCATATATTTGTTATAAAAATTATATATACTTACATATGTGTATACACATACACACATATATATGCAAGTAAATGCAACCATGGGAAAGCTGTTCCCAGCGGTGGGATAATTTCCCCACCACTGTGGAATGTCATCATCCAACATTCCAAAGACCCAGTCTCCTCATCTAGGGGAGGAAAACCAGGTGTTTTATTATTAAAATTAAAGTGATACAAGTTTAAGGGAAAAAACACACTGAGTTCTAGTATTGCAACTACTTTTCATATATCAATTCTTAATTCTGTATAAGATTCTGATGGAAGAAATTTTTGACATAGATATAACAAGAGAATGGTGGTGATTCCTGAAATATCTGCATGTCTGTTTCTGAAACAATCAGACACATACTTATACACATATAGGATCACTTGCTCCAGTCCTGGGCATTTTTATGTTGGTCCTACTTGAAGAAATAGAAGATTCTAAGAGGTGGTGATGGTCATTGTGAGGGATGGGCATGCTCCCAATTCATCACAAGTAATCTGCCAAACGAACGATTAACTTACAATTTCACATGAGCCCACTGTGTATTACCACTGCTGTGCTCTTAAGTTCTCGTTGTTTTCCTTGACACCTAGATACCGCTCCATTCTCCAGTTGGTCAAGCCATGGTATGATGAAGTCAAAGACTATGCTTTTCCATATCCCCAGGACTGCAACCCCAGATGTCCCATGAGATGTTTTGGCCCCATGTGTACACATTATACACAGGTGATTATTTCAACTGTCTTGTTAACGTTTGATTCAAACTTTTAAAAAGTGGTCTTCACTATTTTGGTGAACAAAACAGTTTTCTCAGCTCTGACTTCAGTAATGGTATGTTGGTCTATTTTTGCAGATGGTCTGGGCCACCTCCAATCGGATAGGATGTGCGATTCATACCTGCCAGAACATGAACGTGTGGGGAGCTGTGTGGCGACGTGCAGTGTACTTGGTGTGCAACTATGCCCCAAAGTAAGTCCCAGGTGGCACGCTACTTCCCCGAACCTTTCGTGATATTCAATGTCTTCAGTCTGATAGGTATTTTAATGTGAGTAGGACTTAAACACAATGGCCTCTGATCCTGAATCATCCTTGATTCTCGTATACCTGAAAACTGATGAACTGAAACGTTTCTTTTCACAAGGAAGGAGATTCTGGGCTAAAATTGGTGGCAAAACAATCTGAGTATGGAGATTCACTAAATTCTCCTCGGCATCTTTCCTTTGTCATGGTGATTGTAAAATAAACTCTGTGCTTCCAGGCTTTTGATAGCTAGCTACATAAAAGGGCATCAGAACACAATGTTCTAGGGAATTTATCAGCTCCACAGTACTCCCATCTCTCAGGGCTGAAATGTCAACTTACCTTTTCATTAGGAAACAGAACAAGCCTTTCTTCCATCTTTGTTTTAAGAGCAACATTTAAAATTATAGTTTATTAATTCCATAGATGGTTAAGGAGGCATTCAATATCAGAAGGGGAAATTTATAAGCTATGACTTCTTTTCCCACTGAGGCATTGCCATGATTGAAATTTCAGTATTAAAAATGATTCAGGCATTTCATCCTATGGCATACATAAAAGTATTGTGAGAATGGATTGAAGATTCTAAAATATGGCCATATTTATGAACATTTTTTACAATAGATAAGCATGTGTTAACATTTGATAAAATGCCTTCTTGATAACAATAGCTCTTTAGATGATAAAAGATTGCAGAATTTACTCATGAGTCTGTTCCCATTTGGAGTAAATACCAAAATGTGCAAAGGATTTATGACACTCTTGGTGTTTTCCAAAGTAAGTCCCAAACAAAGATTTTCTCAGCATTGCCAGGATGGGGAGGGAATGAGAAACTGTTTCACAAACAACTGCATTACTCATTTCTATGGTAGTATGCCAGTGCTTTTGCAAAGTTAGAAAAAGTAAAATTTCCCTGATGACCCCTCTTCACAATGATTAGGACAATGAGATGTGGATCTGAGGATGTGTCTGCATTATGAAAGGCATTAAGCTGTGCATTTGATATTTTCAGTCTCCCCCCCTTATTTTTTCCTGTTAAGCTTTTACCCTTCTTTCTAACATAAACAGGCTAAGTAGTCCCCCAATGATGAAAGATGTTCTTATTTCATTCATTTAACTTCTCTGTTTTTGGCCAATGACTAGAATTTCTAGAACTATCGATGAAAGATTTGATTGTTTTATGGGTCCAAGAGATTAAGATATTGTGTTTATATGCTATATCTTTTGTAATAAAACCCATTATTTAGAAACCTAGGCAATGAAGAAAGTTTTAAAATCCTGACTGATACGTGAATGTGATTCTTCCAATGGCAGTGTGATGTTATCTCAAGCCTAACCGTTTTTCAGGGGAAAAAGTGGGAGGGGTAGAGACAGGCTGGAACATTTCATCATGAAATGAGCAGGAAGTTGTCGTAAGCACCAGCGGTTATAATGTATACGTATACGGGGTGTCCCCCAAAATGTGTACACACTTTAATAGCTGATTTTGAAAATGAAATGTATTTTAATAAACACTGCCCTTATAATTATTCAAAGTACATGTACACATTCTTTTGGATACCCTATATACATTTTTATTATCTTTAGAATATTATTAGTATGAGTTTTTTCTTTTTTTAAATTTATTTTTGACAGATGTGGTGACTAGAATGAGCATTAAGCCTGGTGTCAGATGACTATGTCACCATTCATTATAGCATGTCACTTCTTATCTGAAAATTAAGATAATATTAACTCAGAGAGGAAATGTTTTAAGGGTAAGATATATAAAATAAGTTACTGTATAAATAAGAAATGGATATACCTTCCAGTACCTTGTGAGAATGACAAACTTCTCTGAAAGATCACATGTCAATACAGGTGCTCACGTGTTTAAGAAGAATCAACATTTTTTTTTAAATGAGCAAGGAACATTAATGCTACCTTTCTTTTCCTTTTTCTCACTAGGGGCAACTGGATTGGAGAAGCACCGTATAAAGTAGGGGTACCATGTTCAGCGTGTCCTCCGAGTTACGGGGGATCTTGTACTGACAACCTTTGTTTTCCGGGAGTAACGTCAAACTACCTGTACTGGTTTAAATAAGCTTATCTGTTCCTCCAGGAAGTAGAATGGTTTCTGGGAATCATAGGTCTATATATATATTGAGTTTTGCACATATTATATATTTTTTATAATAATCTAGTTTTCCTTTTATTATTCATTGTATAAATTAGTGTTTGTCTAGTATGTTTGTTTAAACTTTTGAGGTCATCAGACCATCCATTTCTATTTTCTGACCTCTAAGCCTAAATTAAAATATTGTATATGTAGTACTGACATTGTTGATGCATCCAATTCTAAAACTTAATTTCCAAAAGAATCATGTTATTTTCCTAAGGAAGAAAAAATGTATTTGATCAGTAAGGTATGTGTGTGTGTGTGTGTATATATATATATATATATACACACACACACACAAACATAATAGATGATGTAACACATAGATAATAATATGATTCAGTAGTTAACTTGAGGGAAATTAAAAATATTCTGTTCAAAATATATGTGAGGTAGTGGGACATGTCCAGCACCCACCTCCATAATACCCACAAAGTAAGTTTGCAAAGTAGTCCTCAGTGATATCTGGATATAATAATTTAATTAAGCAATCACAGATTTCATTCTGGAGTAATTTTATCTTATTTGGGTTCACAAAAGGTTATGCTCCAACTTACTATGTAAAGTTCAAATCCTGCCTTCTCTTAATCTCGCTGGTTATGTTCTGATAATGCAAAGATAATGAGCTGTGGTTCCTGCCTTCAAGAGCTCACAAAAATATTCGGGAAGAAATACAGCCCAACGATTTTGCTGTAAAATTATTATTTTTTAACAAATTGGTTTTCATGTTGCTCAGAGGAAGGGAACACAATGACTGGGTCCACCTGGAGGTGGAATGGTGAAAAGCCACACTGAGTAATATGTAAGGCTTCTGATTAGCTTGAAATTTTAGCTACAGTGCTCAGAGTCAAGGAAGAATTAAAAACTGCCCAGACATTACTGGGTTAGAGTAGATAGCTGTGATGCTGGAAGGCCGAAAGCCAGGCCCTAAGAAAATTGGAGAGGCCCCAGAGAAGTAAGATTTAGGAGACAGATATGAAGGTCACAGAAATAGGGTTATTGCACAAAAATACCAGGTGCAGAGCTTCAGAAGGGCCTATCCTAAGGGTCTAGTATATGTTGAGGCCTGTCAGAGGCAGGTAAAGGATGCCAGAAAGAAACACCTAGGTGCCAAGGACACCTCCATCACTTCATTGCCAGTATTTGGTGAGAAGTAATCTAATCGTCGTGGGTCTTTGTCTCTCATATGAAAGACCCTGAGTGCACAACACGGACAGGAATGATTTGTTAAATAGCCCTCTTCAGACAACTTTCTAAGGATTAATTGCCAAATTTTATGTCTATGTCTGTGTAGAAGATACATTTCCTTTCTCAATTAAGGTTGATTGTGGAAATCAAAATTCCCATGAAAAATTTACTCATGTGATTTTGGAAATGCAACATTTCCTCCTTCAGGAAATCGCTTTCAGAGGGATCTCCATTATCTGGGTCAAGACACTTAACGTGATACACTGTGTGTGTGTGTGTGTGTGTGTGTGTGTGTGTGTGTGTGAGAAAGAGAGAGAGAGAGAGACAGAGAGAGACAGAGAAAGACAGAGAGAGAGAGAGAGGTGGTGCTTGGGTTATGTAGTATTTCCATAGGATTACAGAATATGTACACATAGTTAGTTCCAGAAAGCAAATAACAGAAGGAAGCTACTTATTTAAAATTCCCAGCACATTTGCAGTTTCTTAGGGTGGATGCATTGAAAGACGACAGATAGTTAATGAAATCCATTCAAGCGGGGGAGAAACCCCCCATCTGGAGTTGAGGTGTACATGATGACAGACAATTGGCCTGATTCCTTTTACACACTGGATATGGTGACCAAATGTTTTGATATTATACTACTCTGCCTCTGTGGGCACATATGCAGACTTTGGGGAGTCCTAAATGAAGAGCAGAAATAATTATATGATTCAGGGCCCAATCCAAATTTTATCTAACATGCAGTAAGCACTTGAAGAGAAATCTCATCAGTAGGATATTTGCTTGATTTATGTAGAAAGTGTTTCCATCCTTGGTTTTGCTGTACCAGGGCTACAAAAGTAGAAAAGTACTATTCAACCAGAGATGACTCTTCTTAGTCCCAGTTCTGTTTCTGGTTTACTCGTGTGGCTTGGTGTCTCAGTTCTAAAAACAAAGAATGATATTTGTTGCATATTTCACAGAGATTCTTATGAAGGTAAAATTACCATATTAATAGATTTTGTGAAGATTAAATTATCATTCATGTGAAACTTTTATTTAAGATAAAATTAAGGTTTTTATGAGCTTTTCCTTGGCAGAAACTCTAATTCTTTGCATTTACCTCAGCTTCTTATATGGTGGCTGTAATGTAATAAATGTTTATATGAATGGATGTTTAGAATTAACTAAAAACTCTAAAACTGCAACAATTCAGAGGCATCTCACCTTTCCATGTTTTTTTAAGACAAAAATGTCTTCAATACAAAGCTTTGAGTGCATCAAAAATCCAGATGAATCATCAGACATATCAGAGTAAGACGAGAGTCTACACACTTAGAGCTTACTCAACGGTTCATTCCAAATCACAACTAGAACTAAGTTTATTTCTAATTCAACAACTCAGCTGAAATATAACGGGTATATTTGTTAGTCTATTTGTACTTTTTAAAGTTAGTAATATAATGTGGCCATGTGAAATGTTTTATTTCCCAGGCTAAAGCAAATGACAGCTTGTTAGTAGCATGTCATACTTTTACCGCATGCAACGATGGTGCTAGGATAACTTTCTCACTGTAATTCCCAGAGGCAGAACGGGTCTGGGAATAAGCTATTTCATAAGAGCAGCTTTAAATAGTCAGTACTGAGGTTTTCATTTCAAAAGGTTTCATTCAAGAGACAGGAATTGACATATATATTCTACAGCATGGATCCTCTCTATGGTAAATTTTTTACATTCCACACTTTTTTTTCAGTAGAAAAGTTACAAAAAAATCTACCCCAATGTAGATTTTTTTTGGCTTTCGTGTCATTGAAAGACTGGGAAAATTACAATTTTTGCTGTTCAGTTGATGGATTTCTTTATAGAATTGCATTTGAGGTGCACAGGCACAGTCTTAATGTTCCTGGTTGTGATAGATAAACTTGCTTTTAAAATGTGGCAGAAACAATTATTATCGTTTTTGCCTCTGTCAGTAGCCTCAGTATCATCACTTCTTTGGGTCATCAGAGCGTCCCTACCAACTTTATTTGGCAGTGAGGTCACGCTCACTTGAAACCATGGAAACATTCATTTGAAAGCTCCAGGCAGCTTTAGCACCGTTGATCAAAAGCTAGGGCAAGTCCAACCAATACAATTTACTCAGAATATCTGAACTGAAACAATATATATATTTTCTCATTAATACATTTTTACGTTAAGCCAACTTATAACATCTACATAAGCAAATCTCATACACATTTAGGCCAGCTGAAATGTTTTGTGTTCATACTCTGTTTATTATATGAATGTATCAGCTGAACAGATAATTTGAACATTTCCATGGAGGAAAAATAATGCTCAGCCTGGGGCCTATGTTCTCTGCCTTGTATAACAACATTCCCCAGGTCATGCAGTATCATAGGATACAAATCTTGACATGGATGAAAGCCTTTATCTACCGAAGTGTTTAAGGAAAGTAAAGTTAGATTTCTATCAGTCTAACATCATCTTTGATTATATATAATTTTTTCTATTGTAATTACATGTATGGGGGAAGACATTTAAACACATGCAAAATGATTTTTAAAATTTATGTCATGGCGTAACTTTGACTTATGAGAGGCCAATCAAAAACTTAGAAAGTTTAAGAATTAACTGGCTAATGGTGCTGAAAATGCATTACAACCACCAAAATTGCTACAATTTTGAGGTTTCCTTGCAATTAAAGTTTTTATTAAGTGTGAACTATCATCTATTTTGGTGCTAAATACATGGTGCTAAATGAATTGTTAGTGTTCAAAGCTTTAGTAACGCTCTTTTTAGTAATTATTAAAAGTGTTAACCATCCAATTCCAATTTGGAAATAATAATAACATCCTGTTAAATTAATCTTAACCAGAAACAGCCAGTGACCTCTAATTTTAATCTAACAGTCCAAAATTATTTTGGTGTTGCAGAATGTAAATATATGTTTTAGAAGTTATTAAGTTTCTTTTAAGGCATTTCTTAGCTTGGCAACGTCCAAATTCAAATATTGCCTGAAAAGGTAACAGAACACCTACACCAACCATACTGCGGGCACTGGCGCCCTCTGGTGGTTGTAAAAATAAATACTTGAAGGCTAGTTGGCCTGAAACAAAAGCCCTTTCTTCTGTGCAATAAAAATTTAAGTTGAATGATTTTAGAATTCTCAAATGCTGCCTAAATCTGACAGCATTTAAAAATGCTTGACTCTTTTGGCATACTTTTCTAAGAGGATAAGAGAGATAATATTTCTTGGTATCCACTTTCCTAAATAATAATGTTTTTTGTGATTTTCCCGTTCTGAGGTGCTTATTAGAGTGAGGTGGTGTTGTTTTTTCCTTTTTAACTAGGCATTACTAAAATACTTTTTTATTTGATTTGCATTCTAAATACAATTAGAATTAAAATTAACACAGAGAATTATAAGTGTGTTTCACTTTCAGAAGCAACAATTTATTTTTATTTTGCAGAATGCGTAAGATAAAAAGGAGGTAGGTTAAAATAATTAATTCCATATAGAAAAGGATTATTTCCCCACCTTTACTTGTCAGCCTATAATGTGACAATGTTCTTTGATCACACTATTGAGCTAATAATGAAATTTTAATATTCCATTCAAAGTCCTTTTAGCCTAACAAATGTACATAAAGTTTAGAATCACATCACCTGTAACTAAAAAGGCCATATTCTTCAGTAAACTTTCAGGTGAGCTATGCAATTGACTGATGCGATCATCTGTTCTAAAAGAGATATTTCTTAAACTATGTTAGCATAACCGAATGAAATATGCTTTGAAGCAGTTTTCTAAATTAGCATTTTCAAACTTGTTTTAAAGCAACAGAGCCCTTTCCAGGATCTCAATTACATACAAAGCTCTGATATACAGTACACAAAAAATAGACCTGCTTATCCCCCACACCTTCCCTAGTGCCTGGGAAGTTTCTTCTGAGAGCCCCAGGATTCCAGTTAGAAAAACATTGATCTAAACTATCCAGTTCCCCCATTGTCTCTAAAATAATCAGCTAATTAAAGAAGAAAAATGTGAGGCTCTAAATTATTTCAATGGTTCTTTTAAATACCTACATCGCTTTGCATGTGTTAGAAGTCTCTTAGTTTGATGGAGAATTAAATGCTGACTTTAACTGGTGCTTGTTATAGATTACATCATCTTGTGTTACTTGACAAACAGAATTTTGGTACCATAATATTTTGAGAATTAGAGGTAATTGTGATGCACGTGTGAAAATAATGTGTTTTTAAAGTATCTAAATGTTTCAAACGTGTACATAAACCTACAATATACTGTATCATTTTAGATATTTTTTATTATAAAGGTTAATTTGGATGAGTTTTATTCATTACCTAACACTGGCCATGCACGGTGCCTTCAGTGATGTGATATAATGTCATGAATGTGTACATACATGTAAGCTGTGTAAACCTCTGTCCTTATAAACTTAACACATATAGCTTTGGGAGCTCAGTTATATTATTTTTCTTTCAATAAAAGACTACAATTAATTGTTTGGCTTTCTAATTTATTTTCTTGATCTCAACAGAGTTTTAAAAGAGATTCAGAACTAGAGGGCATGATAATTTTGATAAGAAATTATCTATTTTTCTAAAGCAACAACAATCATTTTTTTAACGCATCACTGAGATACACCTAATCGTCTCTTTTAATTTTTTTCCCTTTTCTTTCTTCCCTTCCCTGCTTTCTTCCTTCTTTTTACTATTTAAATCCAAAATAAATATCGAGAAGTTCTGGCTGAGGAAATGGCACCAGCTGAACATAGATACTTTCCTGCTTCCCACACAGACGGCCGCAGGAGGAACCTTCGCTTTGGGGGGCCAGAGGCACCATCTCCGGCCACCAGTTGGCCCAAGGCTGTGATTCCCAGGGTGGCTCTGCCTGGCAGCAGGGTCACTCCTGTCTGGGGCTATGACAGATCCCACCCAGTTCGCCAAGGACAGAATCTAATCTGCAAACATCTCATATTTCACACAAATGCGAGAAAGCGTCACCAATACAAGGCTTTTCAGAGGGTGGCCCCAGGAGGCCTGTGGCTCTCAGCTTCTCTTCCTCTTGCTAGGCCCGCCCTTCCCACTTCACTTTCTCTTCCCACCCCTCCTGTTTCCCACCCACCTGTTTGGGAAGTTCCATCCATCTCAGCTCCATTCATTGTGTGTGTGTGTGTGTGTGTGTGTGCGCGCACGCACAGCTGATTCTAGCCTCAGACAAGGCCGATGGACACGATGAAGTCCTACACTCCTAGCCTTGCACGCCTCTGACGGTGCAGACGTGGGGGCATGGGGGTGCCTGGTCCCATTCCTTCTCCCCCCCCCCCCCCCCCCCAGCGACAGCTATGGGAGACAAGCTCATGAGAAGCCAGCACCCCTGACAAGGTAAACACGGGCTTTCCCAGAAACAGTGCGCTATGCTCTTGGAAGCAAAGCCCATTCCCTCCGTGGGTGACTCTGACCCAGTTCCTTCTGAGACAGTGACCTGGGCATTGTGGTGCCAGGGGCACCGGCTCCTTCCTGAGTCATGCTTACACTGCTGAGCCAACACTCGCCTGCCCCGTCCCAGCCAACCAGAGACATGTCGCCAGCCCGGGCTGAATCTCTCTGGCCCCAATTCCCATCCTTGGTGAAAGAGAGCAAGGTCCTGGCATGTGGCCTTCACCTGTCACATCAAGAATGTACATATGCATTACCCTTCGACTTAGCAATTCCTCTTCCACAAGTCCACGCCAGGGGTGCTCCGGCTGTTTATGAAATGACATGTATCAGTGTTAATAATTGTTGCATCATCCGTGCTGGTAAAAGGCCAGAAACAACTCGATGGGTCATCAGAAGGGGACTGACTGAATGCTGTGTCCACGTAAGGTTATGCTACGCAACTGAAAAGCGAAGTGAGGAAACTCTAAATAAACTCGTAGGGAGGGGTCTCCAGGATGATACGAGGTGAGAAAGCATGGAGCACAGGGGTATAACCAGAATGCTACCCTTGTGAGAAAGGTTAGGGGGAATAATGCATAAATATACACATTTGTAATACAAATGTGTTTTTATTTGTCAAAAAAAGTGGAATAATAAATTTTAAAAGAATAAAAACGATTACTTCTAGGAGTAAGAAGGAAACAGGATGGAGGGGACAAAAATATTTCCAGTGACTGTGAAGCAGTATTTTGAGTGTAGGTCCTTACGGAAATATATTGTAAAGACAGAGCTGTAAAAAAATTTAACTTTCCTCAGCAGTCTGTCATTAGTATTATTAGTGAGGGGAGGGGGAGTGCAATAATGCAAGGGAGAAACTAGGCTATTCTTTTTTAGACAGGCGTTTTCAGTGTAAGCAAAAAGGGGTACAATTTCCAAAAAAAGTTAAGTAATAATGAAATACTAAATATTAAAACTTAAATAAAATGATAAATCATACTCTATAACAACTATATGAAACTATGATTATATTAGTAAGTTTTCAGATAAATTATAAATCCTCCATGTATTTTTAATATTTTTCCTATTTATTAATAAACAGACTCAAAGCAGTAAGAGGCAATCCTTCTGTGTTATCTTTACAACTAGGAAGAGGAATTTTTTGAGCAGTGTTTCTCAGTAGGAGTGATGTTGACATTTGGGTCGGAAAATATGCTATTGTGAGGGACTGTCTCATGTCTTAAAAGGCATTTATCATCCCTGGCCCCTCAGAACACTAAATAATGCCTACAGGACTTTGTCCAGGTTCTACAGAATGGTGACAACCAAGCTTAGCAGTAAAGTTTGCTAAACACCCGATTGAGAACCACTGATAGAGACCTTCATGAGGAAACAGTCAAATCAAACCAGTGTGGTTAATGCATTAAAGTCCACTATGGCTGCCCATTCCTACATTTCATTGCAATTATGTTCATAGTCACTCATTTTTTTCACAATATTTTTTGAGTCCCAACTATGTGCCAGACTCTCTTCCAGGTTTGAGTGGCACGCAGTGAACAAAACAGATAGAAATGCATGCCTCGTGGGACATTCCCGAGGGCAGGAGATGGACAATAACAAATACAAAGACATGGAATGTCTCAGAGGGTAGTAAATGCTGCAGAGGAAAATTAAGGTGGGATGAGGGATAGGAAATGCAGGGAGGGGAACATTTCAGCCGAGACGTGAAGGGTTTTAGGGAGACAGCCACGTGGGGCCTATACCTCTGCGCATTCAGATGGTTTCCACTTACGATGGTTCAACTTAATGTTTTTCAACTTTCCGACGGTGCCAAAGCAACGTGCATTCAGCGAAAACCGTACTTAGAATTTTGAACGCTGGTCTCTCCCTGGCTAGGCTATGTGGTAGGTTCCTCTCTCCTGAGCTGGGCAGCAACAGGGAGCCACAGCTCCCCATCAGCCCCGAGATACGGAGGGTCAGCCGCCAGCACTCGCAGTGGATGTGTTGCCAGAAGCACTTTTGGGGTATTGCGTCCTGAGCACATTTAAGGTAGGCTGGGCTAAGCGCTGAGGCTCAGTAGGTTAGATGTGTTAAGCACACCTTCGACTTAATGGCATTTTCAATTTATGATGGATTTATCAGCGGTGACCCCACGGTAAGTTGAGGAGTATCTAGATGTACCATGTGGATCTCTGGGGGAGAAGTTTCCAGGCTGAGGAAGAAGGGAGGACCAGGCACTGTGTCCACAGACTTGCAGCAGAGCTAGGGAAGAAGGCAGGGGAGGAATGAGGTCAGGGGCGTCAAAAGTGCCATGACCTGACATTTCAGGAGGATCACCCTGGCCACTCTGTTCAAATAGTGTAGAGAAGCCAGGAGGCCGCCTTCTCTGGGAAGACGGTGTTATGTCCATAATCCTTTATTTTGTATTTTCACTCTTCTCTTGAGCCCAGGAAAGCACAATAGTCACAGTCTTATCTGCTTTTTAGCCCCTCATTACTCAGATTCATAAATGTGCCACCTCTATTCACTGACTTCCGATCCTGGTTACCCACTTAGTCCTTGGTGTCTTTCAATTCTTTCTTTATCCCACAAAATATTCATCGAGCACATTTTACATGTTAAATACTATTCGAGATAAAAGTCAGACGTGCTACAGACGAGCAGCTCACATTGCAGTGGTGGTGGGGATGCAATAAAGAAACCAATACATGCACCGTAAATGCCCAGTGGATATAATTGGTACAAAGAACAATAAATCAGGGGAAGGAAGTAGGGGATGAAGGGAGTGAGGGCACTGCAGATGGTGGTGGTCAAGGAGGGTCTCGCCAAGGGGGTGAAATTTGTGCAAATACCTGAATGTTTGTTCTTTATCAATGAAAGTGACTGAGAAGGTGTCTCTGATCTATTTATTAAAAATAGCTAGCACTTCTGACAATCTTCGATCTCCCTGTTGCACCCAAGGCAATAATTCACTCCCTTCTTCCTGAAATTCTTCCCCTTGAGTTCTGTGTTCTCCTTGATCTCTATTATCTCTGGGACTTTTGAGTGGTTCCAGGGAGATATAATACGTTCTTAACTACGATTGAGAAAGTGAATTTACTGCACAACTCATTGCTAAATCAGTTTTTCTGAGGCCCACTATGAGATGTAACTCCCCCCTTCAAATAGTTCCTTTTGCTTCTTGCCCTACAGAATAAATGCAAACAGTCTTTCCACACATTTAATTTTCCCTACACTGAGGTGAGACCTTGTATTTTAGTTTTTTCTTGCTTCATGCACCTTTTCTATAGATGAACAAAACTAATTAATGTCACTCATACATCATTTAACATCTCTGTCTAGTCTCATATGGTCCACATTGCCCGGATATGTGTTACAAATTTGTGTGTGTGTTTGTGTGTGTATGTAGTGTATGTATTTGTGTGTGTGTGTCCTCTATGACACAAGTCCTTCTCACATGGCATTAATTTCACCTCCTTTGGGATTTTTTGGTTTCCCCATTTAAAAGCTTGTTCCCTTTCCTCTGAACTATATCTCTACTACTGCATTTACCTCCTTGCTTCCCTTATTACATATTCATAAAATTCTAAAAATATTTTTTCTATACTACACGTCTGTTCTAGGGTCATCTTTGTATCACAAAGTATTAGCACAGGATAGCCATGCACTAGTGGAATAATTGATGCTTTTTTGCAAGACAGTGGTCAAGCTGTCACGTTGTGTCTGCTGTAGTCACACATGCGCAGGTACACGAGTGACCAACAGATGCCACTCTTATAACTATCGGTAGTAGTATCACTCTATTGAAAATTTATAAGAACTTAGAAGAGTTATATCATAGGAACATTAATACTTCTTTTGCATTACTTATATTTAATATAGAAGCAATGGTCAATGGGTGTTAACAAAATCTACATGGAGAATATGTGAATGATTTTAAATTTCCCAACAAGTGGACAGGCAAATGGATAGAGCTTTTCTTGACTATATTTGAGAATAAAATTAAAGAGAAACACCAACTAATTAAAAGTTTTAGCCCAACCGGTGAGGCTTAGTGGTTGAGTGTCAGCCCAGGAACCAAGAGGTCACAGCTCCATACCCGGTCAGGGCACAGGCCTGGGTTGTGGGCTCGATCCCCAGCAGGGGGCCTGCAGGAGGCAGCCCATCAATGATGGTTCTCTCTCATTGGTGTTTTTATCTATCTCTTTCCCTTTCTCTCTCTCTAAATATCAATAAAAACATTTTTAAAAAAGTTTTAGTAATTGATATAGGGTTGTAAATATTTTTAAATGGTTCAGTGCTACACCTTAAGTTTCATTAAAAGTATTTTCATGGGAGAAACAAGATGGCAGAGCAGGTAACAGCTGCACCCGCTGCCTCCAGCAAACAAATCAAAATTAAAACTAAAATACAGAGCCACCATCACTCAGAGACTCCTGAGATCCGGCTGAACGGAAGCCCCACAACCAGGGACCTGAAGAAGCACCGAGACGGTAGGAGGGGCGGAGACGCGGGCGGGTCAGGGCTGGATCCCAGAGACTCAGCCCTGGGCCCACACCCGGTGCCGCGAGGTAAACCCGGGAGGACATCTCAGCTGCGGAGGTTTCCCGAGGAGCGAGGGGTCCCAGCCCCACAGCAGGCCCCCAGCCCAGGGCTCCAGGGCCGGGAAGAGACGTCCCCACAACTCCGGGCTGTGACCAGCGGGGACTGTCCCTGAGGGTCGTGGAGGCCGCGGGAGCCCCAGCAGCTCCTCTAAAGGGCCCGGCACAGACTCACTCGGACGCTCCCTCTGAGCCCAGCGCCGGGCAGCGGCCGGAAAGGACCCGGGACACTCGGGGAGGAACTGACCTGCCTGAGATCCGGGCGAGAGGCGGAGGGGCGGCTTCCTCCCAGGCAGAAGGGCTGGCGGAGGCCATAGCTCCTGCGGCGAGTCCTCCCCGCACACAGCTGGCAGGCGGGCACCATATTTGAATCGCCAGCACCTGACTCGCACCTTTGGCCCCGCCCCGTGATTCCCGGAGGCCCCGCCCCTCCCCACCTGCAGCTCATCCAGGCCATTTCCAGGGGCTTTTCTATGCAAGTGGCCTCTCGAGCCTCAGGCTTAGGATTTTCCTAAAATCTCTCAAACAAGCAGCAGCTGCCCCATACAGCTTGATAAGTGGCCCCAGCCTGGCACTAGCGGCAGCTGCACTGGCTCATAGCTGGGCCTCTCCTGGACACCTCCAAGCCCAGCACAAGTAGCAGCCAACTACGGTTTGCTGTGTAGCTCATGCTGGGTGGCCCTGGGCAAGGCACTGGCAGAGGCTGACTTTGCACCTCCCGGGAGGCCCCAGAGACAGTGCACCTGGTGGTCAGACTCGACCACACTGGATTACAACCCTACCACATCCATGAGTGACACTCAAGGGGCACACTTGGTGAACACCAAAGCCGCACTGAAGTAAATCCTGCTCCATAGGGGTGTCTCCAGCACAACAGCTCTTTGGCTATAGTTGCAACTGGTCCTCACAGCCGATTGGCCTAGGGGTCAATTCCTCCCAGTGACACCAACAGCAACCAAGGCTCAGCTACAACAGGACAGCGCACACAGCCCACACAGGGGAGCCCCTAGAAGGGCCAGTTCAGGTGACTAGGGAGGCTGAGCCCCTGGGCCCTACAGGATGCCTACTACACAAAGCCACTCTACAAATTCCAGGAGACATAGCAGCTCTACCTAATACATAGAAACAAAGACCAGGAAGCAGCCAAAATGCAGAGGCAAAGAAACATGTCACAAAGGAAAGAACAGAAGAAATCTCCATAAAGGAACTAAATGAAATAGAACCAAGCAAGGTAACAGATAGAGTTTAGAATTTTGGTTTTAAGGATGCTCAAGGCTATTAGTAAGACTATTACGAAAACAAGTGAGACCACTGATGACCTAATAAAATACCTATCAGAAATAAAGTCTACATGAACTGAAATGAAGAATAATTTGCAGGGAATCAACAGTAGAGTAGAGGACACTAAGAATCAAATCAGCAATTTGGAACATGAGGAAACAAAAAACACCCAACCAGAAGAGCAAAAAGAAAAAAGAATCCAGAAATATGAAGATAGCATAAGGAGCCTCTGGGACAACTTCAAGAGGGCCAACATTCATATTATTGGGATGCCAGAAGGGGAAGAAAGAGACCAAGAAATTGAAAACCTATTTGAAAAAATAATGACAGAAAACTTCCCCTACCTGGGGAAAGAAATAGACTTACAAGTCCAGGAAGCATAGAGAGTCCTAAACAAGAGGAACCCAAAGAGGCCCACAGCAAGACACATCGTAATTAAAATGCCAAAGGCTAAAGACAAAGAGAGAATCTTAAAAGCAGCAAGAGAAAAGCAGTTAGTTACCTACAAGGGAGCTCCCATATGACTGTCAGCTGATTTCTCAATAGAAACCTTGCAGGCCAGAAGGGAGTGGCAAGAAATATTCAAAGTGATGAAAAACATGGAACTACAACCAAGATTGCTCTACCCAGCAAAGCTATCATTTAGAATTGAAGGTCAGATAAAGAGCTTCTCAGACAAGGAAAAGCTAAAGGAGTTCATTACCACCAGACCAGTATTACGTGAAATGTTGAAGGGTCTTCTTTAAGACGAAGCTAATGAACAAAAGAATCTGACAAACTAAATGGATCCAGAGACACTGACGCATGCAACAGATGATCATATTTTAGAGAGAAGAGGGAAGGGGGGTGGAGGGTGGGAGAAGATTAACCAAAGAAGCTATATGCATATATGCATAACCCATGGACACAGACAATGACGGGGTGAAGGCCTGGGGAGGGGGTGGGAGTAAGGTGGAGGGGGTCAATTGGGGGGGGGGAAAATGGGACACCTATAGTGCTTTCCACAAAAAAGATAAATTTTAAAAAAAGTATTTTCAAAGCTAATTGATGATAGGTAATTCCTACTTAATAAAAAATTAGAAACCAATGATAATCTAAGAGTTAAACCCCTTGCTAGATTAATTTAATTTTTCTTTCAAAATATAACTTTATAATGTAAATAATTATTTATTAATCACCTCTAGTAATTAAATACTATTCAGGGCATTTTGAGGCACCTAATCAATATTCTAGGATTTTTTATTTTTAAACAAGCAAAATACATAAACAAAACTAATCAGTTAAAAGCATATAGTGGCATAATCATTTTTCATGTTTAACATACATACACATTTGTACATATTGAAGGAAAAGGGTCCATATTACTTGTATTCTGCTCATTTTACTAGTGAAGATAGTTATAATGTAGTATGAAATGTGCTAACATGCAGAGAGGACATCTGGGGGAGACCCAGAGATTGTTAGTGGGTGTGGGCTCTTAAAAGGCTTTCTGAAGAGGATATCTGAACTAAATCCCCTCCCTCTATACCCTTCCCATGATCCACGATTATCATCCAAGTTATACATTCTTCTAATTTACTGAGATTTCCCCCAAAGTGATGTAAGACTTTTGTCAATAGGCTTAAAAGCTCTACAACCCCAGTCATAACATATAAAAAGAAAACCACACCAAAGCACATCACAATCAAATTGCTAAAAGTAAAAAACACTGAAACATCTTAAAAACAACTGGAAATAAAGGCCCATGGTCATTAATGGAACAAGAGGACTGATGGGTGATTTTCAATAGAAACCCTGGAAGATGGAATGCATGGGGAAAAAGTTTTTACTGTATCAAAAGGAGAAAGTCCCCACAACTGTAGAAACCATCCTACAAAAATTAAGATAAAGTAAACATAATTGCAGATTTTTATAAAAAGCTGAGAAAATTGTTGCCCGAATATTCAGATACAAAAAAGTGATCCTAGCAGAAGTAATGGAACTATAGGAATGAAGAACATTGGTAAATGTGGGAGTTAAGTACACATAAGTATTAGCTGTTTAATATTAATGTCTTGTGGAGTTTATAATGCATATACAATAATATATACGGCAACAATAATGCAAGTGGGGTAAATGGAGTTAAATTGATGTAAGATTTTTGCATTGATCAAAAAATGGAATCTGTATTAACTTAAGAAATAACTTAAGAAATCATATTATAATATCTAGAGCCATCATTAATGGAATGATAAACAAATATAAAAACAAAATAGGAAAATGGAAAGAAACTGATTGATTTGAAGAAGTCAATAAAGAAGGAATTAAAAAACAAAAATAGATTAAATGAAAAATAAATGGCTGGATGTTAGTTTTAAAATCCAACTACATCAGTAATTACATTAAGACTCATTTTATCTTGATTCCACCAGAAGGTACAAAAATTATAGATGTTATGCCTCAAATAACATAGCCTCAATACCGAGAGATGACTGAACTGAAAGAAAAAACAGACAATTCAACAATCACGGCAGGGTGGGGGGTAACACATTTCTAAGTACATAATAAAATCAGAAGATATGACGATATGATCAACATCTTATTTAAGACATACAGAAGACCATCCAACAACTGCAGAATAATGTTCTGTATGTGTGTTAGTGGACTACATTAGGCCATTTATGGGGCCAGAAAGCAAGACTTAGCAAATTTCAGAAGACTGAAATTATACAGAATATGTTTATTTTTTAACTCAACAGAATTAAGCTAGAAAAAATAAGATAAATATAA
This sequence comes from Miniopterus schreibersii, assembly GCF_964146895.1. Taxonomy (NCBI): domain Eukaryota; kingdom Metazoa; phylum Chordata; class Mammalia; order Chiroptera; family Miniopteridae; genus Miniopterus; species Miniopterus schreibersii. The sequence goes on from NC_138117.1 coordinate 29,051,065, forward strand.
ACAGAACAATCCCAAATGATTGGAAATTAAGTATTTCATCAATGGGTCAAATATGAAATTACATGGAAATTATATAATGTTTTTAACTGAATGATAACAAAAAATGACACAGATGCTTGGTAATACAACGAAACCAGTGCTTAACTATAAAGTTATAACTTTAAATACAAAGAACAGAAAAGAACAAAACTTAAAAATTAATTACTTAAGCTTCTATCACAAGAAGCTAACAAAGAAACAGCAAGGTAAAGTCAAAGATTATAGAAGAAAAATTATATATAAGAGCAAAAATCCATGAGAGAAATATGTTTCATGAATGTGTTTGATAGAAAACAGACACATCAAAAAGATTTTTCTTTGAAATGATTAAGGAAAATGATGCTCACTTAACAAACCTAGAACCCACTAGGTTTCTTTTGTAATTTTTAATTTGTTTTATGTGGCCAGCAAAACCTTGAGTACCTCAGCTTGAGAAGGGCATTCCAAGAAAGAAAAATTACTGGCCAATACCTCTCAAGAAAGACAATATTAAAATCCCAAATAAAATATCCAGCTATAATCCAATAATATATGTAAAAATAGTATATTGTGCATATTATGACCAAGATGTATTTATTTTAGCAACTTAAAGTTGATTTGCCATTCAAAAATAAATAAATCCATCTAATTTTCATCATTATCAGAATGAAGAAGAAAATTCATAAATACTAGCATAGAAAAAGGAAGATTATTTGATAAAAATCAGCACACGGTTATTTAAAAAACCTCACTGTTTTGGAAAATAAGTGAACTTTCTAAATCTGATAAAGGCTATTGACAAATGTCACTGCTACCACCATTTTTAATCTGGTTGAATATTGAACCATTTCCTACTGATATTAAGAATAAAACAATGATGTACACTATCCTCACTTCTGTTCAACACTGAGTTGTAGCCAGTGTATTATGGCAAAGGGGAAAAAAAAGATACAAAGAAAAGAAAAGAACAAACCTGTCATTATTAATGCAAGACATTATGGCATATATAGAAAATCCAAAATAATTTACAAATAAATAGAAATAATAAGTAAATTTAACAAGATCAGTAGATATACAAATGCCATTTTGAATTTCTTATTATCATCATCAAAAACTAAATGAAATTTTAGAAATTCATAGCTATTGTTATTACAGGTAATATAACATGCAGGTGATTTGTAGAAGTGAAAGTATTTGGAGTAAAGAAAACCAAGAAACCATGTTTGTGTGAATTCTCCATATGTTTCGATTTCACTCAAAATTATAGCAGGAGAAATGATTTAGCTCAAGGTCCAACCATTTGACACTAAATCATCAAACATTCTGGTTTATACTTTATGATTTTATTCTTTCCCCGAAGTTAAGAGTTTTCTTCTGTACAATTTAATTTCTGATGTACTCATATTCTTTGTAGAATAAAACAATTAAAAATTTGACTTTCCTTCTCCTAAATCAAAATAAATTTTTCATTTTTACAATTTTAATTTTATACAATATTCACAAAACTACCAGAGTTTGCCCACATTCACAATTGGGATATTGGTAGATAATTTTGCTATTTAATATTCTTTCTTTTAGAAATCACATCAAATTTCTAATAGTCTTGTCAAACAGATTTTTCTCCCACAAATTTAAAAAAGAATGTATATTCCAATAAATTTGAGCTTTCATGGATAGAGGGTTGAGAAAAAAATCCAATATATAATATTTCCATATGATAAAAAAGTGCATTCACATTTATGTACAGTTAAAAATCTTTAGTATTTAGCATATATAACACCAAAACCCAGAAGATTTTAGTTGCCTTGAATACCTTTTTGAATGAATAGAAATCATTTCTCAATCCACGATTCTAGATGCTGAAATTAACCAGATTCCGATATGAATATAAAAACAGAAATAATATGTAATTTAGGTACAATGCAATAAAATTTAGGTGACTTTAGATTTTTGACTACTTGCCATATTGTTATTCCAAAAGACTGACTGGATGTCTGGAGTTGGACAAAGGGTGGACTGAGAGTTGGAGAACATTAAATACAAGTCAAAAAATATGCAAGGTAATTTTTTATAATAATAACACAAAATAACAAAGCTCATGATAGCTCCTGCTCTGCCAAATAGGTTAACATTTTCTCTAGGACACCTTTTATTGGTTTCATCAGTAGGTAGAAGTTTTCTGCTGGTTATCTAAGATCCACAGTTACTTAAAGAAAGAGGTGAATTTGAGGCTTGCTGTAGAGGAGCTACATTTTATATTGATGCATACTCCAAACAAACACTTTGATAGAGCAACGGATTTGAGAAATGATGTAAGGAAAGACACAAGACACCATTATGGCTATGATTTCATGTTATAAAACATTATTGCACTACACTTCCAGGCTTTCACAAGGATCACCAAGAAAAAAATTCCAAGAGGTTTCCATGAAAGATTAAGAAGACTAGAGAAAAACTGAAATTCCTGCTAAAAAACTATGTAACCAAGAGATTGTACCCACTGGAGCAAAGAGGAGCCTATAAAACTGGAACAATACTAAGCGCCTAGATCAGTGGGGGGAGTAAGTAGAAAGGCCACCTTTCTAGTTCTGATCTGCAGTATCTGCTTTTCCCCCCTTGCAGGTGCCAAGTGGGAAACAACAGAGGCTTGGCATGAGGGGCTATGAATGAAACATATCCACGCTGCTATGTGTCCTTCCTACGTGAGCCAACCTGTTCCTTAGCAAGACCATGGCAACGCCTGGAAGAGATCCTTTGGCCTGGAGCTCAGACGCTAAGTTGGGAAACCACCCCGCCCATGTACAGTTCTGTTCCTTGTCTTATATATAACGTGATCGTTCTTCTGGAAGCCAAAGGAGCTGAACTTTTTTTTTTTTTACCACCAAAATGGTTTTCTTTGTCAACGACAACATAACACTGTGATTGTATCAATACTTTGGTTTTTTTGACTATTACTTAAGTATGCATGAAATGCATACTTAATACACTTCTTAAATGTAAACATATTAGTCATCTGCACACATAACTCCTCAACATATTTCTCTTGCTTTGTTTCATACATAAATAACTTAATCAACAAAGTTCTAAATAATTAAAACTGCTAACTCTAATGGCCTAAAAGTATATACAAATTTTGGAACTTGACAAAAGTGCTATGATTTTGTAGATAACCACATGCAGTGTTTGCAGTATTTCTCAGCAAATAAATGACTCGTCATCACTGGTTCTTATTGTTTCCCGACCAGTTCTCCCAATAACAGAGCTGCCAGTGCGCTTGGTGAAGATGCCATGGGTTCAAAATTCAAAATGGTCAAAAGACCAGATTTTTAAAACAGTACAGAAGGTTGCCATTTAAGTATCACTAAGCCTTACTAAAATCACTTCAGTTTGTCTGAAGAACAAAACTGAATCACAAACGTATGAGCTGACAGGCACTTGAAATAGTTATCTTTATTTATTTATTTATTTATTTTTTGAAATAGTTATCTTTAACTTCCCTAATGCTTTTGCTGCCATCAGTGAACCTGAGGTTTAGAGAAACAGCTCCTAGAAACAACTGCCGGGCAGGCCCCATTATCCACGGCGATGGCAGCAATTCTAACCCATAAAAGAATTTCCAATGTCTGAAATGAAAATGCGGGGGGAGGAAGATTATTTTCCATTCAGTCATTATTATCTTCCCTGGATTAAAAGTTTCCATTTCAGCAGATTCCTCAGCTCTGTTTCTTTTTAATACTTCGTTCAGAGGTTGCCTTTTTTCACCCACTAGCTTTGCTTCCCAGAACAAATAAACATTTCCGCTAACCTCGGCCGGCACTGTGGGGCTCCTGAGCAGGGCTCCTAAGCTTGTGCACGGTCATTTTTCCAAAGGTAGAAAACCGGCCTCTGGCCTGCGGGAACCTGGGGTGGGCGATAGTTTATGCTGTCTTTGACCTACATGTGAAACATCCCTGCCTTCAGAATATTAACTCTTCGAGGACTTATCAAGCAAGGGGCTCCCCCTCAGGCTCCCCTGCAGACAGGCCCAGGGCCCCCCTGATAATACATAGCCCCCCTTCCCCACTCCCCTCCACAGGGGCTGGAAAACTGGACAGCTTCTGCCCCTCAAGTTCCCCTGGCTCCTCATGTTCCTCCAGGAGCGATTTACTCGATTGAAGCAGGGGCTGGCAAAGTGTCCCAGCGCCTAGAGGATCTGCGCTGCGGCTAAGTCTAAGCCTGAGGCCGAGGCCCGCTCGGGCGGGAGTGGAGCGCTGTTGCCTGGTCCGTTTTCCCTCTTGCTGCTGTTCATGCAGCTTCTGAGGAGCGTGAGGTGCCCCACGCTCTACAGACAGCCCCCTGGTCCCCTTATGTGATTCTGCGTCCACACATGACTATCTTGGGACGTGTCAGTGGAGCTTTCTGCAGTCTCAGCTCGCAGCAGCACAAAAAAATAGCTGGTTTGGGTGTCGTGGGTCCAGAAGAGTCCGGGAAGGGCTCGGGCGGGTCAGCCACTCTCGATTTCCCATGAGAATCTGCCAGAAAGGTCATCTTCTTGAACACTTTGCCCTTTGCCCTACCTAGGTTCCAACACCTTAAGGGGGGGGCAAAAGGAGGTTTACAGTTGTTCATATGGAAAATAATACGATCATGAATAAATAACAGTACAAAAACAAACTCTGTGTCTCCTGTACTCACAACTGTAAACCTACTTTTGCCCACGCCTGTGTGTCAGGACAAGCTGACGGAAGAATGGCCTGGAGATTTCTAGAAAGTGAGTTGGGGATGAGTTAATAGAAAGGTATTATGAGTCACTGGGGCATCCTCTCCTTCTCGCAACCTGAACGCCCTGGTGCTGCTTGGTTCTTGTGCTGCTCTGCTCTCTCAGGATCTGGGCTTAGATCAGCTCAGGAATATCGAATCGGCAGAAGCACATGCTGTGTGCAACGATCGTGATGGTTTATTTTTTATTTTCCTTAATTCTTTCTTTTAATTATGATAGCAACAAATTCTCAAGTCAGTATTAGAGTGGAAAAAACAAAAAGGTGAACATTGACTTATTTTCATTTGCATTATAAAAATTTTTAATTTTCACCCAAGCGTGCTAAAATGCTAGATGCTCTAACAGAAGAAAGGAAAGGTTGCCATCAAGGAAGTATGGAACAGAAAACCATAGAGGACTGCAAACAGTGCCTGAAGCGTATAAATCTCTCAAGAAGTGTTAGGTATTCCATAGGGTCTTTGTTGCTGAAGAAAAGATAGTGATTTCTCGGCACGCCCTGAGCTAAAAACAGCAGAGAAAATTGCCTCTGAGCTTTCCATCCTCAGTCCGGATATGCTCTTCGCTTCCTCCTGCAGATTTCTTTGCCAGACTTTTGGAGGAATTGCCTTTCATTGTTTAGAAATCCACTGGAATAGTACCTCGTTGAAGAGACCTTCCCTGGCCATGCTTTCTAAAGTTCCTTCTAGTTTCTATCTTTGCTTTTGTTCATTTGTTTCCTCATAGCACAATTTATTACTATTTTATTAATTGGATAGTTAACTTTTTGTCTGTTTCCTCCATTGGGTAGCAAATTTAGTAAGAATGGAGATCAAGTTTTAGAAAGAAAAATGGATAGATAGACATTGATAAATATTGAAGGAATGGTGAAATACTGCAAGACCATCCAAAATTTAAAAAAAAAAAATCCATGTACACTTGCTTCTTTGAGAAACATTGGAGAAATGCAGATATTCAGAAAATCCACAAAATAATGTTTTCCTGCTTTCCCCAAATACCCCTATATTGATTCAATATTTTATAGTCTTGTTGATCTTTTTGAAATCCAAACTCAAGTTTTGTTTTTCTTGAGCTTGAATTGAAACTTCACATCATATTGCAGTGTTACCTAAGCCACTGTCAAAAATATGATCAATTAGCAAATTAACTGCCACCCCTAACCCAGGAAGACATGGAACTGATGGAGCCAGACCATAAGCAATGCAAGTTCTTCCCTAAGTGTGCAAGTGCATCTCAACTTCTTCATACTCTCGTCCTTGAGTCAGTTACTTGCTTATAACAAAAGAGAAAAGCTAGAGAGGATGATTTGATATCTTACATTCCACCAAGACGAAGGAGTCACTGCGTATTCCCAAACCCTATATAACTTCGAGTCAATTCAACGTAGTGAATATTCATTAAGTGCCTGGTAACAAGCATAAAGCAGTTAGCTGTCGAGGAAACAGGTAAGATGCAGTCTCTCTCTGCAGTGCAAGGATAGAGTCCAACAGGGTAGCTAAACACACTAAGAAGATCATTAAAACGCCCACCAAAATGTATTAGGATAATTCTATTGCTATTCAAAAGCTGAGAAGCAACATTAAAAATATTACTTAGTTATCATTTATTGCATACTTTACAGAGAGTCATTTGACACTTTTCATTTTTTTGTTTGTTTTTACTTAAATTATTTCATTAAACATTATATCTTGCTCTTGAAAAATACTTTTGCCAGGTGTACTTCGTGGCTCGGGATAAAGGACAGCACAGGCATAGAACCGTTCGAATCCATGGTGCATTTGTGCAAGAGCAAGTAGCTGGATGTGAGAGAAGCGCGGGTTCTGTGAGAGACAGGCTGCATCCAGGCCACCAGGGACACTTTATAAGCAGGGCTCAAAGAACTTTTATTGGCTAAAATGCATGTGTTAAGACTGTACAACAACTTTTTAAATAACACATGTTAGTATTATTATAATATACTGTTGGTAATACCTAGGAGTGTGACTACTGAGTTGTATGACGGGATATGTTTAGATATGTAAGACACTGCCCAAATGTCTTCCAAAGGGCCTCCTTTATTTTATAATAGTCACTTATTATTTAAATGCCATTTATCCACTCACTTACTGATGGGCACTTGGGCTGCTTTCTAATCTTGGCTATTGTAAATAATGCTGCAATGAACACAGGGGAGCATGTACTCTTTTGAATTAGCGTTTCGGGTTTCTTCAGATAGATTCCCAGAAGTGCAATGACTGGGTCTTAAGGCAGTTCCATTTGTAATTTTTTGAGGTCACTCCGTACCGCTTTCCACAGCGGCTGCCCCAGTCCGCATTCCCGCCAGCAGTGCACTAGGGTCCCCTTTCCCCACACCCTCCCAGCACTTGTTTGTTGATTTATTGATGGCAGCCATGCTGACAGGTGTGAAGCGATATTTCATTGTGGTTTTAATTTGCATTTTTCTGATTAGTGATGTTGAGCATCTTTTCATACATCTATTGGCCATCTGTATGTCCTTTGGAGAAATAAGTGTCTAATCAAATGGTCATTTGCCCATTTCTTAATTGGATTGTCTTCCTGGTGTTGAGTTGTATAAGTTCTTTATACATTTTGGATATTAACCCCTTATCAGATGCATCTGTGAATATGTTCTCCCACTTAGTGGGTTGTCTTTTCATTTTGTTGAAGGGAGGGAGGGAGGAAAACGATGGAAGAAAGGAGGGGGAAGGAGGGAGGGAGGAGGGTGTGTACCATGTGGCTCTAAGGAGTGGGGCTGTGGCAAGACTATGGACATTGGCAGCAGATGCCCTGGGAACAGAGGCCACTGAGCAAGCAGGGGTTACAAGCTGAAGCCAGCAAGGACGTGAGAAGACCACAGAATGGACGCACTTCCCTCGATGCAGGACAATTTACAGCCACCCCACCTCACTCTCTGCCTCTTCACAAGACATCCTGAACCAAGAATCGCGATCACTGCCTTCTGGTAACGGGGAAGGAGCGGAAGCAGGAGAAATCCTTGAGGAGTCCAAGCAGTGACCAAGACCTGACTGGTGCAGGAGAGCTAACTGGGTCTAGTGGAGTTACATCAGAGCAGCAAGGGTACATCTTCGGTTACAACTGGAACTGAAGTTGTATGACTTCAGTTATGGAGAAATAAAGAAAAATATTTTTAGCACGTCTGACTTTCTGACTGTGTAAGGTGTATGTCACACCCACCCTCTGGGTGTGTGGCCTGCTTTGGAGAAACGGGGATTGTGTTGATTCTTTCAGGTATCTGCAAAAGCAGAATGATCTCTGATCTCGTCCACGTGTCCCAGTCTCTGTGATACGGGTCACCTGCCTCGCAGTTGTCTTTGTTGGAAAGCTTGGAATCACCATAGGATATGTCTCTCATTCTCCGCATCCAACGGCTCATGAAGCATTACTGATTTTATCTCAGGAATGTTTCCTGAATTGGATCTCTCTCTATTTCCACTGCCCCTGTGACCCTCATCATGAACAGTGATTTATTATTCCGCATCCCAGAATTCTTTCTCTTCCCCAGTTTGGTTCCAGGTATCTTTCTGAAAAATAAATTCAATGTTCTCTCTTTTCTGTTTAAAACCCACACTAGCTCCTTACTGACCCCAATGCAGAGTTCCAACAACTCACCATGACCTTCAAGGCTGTCACCGCCTGTCTGCCCAGCAACACGCTCTGATCCCAGCACAGGGAATGTCTCATTGTTTGTTGCCAACAAATTGTATTTCCTGTCTGTTCCATGTAGTTAAAAGTTAGGTAAAGTGGCTGTACATTGAAGTTTTATAGAATTTAAATTAAATATTTTAATCAAATTTTTTATCAAAATTTTTATTTTGATACAGGCATTTGACTGAAAAAGCAGAAATTATTAAAAGGCTTATATAAAAACAAACTAAAAACCTATGCTGTACACCTGAAACTAATATAATATTGAATGCCAATTGTAACAGAAAACTAAAAAACAAGCAAACAGCATCCCCATAATCTTTCTCCCCAGACGGAACCACTCATAGCTTTCTTTTCTATTACTGCTACTTACCTCCGATTTTATGTAACACTATGCAGGGCACTTTGTGTTATGAACCCACTGCCCCTTTCCTGCATCACTGCAAAATAATTATATCACATATCCTTTGTTCAATGAAGATCCAAAACATTATTATTATAATGTGAATGTTAAACTGAACACCAGAAAATAAATTATTATATGTGATTTGTTATAAAACGACTTTGCTATTTTATTGGTTTGATTTTTAATATACCAAAAATTAACTTCAAAAATGTTCCGAGACATCCGGCAATGCCCAGCAATACGTTTTTCAAACAGCCACAGTCATTTGCTCAGCTGGCCTCCTCCCCCGCCTCCGCCCCACCCCATTCCTTCCCCGCTCTCCCTCTTCTGGGTCCTTCCCTCACTCAGGCCGACCTTCTCAAGGTACAATCTGCTTTCCCTGCTTAGCCCCAAAGGAAATCACGTTGAACAATCATTCACATACATTTCTAGTTCATTTTCCCTTTGCCATCACTAATCCCTTGCCCCATGCCTAGCACTCTGTATTTTTCTACAGAAACTCTATTGTCACACATCTCTAAGGGTCTCCCAACAACCCAAATCAAAAAGACTTTCTCAGCATCTCAGAAGCACTTCCCATTGCCGTCTGCACTTCCTTCCCCAGACCCTCGCCTCGATTTTAACTGACCCCGCGATGTCCAAACCCCAGGCTGAGGTGTCCTCTACAGACACGCCGAGCCTGTGATGGGGACACTCTCCTTGTTCTCTCTCTTGCTGTCCTTTGCGATCTTAACCGCCCTTGAAATTCTTACCCACATAGGTTGGTCTCTTTTCCGTCTTTAATATTTGCTCAAGCTCCTTTACGTTTGTTTTCTGCATCTAGTATATCTTAATTCCTCACTGCCATTTGTTAAAATCCCGCTCGGCCTGTGAGCCGATCGTGCTGGCTACTTCAATTCAGAACTTTCTTCATGTCCACGACGCCCTCCTCCCACGCACCACAGCCTTTGGCCATGTCTCACTTCGCTGGCTCCGCTTTATATTGTAATCACTTGTAAACTCATCCCTTTGCCTCAAAAAATATTACAAGCTTCAGACAGTCACAGTGATGACCTACCCAGTTAGCAATTCCATATACATTGAATTGAGCCCAATCTACTAAAAACAAAGTTACAAACAAATAAACAAACAAAAACAGAAAAATACAGAAAGTTTCTAAATTGCCAAACTGTCCCTCTCTGGCTCACAAAGATCAGTGAAGCTAAATAATGTGACAATCCCTTAACCTCATGATTCAAACAAAATTAAGAAGTTGCAGAATAGGTGTTTATATTGCCTAGGTTCAGAGAAATTCTCCAGGAAAGGGCCTCTGTAGGCTGAGACAGGTTGGGGTTTTTTATTTTCCTTTCCTTTGAAGGAGTGACCACCTCCCACTTACTGTTTGGGACAATAAAGAAACTATGTTTGATTTAGCTTGAATGAAGTGTTTCATTCAGCCATGGCCAGAGAACATGACTGATGAAAACAAGCTGGGTCATCAAGATTTGGTTATGGTTATAGCCTGCCGGTGTTGCTCAGTGGTTGAGCATCAACCCATGAACCGGTCAGGGCACATGTCTGGGTTTCTGGCTCGATCCTCAGTAGGGGGCATGCAGGAGGCCGCCTATGGATGTTTCTCTCTCATCCATGTTTCTATCTCTCTCTTTCTTCTCCCTCTCCCTTCCTCTCTCTAAAAAATCAATAAAGACATTTTTAAAAGATTTAGTTACAGCAGGCATCCTGTTTCACAATGAATACACATTATTTCCTTTAATCTTTAGAATCCTGGAAGGTAAGATTTTAAGAGAGACACTTTACTCATATGGTCTCTCTGTTGTTACTATTATTGCATTTTAAATGATTTAGTTGTCTGATTACAAAGATTTAAATTGCACAACACTCTACTTCTAACCAGGACCAAATAGAAAATCTGAGAAGTAGGGCTAGCAAGAGCTTGAGTGTATGGCACTCAAAGTCCATAGATCTATTTTCAGCACAAGATTATAAAATTTCAAGCATTTGAGGATCTGGGAAACTTAGTGGAAATTCTTAGAGGGAAAAAGAGGGAGCCTTAGAAGAGAGAAATACTAAGTGTTCTAATAGTCCTATAAAATGAGAAAGTAATGGGGTCAATTCAGGATCCTTGAAAAGTTGTGCCCAATCCCCTACTCCACTACCTCCCCGCCCATCGTCTCAAACCAACGACGTGGCGACAAGGAGGAGCTGGCCTAAGAGGCCCAGATGCTACTGCGAACACAGATTGAAAGGTTTGACTTCACCCATGGGTAGAATTAATATTCCATGACTTCCATCCGGAGCACCACTTCGCAAAGTATTCTCCACTGAGGAAAAATATGTTCCACAGTGAAATGATCCTGGCAAATGCTCTGCACTTTATCCCCACCTTGGATGTAAACTCTGTACATGGAAACCCTGAGAAACTCTGCAGCTTAACTGCAAATAATTCCCCTAACTTAGTTCACCGTGGAATCCTTTTTTTCATGTAAACAATTTTTGGGGGGTTCTGATAATTGGCGACACACTGGATAAAAAATACGTTTCCAACAAGCCAAACAGGACAGCAAGAAGTATAGCAGAAGAGAGGGACCAGGGAGTAAGAGAGACCACGGAGAACAGTGACAGCAAAGCTGCCTGCAAGTTGTATAAAGAGTGATTTGAAACTTGGGAAAGAGAACTAGGGACCATTCAATGGAAATATCTTTTATCTCCAAGGTTGCTGAGGAAGCTGAATGGAGAAGACAATCAACCCTGAAGCCAGAGTGTAAAATCGATGTGTTCGTGTCCATAAAGTAATCCCACAGTAGCTTCTAAGAGGGTCTGTGCACAGCATCTCCTGAAGCCATTTCAGCTTGGGGTCTCGTTAGCCTGGAGCCTGAACCAAGTCAAGCCAATGACTGAAAGTGCTTGTCTAGTGTCAGCCAGAAGACTGAGGCGACTTTTAAATGATTTTAGCACAGCTATTCTGTGCTTTGTAAGCCAGTGTTTGTTTGTTTGTTTTTAAAATATTCTCTTTATTTCAATTTGTTTCCATCACTGTTTCACTAGTAAAATCTTTTGAAAACTGCCAGTCTACCTGGCAATAAGAGGGATACTTTATTTTATTTATTTATTTAATTTTATTTTTAAAATATGTCTTTATTGATTTCAGAGAGAGGAAAGGAGAGGGAGAGAGAGGGAGAGAAACCTCAATGATGAGAGAGTCATTGATCGGCTGCCTCCTGCACGCCCCCCACTGGGGATCGAGCCCGCAACCCGGGCATGTGCCCTCACCGGGAATCAAACCCCCATCTCCTGGATCCTAAGTCGATGCTCAACCACTGAGCCAAGCCCGGCCGGGCAAGAGGGATACTTTTTTTTAAATAAAATGACTCTAGAAATACTCAAGCGTGTGGTGGTGTGAGCAGCGGACTTAGCAATTTGACTCCCCCCAAAACTGGCAGAGCCCTATAATAGTCTTAAGGTCAGCCCTGTGGACCTGAATTGTTGGGAAGAGTTGTCTTCCTCCCACAGGGGCTGGCTCCCTTTATGTTTCTGCCTAGTTGGTGGCCAATCCTCACTCACGCCCTCAGTTAAAAGTATGCAGCCATAAAACATTATTTCACACATGCTGTGGAACTAAGAGTTTCTTGCTACATTCCTACATGTTATATCCTAAAGATACAATTTCTTAACATGGAATGTGTATTTTTAGTGCTAATCACACCTTTAGGTACCACATGTATTTAAATAAGACTAAAATAGAGGAACATATTTATTTCTCTGTCAATAGACGTCACTGAGTTGTTGTGTGTTTTTTAAAGTTCATACTTTTTGGGGAAAGAACCAAAAAATGGAACTCCTTTTTAAGTATAATAAGGCTCTTGGAAAATTTATCCAATATAAGAAGAAAGCAAAAAAATAAATAAATAACCCACACAACCTCCAATTTAAAACATACTAGTTTGATTTCCAATATAGAATTTGTGTTCATATCTTTATTTAGCAACATTACGGTTGTTTTTTTCCATTTGCTGTCCTCATAATTTTGTAGTTAACCTTGTTTTCTGAAAAGAAGTTCTGCCAAAATATGCTGAGCGAGTTGTTTGTTTCTAAACCCCAAGAAATCAAAAGGAGCAGGTTGACTTTATTATTATGACATTTTAATTACGAGCACACTTATGTATGTTTCCTTTTGCTCTTTGATTCACTTTATGATCCTGGAGTTTAAATTTGTGAGCTTGGGAGATCGTAATCATTTAACTAAAGAGTAATGCTAACCCATGTTTATATATAAATAAAGTTATATAAATAAAAGTTATCCCCTACTCTTCAAAGTAATATTAACACTTTAGATTTATGTAGTGTCAGGACTTTCATATATAAAATTTCATCTGATTACTGAACAGCTTGTAATTCTCCCAGGTCAAATATTGCTCTTCCCCAGGCTTCTTGCCCCCTTTGGTTTGTTTGCTTGTTTGTTTGTATTTTCTAAATAAGAAAACTGAAGCTTACAGATAGAAAATGATCTCTCCAGAGTCATACAAATATAGGTGGTTGCTCCAGATCTAAAACTAAAAATTTCATCCCTCCTCACATAACACTAGCCTCCCTCTCAGTGAAAAAACAGTTTAAGTCAGACTTAAAAAGAATGAAATGAAAAACGTAACTGCTCCTTCCTAAGCTGGCTATTAACTCCAAGAAACTTTTTAATGGGTGGCAGAAAGGAAATGAGTTGCCTGTATTATAGGGTGAGAAAGAGGTGAGATGGAGTCGTGGAACTGTGGTGCCATTTCTTCCTCAAAAAATCACTTCCATGGGAGTCTACTGAGTGACCACTATGCACCCGGCTACATGCCACACACTCAGGATAAAAAGGTAATATGACACAAGCCCTGGTCTCGAGAAGGCCCTGCTCTGCATAAATACAATCCACACAGGATAAGTACCCATGATCACATGTGATAAATTCTTTAGGCTCGACAAAGTTCAATGGGACAATGGCAGGAAAGGTCTGGTTTTGTGAGGTATTATGGTTTGAATGTTTGTGTTCTCCCAATATTCATGTTGAAATCCTAACTCCCAATGCCATGGTATTAGGAGGCGGGGCCTTTGGGAGGTGATTAGGTCATAAGGGTGGAGCGCTCATGAATGGGATTGGCGCCCTTATAAAAGAAACCCTACGGAGTGGGAGTGGAGTGTTCTCTCTCTCTGTTTCTCTCTCTATTTCTCCTTTCTTGTTTTCTCTCTCCCCACCTTGTGAGGACATAACCAGGAAGAGAATCCTCTCCAGGAACTGAATCAGCCAGCACCTTGATCTTGGACTTCCCAGTCTCCAGAACTGTGAGAAATAAGTGTTGTTTAGGCCACCCTTTCTAGGGTCTCTGTTATAGTAGCTCAAAAAGACTAAGACATGGGGCCTGAGCTAACACAATTTAATATGTGTGTGGGAGAGGGGGAATGGGGAGGAAAAGATTACAAAAAGTATAAATATAAAATTACGTACAGGTCTTGGAAGGGGCATGTACAAGGGAGAGTCCCTGAAGTTTAAGCTTCTGTAGTGTCCCAGTGGCCTTGATAATAGAAGAGGGAGAAGATTTTGAGCAGTCACCATAGAGGGGAGGAGCTTACCAAGGAAAATACCTGGTGGCAATAACAGCTTAGAGGCCATCAAGGACAGCAGCTGAGCATCCCAAGGAGAGGAAAGAAGACAAATTGACCTCTTAGAGAAAAGGCCTCAGTGACACCGTCAGCCTCTCATGTGGTGCTTCCCTGCCTTGGAAATTATTTTGTTTAAATAAAATGGATAAACTGAAGCAACTACAACCATTTTTCCAGTTAAAAAAATAACATGTCACCATATTATAAAACATATTTTTAAAGGTGATGTTCCCAAAATATTTTGTCTTTAAAATGTGACTTTATTCATCAGTTTATTTTGTTCATTAGATTCCACATATAAGTGAGATCATGTGATACTTGTCTTTCTCTGACTGGCTTATTTCACTTAGCATAATACTTTCCAGGTACATCCCTGCTGTCTCAAAGGGTAAGAGATCTTTCTTTTTTACAGCTGCATAGTATTCCATTGTGTAAATGTACCACTGTTTTTTTATCCATCTCTGATGGGCACTTGGGCTATTGTAAACTGTGCTGCTATGAACATCGGGGTGCATATATTCTTTCTGATTGGTGTTTCAGGCTTCTTAGGATATAGTCCTAGAAGTGGGATCACTAGGTGAAATGGCAGTTCCATTTCTAATTTTTTGAGGAAACTCCACACTGTTTTCCACAGTGGCCGCACCAGTCTGCATTCCCACCAACAGTGCACTGGGGCTCCCCTTTCTCTACATCTTCAACCAGCACTTGTTGAAGCATGCAACTGACTGACATATATGGGGGCGGGGGAGTGGAGATTAACCAAAGAATTTATATGCATATATGCATAACCCATGGACACAGGCAATATTGCAGTGAAAGTCTGGGATGGGGTGGGGGTGTGTGGGGGGGATAATGTGGGTAAAAGAAGACATATGTAATATTTTTAATAATAAATAAATTTAAAAAATAAAAATGGTTAAATTTGGAAAGAAATAAAGTTGCATTTTATACATTAAAAAATGTGAATTTAAAATAAGCGTGGATGGAAATGGTGTGAATGTCCTGTTGTGCGAAACAAAGTCTTGTTACAAAAATATGATGAATGCAGCACAAGTAGGTAAAGATGTACCAGGTAAGCAAGCCACTCCGACCTCTGCCATTCACTCAAAGTCAGGGCGGGTAGGACAGAGGAGACGGCATTCCCTAATGGTACTACTAGTTAAGAACTCATTTACTTATTCAACAAACAGTCACTGAATGTTTACTAGGTGATTGGCACAGTTCTAAGTATTAGAGACACAATCTTGCAGAAAACAGTAAAGAACAAAACCCTTGATTTCATGGAACTTAGGTTATGGAGAGAAAACTGTCAAAAAAGCAAATAAATCAGTAAAACATATAGTTTGCTGGATAGGAGGAGCGTTAATAAATTAATGAATAAAGCAGGGATACAGAAGAGAGTGTGCCGGGCAGGTGAGTGTTGGTATTATTTAAAGGGTGCAACTCAGGGGACCCCCCACCTTAGCACAAAATTGAGCAGAGTGGGTAAGAAGGAGCCATCCCAGGAGAGGGAAGAACTAGTGACCGCAGGCGGGACAGGGTTACAAATTCTGTGGTAAGAATGTATTAATAACAGGACTTCAATGCATTTAATTTGCTATATGAGTGTAGAGACATAGGCATATTAGAATACAGAATACAGCAAATAATAAGTGGGTATAACAGACTTTTCTTGTATTATTATTGAGGTAACGGTTGACAAAACTGTAAGATGCTTGAAGTGTACATTGTAATGATCTGACGCAGGTGTACACTGTGAAAGGATCCCCCATGGGGTTAACACAGCCGTCTAATGATCTGAAATAGTTCAAGTCCAAATGGGTAAATTTCTTTCATAAATCAAATTTGCAAACAACCAGTGTAAACTCTCCCATGTTCCTTCAGGTGTCTGATCTCCCCAAATTCTAGGTTGCTGTTGATCTTTCACCAGCTTTCTGTCACCCTCGAGGTTCCTTTCTCAGCTGGGTCTCATTGCACCCCATTAACTGGACCCTTTTTGTTCCCCCATGGCCAGATGTGGTTCCCAATTGCCCCTTATGTTCCATTTCCACATACAACATCCATGGTAGAAAATTTCATGTGCAAGAGCATTTATTAAGTTCGGGTGCAATAATATTACGTCGCATCATTTCACAGTTTTTCAGAAGTGTTCATCACTGAAATAGCTCAAACCTGGTGTTTTTCCACAGATCTCCATGGCCACCCATCTGGTCATCTAAACACTGTGTTCTTGGTCCCACATCCATCTCCTTTCTTCTGTGCTCTCCTTTACTCCAAAACTTCCACTTACATTCTTTGTGCAGAGAAGTTCAGCTTTCTCTTTTTTTCCTCTCTGCACATTAGCCCTTGAGTTTCTAACATTCTTGCATCTATAGATAGAAACTCATCTGGAGAGAAGTTATCCACTCCCTTTTTTATTCTCAGTTTTCAACTTAAAAGTATCACTTTTCTCCCTGTACACTTACTATGACTCTTTAAAACAAGGATTATCATCATCATTATTATTATTTTACAGAGGAGAAATCTCAGGCTTAAAGAAGTATTCTTCCCAGGGCCACATGGTGGGTTCTAAGTTTACCTCTTCCCAAGATCTATGCCCCATGCACCACGGAGCAAAGCCATGGCCAAGTACGACAGGTGCCTTCCTGATGCGATTCTGAAAAGCACGTGCTGTCTTATGTGCCTCTGGAATATTTTGAGCAGGTCATGGGTGGCATACGGAAACTGGACTCACTTTTGCATGAAGGGTCCCATGTATGCAATAACAGGGTTTTTTTGGTATTTTTAAACTTATACAGGAGCCCTTAAAGTGAAAAAGTTGCAGTGGTTCAGTGATATAACCCAAGGCTGTAGAGTCAGAAATCCTGAAAATAGTGTGCACATTAACTTTTCCAAACTTGACCCCTATATATTAAAATTAGTGTGTGGAAGTTGAGATAAAGCTTGAGAAGTTATACTTAGATGTAAGTTTAAGGAATACTGTATTATATGGAAATTGAAGACCTTGATATGTTCATTATTCCGAATAGCACCATGAACTTTCACTGTGGTTTTTAAGCTTTTGAAGTCATTTTAAGGTTTGACATCATGACATACAAGCTGACACCTCCAAAATCCCTCCCAGAATGAATTTACTAATCTCGTCTGTAATTGCTTATCCTTTATATTCTAATCAAATGAGAACTATTTTTTCACAAGTTAAATATTCTATTTTAGTAAATATTTCAGTACAAGAAAAAGCTTCTGCGAATGGCTAACAAATGAAGAAGGTTTTAATGCATTTTATGTGACATGTGGGAGTGTTGACAATAGGTAATTATTTAAACATGAAGTTAATTCAAACCTGAAAATGAGCAGTGATTTCCAGTCCTTCTCAGATCCTTAGGGAAGGGAAGTCTTGTGGGTTATCTTGTGCCGTAATTAAGCAAAGGCCTCCTTGGAGGTGAATGATAAATCTCAAACCTGAAATGCATTTTCTCTAAGTCAGGGACAGTGCTACCACTTTTGCTACAGTCTCTTTGTCAGAAGCAAGTCACTTGGCCACTGTGCACTCACAGGGGGAGGATTAAGCTCTGGGATCATCTGGGACCATCTTAACCAACGTCTGGCCGCGACAGAGACAATGAAAGACAGAATCTGCTTCCTGACAATTATAAGAGGGAAGGCATTTTATACTCCTTCTACTCTTTGGCAATACTTAATTAAGGTTACATTTTCAAGTAAAATAATAACACACTGTAAAAGTAGCAAATAGATCCTGGCACATCAGTAATGTCCAATAATTGTTGGTTGGTTGGTGGTCTTGATACGTTATAATTCTGAGATATGGGGGTTAGCTGGTAGGCCTGCTCTAAATGCCATTTACCTCCTTTCATACTGTTTCATTATCAGATGGCTCTTGTGGTTGCTATTGCATTGTATCCTGCTAAAACTCAACTTGCAAATTTGAGAAGTTCTCTCTTTCTGTCTTATTTTCCTTAGTCTATCTGAGCAATTTTCAACCTTTTTCTTCTCATGGCACACATGAACTAATTACTAAAATTCTGCAACACACTGATCTGACACACACACACACAAAAGTATAATTTTGATTAACTCACACCGGATGGCTATTGTTGTGCTGGTTGTTGACATTTTTTTATTTGACAATCTAAGAGAAAAGAAGTTGGTGCCCCTGACTAAACAGTCAGGTGCTGCATGTTTTAAAGTTTCTTGTGGCACAGCAGGTGAAAAGCTGGTCTATATCATTGTTGTTTTTTAAATCCCTTTCCTATTTCACAGGACTATTAAAAGTGAGGATGAAATAGTATATGTGGAAATTACATTAAGTTCAAGAGAGTGAGACACTATATAAACACAAAACTCCTCTAGAATATCATAAAAGGTACAATAAAGGTAATACGTACTTGAAATCATTTTAGAAGTGTGAGATAGTAAACCTCAGATGCACACTTAGGTCTCTATTCTGATGTTGCTTACCTATGTATAGTTTAGTAAACAGAAGCGTGACCTTTAAAAATGATATTTGAGAAGAGAAATACAAATTAACCACTGTGTGGTCATCAGAAAACAGTGTGCAGCCAGGAGCTGACACCCACACACTTACCACCACCACAGGGTACAAACAGGGCTGAAGCTCTTTGTGCTCTGCCTTTGGTCACTCTGGGGACAAATTCTATTAACAGCTTTGCCTTAGGCATGATGTTGGGTTGCAAGAACTGATGCTGACTTGTCCCTAGTAAGCGGTTTTACTATGTCAACATTCTAATTAGCATCCCCATGGAAGGTGCCTGTTATTGTTGGCTTATTTGCCTCTGTAATCCTGACAAACCATTCGATTGAAGAGTACTGTTGGTGTAGTGGACGGCAGCCTGTGGCTTTCTTTGAAAGGGTATATTAAAGCTGGATCCAGATTACAAATGTTTAACCTGGCAAATAACACTATGACCTCTAAAACAAATATTGTGTCATTAATATAGCAGTGTCCACAGATGGGATTGGCAACCTAAAATGTGCTGTCTGTAAACATTTTCAAATTATATTTGAGGTCCTTAATTAACCCTATTAGGCTCACAGGTTGAGACAACCGCCCAATCATTATAAAAGTACAATTGAATAAAGATAGAGATACCATTATTTTTAACATACATTATAAAATCTATGGAAACTGTGGTTTTAAATCAGGTTTAATGTTATTTGAGAAATTACATTTTTTCACCCTGAGGTCAAAATTTTAACATTTCTGAACAAAATAGAATTAAGAATGATTAAATCTATCATTGCATCATATAGTAAATTTAGAGTTGGAAGTTACCTAGAGCTCACCTATGCCAACCCCAGTGGCTAAGTTACCCCATGTACAAGTTGAAATGAAAACTTACAATTGCATTTTTATGCTCAACAAATTATATAAATATATATAACATATATTATATAATATATAATATAATATATATATTATATATAACATGTATATTATGCATAATATATAACATATATATTATATATTATATAACACATATAATATATATAATATATATATGAAAATTTTACATCATGGACTTTTAAATCAATGGGTTAGAATTTTCTTTCCAGCAATAAATGTAAGCTGATGGTTGGTATTTTAACCTTGTGTTATTTAAAACTTTACTGAAGAAATAAGTTAACTATTCTTATGAAAACTAGGGATGGTGCTAAAAGTTTGAATCCCTTAGAGACAAATACATGTATTGGTTTTACATTGCTCTTTGCATATGAGATTGATGCCCTGGGAATAATAATGATTTCTCCAGGGTTCGAAGTGTTTTTCTCACCAGGGTAAAGATCGTTAAGGATGCCCTCTGGCTTCTGGTGGTGGTTGTTCGTTTGTATAACCTGCATTATTTCCTGCTCTGACTTTTTATCTCTGGGACTGTCCAAGTTGGCCTGCTCTGTGCTGAGTCAGTTGGTCTGCAGCTGTGGTTACCTGGCTGACTGCAGCTATGACCCACAAAGTGAGTTGTGCTTCAGTGTTTCTTTAAACAGTGTTTCTTCTCTCTACCCACCTTCCTTCTGTCTGATGATCTAGGTTATTCATGATGCAGCAGCTCCCTGAATCTCTCCTGCCATCCATTATTCATAATGTCTATGTCAACAGAATATCATTGCACTGGGCTTTGCTTCAACAACGTATAAGGTATCACAGTTTAAATTTCCCTCACCATTCATTCATTCATTCATCATCCGGCCATTCAAAAAAGAAATGTTAGTGAGGACCTATGCATTCTTGATCAAAGCACTACCAGTTTTAAACAGGAGAGGAAAATGAACCATGGTTCGGGGTGGAGGACATGGAGTTCTGTCTGTCTGGTTCACTGACATGTCCCAACTGCCTGGGGAAATTTATGGATCACAGTGGAGGCTCAATAAACAAAATAACAAATTAACAAAATATTTGTGTGTGTGTGTGTGTGTGTGTGTGTTTCCTTTCAGAAACTTCTTTCCATTTGTTCTGACAACTTGTCTAATTCACCAAATGGGGCTGAAGTGAATGCACAGGATGGGTGACTGGGACAGGGACAAAACCATCATCACTCTCATTTTTCTCATTTTTATTGATGCAGATATCGGTGCACTTCTCCCTAAATATTTCAGCATTCATGTCATTAGCTAGCACTCCATATTTGTTTAAAAATATGTACAATTTACATATAATTTATGGGAGTTTTTAATTGGCAATGGACGAGCAGCTTATCACCGAAAGCACTCAAGTAAGAATTCAAGAATCGGCAAATGTTTATATTTCTGCCATTTATGGAATTTTGCCTGTATCCAAAATGTTTTAGGTTTTTCATATACAGATCAATTCACTTTAAACACTCCTTTGTTTGGAGATGAAGGTATGTGGCCTTTTGAGTAAAATATTTTCCTCTACTATCATCTGAGACTAAGCCTATTGAAATGATTAAATATTCTATTTAGGAAATATATCTGTGTACTTCCATTCTTGCAATCTGTAATAATCATAAATTCATTTGCCATGGTGGACTAAGGCCAAAATAATAAAATTACAAAAATAAAAAATAAATAGCAAAGGATCTTCTAGGTCAAGATTGAGCTGAAATGTGTTACTTAAGTATTCAAATATTTAAGTTCTCAATAATTTACGCAGACTTGCCAATATTAGTACATAGATTTTTATTTTGGGTGAAGATGTTGGGGGAGGAGCAGCAAGAAACATGAACAGTGGAAAGGACCAAAATATTGAGAAACCACCTTGGAAAACACTGAATTAGCTACTCACATTACTAGCACACTTCAGCAGCCCTCCTCCGACACTTGGAGAGGCAGCGAGCAATCTGGATCTCTGTTCAGAGACAGACTACAAAATATTATTTACTTTCTTCCTGTACCTGTTTCACATTATGATACATTCTGAGACTAGAGAATTTATTCTTAATTGAAGACATATTGTAGCTAATATTCACCATTAATTTTCCCCAGCACTTTATAAAAAAAATCAAACAAGTTGAACAACTTTTACAGTGAGCATTTAACCGTAGCCTAGATGTAGTCATTAATATTTTATACACTTGCTTTATCACATAGCCACCCCTCCATCCATCATTATTCTGTCTCATTTTTCTCATTTTATTGATGCAGATATCAGTTCACTTCACTAAATACTTCAGCATCCATGTCATAGCTGGAATTCAATATTTGTTTAACATTATGTAGAATTTACATGTAAAATACATAAATATTATGAGAAAGTTTGCTAAGTTTTGACAAATAAATATACCTGGGTAAACCTATTCCTATCTAGATGTAGAGAACATTTCTGATAGTGCCCACTGCAGACCAAAGACAGCATGTCAGTCCTCAGATGGGAACCCGCGGATGCAGACAGCTGATGGTACGCACTGTCTGTACCACTTTGTCCAAGGGATCTGAGCATACTGAGATTCTGGTATGTTCAGGGAGGGGGGTCCTGGAACCATCCCCTGCAGGTATCAAGAGACCACTGACGTTTTGGGGGAGTCAAAAGTTATATGCAGATTTTTGACAGGGGGACAGTCAGTGGCCCTAATCTATGTTGTTCAAGGGTCATCTGTGCTCATTGATGTATCTATATCTATATTAATCTAGACAGAAGCTTGTACTATGTCTCTAACTTGAATCCATTGCCACATGAGTCATTCTAGCCTTCCGCCTTGCTTATCTATAATGTCCTGTTCCAACAGTGAGTAATCTGCCCCCCCCCAATCTGCAAGTTATTTCCTCAGTTTTTAAATTCCAGTACCCATGTAGAGCACTATCAGAATTGTTAAGCTATACCCCCATGGCCAACAGATCTGTGAACTGGAGTACTTATGTGCTCTGAGTGCTTACATGCAGTTCACTTTTCCTTTACATTTACAGAGCCCACTCATTTCCAAAGCTATTTACGTTGTCAACTTTCCTCTGATCCCTTCAATAGGATTATTTCATACACAAGTAATACAGTTAGGCTCTCAGTCTACATTCCTTTCTGGGATCCTTTTTCTGAATATCTTTAAGTTATTTTCTTAAATCTGTGTACATCACAGCTCATTCGCTGGGCTGTAGAGTTCTGTGGGTTTTGACACAGGCATATTGTCTTAAATCCACCATGACAGTATCGTACAGAATAGCTTCACCGCCCTAAAAAATCCTGTTTGCTTTACACATCTAACTTTTCCCTTCTTTCTCCAAATCCTAGCCATCTTTGATCTTTTTACTATCTCAATCGTTGTTTTTTCCAGAATATCACATAAATGGATTCGTACAGCATATAGCCTTTCAGATGGCTTTCTTTCATTTAATAATATGCAACTTAAGGTTCCCCAATGTCTTTTCATCACTTGGAAGCTTATTTTGTATATTGCTGTAAACTGTTTCATTATATTAATGGTCACAATATGTTTATCCATTTACTTGTTCAAAGACATCTTGGTGGCTTCAAGTTTTCTGGTGATTTTGAATAGAGCTGCTCTAACTACTCACGTGCAGGTTTCTGGGTGGGCATAAGTTTCAGTTGTGTAAATACCTTCAAGTGTAATTTCTAGTTCATATAAGAGTATGTTTTAGTCGTAAGAAACTATTGAACCGTCTTCCAAAATGGCTGTGACGTCTGCATTTCTACTCACAACGAATGAGAGTTCCTGCTGTTCCATATCTTTGCCAGCATTTGATATTGTCAGGGTCTTTGGGTTTTAGCCATTCTGGGCCAACATATATCTACACAAAAATTTGTACACAGATGTTCATTAAAGCTTTATTTATACTACCCAAAAAAGTGGAAATAACTTAAATGTCCTGAAACCAATGAGTAGTTAAATAAAACGTGGTACATCTATACCATGGAATGCTATCCGGGCATGAAAAGGAATGGAGCACGGACACACTCTGTGACACTGATGAAGCTTGAAAACATTATGCTAAGTGAAAAAAGCCAGACACAAACGGCAACGGACTGTATCATTCCACACAAATGAAACGTCCAAAATGGGCGAATCTGTAGAGACAGAAGGTGTATTAGTGGCTGTCAGGGAATAGACAAGACGACTGTTACCAGCTAAGAGTTTCTTTGGGGGGTGATGAAAATGTTCTGGGATTAATAGTGGCAGTGGCTGCACAACCTTGTGAAAGTTAACACCACTGGATTGCACACTTTAAAGTGGGGAGTTTTATGTTGTGTGAATTCTATCTCAACTTTTAAATGCAAAAAGAATAAAAATATAAATCAGGGAAATACAAATTGTAATCACAATGCATACCAGTGCACTTCCACCAGAGTGGTTAGATGAAAGAATTGACTGATAACATTCGCTGGCAATGATGCGCATTTCTGGGAACTCCCATACATAGCTGGTGGGAGGGTAAATTATTTTATATGCTAGGAAAACTCTCTCAGTATTTACTATCGATTGATCTACCTATCTATTTTTACATGTATATTATCACATATTATTAGATATAGTAATGTCCATCACAATGTACGCAAGATATTTATGGAGAATGTATAAAACTTTACGTAAGAACATAAAAGTAAAACTGTAAGAGGAGATTAAGTATTATGAAGGTACCAATGCTTTCTAGTTCAATCCCATAAAAATACCAATATGATTTTTCATGTAAATTTAAAGACTGATTTTAAAAGTCATATAAAAAATGGACTTGATTAAAAATTGCCAGTTAAATTTTGAAGAAGGGTAAGAAGGAGGCACTTTTTTCTTTCTTTTACCAAATAGTAGGACTTTAAAAGCAGTGGTGATTAAAACTGGTATTTGTGAAAGAAGGGGCAAAAAACCAATGGAATAGAAAAGAGTTAACAAGAAGATTCACATATATATGTCAAAGATGATTTGTAAAGCAGTGGAGGAAGAGTCAATGTATCAATTTCTAGACATATTCTGTAAGTATAAAAAACAAAATTTTAGAATGTTTAGAAAAAGTACAGAGTAATTTGTTTCTAACCTTGAAATAGACCTCAAAAGCACAAATCATAAAGCAAAAGGTTGATAAATTGATTTCTCCAAAATGCAAAAACACCTGTACAATAAAGACAGCACTAATTAAGTTTAAAACATGACAGGTAGAGATAAAATATTTGCTGTATTTTTAAGTAGTCAAAGAATTACCATTTTAGTATACGTAACAAATTCCTAAACCTCTTTCAGGAAGAGGCAGCCCTCAAGAGAACAATGCCGAAAGTCACGTATACATGTGTGCTCAACCTTACTAATGAATTTTTAAAAATAAGGAATCGAAAGTTTGGCAATGCCAAATGTTGGTATTCTTGTGAGGAAAGGTCCCTACTGCTGATGGGTATGTAAAGTGCTAAAAGTCTTTGGAAGTTAATTTTTTCAGCTATAGAAATGTTGAGTGCCCTAGAACAAAGCTATTCCACTTCTCGGTCTATCGTGGAAAATTCATGCCCATGCTCAGAAGACATGTGCAAGAACGGCTGTTCTCCTTCCTGCAAGAATGAAAATCGGGATAGAATATAAACATCTATCCCGGGAAGAAGGAACGAGTGTATTGTATTCCTGAGATGGGAAACAATACAGCAGTTAAAATGAGTGACCTGGAGCTACAGGTGTTGGCACGCAGAGATGTTAAAATATAGGCAAGGTGGGGAGCCGGTTGCTTAAAGATGTGTGCGGTGCAGTCCTACTTACAGA
Source organism: Miniopterus schreibersii (assembly GCF_964146895.1). Lineage (NCBI taxonomy): Eukaryota > Metazoa > Chordata > Mammalia > Chiroptera > Miniopteridae > Miniopterus > Miniopterus schreibersii. Next base: position 29,076,731 of record NC_138117.1, read on the forward strand.
ATATTTTATATAATGAAACAATTTTTTAGCTGCATCGATAAGTGAAAAATCATGGATTTGAGGGTTCTCTGTTAGAATGTGGTTGCTCCTGAGGAATGAAGGAGTGGACTAGAGCTGGTGAAACGAAGAAGAGAACTTCCTAAAAGTGTTGGGTAAATTTTTTTCGATAAAAAAGGAAGAAATGGATTCTTGCCTTTAAAAAAAGCAGTTTTAATTGCCCAGTGAAGCGGTGCTTTCCTATTTTCACTGGAACAGAGTAAACAGTGAAATCGGAGGCAAAAGCACATTTTGCTGCTAATAAGAAATCTCACAAGGCAAACCAAGGTCATGTCTTTCAATAATTTGAGCAACACAAGCAGAAGAATAGCCCAGCTGTGGCTGAGGTGCAAAAAGCAGCTGGCAGCTGGCAGAAAGGGGCAGACTGAAAAACACCTCCATGAGGGATGGATATACCGGGGAAGGGACAAGGGAAGGCCGAAGCGGGGATTTGTAAAAATACGTAGAGTTAGAATATGCCTTCCTTGTATTGAAAAAAGAAAGTTCATTTTATTTAGACAATAAGTCCCATAACCCCATACCTATTTGTCAGAACAGGCCCGTAGGCATCTGGTTCTAATTATTCCTGTCTGCTGAACTTTCTTGTTTCTCTTACTGAAGGTGTCACAGGAGATGAACCACATGCCTACCACCACATTGCTCTTCTTGATCCGCTCCCCTGTCACTGAAGCCCCCTTACAGACCCCATCAGTTGCATGATTATAATAAACATAGTTATATGAAGGCAGATGAAAAGCCACCAAAAGCCAAAGGATGCCTGTTGGTAGTAGGGGGGAGAAACAACAGAATTTCCTCTCTCTCCTCCTCTCCTTCTTTCTGTCATTGTCATCATTAGCACAGTTCCTTCCCGTGAAATTCTGAAAAACTGAAAGCTGATTTCCTAGGACTTCAAGCATCGCTATGAGAAGGTGAGAGCTCTGATTTAAGACAATGGGTTACTAAATGAAGATGAAAAATAAATGTTATGAGTCATATACACCCTCCTGGTGTTTCAAGTGGAAATGGGAACTCATACATTCCTGCCCAAGAAACTAACACTGGCATAAAAGATGTTTTTACACCTATGCCCTTGCATAAGTGTCCTTCTGTAATTTGCAGATTATAAAGTCTTTGTAAGGGTCTAAAGAACTCAGTGAATTCATACATGTTTGTAGTCTGTCACATCTGTAGCCAACTCCTGCCGATTGTTTGGGATGATCTTCCTTTGGCTGGTGTCAGCCAGTCGATCATGCTATCCTCTAATTTCATTCTCAACTCTCCTTTCAAAGGGCCTTGGCCAAGACCCCGGCAGCCTGCTAAGGATCCCTACAACCCTACTGTGTTAACTGAGCATGCTAACTAGATTAAATTTACCACTGTAAAATCATCTTTGTGCAATGTGCCCACACAGCTTAATTTTTGGCAATCTCCATTCACATTTTCTGCCTCAATGACTTCATCCCATATGAACAGCATTAAATAACATCTATATTCTAACAGGATCAAAAGTTGTATGTATCTCCATCTTAGAGCTCTCTCCTGAACTCCTGACTTATTTATCCAACGGCCTCCACTTGGATGTGACATCTGAACTTTATTATTTCTGAAGCTGACCTCCTAAGGCCTGTTTTCTGCAATTTCTTGCTACCACATCCCCAGCTTCTACCCTGCATTTACAGTCCTTTTTAATAAGCAGTCAGAGACCTTTTAGTATTTAAGTCATATCATGTTACTTCTTTCAAACTGTTGTAAAGTCTCCCCATTTTACTCAGGGAATAAGCAGTCTTGCCCTCATGATCTGGGCTCTCTTTATTTCTCTCTTTCACCTCCTACTTTTCCCCCGATGGTGCTTTAGGTATATTCCCTCCTAGGGCCTTTCCTCTCATTATTCCCAATACCTGCCTGGAATCCTGTGTCCACAAATATCCATTGGATTAATCCTTTATTTCCTTAAATTCTTTGCTCAAATCTCATTTCCCTAAGGAGGTCCATTTTAGTTGCCTACAACTTGCTTCAGTTTTCATCTCTACCCAAAATACTATATAATCCACTGATTAATTATTTATTATCTGTGTCATTTCTCCTAGGACATGATATTGTTGAAAGAAGTTAACTTGATCTTTTCCATTCACTGATATATCTCTAGGTGCCTAGAACAGAACCTGGCGTATGGTAGACATTCGATTACTCTTTCATGAATAATTCTATCTTGGTGCTCTCATTAAAGTAAATATTTCTATGCAAATGCCATGGGTCATTTAGCTCTACCATTGTTCAAACATCCTGCCACCTGTCCCTTTATCCCTCTATCCAACTAGTAGATGTTTATCAATGGAGGATCATCACAAATGAATGTACGACTAAGTTCAGGCTCTGCAAAGAGGGAGGGTATCTGGAGAATTACTAGTTATTAACTAGTACAGGAAGCTACCTTACCTACGCATACATGTGGATATAATTTGAGAAGTTCTTGGATTGGGTCTGTGACCAAAATTATCTCCTTTTTCATTTCATAATTTCAAGTACTATACTGACTAGTCTTTTTATTTCTATATAAAGACATTTATTATGGGTTTACTTGCCACATGCTATGTCATCTATTGGAAATAAATTTATATATTTATATAAAGTCATTTCCTGGAAATGTGTATATATATGTATAGAGAGAGATATATAGATATATAGATGTATTTGCCACTTTTTAAGGAAGCTGTTATCTAGCCACATCATCTAATGAAGGAAGGGAGAAAATCAACAGGAGCACCTGTGACATGGCAGGTGCTTTAGTGAATTATTTACTTCTCAGCACAAATCATGGAGATTTGATTTATTTTACCTATTTTTCAAGAGGGGATGTGATGTACAGAAAAACCAGCTAGTTAATCTAACAGTGCTGTGATCTTAAGTCAAAAACCCTGCCTCTGGGACCAGGACTCCACTGCCTTCTCCCCAGTCCTGACTCCACTGCCTTCTCCCCGCTACGCCCCTAATTCTTCTGGCACTCCCACTAGAACGATGTCGCAGTGGAAAGAAATAGATGGTTACTCTGCTCTTTAGTCATCTCATGTCAACTATACTAACAAGAAAACCTTTCATGAAATGTTAAATCTGTTAACTTTGGGACTCTTGGGCTTCCCATTATAATTGATAACTCACCCTCTAAGGGAATTCACACTGAAATGAGTATTAGCTCACACATGATTAGAAAACATACCAGGGAATATGATAAGAGAGTATCATAATATATAAGATGGAAATGGCTTTCCTTCACATTTTGAGATACAATTCTAAATAAATACCAGCAAGTCCTGAACTGAGACAAAAGAAACAAAGCCAAGTAAAATTCATGATGATAACAGAAATGTAGAATGATAGTTTCAAGGAGAAAATCGGACTCTTTTATTATTAACTAATAGCTCACAGTTTTCCTAGAAATAATTCTTAAATGGCGCTCTTCAAAAATTAAGTCGTAAGAAGGTAAATGAAAGAGCTAATTATCTTATCAGTTTCCAGAAATTTCCTCAGTCATATCTGAATGGCAGTAAATAAAAAGTAAAAGACCTACCTCGCTTGTTAAACTTGAAGACATTTCAAAAGACCTATTAAGTACCACAGTCTTTGTCTAAATAAATCTTCCATACATTTTTCTCTGAGTCCTGCCCACTATCTTGTAAGGTTTGCACAACTGTCCTGTCCAGTCATTCAAATCAATGTAGAGCTTCCTTGAAACACTTCCTGTTTTTGTTTTTTAATGTAAACATAAACCTAAAAATTAATAAGACAATTTTTCTAATATTTAGAATCATTTCCTGATAAAATCAAGATACTTTTGAGTATCCAGATTATCCAAGAATTTATCAAACACCACTTACTCAGATGATCCTAAAAACTTAAGTCAAGCAGTTTTTTAAATGAATTTAGAAACATAGTTTTAAACATGCTAAGATTGGAGTGACCTTTCTCACTGAAAAGCTGATCTGTCAAAAGTTCAACATTAAATTACCATACAGCCCAGTAGGGAGGTACCTGACTTTAGGTATCAAAAACCCAAGAGAAATGAGACATGTTCACACAAAGATGTGCATATAAATACCCATAGCAGCATAATTCATAGTCACCCAAAATTGGAAACAACCCACATGCCGATCAACTGATGTATGGATAAATGAAATTTCGTATATATATATATCGTATCATCTCTAATAGCTTTTCAGTTGACTTTCAGTCTTTTTATATGATGTCATCAGTAAATAATTATAATTTTTTATACCTTTTACCAGTATTTTTAGCTTTTTGTAACTAGATGAGATGGTTTTATTAGCTAACATTTCTGGAGTGATGGTTTTAAAAAGTGATAGAAGGCAGCCTTGACTTGTTTCTTATAACGGCTGAGACTGCTCCGCATTTACTGAGCCCAATTTCCGTATCTCCTGCTGTACACAGTTAGACAGTATTTTCCATTCTCCTTGACAGTCACGTGGGACCATATAATTGGACTGGATATGGGCAGAAGTAACAGACATCACTCCCAAACCTGTTCCCTAAAATCTTCCAAGCTCTTTTCCTACTCTTCCTCTTTTCCCATCTGAGTCCAGAGGCCGAGAGTACAGATTCCTCAGTGGATGGTGTGGCCCAAGAAAGGAGGAGCCCGATTCCTGAATCAATAGCTAGAGGACAGCTGCCCGGGAGACTGCCAGACTGCCAATTCTCATACGAAAGTCGCATAAACAGCTTTTACTGGGAAAGCCACTGCAGTTTGGAGGCTGCTTGTTTCAGTAATGGCCTTACCCTGATTATTGCACTTATTTTTTTTAAGTTTAGTACACTCTGGTCCACTTTTAATATGTTTTTATTGATCTCAGAGAGAGAGAGGGAGAGATGGAAACATCAGTGATGAGCCAGTCATTGATCGGCTGCCTCCTGCACGCCCCCTACTGGGGATCGAGCCCAAAACCCAGGCATGTGCCCTGACTGGGTATTGAACCGTGACCTCCCGGTTCATGGGGCAACGCTCAACCTCTGAGCCATGCTGGCCAGGCTATTTCACTTATTTCAATGGGAATGATGCTAATCTGAACTCCCAAACAATTTTGGCTGGCTGTTAGTCTGAAATGGATAGAATGTTCAAAACCATTCTCTGGTTCCTATTATACTAATAACATTATAAGTCTAAAATCAGTCTGAAGATTTATGAAATGACTTTTGAATTGTATCAATTATCATATAATTCTGTCTTTTTTTGGTAATGAATTATATCCATAGGTTACCCAATGTTCAATCTCACTGGGTTCTTAGAATAAAACTCTCCTGACCATACTGAACGATTTCATGTTAGTATACTGCTAAATTCAATTTGCTGAATTTCGTTTTTATTTGGAGTCTCAAGCATTGTCCTTAGGTTGTCCCAGCCGGGTTGTCTGATTTCCCCACTCCCATTCGCCTCAGGTGGCTTCTAGTGCACTGACTCCGGCTGGGATCACAGCGGTGAAAGAGAGCGGTTCCACGAGTGCTGCTGATTTACGGTGTGTCCCCTTTCCAACTGTTCTCATTACTATTCCTCAGCCTGGTAGTAGCAAGTGTGCCTTTTACTGACAAAATTGAGTGTGCCAAGACTCACTTTCCTTCCAGCCTCTGATTAAAGGAAGGCCACCTTCTGTGGTTATGTAGGGGAGGCACTTCTCAACCTAACAGGTCAAAGTGTTCTTGCTGCTTTCTTGGCAAAGACAAAATGAGAGAGAGAGACGCACCACACATACCTGTAAGTTAACGTCCACTGTAATACATGGTTCGGCCGTGGCAAGGCAGCGCTTGGTTCCTGTCTGTCTGAAAAGACGTTCAACATATGTCCTGCTGTAAATTTCTTGCCTCATCTGTCAGAAAAGCAAAGCTTTACTCCAGTGACTGCCTATGAATTTTGGGGGTCTAATTCTATATTTCAAATCTCTTAACTTTTCCCTAAATGCACGTTGTCAAAACAATTCCCTCAAGCGATGATTAATTGAGAAAAGGGCAACACACGGGCTTCAGAAATATGTGTGCTTTGACGAGCCATGACGAGACAATGAGGTGTGAGAGCATGTGACCTTGACTTGAAGCCGAGTGTCTGCACAGTGCGTAAAAGACACTGCCACCCGCCTTTATACTAATCAGGAGTGCACAGGAAACCGTCCACCTTCTTCGTTCATACTCAGTGACAGGTAAGTATATCTAAGCGCAGGGTTGGGTAGTTCACTTGAAAATTAAAACTGTGTAACAGCTTTCTTGAGGTACTGATGTATAGAGAGTTCTAAAAATTATAATTTTTGTTGTTGCTCGAAGGGTGTGCTTCCTTACTTTCTGGCAAAACAAAATGTTCCAAGTTCATTTTACGTTTGCCATGTCACAGCCTTTGATATGACACTTCTCCAAGAAGCCCTGATTCTTTTTATTGGATTATGTTACTTAGAAAACAAGATCTATAATTTAATACATTTTAAGATAAACATTTTATTTTAGAATAGTTTGGGTTATTTAAAAAAAAAATTGTAAAAGTAGCACCAAGTTACCTAGTTTATCTTATTTTTAACATTTTATATTAATATGACACATTGGTTACAATCAGTAAATAAACATTGACACATTATAATACAGTGAAACCTATGCTTAATTCCAATTTTCTGTGTTTTGACGCAATGCCCCTTTTCTGTTAGGAAATCCCATCTGGGAAACACATTCAACATCACGTCTTCTTAGACACCTACTTAAGCTGTGATCTCTTCTCAGACCTTCCTTATTTTTAGTGACCTTGACAGATTTGAAGAGTACTGGTCAAGTCTTTTGTAGAATGTGCTTATTTAAGATGTGTCTGATGTTTTTATTATTATTAGACAGGGGTTATGTGATTTGGGGAGGAAGACCACAGAGGGAAAGTACCATTTTCGTCACATCATATAAAAGGTACATGTGTGGAACATCATTTGTTGATGTTGATGTTGATGTTGACCTTGATCATGTGACTGAAGCGTATTTGTCAAGTTTGTCCACTGTGAAGTTACTCTGTTTATGGTCCTTTCCACACTGGACACTGTGGAAGGTGACCACTGTGCTCAAGTTCACACCGAAGGAGTGGGGCATTCTGTTCCTTCTTGGTGAGGGCAGATTCTCTACACATATTATTTGGAATTCTTCTGCAGGAGAGACCTGTCTATTCCCCACATTTATTTATTCATTCACTTATTTATTTAAGCAATTATATCAGTATAGACTCAAGGATACTTATTTTATGTGTTGAGTCATATTCAGATCTACTTTATTTTCTTGCTCAAATTGTTCTAGCTTTGGACAAATAAATAAATAAAAATTTCACTAAACATATAAATACAGTTTAAAAATAAGTCCTCTAAAATGAATTGTCCTCATAATAATTAGCTGCTGTGGATTGGGTCTTTCTGTAAGTCAGGCACTGTAGTTAATACTTGAAACATAGTGTTATTCCTGAAAGCACTGCAGGGCATCTTAAAGAAGAGTAGATAAGACCCTCACTTACTCATCTCTAATATTCTATGCACATGCTCAGGTTCACCCAGCTATGTGTAAGACATGTTTCAAAACAAGGTGTGGAAAGGGGGAAAAATTAGCTTTTATAGATTTCTTTGTAAGAAACCAAACTGATAACCATGGAATTTCATATCATTTTGTGGTAGTATTGTCAGTTTTTTAGTTCAGAAGTTAATAACTAAAACTAAGTTACTGTGTCATGATTATATCAAATATAGGTGCTTTAAGTTAAACATAGTGGGGACAATTAATTTAAAAGTGGAAAAATATTTGATATAATTTAGTAGTTCATTAGCTCAATTTGCAGGACTGTCTACCACATTAAAGTTTTCTAGATGATGTATATCTTTCAAATATACATGATTTGAAAAATCGCCTTTGAGATAGGTGAAAAATCCATTTATAACTATGTGAATTAGAACCTTTCTTTTGGATAAAAACACAGAATATTTTTGCACAGTTTTAGTATACACCGAATTTTCCAGCAATGCGGCTACTATGTAATGTGAAGGGAGATCTTGGCCTGAACTTAATAAAGAATTTTTAACCCTTTTTAAAACCATGTTTTTGTGTAAATTGATAGCTGTTCTTTTCATTGTTGGTTAGTATCCCACATCATTTAATTTCAACTTGAGCATTTAATGACTGAAAACTAAATATGGTATCCTCATTATAACAGTAAGAAGGAATAAAAGGGAAGTAATTTATAATAAAACTGTATTATCTGTCTGTCTGTCTATGTATCTACCTAAGGCAGAAGGTCACGAACAGTGGTAAATTTCTTAGCCAAGGTTTAAAACACTAATTAACATGCAGATATAGTATATGTAGCTGACTGAAGAAATCATTATTGTAACACCTGGAAGGAGAGACCTATTTTGTTTAGAAACGCACTTTGAGAGCCCACTTTGAATAAGGACATTCATGGCTCTCTAGCATCCGTGGCCACTGGCCACCCAGGCCAGGAGCATCTTCTCACCCCCAAATAAACCATGAAACTGGATTCCCCAAACCCCAAACCCTAACAAATTTCAAGACTGGTCCTCCAGAGGGCACCAGCCACCTCACGACTTCCGAGCAAAGCTGGAGAAGACAAGGGGTTTTACAAAAGAAGAAATCACTTTCTTAGAAGGTCTTGGCTCTGCTGAGTCAGGACGGTGGCTTTGCTCACCTTTCCGGGGCTCTGGCCTTCGCTGTGCAGCCCGGGCTTTCTCTCACTGCTCTCCCAGCGCTTCCCTGGGATGACTCTTCCTCCCTGTACCAGGTGGTAAAATAAGAAATTCCCTTTCCTCCTACATTTCGTGTTTATTTGCCTATTTAATAACTAGCAGAGACACTAACGACCATTTGCAGCCTTGATTCTCTGAGGGGAAAAATTTCCAAGTCCTAAATCAATGATTTATAAATTCACTTTAGAAGCAATCAATTCATAAATAAAAGACTCTCAGTAATGACCAAGAGTCAAACAAGAAAAAAAGATAACTAAAAGTTCATTTTCATAGTTTGTTCCAAAGGGCTGGGCTTGCTTTCCTTTGATTTTAAACTTGTTCTGCCACGTGATCCCCATTCCCTAATTCGTCCTGCTGAGCAAGAGTCAAAATTAAATAAATATGACCTCAGGGGAAAGAGAAGCTTGGTAATAACTTCTCTTGGACTTCTTTAAAAAGCATATTTCTGCTTCAGTGGGTTCCTCTCTCATCCACCCCAAGATAGTGTTTACCAGGCATCTTGAATTTAATCTGAATCAACATTATGTGCAAGAGTAGTGGTCAGGGAATACTTCATGTGTTTCTAGGGTAAAAAATTTTCATCGCTTACCAAAGGCAAAAAACCTTACCTTTAGCCCTCAGAGATCCTATTTTAAAGTACTCTCAAAAGCCTCAGTTTGGGGGCTCATCTAATTAATTGTAAGATACTTTAAAGTTTATCATAACATTTATTTCTTTGAATGATTAAAACTACTCTAAACCGAATGCCACAGAGCCAATATTTTGTTTGAAATATATTGATTTACCAGAAGAGGGAGCAATCTCTCTAGTCTCTAAATACTTGAGCTGTCTGCCTTTCTCTAATTTGTATATACATGAAACCATTGAAGAGCAGCTACTGTTTTATGTGAACATGTTTTGGCCCATTAAAATGTATTATTTAAATAAAAGGTAAGAAAAATTAAAGTTTCTCAATTGTATTAAGAAACTGCAATAAATTTGGGGGAACAAATAACTTTTTCATTATCTCCCTTTCACTCCTCATTGCCAATTATAATATTCAATATATTGTCTCAGGTGACCTTGTTGAAAAATGTGTCAATTATTATTTTTCAACTTAACTGATGAGGAAAATATTTACTTCAGCCTGGTCTGTCTCCTGACTAGGTAAGATGCTTTTGAGATGACTTTTCTCTGCATTTGTTCTTAAAATAATGAATTATCCGACTGTACCAAGTATTAGAATTATGGGAAATCCATGAAACATAGAATCCTGAATATACAGATGAAAAGCACCTGTTATATTTAAGTACAGAACTGATTTTTCCAAAGGCCACTATCCTTCCGAGGTCCCTGAACCAGGAAGAATTAAGCTGCGTTCCAGAGCTGGTCCCCAGTTCCTGTCCACAGGAACCAAGAGCTTTGCCCTGTTTCTGAGTCTGTTCCTCAGTGTCTCTTTTGAGCAAAAAGGCACTCAGCTCCTTCAGTCTTGGGAGAGAGCCCTGGGAAGAGTGGACAGGATCCAAGGGTGTTACTGGAATGAGGGCTCCGCAGGCCAGGTTAGTGTGAGCATGGTTGTGGTTTGGTTTCCAGAGTTGTTGTGTGTGGATTTTTTTTAGTTGCCTGTGAAGCTGTCCCCATTTGAACTTCCAGTTGCCTTTTGCTCCTGGCCTCGATGGAGAGGGAACGAGAGCCGGATTTCACACTGAGCCCTCTTTTCCTCCCTGCCAAATATACCTTCTGGTCGTGAGGACAGGTATGCTATGTCACTCCACCACGGTGACCCAGGCAGGCTGGCCTGCTTCAAACGCCAGGCTCCACGGAGCACATGGAGAGAAACACGAATGCAGAGTGTGTCACACTCATCCCTCCCTTCAGCGACGGCTCAGGAGCACAGCTTGAACAGGGCCCGTCAGGCTTCTCAGGCCTCTGTCGCTGAAGCGGCCTCCTGACACATTAGAGCAAGAGAATTCTCTCCAAAGGTAATAAAAGCCATTTCTGTCAGGCTAAGTTCCTTCAAACATCAATGAAATGGCATTTGGATTTTAATTTCTTTAACAGTGGAAGAGCATGAGCTTTGGCAGGAAGCTCGTGTTCTTTTCTCCAGTTTCCACTGGAGAGGAGACTTGAAATTCTGGCCAGTTTTCAGGGAGGCTTGAAGCCTCTCCTCCTTTCCCCACCCTTTATCACCAGCTTCCTCACTGGGCACTCCCTTGGCACCCCCCCCGGATGGGGACGAACCGAACAGAGGCGGCCTAACCCCGGGGCTGATGAAGACCAAGCTCCACTGTGCTCAGTGCTTGAGTGTTGACTCATGAACCAAGAGGTCACGGGTTCGATTCCCAGTCAGGGCACATGCCCAGGTTGTGGGCTCGATTTTGATGTTTCTCCTCAATGTTTTTTTTATATATAAATATATAAATATACATATATACATATATATATATGTATATATATATATTTTTTAAATCAAGCTCCAGGCTCCACCCCCTGCACGGCCCCTCCAGGCACTCAGGAAAGGCACTAGCCGTATGGTCACACATGATTTTACATTTTTGTACAATTTGCAAAGTATTGTATTTCGATGGCAACTAGTTAAGAACTCCTCTCCGTCACACTTTGCCTTTTGTAGGGTGATGTTTACGTGGTCCCAGGGATTGTTAAGTAAATAGGAGTTGAATTGGGCAGTTATCCATCTGGTTTTGAATAGATGAGATATATTTACACAGTTCACAATCTCTTCTAGATATAGTTAAAGTGATTGCTGGCTGCCTGCCTTAGAAATGTCTTCTTTGATCAACCGTGCTGGTGGAAAGACTAACTCTCTTTCTATTATCTCTTTAGGAAATATTATAAGATTGTCTTATGAGGAAGCAATCAAAGACTATTCATCCAAAGACTAAAAGATGAAGTATTATAGAAGAGCTTCACATAGTAATTGATAAATGCATTGTTACTTTTCCAGATTTCGTGATATTATTGTTCGTTAGCTTTTTTAAACTTGCATTTTGTTATAACTCCCAATTTATTTTCTCATTTTAAATCAATAGTCACCATTGAATTATTTTTGTTTCATAATATTGTTTACTTTTTCTTAAAGAAGGCCCTGAGATTTGTCTCAGCTGACAGATTGGTCACAAAAGCTGACTTGGGCCCTGAATCTTGAATCTGAGTGGACTCCTGACTATACCTGGTGACTTGCTGTTTCCTGTCGGAAATTAGGCACTATGTACCAGGCACCTTATCACACCTGGGTAATGTTCTTCCACCTACAACTTCATATGTTTCCCAATGTTTCTGCATTATCTCCAATCATGACTAGGAAAGGAGGCAAGCACGTAAGTGTATGATACAAGTATCTCCCCAGTCCTATTTTCCCTCTCTCCCTGGGACCCTATTAGTGTCCCAGCAAGACACCCTTACCATGTTCTTACTTTCTTTCCACTAGAATGACTTTCAACAAACCCACAGATATAATCAGCCTGGGATCCTTTACTCCTTTGTAGGGCGATGTATTTTTATGGGACTGTGATATAGAGAACTGCCAGTTCTGCTTGCTTCCAGGTTCCTGTGTGGACTGTCAGCATCACCATCAATAAATATTTATTGAATGCTCACTATGTTCAAGTACTGTACTAGGCAACGGGGGGGTTTGTGATTGCCAATTCCTAATCAGAAGGAATATTTTCTTTTTCTCTGCACTGGTAAAGTACATTAACTTCAGATCGCCTTTGACCCACACAAATCTTCGCAGCAGGTGTTGCTGGAGTTCCTTTAGAGATAACAAGCAAACTAAGGCTCCTAGAGCCTCAGAGAGCTTATGTGACTTTTCCAAGTTCATGCTGCTCATAAATGGCAGAGCTTGGGCTGGGTCTCCTCTCTGGACCCCCCACCACAGCCTCCCTCTGTGCCACAAATGCTGCCCATCAGTGTGTCCCCTGGCTCAGTGTTAGTCATGGTTGGGTGAATGGCTTGCCAGAAAATTTTCTTGGAGTATATCTGATGTGGGTTCTAATTCTGATTCCCTCAATTGCTATCTTTGAGCAAATGGTTAACATCTCCCAGTTTCTGTTCACTGTTAAGTGGAATAATAATAATCATCTTAACTTGCTGAGAGCATTTATGGAGCATTTATGAGAGCATTTAAGATCATGAGTTCTGGGGTGAGATTGCTAAAGACAGAGATGAGGAGGTGGCAGAGTGTACACTTTGTCTAACAATTATTTTCTTGGCTCAGACCTCTCTCTCTCTCTCTCTCTCTCTCTCAGTTTAAAAGGTGATAGGCAGATGCTAACAAAACTTCTTTGGAATTGTATTATCTAATTTCATTCCTCTATTAAAGGCAAGCCCTATTCTAAGCTGGTGAATATCATTTCCATGAATGTTGTATAACTTATTTACCCACATTTAAATCTGTATCAGGGATGCTATGTACTTAGCAGTTTCTGTAAGTCCCAGTAACGTTAGTCTAAGAGTCTCTCTTTTTCTACACCTTGGCCAAATGTTAATATATAGCCAATATAATATAATATAGCCAATGCGATGAATTTAAAATGGTATTTACTATTTTAATTTGCACATTCCTCATTACTAATGAGGTCATGCATTCTGTAAGTTTATTAGTCATTCAGTTTTCTTCTTTCATCATTTTCCGTTTTTCTTTTGTTTCTCTTAATAATTTTTGAGGTTCTTTGCTTATTCTGAATACAGATCTGTGACTTACGTAAGTTATAAATACCTTCTTTTGATTTCTGATTTGTCTTTTAATTTTGTTAATGGTTGTTGTTTTTTTATCATACCAAAGCTATTCATTTTTATCATAATTAAATATATCAAGTTTTCTTTCAGATATTGTAGTTTTTCTATCCCGTTCAAGAAATTCTTTCCTCAAAACTGGTATTAAAAAGATATTCCACCTATATTTATTCTACCAGTTTCAAGTTCCCCCTGATAAATGTCTTTAATGAAATGTCTTTGTGATGTGAAATAGTTATACAAGTTCATTTTTCCATGACGACATTCACAGCATGATGTATTGAATGATCTCATCCCATATCTTTATATGTAATGTCACACCTGTTATATACCATATTTCCAAAAGTGGGGGATTACTTATTGTGTTCCGACCCAAAAAGTGGTCAAAGAGCCAATTCCTAGACCAGCCAGCATTTCTAATGATGGGTAGAGAGAACCTTGTTAATGGAATGTAATTAACAAGAGGCTCTGTGGCCAAGCACATGGACAGCACTGGCTATTTTTCCTGCAGGTTACACTTCAAGGCCTTTAGCACGAGACATCAGCATCGGGTGCTATCTACAAAAAGCAGTTCCCCGTCAACTCACCGCTGCGTTGCTGACCACTTGAATGGGCATTAAAATCCTTTAAAAAGACACACAACAATGACCTTGCTAAGCTTCCACATATCACTCACACACGTGATCACTGGACAAAAGGATCTTGGAGAGACAGGATCATAGAAAATCTGCTTTAAGTTTTCCTTATTAAAACACATTCCACCAAGTTTTGTCAACCACAGTGTTCTCACCTGTGGGAGTAAGCACTGCTCTTCCTAACGCCAAATATTTTTCTAAGTGTCTTGACCAGGAGAGAAGGATGCCTTTGGTCATGGTACAATTGTTTTCTATGTTTTCCAAAATACAAAAATTCTAAATTCTTATGAAACTACAACTTGAATCACTCCATTCCTTAAAGATTCGCTCTTGGGAGAATTGGTGTCCATGTAGATGAACTTTATTTTGCTCTGTGCTCAGAAGCTAAAAAGAATGTGGCTTTGCTATATGGAAGGAATTAAAATCCTCATGCGTTTATGAAACTTCCAACCCCATTAATAAGGTTCAATAAAAACAACATATCTGAAAACCTTCACAGATGGAGTCATGGAGTGAAACCCATTGGCTCTAGTTTTCTAAACAGTTCACCCATCAATCTCATCACAAACCTTTCCCACTGGTGTTTTCCTCCCTTCCCTCATACTGTGAGCACCTGTGGCAGGTGACATGTCTGGTGCTGATGGCAGTCGAAGGCCATCACTCTGTAAGGCAAGCCTGGGAACCTCATCTGATGCAGCCTCATGGACTGATGCTCAGATTTCACCCAAAGTAATGCAACAATTTCATTAGAAGCTCAAGTAGGTGCCTTGACTAGAGTCCTAGGCATTCAACTTTTAGACAGAATAAATACAAAGTTGCCTGTTTGGGTTTACTTGTAAACATTCTCCTATGTAGAAAAGAAATACCTTGGCTATAGAAAATAAAACTGGCTATAGAAAATGTCCACATGTGCTGATCCCAGCTCTCCTTAGGTATTTTCATGGGTGTTGATTCCCAAAGGAAGGCAACCAAAGTCATGTAGACTTATGAATCAGTGAGTCACAATTACGGAGTACTCATGAAATGCCAAGACACAACTACCTCTGTCTAAGGAGATCAAATTCTCCTATAGACAGGCCGAGTAGTAAAGTGACACCCGGCTCATGCCTCAAACTGAAGATCACTAGCAAAGTGTATTTTACAAAATTAAATAGTTAAAAAAAATAATTGCAAAAAATTATTCTTAATCAAATGCATGTTTAAGAAGTGAACATGCTAATATTCAAAGTGAAATGGAATGTCACAAAAAGAAGCTGTCTTTTAAGAGAGTAAAAAAAAGAAATAGCAGCTAGAACAGTAAAAAGAGAAATGGTGAGAGAAAGAGCACATTGTGGAACTCGAGATTTTTTCTCTTCATGTTTGCAGTCCTTTAATTCTATCCCTGCCCCGGGTTTAACAAAGCAAGCCAAGGGCTGACTTTAAACAAAGTGTAAACTGGCAAAAGTGGAACAGGAAATCTGGCCTGTTAAGATAAGGGCGATTTGTCCGACACCTGGCGGCTTCGTCTGGTTCATAGATAGATGGTCCCTGAGCCAACTTGTCACTAGCAGATGAGCTATTAATTTCAAATAGAAATTGGATCTGTCTTATGGGAATTGCAGAAGTAATGGTTTTTCTTACATATTCTTTTCCAGATGTTCTTTTTCTAACTACAGGCGCTCTTAATTTCAAATATTCCAAGTGTATAATTAAAGTTACAGTTTCGCCTCAAATTTAAAGTATTAAACCTTGAATAAACTTGGGCAGACGGCTGCCTTGGTGGAATGTGTCTTGAATTCCTGCGATTCCTCCGTCAGCCGTCCTGCCTGCCATCTGGACAGGGCCATTCTCCACACACAACCTGCTCTTCCCCCTGGCAGCAGCGGGCCCTGCTTTCCGAGCACAACTTCTCTTCTATCATACTGTCCAGGGCAGAAAGCTTTTGCACTTCATCTTCCCTTTTCCAGTGTCAAGAAGTATCTTCCCTTTTCCAGTGGCTTTGAGCCTATAGGCTTCCTGTTGTTCATCTCGTCGGTTCAGCGAGCATTCTTTTTGGCACCATCGGACCCTTCCAAACTCAAGAACCCTGCTCAGGGGTGAAACCAGTCTTTCAAGGCTGCTTTTCCATCGTGAAGAAAAACATAATACTTAAAAATATATAACATTATTATTTCTTAAAATATAACATTATCCTGGGGTTAGCCAAAGCAAATTTACCTAAAATTTTTTTTAAATTTTTTTATACATTTTATTGATTTCAAAGAGAGGAAGGGAGACGGAGAGAGAGAGAGAAACATCAACGAAGAGAGAGTTTGATCGGCTGCCTCCTGCACACCCCTGACTGGGGACCAAGCCTGAAACCCTGGGCATGTGCCCTGACCGGGAATTGAACCGTGACCTCCCGGTTCATAGGTTGATGCTCAACCACTGAGCCACGCCGGCCAGACTACCTAACAAATTTTTAAAGCAAGAAATTCTTTAGAGATGAGAAGCAATTCTTCAAAAAGGGGCAATCTCCAACTCTAGGAAACTGTGCAGAGTCGAGATAGGATCTTTCCTCCTGTTACTCTAGTTGGTTAGATCACGTACACACCATTACTTCTACGTATTTATTTTGTTACCCTAGATCAACCAGCATTTTGCCAAGGCTCACAAAAAATGTTCTCATGTGTTAAAAGTATTCAGCCATGAGTGAGATTTAGAGACTTTGAAACAAAATGCTCTCACATATGTTTTCTGTTAATCTACTTCTTATCTCTTGTTCTCTACTTCCAATTTTTGCATTTTCAAATGATTATTTAATTGCATAAGAAGAAAAAAAAGCAGCAGCAGTGGGGTTCGAGCAGGTGTGCTGGCAGGGAGAGGGACATCATGGTAGGCTCCTTAGTCTTGAGGAAAAGATTCGTCATCAGATTCTCTGGTGGTCACTTAATCTTTCTGAACCTCAATAACATATATTTCAAAGGGTTGCTATGTTGATATATTAAATGTAAAAGTGTGTATCAGTCAGTTTCTTGCTGTAATCATTTTGTGCAGCACACAATATTAAACTCTTAGAGGGTTACAGAAATATTAATTGGGTATTCAGGAATCAGACAGGTTGGCTCTGGTCTTGGCTGGCCTCAGCGGGACTAGGCTGGACTCTGGGTTTCGATTGGTTCAGTCCTACCAAAACTAAAGGAGCCACAGCCACCAAGGGAAGCTCCTCTCATGACAGAAGGCAGAAGCTCCAAGGGGTGGGTGAAAATTTCTAAGCCTCCCAAGGCCTAAACTTCCACCCACATTCTATTGAGCAAAGCAAGTCACATGGCCAAGGCCAAAGTCAATGACAAGAGAAAGATTTATTGGCAAAGAATTCAATCTAAGACCAGTTATAACACTCTTGTTTTTCAATGAATGCTTAAAAACACACAAAAAGCCACTTCCTTTAAAATGTCACATTTTTATACCTACAATGTGAAATTGTATACCTAAATTCTAGCAAGTACATATTAAATTTAGTTTTGCTTGTTATGAGTTTGTTATGGGTTTAGATTGGTATTTCTTTTATGTGAAAGGGTTTATATTTTAAAGATCCTAATTTCTGGATACCAGTGTAAATAACACTTTTACTTAAAGACCAAGGTTTTCTCAAGTCTAAACACATGGCTCACTCTTAACCTTGCCTTTTCCTCAATGTTTCGGGGTCTATGGAGATTTTAGAGTATTGATGGAATACGAGGACTGTTATATGAGGACGATTAGGACGATTTATCGGAAGAATTAGGATTTGAGATGAAACCTGGAAAGAAAGGGGCAGAGAGATACATACAGCAACTGAGAGCAATGTTATAATTTGGGGAAGAGCTAAGGCAAAGGGCACAAAGAGAGGAATATTTAGGAGGCAGTGAGATGCCAAGAACGGGCACCTGAGCTAAGGCGAACACCACCTTCTGTGGGCAGCACAGTTACACAATGTGGAAGTTAGAATGTTTCAGATCTGTTTGCAAAAGCTGCTTACTTAAACAAGCTTCTTATTTGTCCATGTGCTCTCTGTTTATTGTCTATAAAGTCATTATTTACTAAAGCCATTATTTTGTAGTTTTTTTTTTTTTTTTTTTAAAAGACCAAAGTATTTCTAAAATTTCTGTTAATTCCTGGGCTTATTCTCAGAATAGCTAGCGGTAACATATGGCAAATGAAAGGTTGCACATTTTCTTCCAAAGTTTCAGTGTTTTCCCCTATAACTTATCTAATTAAAATGAAATGTTCTTATTCTCTCCCGTTATCTAGGGATATAATGTGTTTAATATTCAAACACTGTCCACCTGTATACATATATATATACTTTTCATATGTATATAACTTATCATTTTTATATTTTATATATAATTGTTTAATTGTGGAGGGTATGTGTTTGTAGGAAAACAGGGATTTTTAATTCCTGTTTCACTTCTGCTAAATATAATTCTTTTAAATTGCCATTGAAGATGGACTACAGGTTTTTCGCTGTTTCCACATGGGTTAGCTAATGATAATTGAGGTTTTCTTCCTCCGTATGGTAGGACAGAAAGCCTGTCTCTGACATTAATTCTGTAGATGAGAGAATAAATACTTTTCCTTTTGCAGCGCTGGCGTTTCAAAAGCCCTTCCCCATGAACCAAAAAGGCACCCTCTTCTGCAGACCCAGAGACACAGTCATTGTCAAAAGATGAAGCCGCAGCCCCATTTCCCATGCCACCCGGATGCACTTCAGAGGTGCTTCTTCAATTATAAGAGCTTTTAGCATTGCCTACTGCAGATTTAGGTACAATCTTATTTAAAGAAATGAAATACAGTGTTTCAACTCGGATGAACAGTGTGTACCAAGGAATACTTTTTCCAGTCTTGCAGCTGCTTTCCTGCTGTGACTGACAATGCGACCGAGCCACCACCACACACGTGCCAGACAAATTCTATAGCACAACGTCTGTGCTGTAAACAAATTTACAGAAATCTAAGCCACCGGGAGATAAAATATACTAGTAGGACATCGCTCAAGTAGAGCATCATTCTGAAATACAATTTTTAATAACTATTTGGCTTCTCTCGTCTACTTTAGGAAACATCATTTTCCTCTGACTGTTTAGAAACGATACAGTGAAAAGAAGGAGTGGTTTAGAAGTGGATTACATTCGTCTCTTTTGAAAAAGGTCACATTCATAAATTCTTGCAATAAATAAATGGCTTAGGGCAGTGCTCCTCAAACTTTTCCCGTGACGGACCATTACTGGCTGTGGGTCTGGAGATACTGGAGAGAACCGTTATGCCATGCCTGGTTTTCACTTTAAAATTAATCTGAATTGCCAGTCTGCTTTATAGATCATTTATGACGTAAGTGTTTGTTTCAATATAAGGTACTTTGCTAGTCATCTCCAGCATAGCAGGCTTTGTTGGATTCCAGTGCTCCTACCCACAGGTTTACGCATCCAGGGACATGCATGTACTTTTCCGGGAAGTAAAGAATCTTGCAAAAGTCCAAATTCAATTTTTTTCATTTAACATACATTGTAAGTTACTACAAAGGTCACATAAACATGATTTCTTTTCTCAAAGAGCTTTTAGCATTGCTGGAGAGATAAAACAAGTACATAAAGAGCTATAATGCATATAATAAAAATGAATGAGATTTAGAAGAAAATGAAATAGAGAAAATGGCTGGGTGAGTCAGGGAACTCTGTGGAAAAGAATGATTAAAGTTGGATATGCAGAAAAGAATGAATGAAGAGACTTCAAGCAGTGAAAACAGTATCAAGAACAGCACAGAAGCTGTACAAAAATTGTCATTTCCCCCCCAAATGCAGAGAGGGCAGGATTGGTAGTAGAACATAACTTAAAAATAAATCATTGCATTTAATGATTGCAGATCAGTCCCACATAAATGACAAAATAGCCCTCAGCAAATTTAAACATAAGCTTCAATGAATCACTTTCCTATATACCAGGAAACAAAGCAAATAGTTTGCAGGTTACGGCATCAACACGAATCTCGGCATTTATATTTTTAACTAATCTGATCGAAGCATCATAATAACTCTAAAGAACAAAGACATTTCCATCTCTCATTCCTGAAATTTATACTTTCTCCGGAACAAATGCATAGAGTTTTTAGTTATGACTACGAGAACGGCAGGACTTTAATATAATCACTGCACTCTTTCTTAAAAAATCCATTTACTCCCTTATCATAACATAAAGGCAAAAAAGCTCTACCAGATGGATGAGAGGCCCGGAGGTAGAATGTAAAAAAAATAAAGCCAGATGACATGGAAGGTTTTTCTTCATGACTCTGACAGAGGCGAATATTTCTCCACACACATCATTATAACCATAAAGGAAAAGACTGAAAAATTGAACTTCATTAACATGAGGACACCCTATTCATCAAGGGACAAGATTAAGAGAGTGAAAAGGCAAAGGAAGGCGAGGGACAAAACCGTAAACTGCTCTTTGTATCTAAACCCAGCTGCTCGCAGCGCTTCCAGAGCATTCCTACAGGCCCGGAGCCCTGCTCCCAGCTGCAAGCCCACCTGCGAAACGGGCGACTACAGCGGGGGCGGACGCGGGCTCGCAGCTTTCCGCACAGGACACAGTGCGGTCAGTGATCACCGGCGACGCGAGAAGGCGCGCGGCCTCCCTGCGCTCGGCTGGAAGCCAGGCTCGCCCGCGCGCGGGAACGCACGTGTTACGGGGGCGCACTGAGCGCCTGTTTCAACCGCCCTGACCTGGAAACCGCTCTAATGCTCAGCCACCAGGGCAGAAGGACGAATGACTGGCGGAGACGACAACGTGGGTGACCCCTGAACGAAAGGCACAAGGCCCCAAGAAGCCAAGCAACGGAACTGCGCGCTGTAGGACTCCGCGTCTGCCCCGGAGAAAACCAGGCCAAGGGCATTTCAGACAAGGAGCTGGAGTCTTCCTCCCCTCGGGGGGCGCTGCCGCCGGCGGGGGGCGCGGCTCGCACAGGTGTGGTCACTTGGGAAACTCCCTGGCTGTGGCTCAAGGGACAGGCTGCGTGGCCCCCCCCCCCATACATGTGCTTACGCACTTGCTGGTGAGCCACACGCGTTCAGACGGTGCCGCTCCACTGGCCCGCGGATTTTCCCCAGTAAACACAGTCGGTCCTCCCTACCTGGCTTTTGTATCCCGGGCATCCGACCACCTGCCGATTGAAAACTTCTGCGTTGGCGACCGCGCGTTCCCACCCGCGGGATTCCCAGCCGCGGCTTCCCGCGCGCATGCGCGCGCGCATTCCCAGCCACAGGCTGGAAACAGTGTCTTCGCGCTCCCAGCCACCGACTCCCACCCGCGGAGCAAAAATACTGTTTTCCAACCGCGGCTGGTTGACTCGGTGGATGCAAAGTGCAGACTGGATGGAGTCAAGCTTCGAGGGAGTCAAAGGTTACACTCGGGTTTTCCGCCGCTGGGGGCGGGCGCTCCTAACCCCCGCCTGGCTCCAGGGTTAACTGTACCTTCAGGTCTTTGGATAAACATGGAAACTGTCCCGTGGTAAGGAACTTGGAAACTGTATCACCTGTGAGAGGAACACCGACTGTACATTGCCAGAAATACTATAGATTGTTTTCTAGCATGCGTATAGCAAGTTACTTCTACTCAAAAATTAAACTTTTAAACTGGACATACTTCGATTAAAGCCCATAAGTGTATAAAATAGCAACTATAAAGCCTCTACTTCGGTTCTTATAATAATATTTAACTCTGGTCAAGTACTCTCTATCTGTTTTAAGTGCTTTTATGTATTGACTCATCTTAACTCACAAAGTTACAAAGTGAGGTAGCAACTATTATTATTTCCCTTTAAAGAGGCAGGGTCCAGGCTCACAGAGGCCAAGGAGCATAATCAAGGTCCCACGACTAGTGACAGGTCCTGAAACTAATTTGGGCATCTTAATTTAAAATTACACGCGTGCTCCGCCGGGCGTGGCTCAGCGGTTGAGCATTGACCTAGGATCCAGAAGATCGCGGTTGGATTCCAGGTCAGGGCACATGCCCGGTTCAGGCTGGATCCCCAGCAGGGGGCGTGCAGGAGGCAGCCGATCAATGACTCTCATCATTGAGGTCTCTCTCTCCCTCTCTTCCCCTCCCTCCCTCCCTCCCTCCCTCCCTCCCTCCCTCCCTCCCTCCCTCCCTCCCTCCCTCCCTCCCTCCCTCCCTCTCCCTTCCTCTTTCTGAAATCAATAAAGATATAAAAATAAATAAATAAAATCTTAGAACAGTCAGTGGCTGGGCCTGAGATTGAAGTTTGGGGTCATGTGACTGTATAGTGGATGAAATGCCTGAAGATGACTATACACCTACTTTTGCAAGTACACAGACAGAAAACACCTATGAATATATTTCAAGATAACTCCTAAGTTTGCACCTGAGCAGAAACTATTAGCTGCAGCAGCATGGAGAAAACATGACATTGCCAGAGGAAAGTATTTTCTTTGTAGAAATAGATCAGTTAGAAATTTTCAGGCTGCAGGTAACTGAATACCGAGGTCGTTGCGGCTGAAACAATATATTTACCGTCTTGTTGCAACCAGAAAAATGGAGGGTAGGTGCTCTATGATGGGTCAACAGCAGGAAGACTCAAGCACCATCTGTCTTTCTGCTCAGCCAAGAAGATGGGTCTCTGTCCTCAGGCTCATCCCTCTCTTTGCACAATAAAATCTGCATCTTTAAATTTCACAGACTTGCACACCAGCACCTCTTTTCATCACAAAAGAAAACCCTTGCTAACCCTCCCCTTCCCCCTCAGGTTCATTTCTTCCCTCCTTTCAGTAGTCAGGGTTGCGGGCATGCCCAAGCTAAGTGAGGCGCTGGTGGAGGGGATGAATTGTGACAACCGGCTTTGGCTGACCAACATTCACCTTCTAAGGATGCTAGTTTAACAACCGGTGCAAGGGAGAACACCCCCAGCAAATTGGGAGCTAGGGATTGGAAGAAAGGGTAGGAAGGCTGGCTTTCGTTAGGCAACCAACCAGTGTGTGCCACAAGAAAGTAGTAATGCTAAAAACAACCATGGCCTTGCAAGTAACAGCCTCAGCCACAAACCAGAGTGCCACTTCTACATGAATACTGTGTGGAGATGTTTTCTTCGGTCTACATACATATTTCTCAACAACAAATAAGAATGTGAACAGTATCATCTTTGGGTATTCAAGAATATTGTGTGTGATTACTCTTTAAAATGGCATTTCCAAAATATGTATTAAATCAGGTATGTTAAGGTTTAATATAGAAAATGTCTAAATCATTCTTTTACGTGAAAGTATGACCTGTGCCACCAAATTGGAAGCCAACAGAAACACCGAGACAAGGAATATAAACTATTTTTTTTCTTGCCCGGGGAAAGGTTTGGAATTAAAACTTTAAAACCAAATTTTATTTTCTTTAATGTAAGTCCATAGGTGTCTGGTGTATAGTGTGTATACAATATACACAAAGTTTATGATGGAAGCATTCAAGAGTCAGTACATATAATTTCATTTTTTTTTTATCATCTTAATTGCCTTCTTCCTACACTGAATTCTCTTGGAAAATATTTCAAGTAATGTTATTACTTTTAATGGTTTTTGAAGCTCAGCATACTTCATAACAAACACCTCATTAAAACTGCATTATAGAAACGAGCCCTTCACCTGCTATGATAAATGATAGTTTTTTGATCACGAACTTGGGGGTTTTCATCCCGTCTCAGGAGGGAAAGCCGGTTTTCTGAACCCTGTGCCTGAGGCTTACAAATGACTGTTGAGTACGACTGGAACAGTCGTCTTGTGCTTAAGCGGCTATGAAATTGCAAAATTACACCTTCTGTGAAAGTCGCGTCACCAAAACCTGTCACCTCTGTGCCCTTCCGAGAGGTGAGGCTGCCTTTTTCTTTATTCCATTCGAGTTTTTACGTTTGGTCAAGTGCAGTTGGCCGGTGGGGACGGGCAGGGAGTTACTATCAGAATGTTTTACTTTATTTGATCATAAACTACACACACTAGCTTTTAGAGATAAAGAAAATGCAGAGCATGGCTCACTACAGAGGGAAACAAAGGCAAATTAATTAATTGCTTCTTAACTTAAAAATGTACCTGTAAAAGCCATAAAGTCTACATCATCAGAAAAAAAATGTGCTGTGGTCACCGTGGGAAGCAAGTGCCTGTGTTTTATGGGCGAAGCGGCCTCTCAGCTGTCAGGCAACCCTGAGTGAGGGATCAGCCATCACTCTGTGAAACCCCTTCCCCATCTGGTCACCTTCACGTTGAAAGGAGCCAAAAACAACTTCTGGATTCTACACAACGGCCTTGGAAACAGAAGCGCTTCCTTGAGGAAAAGAAAAGGAAAAGCCATTGTCTCCTCACTTCCCCTCCCGGCCCCTAGCTCCTCTCCTGCATCTCCAAGCGCCAAGGTGCTAAGACCGCTCCTCTCCCTCCGCAAGCTCTCGGGGCAGCTCCTTTTCTGCAACGGTGGTTAAAACCATTTTTGCATCTCATCCGGGAGGAACTGGGAGGTGGAGAGCCGCGAGGGCGGGAGGAGTTGGGGCTCTCCTTGCGCACACCTCCCTCAGGGTCGCCACGGAGACGGAGCGTCCTGGTTCGCGGGCCCGGCGAGAGGCGGGCGGAGGCTCCTCCCTCCCACCGCTGCCGCGGGACACGGGCTGGGAGAGGTGGGAGTGGCGTGGGGGTGGGGTTGGCGGTGGCATTGGGGGGCGCTTACGTCACGTGCGTGCAGGGACCGCTATAAATGCACCGGCTGGAGCGAGCCGCGGAAGCTCTGGGCGCCGGGCTCTGCGCATCGCGGCGGCTCCAAGCAGGAGCTCCGGGTCCCCGCCAGCCCTCGCCGCGCGACTCCGCTGCTGTCCCCGCCCTCGGCTCCTGCAGAGGGTGCTCGGAGACGATCGGGCGCGCACCCCGGCCAGCTAACTAGGCGGCTCCCTCCGCGCTCCAACTTCAGGCTCTGGCTTTGGAGAGCTTTGCCTGCTCTTTGGTGCAGGTCCCGGAGGGGCGCGGAGGCCCAGGCTCGCGTCGCGCTGCAGTCGGCGCCCTGGTCGCCCTGGGCGCGCGGTGCCGGCCTTCCCGAAGGGGACTGTCTGGGGGCGGGGCCGTGCGGAGGGGACCGGAGGCCGGCCGGCTGGTGGGGCTCCGCTCTCGCAGGGAACTTCACCCTGGAGAGGTAAGGACCTTGCTAGCGCTCATCGCCCAGTCGGCACGCATCCCCCTCTTCCTAGCTACCCTTTCCTTCTTAGCCCCTGCTTTTAAATCAAACCAGCTTGCAGGACCGGGTCAGACCCGAGGGTGGGTGGGCTGCTCGGAGGGCGGCGGCGATGGAGACGACGGGGAGCCGGTTCTTGTGGGAGACTCCGAGTTTCACCCGCTCCTTTCGGCGCGCGCTTTTCTTCTGGGTTAAGTGAGCGCCGGGTGCGCTTGGGGCTTCCGGCCCGCAAAGCTCTGAAGTTGCGGGGGGGGGGGGTTGTCAGTTCCGTCGGGTGCGCCCCACAGGTTAGGTTCGCTTCCCAGGAAATGACTGAGCTTCTTGGCCCGCTCTGTGCCAGAGGAGACCCCTCCAGGGACCCGCACCATCCATCCATGTGCTTCCGCTCGCTGCGCCCGTAGTGGTTCTAGGGTTACGTGCGCGAATGTTTGTTTTGTGCCCGAATGTTTCTTGCCGTGCGCGAATGTTTTATGCCCAAATGTTTTGTGCTCCTTCGAGGAAGTCGCCGCGGGCGCTCTGAGTGCCTGTGAGTTGTAGGCAGGAAGCTTCTGGACGCACAGAAACCGGGACCTCTCGACGGGTGGAAAGTATCCTCGGCACGCCCTTGCAGGCTGTCTGTAATCACAGCCATTTACAGTCGTGTAGCTCGGAAATTATTTCCAAGCTTTGACTCTTTAGGGCGACTTTTGCTATTTCGTTTTGGCCTCGTGCCTGTCACCCCGGAAAGTGTACTGTGTGCTTCGCGGGAAGAGCGCGCCCCATGTGTCCAGCCCTCCGAGGGAGGAAGGGTGGGACTGGTGGCTCCAGAAGCGCCCGCCCGTCGGCCGGCGCGATGCGGAGACCGATGGACCCGGCCCGCTCTCCTCCCACCTGCGGCTTTACGTTTACTGCCGGGAGATGAGTGTCTGCCTCGATTTCCGCGCTAATCACACTGCCTGTCGTTGCAGCCGAGAGGCGCGGAAGAGCCTTCCCGTGAGGTCTTCCCAGGGACACCCTGAGCTCGGCCACCATGGAGCGCGCCCCGCCCGCGTGGCTCCGAGTGACCGCGGTGCTGCTGCTCGTGGCCGAAGCCGTGCCGGCCATGGTCGTCCCCAACGCCACCTTGCTGGAAAGGCTTCTGGAGAAGTACGCCGACGAGGAGGGGGAGTGGTGGACGGCCAGGCACCGGGGGAAGAGGGCCATCTCGGACGACGACATGCAGGGCATCCTGGACCTGCACAACAAGCTGCGCAGCCAGGTGTACCCCGCGGCGGCCAACATGGAGTACATGGTGAGTGCGCCCCCGCGCGCCCCGCCCCCTCCGCCCCGCTCGCCCGCGTGGCCCTGAAAACACGCGCCTTCTTGTGAGTGCTGCGTCTGAAAAGTCAGGAATCAGTCATTTGAAGAGGCTTTTTGGATCACTGATTATACAGGGTGAGGCGAAAGTAGGTTTATGGTTGTGCGTGTGGAAAATAGTATCATAATTAATCAATAGTAACACAAGAATAAACTGTTTTGCATGCTCACAACTGCAAACCTAATTTTGCCCCACCCTGTGTATATATATGTACATATGTGTATTATATATTTTTTTCATATGGGCCCTTGTTTCTTACAAATATGTAAATGACATATTATAAGGATACATTTCTATGGTGGCTTTATGTTGGGTGCGTGGCAATGGCTTTTTTCTCCTTCTGGATTTATTTCTGAACTTTGAATGTGAAAATCAGCCTGGGCAAAGGATTGAATAAGAATATGTGACCTACCCTTAATAACCTTATATGCACCCTGACAGTAAAGTAGCAAGTTGGAGAAACACATTTTTTTAGGACTACTAGCGTGTAACTCATTAATATACTACTTAATACCCTAAATATTTAGAAAAAATTAAAAAATCTATTATACCACTTGCATGAATTAGGAATGCACCATCAAAAACTGATAATAAATAATCATTGGTGATGGCGAACTTATTTAATGACTATTGGGAATACCATTTCTCCTGGATACACTGCAGGGTACAGTTAACTTAAGTGCGTTCTTGGTGTGTGTTTTTTTCTTCCTGCATTTACATTAGTTTTGAAGGGCAGTCCCTGGTTAGGTAACTTTTACTTGCATGGGAGTTTAAAGTTCACACTATCCATTGCAAAATATGGCGTTGCTTTACTTTAGCTTTCACTGGAAGCTAAAAATATTTTACTCTAAAGAAAGTAGGTAGCACTCAACAGAGCTCAGGGGGGATTACAAATTGGGGCCTGGCAATCAGGCTGTGTGGGTTCAAATTCTGGCACTGATACCCTTCAGCTGTGTGGCTGTAGACAACTTGTTCATTCTCTCCTTCAGTTTCCTCATGTCCACCTAGCCTGTGTACTGACCTCTGAGGGTTGCTGTGTGTGTTGAATGAGACAACCTGGGTCAAGTTTAGCTCATTAGCAGGCACTTTGCAAGGTTTCATGAAATGTTAATGAGACATATAACTAATTTTATGTTTCCACATCGTGTTTAAACAGAATATCTGAGGACATTGTTATCTCTTTTCAAAATTCTCTGCAGAAAATCACATCAGCAATGTCCCACATTTCTGCTTTTTGTGTATTTCCAAAGTAAACAATCCTATGACTTCCTCATCTGTGAGCTTTCAAAAGGAAAAGCCAGTTATGGAAACTTTTCCAGCTCAGCCGCCGTATGCTTATTCCACATGGAGAAGTATTCAGTTGCTTTTTATTTAAAATGAGAAAGAATTTGGGAGTTCAAACCCACAAAAGAAAATCTGAGCATATATGTGTGTGTTTCAAGTAATAAGAAAATAATGAAAGAATAGTTCTGTGCTTTGTTTTTATGTCTGACTTCCAAAGAAAATAACTGTCTATTGTATGATGTCTGGTCTGTTTATCCAACTTTCTTGTAAGTTTCACTGGTTTCATTCTATCCTTGAAATGTAGGTTCAGAGACCAGCCAGGGAACTGTGACTTGGCTAGGAACTGGGCTGCAGAGTAGTTCCGTGCCCAACTGTAATACTGGCCCACATTTTCTAGAATTCACATTTAAGGGGAAGTTAAAGTAGAACTTTATTTGAAATACTGTTGATGTATGTATTATATAATAACAGGAGTACAGATGTTTATCAACCTGGTGAAAACTTGACTTAATCAAATAGTTATTTAAAGTGAATTTTTTTCCTGAGAAAAAACTAAACACTGGCTGAAGAACTGTTTCCTGTAAAAATCTGTGATTCTGTAAGGTAATCGCCACCACTTGTGGCCACTTTTACTCCATACATAAAAAGCTTGAGAGCCAGTTACCTTTTTTACATTTGGCGCTTATTTTGGTATAGTCTTTTCCTTGAACCTGTGGCAGCCAAGCCACATTCACACTTACTACCATCACATCCGTACCTCTACCGTTATATTCATTTAATTAACAGGGTCAAAATTGACTCTGGAAAACCACATCTTCATCTGAAGAGCTCACAGGCTGATAGAGAAGGAAGAATAGGCACATTTGAAAATTTTCAAGTAAGCAAAGAACCAAATTCTGTGTATGTGTATGAGTGATGCCAAGGGAGCGCCGGCTAATGGAATATTCCCAGGGGGAGAGCTAATAAGTGGGGAAGATGAGGTGTAGGTACAGACATACAGTTCCTGGAAGGTGCTCGGGACCACGCACTGTGGCAAAGGGTGGAGGGCACATCTCGGGTGCAGGACGAGGGATGGACAGCGGGGGGCGGCAGGCTGGCTGTCCAGAGCTGGAAGCAGTTAGACTGATGGAAGCAGAGACCTGTGGCTGAGTCAGGAAGGGGCGAATGAGCTATTGATTATGGAAACCAGTGATCCTACCCACATTTGTTTAGGGTAAAATGAGAAACTGGAGCTTTCAGGTCATCAAATGAAGCTGTTGCTGAAGAGGCAATGGATTTCAGAGGAGAAAAAATCCTGTCTTCGGACCCAGATGGCAGCAGGTTCACCCTTGTCTGTGCTGCTTCCTGGCACAGGAGCGCCCGCAGGCACCACCGTTCTCGGCTTTGCTTTCCTCACTGGCGAAATGGGTGTAAGGATGTAAGCCCCCCAGGCTGTAGTGAGATAACACGTTTCAACTGTTGAGCGTGTTCTCTCGCTTCCAACCTTTCCTTCCTGTGGGTTTTAAGGCCTCATCACTTGGTTCTTTTATTTTTCTGGTTACTCTGTCACATGTTCTTGTTTCCTGCTCATGTCTTACCACTTTGTTCCCCAGGTCTTCTCTCTTGGCCTTTTCTCCCTTCCTTTGGGACTTCATCCAGTCTTGACTGTAAATACCATCCATCTATTGACGGCTCCATAGTCTAGAGCTCCATCCAGCCAACCTCTGTGAGATTCATTTTCATATTCCCTACTGCCTGGGTCATCTCTGTGTAATATCACCCCACAGTTAACTTCAATCTTAAGATGTCTAAAAAGAAAAGCAACTGTCTTCCCTTTTCTTCCACCCCTGCCTGCCCTCCTGCTAACCTTCCTCTGTTCTTTCTCACCAACACCTGCTCAGTCCTCTCTAAGCAAACAATAGCAACAGCAAACTGAAGAAAATCAGGCACACCCTCAACTCCTGCCTTCTCTCCACCCGCTTCCGCACAACATGGGTGCCCAGACACAGATGCACAATCACTTGCCAGGTCTGCAGATTGTCTCAGAAAGGTCTTTGGGATCCATCTCTCCTATTCATCCTGACCTTTGCTCACCCCGACCCTGGCACTGCAGCTCCCAGCCAGCAGACCATGCCAGTCTATCCCTGCTTTGTTTCTACTTTAGTCCCCCTTCCTCCCTGTTTCTAAATCTCTGTTTTCCTTCGAACAAATCGGGGGTGACTACTCGGTGGCACAAAACTTGTGCTGGCTCTTTGCTGCTCCCGGTGAAGGCCCAGGCTGATTAGCTTAGACAAGGAAGCGCGGCCTGCCCAACAGGCCCCTTCCCCTCAGCGCCCTTGCGTGTATTCGAACCTGTGTTCACGTTGAACTACTCTCTGCTCTTACAGATGGCAGCGCCTTCTCATGCTCTGTGCCTCCTTGCTCGGCTTCCTCTGTGCCCCGAATGCCTGTGCTTCTGGTCTCCTCCCAAATTCTTCCTCAAGACCAAGTACAAGCATCTTTCTGTAAAACTTTCTCTGCTGCACCCATTCCCCTGCCCCACTCCTTCTGTGCTCCTAAAGGATTTTATTCAAGCCCGTTTAGTATTAAAATTTTGTTGCAATTAAATATTTACGTGCCTGCTTTCCTTTCTAAGACCTTGAATTCCTAGAAAGGTAAGGATTGTGCCTTATTTCTCTTTATAAACCTGGGCCTGATGCATAGAAGTGCTCGGTAAATATTTGTTGATTGAGCATTGTCAAATGCTCAGTATGTAAGTGTTGAATGAAGGGGTGGATGGAACAATGGGTGAGATTATATATGAGATAAATATGGGGGTGGGGTAGGTAAGAAAGAGGAATTAAAAGAATAAAAGATGCTGACATGGAATTTGGATATACTAGAGATGAAGTTGAATAAATGCTTCAAATAGTTCAGGATTTTTTCCTACTTTTTATTTTATTTATTTTTTAAAAATATGTCTTTATTGATCTCAGAGAGAGGAAGTGGGGGGGAGGGAGAGAGAGACCAATGAT
Organism: Miniopterus schreibersii; assembly: GCF_964146895.1. Taxonomy (NCBI): domain Eukaryota; kingdom Metazoa; phylum Chordata; class Mammalia; order Chiroptera; family Miniopteridae; genus Miniopterus; species Miniopterus schreibersii. The sequence continues at coordinate 29,107,719 of NC_138117.1, forward strand.
GAGAGAGTCATTGATCCGCTGCCTCCTGCACGCCCCCCACTGGGGATCTAGCCTGAAACCCAGGCATGTGCCCTGACCAGGAATTGAACTGTGACCTCCTGGATCCTAGGTCAATGCTCAACCGCTACGCCACACCAGCCAGGCTCCTACTTTTTAAAATATTCATGCTATACTATAAATTGTCCAGTAAGATAGAGCCACTGAGATACTGGTGAAAATAGTCAAACGGTCTAGAATTTAAATAATAAACTGCATTAATGTGTTTTTACCTGTTGCTACAAATTTTTAACAAAGATGATTAAAACCCGAAATCGTGCACTGTGATACAAAATGTGCCTAAGTTTAGAATGTGCTTTGGCAACCAGGACACTTTACCTAAAAAGGACATGTAGGCCAATTATGTGAGCCCTTTTCCACTGTTACCACTGTTTCCCTGTCTTTTAGAGACCATTGATAGACTGTGCGGGACGGGGGACGGCTGTGCCTGCGTGCTGTCCCCCCACCTGTGGGTGAGACTGTGGAGAACCTTGGCGCACACATTTCCAAGTGTAGAACACAATACAGTCGGGTACCTCTCCGTTTGCCAGGCAGCTGGAGGCTCTGAGCCAAACAACCAGTGGTCCTGTGGTATGTGGTGCATGTCAATGGCTTGGTCCCAGTTTGCCACTTCCTTTCTCCCTAAGGCCATGCTTAACGTTGGAATTCAAGTTTCTATTCTGGGCTTCAGTCCTGCAGATAATTCCAGAAGCTGGACGTGGGACAACCTAGTTTGCTGAGCAGGGTGATGCTAGTCCGGGTTTTGTCCTATTTCTGACTGTGTGTAGCCTGAACCCAAGCCTGAAAAAGTGTTCTTAGCTTGTGAGTTTCCCTGTTTATGTTCATGAATTGTGAATTCCTGTCTGCTGATGTTATTTGCCACTAGTGACGTATATTCGGAATAAATGCAGGTAATGAAATGATGGCCTCAGGACTTATTTCCATAAAGCTCAGTGTTTACACATTTTTTATCTTGCTAAAAGTGGCAGGGATTCACTGCAATTAAGGTTTTATTGAAATGACTTCTAAAATGATAGTTTTCTCTGAACACTGGCACTTGCCTGGTAATTTTAAAAAATTCAAACATTTCAAAAATATATGCATCTATTGATATATAATTTACATGCCTGCAAAGGTACATGAAATATCTTTCTTGGTTTAAAGAATATTATCCTTATTTAAAGTTATTAAGGCTTTTTAAAATATTTTTAAAAATCTCTATTTGAAGTAGCTTATGTAATTTTCCTAAAGTAATTTTGTTTTAATAGTATTGTGGAGATATAATAAAGTTATGTATTAAGTATCTTTGTCTATAGAATTAAAACTTTACAGAACCTTAATTTGAATAGATTTTTTTTTTTTAAAGACACTAACACTTTCAAATTAATGTATTGTTCTTTTTGGACATTACTCTGTAGATAGCAATACCTATAGGAAAAAAGTGACACTACAATCCAGTTCTATTGAATTTAGTAATCACCCTGGAGTTCTGGGAGATTAAAGATTTCTCCTTAAATGTAAGCTGCAAACCGAGGGTCTTAACAAGGCAGGAGAAAATAAGTAGTTCTAACAGAAGAGGGGACATCCAGAGGCAGAAAAATGCCACAAAATGTTAAAATTGCTACTGTTACGTACTCCTTCCAGGTATTAGGAATTTACCATATGCCAGGTTACATCTAGTACACAGCAAAACATCCTTCCTTGCCTGATACAGGCCTGGAGGACCTTGAATCCTCCGGGCAAGGGGCCCAGGCAGCTGACAGGGAGGGCGGTTGAAGTGATGCAGGAAACAATGTCAGGGATCTACGTGAGGAGGACCCTACAGATCACTGCAAAGGCTCCCTTTCATTCTGAGTGATGAAAAGACATTTAAGCTATTTGAACAGACGAATAGCATGATCTTACTTTGCTGAGGACAGACTTTAGGTGGTGGGAGGGGGAGCAAAGGTGTGAACAGGGAGACAGGCTATTTGGATAATCCATCTGATAATCCACCTAACAGCCTATGGTGGCTTGGAGTGGGGTGGTGACAGGAGTGTGAATACACAATGAAACCCCTATGTAGTCACAACATCAGTCTGGGAAAATTGAAGGAGGCCTTGCCGCAGGACTAATGAAATGGACTTGGTCCATTGGTATGTAAACGTATGCATTTTAACTTTTTTAAAAATATTAACCTTTGGTTTAAATTAAGGTTATAGTGTTAAATTGTAGGTTTCAGTTTTTATGTGTCCATAAACTTTTTCTTGTACTAATTTGTCCAAGAAGTTTTTCATTTGTTAACCCATCTTTTTCTTTTTGAAAATTAGCAAAGCATCCCTATGTATAATAAATAAAAGCTATTAATACTTTATGTACTTTCAACAACCAAATTAATGTTATTTTTATACTGAAATGTAAAATACAAACTAATGCATAAGTAGATACTATAGAGTGACTAATTATGAGTTTATCTTTCCTTTCATATATTTTTCTGGGCTTGACTTTCAGATCAGTCTTGAATCTATCTAAAATTAATGGGCTATCAATAAACTAAAATACAGGTGTTCATTCTTATAAATTGAGCCAATATATAAAGAGCTGATAGATGGTACTTTCTCAATTGCTAAAGGATTTCCTTAAATACTGTGGTCTCCTCAAGCATGCAGAACATAGTCTTGAAGATTCCTAACTACTCTTTTCTTAAGTGACAAGAAAAATAATGAATACATCATAGCCCTGAGTTTATCACAAAGTCAACACAAAGTATGACATTTACAAAAAGAATCCAAGTTCAGCTTTTCAAGGGTTTCTGTACTTTGGGAAATAAGACCCAACACATTAGATACAGATCTGTCTAGTAATTGGTAAGTTATGTGATTAACAAGGCTCAGAGAGATGTGAGATAAGTGAGGTATTGTCACTGGCATGACTTCTAAGAGGAGAGAGAATGTGAACAGAACTTGGGTGAAAGAATAAAGTTTAAGTGACTAAAGAGGCGAGGAGAGGCAAGAAAGAACAGTTCCCTCAGGAGAAAATCCCTGATGGATGCATTCAATGGTCAAGAAATAAGAATGGACAGGTGCTAGAACCTTGCTCCTCAAAGTGTGGGTATGCAGGGTTCGGTCCTGGCACCAGGTCTTAGAAATGTCATAGTTTGGATTTCTCTCCTGATCTACCAAATCAGAATCTGCATTTTAGAAAGATCTCCTAGGGATTTATAAACTCTTTAAAGGTCCAGAGGAGCAGCTATGGAGCAGCCCATATCGAAGAGGGGTGGGATATAAGTGAGTGAGGTAAATTATGGCTAGATTGGGCCTTGGCGGTGAGATGAGATGAGACGGGATGAATTAGCAGACATTCCGTAGAAATGTAAGGGTTGAGTGAAAATAATGGCTCTGCTGCTTCATGAGGACAATCTACGCTACATCATGCATTCAGCCTGTCTGTGTAATACTGAAATAATGGATTTAACTGAAATCATCTTGTGAGTTTATCCACATATTAAATTTCCATTTCAAGGGTTCTTTTAATTTTAATAAAATGAAGATGCAATTCCTTCAATTTTTAGATTGCTACATTTTTAAGGTTTTCAGGCTTTGTTTTAAAGTAGATTTTAAGTAAAATATTTCCACATCTGCCTCTGGTCTTTAACTTCCAGAAGACCCTAATAAGTGCATTGCCCCAGGTAATGCTCGTTTCTCAGTACCTGGCAAGGCCTGTCTGCCCAGTAACACAGGTGTTTCCTTTGAAATCTGAGCCTCGTGCCTTTTCCCTGTAACTACAAAGTCTTTTCAAAGCAGGTGAAGCCATGTAGTTAAACACCTGAGGTCATTTCCCAGTTGTCAGGAATGTGTTGCTGCTGTTTTCCATAGCGCTTTTATACCAGATGACTTTGTCACAAAACCATCATACCCTCTTTCAGCGTGGATGGACTTACTCATTTATTTCACTGATGTCAGTTTCTTTACAGTCTAATAATACCAACAGGGAGGAAAGAAGGTGGCTCTAAATATTTTATAATGAGGCATTGTATTTGGCATTTAAATCTGAAATCTCATGAACTGTCAAATGTGTTGCTTCTATAGAATGACAGATTTGTTCTTGAAGGTCAAGAAGATGTATTTGAAAATACTTAATCATTTTTAAGAGAGAAAACTATTCCCGTGCCAAAGAGGAAGAAAATTTAACTTGACTAATGACTGTTTTTGCCCAGTGTATAGTACTGGTTTTGCCCAAGGTACTGGTAAGCTGGCAATATTAACTCTATTTCAAACTACACTGTTGAGTGATTTCCAGCCTTCACTGAGTGCCTGTTATTAAAGCAGGATAGCAGGTATTCCGGTAGGAGTCAGAATTGTATTTGCTCACTCATACTTTCCAAAGTATAGCAGTCAATGGAATTGTCGGTACCTGTCTAGATAGTTACATATTTTCCAGTTTCTACAAGTATAACATTTTAGTACTAAAATTACTATGTATTTCTAGGTTTACTTTTGAAAGTCCTTTGGTAATGTTTAAGATTTCTCATACACACACACACACACACACACACACACACACACAAAATAGAGCCTCCATATTGAACTGGCTTAAAAATATCATTGGAAACAAAGAATGTCAATAGCTTTCTGCTTCTTTTAGTAATAAAACTTCATTTAACGCTTTACTGTGCTCTAAGAAGAAACCGCCTAGGACGCGTAGGTGGAAAATAGAGCGTTTTTCATTTCTGCACACCTCAAGTACCCATCTTATAAAGAAATGGTAGTTTTAAGTGCGGTTTGGCTTTAAATTAGTGCAGGGTGAATAGTTCAGAGAGGGGGAAAAAGCCCTTCAGGCCATCTTGATTTAATTTACAAACCTGAATTTAAAAAGAAATGTATAGAGACTAACCTACATTTAAATGGGATTGGTATGAATTACTGGTGGTCTTAAAACCTGAAATATAATGTTGTAGCATATAAATACACATTCCCTGCTGTTATGGTAACATTTCTTCTAGGACAGCTATATTTTTAGTAAGTTTTTTTTTTTTAAAAGAATCTTCTTGATTTGTATTAGAGAACTTGACCTAAACACCTATACTTGATTAGATTTTTAAATAAATAATTACTTTCAAAATCATCACTAATTAATATTTATGAAATATTGATAGTAAATTTTAATTGCAGGCTCCTTTGCCTCAGTTCTTATATTAAAGTAATGGATTCCTTATTTTAGCCTTATTACAGTTCATTTGATATATTTCCCTCCTTATTTTTAATGAATTAGATAGAAAACCTGTCATGCCATAAAAAAAGCTTTTATCCATGGTATATAATTCATTGAATTTTAGTCCTCGAAGAGGCCTGAGTTATCTTCTGTTTCCACTGGCATATTTTCCAAGTAAGAAAACTTAGCCTAAAGGATTTGAATATGTTTTAGATTTTATTTCAATTTCCATATAGCAGATATATACACAAATTTTTGAAATATGACCTGTTTTGTGAATTTGGGATTGTTTGTATGTATATCCTCTCTAAAAGGGATCCATCTTCAACTTCAAAGGAAAAACTGACATCTAAGATTGTAGTATCATGTGCAGAATAGAGTAAAAAGACCTTGAATAAGGGTCTTAAGGTCTCTTTGAAGGGCTCAGCTGGGTGGTTCTCACTGGGTCTCTCAGGTGCCTCAGTAACCTGGACTTGCACACTGATAGGTCTCATGCCAGAGCAGGAAAAGTCAACAAGGAACTCCTCCCACATTGCTCTGTCTCTGTGTGCTCTCTCCACAGGACATTTATAGCCACTTCTTCAGGGCTGCTGGGCTCCTAATTTGTTGGCTCAGATCTGCCAAGATGTGTGTCTTAAAAAAAAAAAAAAAAGTGGGGGACATCTGTAATACTGTCAACAATATATGTGTGTGTGTGTACATACATACATACACACACACCTATATGAGAGAGAGAGTCACCCTGGCTGGTGTGGCTAAGTGGTTGGAGTGTTGGTTCGAGCACCACAGGGTCATGAGTTCGATTTCTGATCAAGGGCACCCACCTGGGTTGCATGTTCAATCCTGGCCCCAGTAGGCACAACCAATCAATGTGTCTCTCTCACATCAATATTTCTCTCTCTCTCTCTCTCTCTCTCTCTCTCTCTCCCCCTTCTCCCTCCCTTCCACTCTCTCTAAAAATCAATGGAAATAATATCCTTGGGTAAGAATTAACTGGGGGGGGGGGGGGGAGAGAGAGAAAGAAGCAGGTAGAGGCTGTATTTCCTAACCCAGCCTAAGAAGTCTCAGTGTCATTCTGTTCATTAGAAGGGAGTCACTGTCCAGTCAAATCAAAAGGAAGGGGAGGGGATACAGCTCCACCTTTTGAGCTTTAAAATCATTACGTGGTTTTAAGCATTTTTTTTTAAAGCCATGTAGGAACTGTTTGTTTTTCTTCTGGTCCTTGGCTACTCTGAATATGGGGAGGTTGCTAGATTAGAAACCTGTGGCTAAGTATATTTCACTGTACCTGTGACTACAGTGCTATGCAAGGACCTGACTTCCCAGACTGAGGACAAGAATTCCTTTGTCTCTTTAGGACAAACTACTTTCCAGGGAGCTCTACCTGGAAACTTGCTCGATTTTGAGGGATGACTCTGCTTTCTCTCCATCCTACTGGATACAAAAGGAAATCAAATCAGTATCATGCTCATTTTCTGGGACTATATAGCGAATTTTTTTTCTTACCTAATTTGTTTGGATAATAATGACAGTAACTTGAATTATATCTTTGTATAATTACATAAAATATTTAATAATATAACTAGGTCTAATTTAAGTAATGACGTTAAGAAATAGGACGTCCATGTTTGGCAAATAAAGGGTTTCAGTACTCATAGCATGCATTTTTTATGTCTGTATCACAAAACCTGTCATCTTGAATAGTTGACTTTAATCCAAAGTAAAATTAAAGCTTTTATGAAAATCAGCTACTTTTGCTGCTCTTAATTTTTCAGTTAATGTAAAGACACATTTTTGTATTTTTGCTAGATAATGAAGATGAACTGGAAGAATATACTTATTCTTAAACTTTTGGGCTTTGGAAACATGAATATATATATTTCAGATTCACAATTGAATGAGGAAGCATGTTCGTTTGTAAAAATTTGTAGGAATGAATGGAGAAACTTCTCCCCACGCGGTCTCCTTTCTTTCTCTCCCCAGCTTCTTTTCCTTCCGATCTGGTCACCATTAGATTTCTGCCATCCTTTAAAAATGAAAGCCGGCAAGCACATTCTCCCTGGGCCCTGGCATCTTAGCTCTTTAAGCTTCTGCCCCCTCTCTTTTCTTCATTAACAGAGAAGCCCCACTTGCTTTCCTGGCTTTCTCTTTCCTGTCACTGTGCCCTCTGCTCCTGCTTCTCTCCCCAGCATCGGGCTGAAGTTGCTCCTAGTCATGGGCTAGCAGCCATCCCCCCTCTTGGCCCCTCTCTGGCACTGACCTTGTTGCCCACTCCTCCTGGAATCTCTTGCCCCCTCTCTCCTGTAACTTAATTCTTTTCCAGCTTTCCCTGAACCTTTCTGAGCCCTGATCTCGTAGTTTAATTTACTAACTTGTTCTTTTCTCCCTTTCAATTTTGATATTCCAGAATTTTCTTTTCATTCCCCTTCCCGTTCTGTGTCATCTTCTTGAGGAAATCATCTCTGGATGAATAACTTCAAAATTCATGTGTCCTGAGCACACGTCTCCCCCCGGAACCCGGTCATGTGTTCCCGCCCTCTGACACGTGTAGCGAGGCCGAGCGGGCACCTCACGCTCCGGCCTTGAGGTGTGCGTGGGGTTACACAGACATTTCCACCACCACAGCCTAGATCTCTTTCTGTGTTTTCTCTCTCTCAGTTTGGTAACCTCATCAGTCCACACTATTTTTCACCCTCACCACCTATCAAGTTCGGTTGTCCACCAACTTCTAGGAATTTACATTCCTAAGCATCAGTTTGGTCTGTCTTCTCTTTTCACCTCCTTGCTGTCACCTGAGGTTGTGGCCTCATGATCTTGTTCCAGGAGTATTTTCCTGTTCTCAAAACATGCCCAGAGTCCTGTAATTGATCGTGCCCAGGACTGAACCCAGCTCTACCTAACTCTGTGTTTTCACCACTACACTCACTACACTGTCTGTTTTTCAAATTAACAAATCGAATATTAAACCCAAGATAGTCAAAAATATTTCAGTGATACTTTTGCAATTTTAAATATTTCTTTATAAACTACTTTTAAAGTATGAATGAATCACCCTCATTGAATTTTGTATACAAAACACATACACATTTCATAGGATTCAGATTCAATCATTCATGTATTCAACAAACATTTACGAACCACCTTGTCCATATGACACAGAAAATAGGCCAAAGATACCAGCATGACTTAAATAACTGCCCCAAGCAACTCAGTCTCAAGAAAGAGATAACCGTATAGACAAACACTAATATTACAGTGTAATAGCTGCTAAACAAAGGAGCATAACAAAGTTTCAGGATCCTCCAGGAGGCAATTACTTGGCCTCTGGGAGAACTGGAACGGTGTCAAGAATTTTATAAGCAGGATTGCCAAGAAAGAGTCAGTTCTGTCTGACAAATAACTAGGGGAGGATGTTTTAGGGATTGGAAACAGTGGCAAGGAGAGCAAGGAACAGCAGGGTGTGTGATGGAGAACAAAGGGACCGAGGACCCTGGACTTCACGGGAATGGGGATTGTTGCCTGTGTGCAGCAGAGGAATCACTTCAGTGTATTTGTGTTCACTTAAGTCATTCTCAACGCTTGTTAGAGCAGATTGGAGGGTTGAGAGATGAGGCAAGGACATTAAGTAGGTGGCTAGAGCAGAAATCTTGGTGAGAGGTGGTGAGCACTCAGACTAAGATGTTGTCTTTACAGATAAGTAAGAAGGGAGAAAACATAAGAACGAACACCACTGTATTTAGAAGGAATGTCCAAACTATACATACACATTAAATGTTTGTATCTGTATTTTGCTTTTGTTTTGAACTATAGACATGGGATGTCGAGCTGGAAAGATCTGCAGAGTCCTGGGCTGAAACTTGTTTATGGGAACATGGGCCTGGAAGCTTGCTTCCATCCATTGGACAGAATTTGGGAGCACACTGGGGAAGGTAGCTTAAAATGTAACTTTTTGTTTCGGAAAACGTGTCTGAAATGAAATGCTTATTAATTCACGTAGCACATTTTCAAAGGCTTGGTGTCTTAAAGGAAAACAAGTAGTCACACCAACATGAATAATAAAAAATAAATGGATGAGGATGGTCAGCAGTATTTGAGATTTATTTCTGTTTTGGATCGTTAATATAATAATAATGTAATGGGCATAAGTATTTAAGATTAACAACTTACACAAAAATCTCTCTACCCTACGTTATCAATCTATTTGCAATATGTGGTTTTACATTTGCTCCAACTTCACTTGCTCTTGGTGGTTATTTTACCTCAAATAGATACAGACCCCCGACATTTCACGTGCAGGCCTGGTATGACGAGGTGCGGGACTTCAGCTACCCCTATGAGCACGAGTGCGACCCCTACTGCCCCTTCCGATGTTCCGGGCCCGTGTGCACTCACTACACTCAGGTGTGTCCACTGCACTTGTGGGACTGGTGGGAGGACTCAGGCTGCAGGACTTGGGTCTTACGTCTTTTGCTACAGTTATTAATTATAAGTTACTGATTTATGCAGAATAAGCTTGGAAATTTCTATAAACAGAAAGGAATGATTAGGAAAAAAGGACCAAACATATGCTTAAAAACACATTATTGCGATTATTTTACATGTGAAACATTTTAATATCACCCCAATAAGTGCAAATGGGGAGAAATTCACTATCTTCAAATTCAAGTGTCATTATTTCTTATTTTCCAAAGAATAAAAATATTATTTTATTTACTAATGATATTTGCTATTCCTGTGTGTGCAGCATTTTTTTTTTCCATTTAATGTTTACACTTGGTATTGGATATGTTTTAACTTTGAAATCACATAACTGAAGGCAGATTCAACTAGGTAAAGCTCACCACAGTTTGGAGTTTCCAGAAGATCTATGGCTGATTATTAGGGAATATAAAGCAGAGAATGTCCTATATGCCTCTGTGTGCGACAAGACTAAGACCAATGTTGAACTCCGTAATTGCCAGCAGCCCAAGGAGATACTGAGGTGTATAAGAAATGTGAACCTAAGGTTTTGCTCTAGTGCTTTCCATTTAAGCTGAGAAATTCTATTTCTTTGTTAGGTGAGTTTCTTCATACAAATATTAATACAGATTTAAGGTTTGTGAGACGCTAACTTTTGAGTTAGTTAGTAAATTTGTACTCTGAAGTGCTTACATTTTATAGCCAGATAGAGTTACTGAGCTATAGATCTGTTATTTTAATTGAATTAAAGACTTCCCAAAGTCTCAGGAAAAATAAATGATAAATGTTTGTTTCTCAAGTGCAGTTTTTACATTTGTCTCTCAGATGTGTTGTATTACTTCATCCCAACTTGCCTTTTCTAAGCCTTTCTTTCCTCCACTGTAGGTTGTGTGGGCAACAAGCAGCAGAATAGGCTGTGCCATTAATTTGTGCCATAACATGAACATCTGGGGGCAGATTTGGCCCAAAGCTGTCTACTTGGTGTGCAACTATTCCCCAAAGTAAGTAGACAAAATCACTTTCACATGTAAATTTTCTTAACATGAAAACAACTTGATATTTCTAATTTTTTTTCATGTATTCAGTGTGTATTATTAAATAAAGTATATTGTTTTAATTCAGTTTACGTAATATGATAGTAATTATGGTTGCCCGATGAATAAAATCAGTACTTAAAAGGAATAGAGAGTTGAAAATATGATCTTTATGAGGACAAGGATCATATTTGTGCCTTCAGTTCTACTCACTGCACTATTACATTGCATAAATATTCAATAATTTTGATTTGTTAGAGATGAACAACTGTAGATTAACTAAGAAATGTGCATTTTTACCTGTGTAAAGACCATTCAAGTGATTACACTGAAAATATTATACAATCATACGTAGGGTCAAAGCTAAGTCTAAAATCTGTTTTTACTATAACAAATGGAATATAGGTGAATATTCCATAGCAGAGTTTGATGTTCTGCAAGTTCAACTTTGTAATTTTTAACAATGTGCGTAACAAATTATTTAATATATTTCAAAAGAATGAGGCAGCAATTTATATTTAAACCTGGTAACCAAAAGATTCTGTGATAAAAGATATGAAAGTCTTAAATCTACACCCCTATGTTCATAGAACCATTATTTACAATAGCTAAGATCTGGAAACAGCCCCAGTGCCCATCGGTAGATGAGTGGCTAAAAAAGCTGTGGGACATTTACACCATGGAATACTATGCAGCTGTAAAGAAGAAGAATCTCTTACCCTTTGAGACAGCATGGAGGGAGCTGGAGAGTATTATGCTAAACGAAATAAGTCAGTCAGAGAAAGACAAGTACCACGGGATCTCACTCATATATGGAATCTAAAGAACAAAATAAACTGATGAACAAAATAGGTCCAGAGACATGGAAGCATGGAACAGACTGATGAATCTCAGAGGGAAGTGTGTGTATGGGGTCCAGGAGAGATTAATCAAAGAACTTATATGCATATATGCATCACCCATGGACACAGACAATAGTGCAGTAGGCCTGAGGGTGGGGGGTTAGGGGGAGTCAAAGGGGGAAAAATGGGGACATATGTAAATCTTTGAACAATAGAGATGCATTTTAAAATTCATCACTTAGAGGACTCTTATACAGTAATATTTTGCAATGTCTTGTAAATGATGCTGTTAGACTACCTCTTAAAAGGGTACTGATTGGCTCTTTAAGGGGGAACTGGTGGGGCCACGCCCCGTACAAGCACGGACGGCCCTGCTCCGCTTGCCCACCTAGCTTTGGAGGAGGCTGCAGAGAAAATCTGTGCTACAAAGGTATGTGCTGCTGAGTCACTGTATTTAGTTTGAATCATATTTTAATCTAACTTATGTTTTAATTACTGTTTTAAAAAAACAAATGTATATCTAATTACCCAAAAAGTTTCCAGAATTCTGTTTCATATATTTCAAAGACACCATTTAGAATATTTAAAAACATACTTAATATCAACACCTTTTATACAAATATGTATTTGAAGGAAAGCTTCATGATTATTCCAGATAACTTCTCATTGTACTTGGAATTTATCCCAGAGCGACACGTATATGTACGTGAAAAGCCATCTTGATATACTGTGGACTGGAGTTATTTCCATAACTAATCATATTTGGAAGGATTTAGCAATTTCACACAATTTACTCTTAGCACTTTTAAAAGCTTTTGCCGAAATGCCATGATTCTTACTTGACTCACGCTCAGTGAATTATACTGATTCTCTGCTTCTCAGCGTTGAGCATACAATTTCTGATGCCAAAACAACAACAAAAGTTTAACAGTATTATAAAACTATTGTAAAGCAGGGCTTTCACATGCATTTGATGTCCTAAAGGTAAATACAAATATGGTGTCCTCTTTATGGCTCATGAAGATAAAGTGTATGTGACAAAGCTTTGTGAAGGTCGGCATGCTTTTGTTGGGCATCCACCCATGTGAACATTTTTTACTCTCTTGTGATTTTGGTTAATGATGACTAAATGAATATTAATGCAGACTAAGTGGATTGAAAAACCTATGAATAAATGCATCCCTCTTTAGCACCCATGTGGAGATGTGCCCTTTTCCCCCCTGAATGACTCAATGCTCATTAGCTATAATAAGTAGACTAGAAGTGACCATATATTTCACTCTGTTATAGGACCCACTTTTAATTCCTAGAAGCATTTTCCATTGTGTGTGAGTCTGTCTGGTCTCTCTCCTCTTTACCCCCAAACCTCCAGCCTGCTTACCCCTTCACCAATGGCAGCTATATTTACTGAAACCTGACTTTCCTTTTTCGAGGTCCTGAGTCCTTAGACACACACAAAAATAACACAGCTCTCCCAAATGTGCCAGTGCCAAGCCCTTGATATAATCCAACCTGGAAAAAATATTAACAATATTAACAGTCTGAAACTATTCTCCATTGTCAAACTTAAATTTCTGCACAATGAATTTCTTTCTGAAAGAGAAAAAAACCTTTTCAGGAAAACTGATATTGTAATAAATAACAAGGGCATAGCAATTCTTTAGGCTGAATTCCTTACAGGAGAATTTTAAATGTGATCCTCCTGAAAATATTAACAATATGATTTCCTTTGGGAAAACAAATTCAAATGCACTAATAGCTTTATTAGATCACTGCGTGAACTTCACAGTGCCTTATGAAAACTGACAACATGTTAAAATACACGTATGCCAAGTTTAGAAAAGACTCTGTTTAACATTAGCCAGATGGTAGCATCAACAAATCAAGGGCTCAAAGCCTGATGTTTCATTTACTCCAAGGTAGTGCATAAGAGCATCTCCTTAAGTCAAAACCTGCACTAAAACACAGCACTTGTTTTTCTAGTTTGAAATGTTAGGCATGTCAAGATTTATCATTGCTTGATCATTTGCACACATTTAAATGGGATTCACAGTCCTTAACTCCGTTCTCTCTAACAGAAGGATCAGACAGGTACTACACTCCCCGAGAAGAGGAAACCAATGAAATTGAGCGGCAGCAGTCCCAAGTCCACGACACCCACGTTCGGACAAGAGCGGATGAGAGTAACACAAACGAAGCTGTAAGCACGCAGCAAATGTGTAAGACTTCTGCATTATTTGCACGCACGCTAAGGTTTACATAGGTGGCAATCCTTCGATACTTCATCAGCTTTCATATTTTTAGAATGGTGAGAGCTTGGCATTAGACTGACTATGAAGAATTATGGCAGCTTCTACATTATCTAAATTAATTTTTTTTTCTTTTAGCCCAAATTGTTTCTTGTGATGTGAGATTAAGAGATCAGTGCAAAGGAACGACCTGCAATCGGTAATATTTACTATTATTCTCAAAATGGACAGAATGTCAAAAATATTTTCATTTTTTATTGACATTCAGAGAAACTACATTTTTGCCCCATTTTCTTTCATTTAGATATGAATGCCCTGCTGGCTGTGTGGACAGTAAAGCTAAAGTCATTGGCAGTGTATATTATGAAATGGTAAGTATTATAAATACAAGTATTTGGGGGTAGAGTCCTTTCATGTAATATTTGATTTTTTGCTGTGAACAATAATTGATTAAAAGATATTTTGCTCAGAAATGTCCAATTTAAAGTCATGCGAACAGTAACTAGTTGTGTTTTATGCAGAACTCTAATATTTCAATATCTTCCTCTCTTCCTTTCTACCAAGCAATCCAGCATCTGTAAGGCTGCGATTCATTATGGCATAATAGACAACGACGGCGGTTGGGTAGATATCACGAGACAAGGAAGAAAACATTATTTCATCAAATCCAATAGAAATGGGATTCAGACAATTGGGTAAGTACCTGAATGATCTTTTGGACCCCATGATTTTAAATTGTAACAATGAGGAAATAGATCCTATTGGGGAGAAGCAGAGAAGAATTTATACAGAGAGAAGGTGGTCATTTTCGAGGTTCACTTTGTCTACAGCATTGCCATGGACAAGAAGAGGAAAGAGGATACAAGTTAAAGTTGAGCCCCTTTGCTTCCGAAGGTGCTGAAGCTGCATATTTTCTAGAGTCATCAACAATGTGCACATTTACAGTGACAGCCTTTCCAGTGTGAGCATAAGCTCCTCAGCTATGAACTACTGCAGAGAAGGCTTGTCGATTCGCATATTCTCCCTGCCCTGTTCAGGGAAAATAGTTTACTTTTTGCAGCAGCAACTTTGTTAATAAGCTTAGATTGGTCGAGAAAAGAGCATTTTGAAGTCGCTAATTAAATAATGCATCACCTTTCTTTTGTTCATTTAAGTGTGAGTCCAACATAAAAGCAGCAATGACCTTTTAAAATGTTTCTCCTGTTAAGAACACTAAATGTTATTCTAAAACACTATATTTTCATATGTACTCTATAAAATATAGAAAAATAGGTGATTTGGAAATATTTTTGTAGTGTCTCTTGCTTCTGTGTGAAAAACTAAACATTATTGAACCTCACATAGAATGCCTTTTCTTAGGAAATGTGACATAGTTTTTCTTTTGTAAATATTCAGTTGCACGAAACTTCACAGTAAAGTTGGAATTCAGGATGATAAGAATTTACTAAAACCCTTGCAAATTTGTGGAATGATCTCCTCTGTAGACAGTTTTGACCAGAAGCTTGATGTGCGGTCAGTCATTAGCCATTACTCTCAAGTCAAAGCTTTAGAAAAACATTTATTAACTGATTCAGTCTGCAAATATTTATTAACTTCCTTGAATAAATAATAAATATTAGTTATTATTTTTAGTAAGCCAAACACTGGATATTGGATTAAAAAACATCCTATTGTTTATTTTCTCTCTTAACATAGTTTTTGATTATGCTAATTATGGAAACATTGTTGAAATTTGAAGGGTGTGTCATATTAAACACCATCACAAATAAGCCTTACCTTCCGCCATAGATGCTTTTTCTGAGAATCTGGATACAGAAAAACCAATGTAATTTTTTATACATAATGGTATATCATTCTTGTTTTCCTGTTTTTTAATAATGCATAATGAAGAGGAATTCATTTATTGTAGACATTTTACTACATACGAGGGGGATTAAATAATACTCCTATAAGGTACTTGTTATGTAGCATTCTTGCAACACTACCTTGTATTTACTGTTGTGAAAGATCCAATAATTTGGTTCTATCAGGTTACAGGGAATTAGGATATTGACAGTTTTAATTTTAATAGGAAACAAATATATAGATATAAATGTGAACTGTTTTATGATGTTATCTATATGTTTTTGAGATTGAAAATGAAGAAACCATCCTCTAATATTAAGAATAGTATTGATTTGGTTCATACTTAAAGGTAATATGGATTTAGCATAAAGTAGATGATGTATTCTTATATTACTACTTATTTAAATATTTAAATAAGAATGTTTAAGAAAAAATAAAGTATTCATAGACCTAAAAAATACCAGAAGTTATATGGATGATGATACTTATAAGAAAATGATTGACATTTTTTGTTTTCATCTTCAGCAAATATCAGTCTGCTAACTCCTTCACGGTCTCTAAAGTGACAGGTTAGCACTCTTTTTTTCTATCTTACTTTCTTACTGTGTTACATGACAGTTTCCAAAGACTCTGCTCCACGTTTGTGTTTGAATTCTGCAGTGCAGGCGGTCACCTGTGAGACCACCGTGGAGCAGCTCTGCCCCTTTCACAAGCCGGCTTCGCACTGCCCCAGGTAATGTTCCCTAAACGCTCTCCGTCTCTTACCAGTAGACATGTGAGGTGCGTTCATCCTGTGATAACTGCTTTTGCCTAAAATTCTGGTGTCTCCAGGGCTCAAAGGGTGTGTGATCTCAAACTCCTGGGCAGCGGGGAGCAGTGGTCTGTCTCACCCACCACGCAGTCCTGCATTCCTGATGATCTTTCTCCGAATGCCAACGTAGCCTCTGCTGCTCTGTGGCAGCTGGGCTGGTGCCAATAACCTCTGTGCTCACATGCTCCAGGAGACTTCTGTCTCAGTCTGCTCGGGCTGCTATAAACACAGCTCACATACTTTTGTTATAAAAGTATCATCTCCTGGACTAGGCCCACAGATTGAGTGAAAATCATGGTGTGTTTTATAATCTTAGAATACTTTGTAGAATTTTTCTTTTTAGATATCTCAAACCCCTATACTTACAAATTGTATTTATAGACAGAAGAAACAGATTGCTAGGTAAATCTGGGAAATTTTAACATTGTTACATGGTGAAAAAAAGGAAGAATTTTAGGATTTTTCATTGATGTATTTATTAAATACCTACCACATACCAGCATCATGCTAGGCCCTCTCTCAGCCATGTGACAAGGTTTATGAGGACTGAATAGTTAGGATCACAGTGGAGCGTTTCAGCACGAAGCCTCCCTGGAGGAGATGCTCAATAAATGATCATTTTATATCCCTGGAACAATCTATGGCAATATTATTCCAAAAGGACAAGATCATTCAAGTAAAATATTAATAAATGTTTCTATTTCTTCACTTGTTTCAGGAAGGAAAATACCTATCCCCCACAGGAGAAATGATAGAAATTTTTAAAAATTTAACTTTCACTGTCACCAATATAACAAATCAGTGGAAATAATGCTCTTTGCATAATTTTGACCTTAGTTAGTCTGGAAAGCTCCTCCCTCCCATTTTCTTTTATAGACCAGTGAAACAAAGGTTTCCTTTTTTCCCCTTCATATAAAATTTTTAATAGTTTCATAAATTAGTTAATAATGATATTATTTATATGACATTTTATGACTTTTAGGGAACCATATTGTCGGTCTATTTGTTTTAGAATTCTATATCACTTAAGTTAAGGCATAAATCTGTTCTGGGGAAAAGTGCCAATAGTAGTTAATTAAAGGATATTAACTCAAGACGAGCAGGAGGAAACAAGATTAACCTGGACATCACATGCATGAGAGGTTCTATAGCTGTCCCATCAGCCCAACATAAACTGTCTCTAATATTTAGCATCATAACCTGTAGAAGATGTATGTGTGTGTGCCTGTGTGTGTGTTATTGGCAATCTTATCCCGTTTTACATATACCTATCAACAATTAGATCTTTAAAACCTGTTGTGTGCTCACAGTGTAAAAGCAGGTATCGTTAAAATGTGTCAGCATTTTCATTCAAATCTTACAAGCAGTTTGTAGAGAAAGGAACATTTACTAGTTCCCCTGTCTACATCCTCAGTAGTAATGAGGTGTTAAAACTAGAGATCAGAGCACAATGAAGCAAAGACTTCCTCCAGTCTTCGACCTGAAATCACCTAAGTAAAAACTAACCCAGTTTGGAGGTACTGACCTTGGCCTTCCACAAACCAAGTACTAAATGAGGTCACGTAGCATGATACCTAAGGGCGGAGTGGGTAGTTTTACCTCCATAGGCTGGTCACTGAATACCCAACAGGAGAAAATTTTACAGTCAGTGGGGCCTCCTTTCCTCCTACAGAAACCCCCAACAGGGTCTTTTACAAAAACCAACCCTTTGGTTCAAAGTTATAAAAACTTAAATTTCTTTATTACTTACATGTAAATAGTTCTGGTTTAGATATTATAGGAAGTATATGTACTCTAGATTGTACAGTGTTATACACATTTTCGAAATATGAAATTTAAATAAGAAATGTAGTTATTTCTTAAACGCTTCAGTGGGTAAAGGTAGTTGCCATTGGAGTTTTTAGGAAAATCATCAATGCCTACATCAAAGAATGGTTTTAGTCATTTTGTTGAGACTGATTTACTATGTGAAGTGTTTTTCACATTTTGTGCATAAAAGAGGGGGGGGGATGAACTCAGAAGAGCCAATTGATTTTTTTTTTTTTTTAAAGGTGCCAATTGATAGTTTCTTCAACTCTGGGAGTGGATTTTTAAGTATCAAGTAATTGACAGAACATTGATCATTGGAGCCTATTTTTAAATAAAAAGGTTTTGGAACTTTTTAAAAATGACTAAACTGATCAGATTAGCAGTAAGGCAGGCTGTAGGATGTCTGGAGAAAGAACAGTCCATGCAGAGAGAAGTGCAAAGGCCCTGAGGCATAACCATTAGACCAGCGTGACTGGATCCTGGTGAGAAGGTGGGAGAGTAGGGTATAAGGTCAGAGAGGAAATGGGAGGACAGGCTATGCAGGGCTATTGACCACTGTAAGGATCTTGTTATTCTAAATGAGATGGAAAGCCATTGGAGTATTTATTTGGCATAGAGAAATGATGTGATCCGACTGTGTGCTTCGGTATAAGCAGGTGGAAGAAGGAAATTGGACGGGGCAAAGTAGGAGGCAGGGAGGTCGTAGGAGAGCCTTTTGCAGTAAGACAGACGCAGATGATCGAGTCCAGCGTTACAGTGATGAGATGCTTAGGAATGCTCTGATTTGTGGAATATTTTAATTTATAGTTAGTAGAAATTGCTGGGGGCTTGAATGGGAGGTGTGAGATAAGAAGAGGGATGTAGGATAGAATAGGGTTTTGGCCTGAGCACCTGGAATAATGGAACAGCCTTGTAGGAAGCCTACAGAAAGAACATATTTTGGGGCTGGTGGAGATTAAGAATTTGGGTTCAAACATGCTAAGTTTGAGATGTTTATTAGATCTAAGATATGGAATAAGCAGTAGGACATAGAAATTTATTAAGTAATGATTTAATTATTATGGTCTCAACTATAGATGTAAATTTGGAAATCGACAATTTATAGATGATAAATAAAACCATGAAGCTGGACGAGAAACCCAAGATGTGAACACAGAGAAAAGAATCTATGAGATGCATGAGTCAGTGATTCAAATTTTCCAAGTTATCTGTTTAGTAAATTGTATAGAAACACTGGGTACCAAATACCCCGATACTTAAGAGTTACTCCTGATGCTTCTTTCTGCTTTGAATCCTTACATTAGAATGCTTTCTGGTTAAATTTTTTATAAAAGAAAAGAAATACATGTGTGCCAAAGGCTGGAAGTGGCTAGTGTAAGCGGAAGCAATTGTGTCTAATGCCTGGCTTTTACATTTGACCTACTTCAGAAGAAAAAAAAATGAGTAGGGTTTAGAATGCTGAGTTCACTTTTGTGTATGCAGGTCTGTAGTCTTACTAGTAAGAAGGTTGAAGTACCCAGCTGCTTACTATTTACAAATATGTATTTATTTTTCAGAGTATACTGCCCTCGTAACTGTATGCAGGCAAATCCACATTATGCTCGTGTAATTGGAACTCGAGTTTATTCTGATGTAAGTATACTAATTTATGCAGTTCCCAGCATTCCTGTGTGTGTGTGTGTGTGTGTGTGTGTGTGTGTACAGGTTCATGGGTCCCATACCTACACACACACACATTTAAATGTGCCTATGTACAATTTCTTGATTTATTAACTATTATAGAAGTTTTTGTTAAATACAGTGACATTAAAGGCTACATGAAACGATCTCTTTCAGTGTACTCTTAAATTTGTCCACATGCTGGGAGCTCTCACACACTGCAGTAGGCCCCGTTACATGGTTTCACTTTCCATGGTTTCAGTTACCTACAGCCAACCATGGTCCAAAAATATTAAATAAAAAATAAAATATTCATGGTTTAAAAAACTGCATGCTGTTGTTCTGTGTACTGTGATGAACTCCCGTGATGTCCTGCTCTGCCCCACCTGGGAGTGAATTATCCTGGTCGGGCATCTCCATACTGTAATGCTCCCTCCTGTTAGTCACTTAGTAGCCATCTCTGTTATCATATCAACTGTCATGGTATCGCAGGGCTTATATTCAACTCACCCTTACTTAATAATGGCTCCAGGCACAAGGGTAGTGATGCTGGCAATTCAAACATGCCAAAGAGAAGCCATAAAGTGCTTCCTGTAAGTGAAAGATGAGTGCAGTACAGTAAGATATTCTAGAGGGGTGGGGAGAGAGAAAGAGAAGGAAAGAGACCACAACCACGTTTGCATTTTTATTACAGTATATATTTATAATTCTATTTTATTATTATTGCTAGTATCTTACTGTACCTAATTTATAAATTAAACTTTAGCATAGTGTGTATGTATGGGACATATACAGTCTACATAGGGTTCGGGGTTATCTGCAGTTTCAGGCATTCCCTGGGGGTCTTGGGACAGTAGCCACAGATAAGGGGGGACTACTGTGCAGAATAAGGAATCGGATTGTGTGCTGACATATGTATTCTCAGAAGAGTTAACAAGCCATCAATAATACTGAAAAATGAATATCCATATGTAAATATGGGTGCACAATGATTTTGATTAAAATTTTCTTTATATCCTACCCGTATATCTTGTATCAGACACTTCATGAAATAGTCTGGAGACATTCTTGGAAGAAAAATGCATTTTGCTTTTCTTTAATCTTCCTTTTGGTCCTTCACTGTTTGAAGTATAAACTGGATAACTAAGAATTTGTCAAATGTATGAACGATATGTCTTCATCGCCAAAGTGTAGAATAAGCGTAGAATCACAGACAGATAATATGCTAGCATACATACAAAAGGAAACCAGTTGGGGGGATGCTGTAATGGGTGACATTCCTGGGATGGGCAAGCATATTAGCTGTGATGGCTTCAGTACAGAGAGCGCCTCCTGAGCCAGGTTTCAAGCTAGGGCTCGGAAAGAGGGTTAAGGAAGACATTCTAGGCAGGATGAATGGCATCCACGGAGACATGCAGGGGACAGCAGGTGAGCTGCAAGCAGGCATAGCACGCAGGTTTGCTGGGGAGCTGGGGAGGATGGAAGCTGAAACGGCTGCAGCCAATTCAGTGTGCTGTGTAGAGGGATCCAGTTCTTGACACATAAATGGAGAGTCTAGATGCAGGCTGATGAGTTTGGATTTTATGCGGCACACGTTCAGAAACCGTCAGATTTCTAAACGAGAGAGTTACAAAATCACGTTTAGGAAATAATTCTGTTGATGCACATGTTCAGTCGAATACTATGGGAGCATGACTGTGAAGAGAGGCCCGAAATCTGTGTTACCACCTTAGTTCTCTTGGTAAGTTCAGTTAGACCCAGGTGTTTCTTTCAGCTTGGCTTTACCTTGAAATTATTTGCCACAGCCAAGTCTCTCCCGGGCTCTAGGTCTGCAGTGTTACCTGCAGCCCGAATGTCCTGTTGGCATTGTGACTTGCTCGTCCTCACCTTTGTGCATATCTTCTTGTTTCTGTTTAAAAACATCCTTTTCTAATTTTCGATCTGTCAAGATCATGGTCATTCTTTACATCCGAAATTGTGGCTACTTTCTCTCCTAATCCAAGGATAATGTTGCCCTTCACTCAACACTATTACTTTGTTTTCTCCTGTTAGCTCTTAGCTGATTCAGTGAGGTATTATGATTCTTTCCCTACCTCTTCTATTGATTTTTAAATCCCTTGAGGGCAGTAGCTGGGCAATTCATGCATCACTTTTTCATCAGCAATTTGGTGGGTGCTGAGCTGTGAACAAGACAGGCTGGCTTCCTGACTCAACAGAACTTGGAGCACAGAGTAACACCAGGAACTAAGCAAATACCTTGCATGTAAAAATTTGTTAAAATAATAAATTAATAAATGTATATGAATGACCGTATCTAGAATCATTAGAGAGTTCCAAAGAAATCATTCTTTACAGACTGTCCCTTTAAGCACCAACACTTTTCATTTTAGTTATTTATGTCTGGTGAAATCTTTCACAATGTCCTACCCACTTTTATACCAATAAGACTTCTCTTTGCTAGAGTAAAGGATTTGTTAGAATTTACATCCTGACATCATGTTATCTTTCTATTTCAGTGAAAGGGGTAGATAATTATGTATTATTATGTAGATCCTTTTAAGCATAACTTGGAAGTACAAAGATAACTATTGCTGGTAAGTGCAGAGAGATTCAACCATTACCTGCCAATCTTCCCACCACTACAAAATATATCGCCCCTTTAAATATAAGATATGGGGGAGATGAGAACCAATCTACCGACCTCCTTCCTTCATTCCTCCTCCCCCCCCTTTTCTTCCTTCTCTTTCCATTTGTAGAGTTACAACTTACACATTTAATTGCTTTTAACTTTTATTTCCCGTTTGTGACAGATGAAGTTAATTTATGCATTTATTAAAAATGTTCCACTGTTTTCACAGATAAATTTTTTTCTGTCATGATATATTAATGCTTATAAAGTGGGCATGAACAGAAAATCTCTTCTGATCTTTGAACTCAAGTCGGAATGCCTGCTGACTGCACAGTTATGGGCAAAACAATGGTTTCAAAACGATTACGTGCTTGGGTTTAGTGAACGTTCTACCTAAGCACTTGTATTGCCTCGGGGAAAATGCTGATAATGCCGTTTTTAATGGAGCAAGATAAATACGGAAATGTGTATAGAATTATTTTTAATTCCATCTGTTATGAACCATACTGGATGCAAATATTAGTTCAGCAGAGGACTTTAACTGTGGATAAAATGCCTCCTGAGAGTAAGGATGCAGTTTTGAATAAATGGCATTTTGTGACAGAGCAAAACATGAAGGGGATTAGCTGGCTTGGCATTCGGCTGAGCTAATAAATACTGACCAACACCACAAGGTTCAGAGCACAGTAATAAAGCCAGGTCACGTAAGATGCACATGCTCATGGGGACTGTACAAAGCACATGAAGTCACATGTGCACAGGGATGAGAAAAGAGCACACCACGGGGATCAGGAAAGACCCGTGGGGAAATATGGGGGATCACTTCATACTGAACCAGTTCGTGTTTCATTTTGTGGGATTTCCTTAGGCTGTACGCAGCTATCCTGACATTTCGGCAGAACATTTGGATTAAAGCAAATGTGAAAATTTGATGGGCCAAAAGGAAAGAGCTGACTTCTAGAAGTCTCCTTTTAAAAATTTGAAAGTGTTGGACCTGAAACAATCATTTCCCCCCCATAGAAACCCCATTCATTCAGACTGTATACCTGACACAGTGCAGTGATCACAGATGTTCCTAGTCCCTCACATCATACCATTCAAACCGTAGTGGCGACAGACGTTGCACATCTAGGTGAAAGCCGTGGTGGTTCTTCATATATTTTTTGGGGGGGTTTCTCTTTTGGGCAAATTTTCTCTGAGGACATTATTTAATAGGGAAAAACTCCCCATTTAATATATATACCTGTATTTTGGAAAAGGGACCATAGAGATATATAGAGCTATGCTTGAGTTGCTTGTAAGTCAAAACTGAAGATAAATGAGGTACCAATAACCCAGTAGGGACTAGGAAAGGATGAGACTTGAGAATGATAAATAGGCCCTAGGAAGAGGTCAAAGGAGCTGAACTGCATTTTATGGTGTCAACAACAGAAAAGCCTGCTGTTTGGACAGGCATGTGTTCCCTGGATTAGCTGGGGAGGGGGGTCTCACCACCGCAGCCCCCTTACGCTCTGCCTTTGGACTGGCTCAGAAGTGGCTTTGACTGGATGGCTTTTGAAACAATCCTTTCTACACAAAACATCATCATCCCGTTGCTACTCACTGAGGATCCACAGAGAGACAGAGGCCAGTGACGTCCGTCCACCAGCAGAGAAAGCAGGCCGAGTTCACAGGGATTTCCTAATGGCGGGTCTTTCCTTGTCCCCTCAGCTGTCCAGTATCTGCAGAGCAGCAGTGCACGCAGGGGTGGTCCGAAATCACGGCGGCTATGTTGACGTCATGCCCGTGGACAAAAGAAAGGCATACACCGCTTCTTTTCAGAATGGAATCTTCTCAGAAAGGTAAATTTAAAATTACTTGTGTAGTCTATCCTTTTGTGCTCACTTTACAACCAACTCACTTCTGTGTGGGTTGAGAATACGGCTGAGCAGTGTTTCCTTTGCTGATGGCAGCAGTGGGTTTTCCAGGGATGGGAGAGGTGGTAGTACCGGGGGTGCCTGTCTCCTGCAGGCTTACAAAAATCAAAATCAAAATCAAAATCGGATTACAAGTCCGATTTGTTAACTGGTCTTATAATACGGAAATATCTTTCATCTTCTTTTGGATTTGCTAGTTTAAGTTTTTATATGTAATTCTTTCTAGGTGAGCAAGGCACTGATTATTTCTCTAATCCAGTTATCTGACAAAGTATTTGACAATAACAATGAGTCCAATTTTCCCCAGAACCAAATATTCTTTTTGATTGGATGTTGGGTGCCTAGTATGGTATCAATGAACTCCTTCAGGTTATCTCATAGTATCTGGCTCATTAGTGTCATACATTTTGGTGGTTTGAGAAAATTCACATGGCTTACTTTATGAAGTATTAATAAAAGTTGAAAGAACCTATAGCTACTTTTCAAATCACTGTTACTTGTAGAAGTAATTTTAAGTCCCATATATTTTGTATAGGTACAGAAAGATCCCTAGCTTTTAGATATGTAGTGAATTCTTTAAATTGCTAACAGGTTTACATTATAGTAAGGTGCCTTTAAAGGACACCAAAGGGTGTGCCCTGCTGGGTGAGGATTGCCTTCCATGTAATTACTGGGTGATGTCTTCATAAAAAGACAGATTTGTAGCTAGCATCTGTTTTCAGATGAGCCTATATCAAGGTGACTTCTCTACAACCTGGTTTATGGACTCCTTAAGCTGGTGTGATATATAAAGTGGATTCTTGAGTTATAAGATTATGATATGCAGTTTTATAAGTGAAACTGAATGATGTGGTTTCATTTACCTGTCATATTTCCTTTTTTTTAATCCTGACCCTCAGGATATGCTTTATTTATTTATTTATTTTTTAGGGAGGGAAGAAGGGAGGGAGATGAGGGGGAGAGAGAGAGAAACATCGATATGAGAAACATCCATCAGTTGTCTCCCATATGTGCCCTGACCAGGGACTGAACCCACAACCGTTGGTGTATGGGACAATGCTCCAATCAACTGATCCGCTTGGCCAGGGCACCTATCATATTTCTTAAATTTATTTTAAAACAGTAAGATGATAGATAATATTGCCTAAGAAAACTGAGAATAATTATTTTTGAGGATCTGCTATGAATTTTCCAGGTGCTACTGGACACTTAAAGTATATGAGCTCAGCTCCACCAACAGCACTAAAAGGCGATTCTGTCGACCCTAATTTACAGCCCTGTTAACCAAGGCTCAGAAAGGTTAAGTGTTATGCCCAAGGCCATATAACTGGTCAGTCTTAGAGCTCGGGTTCAGGACTAGATCTGTGGGCTCAGAAATCTGCATTTTCCCAGTATAATCACTGTGTACAAAGAAAACACATTTGCCTCTAGATCTTAGTCAGTCTGTGTCCTAGGAATAAAGTGGCTTTCAAGTGGCCATAAGCTTGTGTGAAAAACCTGGCATGTGTGTTTGTGGTGTGTGCACACTCATGATATCCTTTCTTCACTCTAAAATTCTCCCCTTTCTTGTACATGAATAAATACATATAAGGAATTGTACTGTCTCCCTCTTAGCATTTATTGTGCTGTTCTCCAAAGTCTTTTTTATTACTAAGAAAAGGAAACTATGCAAAAATGTAATGACTTCAAAATCGTGCATTTGATTAGAATAAATGATGATTAATGGCATTAGAAATCTCTTTTAAATTTTAGGCATTTAAACAAAAGATACCTTGATATTGCCAAATAAAACATAAGTAATTTAAGAAAGAGTAAAATGTATGATTCTGTATTGCTTTTAACTTGTTTTAAAATACCTCCAAAATGAGATTGAGTGCTGTGTGCGTGTGTTTTCATTTTAATGAAAAAGTTCTTAGGATCTTTCAGATTTGACCATTACATTTTTTTCACTCAGATCTTTCTTGAAACCACAGATGTTAAAAAATATTAATGAGTATGATAGCAATAAAGTTTAAATTTTGTCAGACATGGGAAATGATAATGTTAGGAATTCAGAGTATTGCTTAAATAGCACCATCTTCTTAATTTGCAGCTCATTTTTAACCATGTGAGTCAGGCAGTGAACCTCGATCTCAGTATTGAATAGCAGCATCTTAATATTCCCCCAGTGAAACTGAACTGCAGCTGCTAACTCTCTCTGTTGGAATCAGAGGCGGTTATATATGAAAACATGGTCTGGAACCAGTGAAGTTCTATATAAAATACTATTATTACCACTATGCACCTTAAGTTTCTTTAGTGAACTTGCAACTCAGCATGCAAGATTTGAAGAATTATGTCATCTCCACTCAAGTTTTCCAGTAACTATAAATTACAGAAGCCTAAGACAGGTGACCATCTGGCTTCACAGAGCTGCTTTCTTGACTGTCAGAAGAAAGCATGATTTATTTGAGGGATTATATGCAGAGATGACATCAATACTCTGTTTATATTTTTGCAGTTTACAGAATCCTCCAGGAGGAAAGGCATTCAGAGTATTTGCTGTTGTGTGAAATGGAACCCTTGGAAGAGGAACATAAAGACTATGCCAAACACCGTGTTTCTGAAGTTGTATAAAACTGTAACATTACTGTACAGAAGACTGCAACTACTTTCAGCCCCCCAAAAGGTGCCAAATGCATATAAATCTTGATACACAAAGTCTGTAAAATAAAACATGGGACATTATTAGCTTTGGAAAAAGTAATGGATATGTAATGGTTTTAGAAATCCTGTGTTAAATATTGCTATATTTTCTTAGCAGTTATTTCTACAGTTAATTACATAGTCATGATTGTTCTACATTTTATGTTATATTATATGGTGCTTTGTATATGCCACTAATAAAATGAATCTAAACACTGAATGTGAATGGCCCTCAGACAATCATCTGGTACATTTAAAAACAACAGTGATAAGAATAATAAATCTAAAAATGAAAGAAACCATGTTATTACAATTCCCCAGTTTGATGCTATGCCATTACCTACTCCAACTCATCTCAAATTATTTTCCACTTATTACCTGTACAGTTTTGCTCTTCTGTTAAGTTTAGGCATATAGGATATTAAATCCTGATGCTGTATTTCTTATTTTGTATAAAAAAATTCCTTAATATCCAAATGAATCTGTTATAATGTTTGATTCTCTGGGAATGGCTTTAGTAGTAAATGCAATGAAGTCAGAGTGGTGGTAGGAAACAGTCCTAGTGGTCCTAAACAAAGGGCTAAGCATGGGCAGCCAGAGCTTTCTGTGTACTGTTCACACTGACGTCACATTTTCTTTTGTATCCTGGAAAACACTCCTGCAGGCCAGGAAGTATACTAGCAAAACATTGAACAGAGATGAACTAATGTATTGCATCACCATTGCCACTGATTTTCTTAATGGTACATGGCTGTGTGTATAAATGTTGCCATATTATGGTACCTATAATGGTGATATGTTTGTTTCTATGAAAAATGTATTGTGCTTTGAGACTAAAAATCTGTAAAATGTTAATTTTGGTAATTTTTTTTTAGGCTGGTGAATTTACTCTTTCCCTGTAAACATATTAAAATAATCGTGTTTCAAAGTATTATTTTCAGTCTCCTTTGCATTCTTATTTTGATTTAGGAATCAATTTAAATATCCAAAATTATTATCTTTTAATTAGGGTTATTGATATTACTATAAGTAATATCCTTAGTAACAGAAACCTGCAAAGTCAACCTGACTATTTAGGAATTTGTATGGGAAAGGGGAGGCAACCAGAAGTTTAGAAGCATTATATTAAGGGAAAATTTGGATAAACTAGAAGGAAATAATCTGAAAGATATAAAGTGGTTACAAGAAAATCGACAACACAATAGATGCTCCAGATATTTTTAGAAAGTATGAGGAGGTGTTTAGGGGCAGATAATCGAGATAAATGACCAGCAGAAGTCAGGGGAAGCAGGAAAGGTGAGTAAAACAGGAAGGAAAGAGGAGGGGCTCATGTGCACAGCTGTTCAAGAGCAAACTGCGAAGAAACAGATATCATGGTCCATTATCAAGTATCGGCCTGAATTAAATGGTTCAAAATATAGGTAATCAAAACTTAAGCAGTTCTATAGTAACATTTTCAAAATTTAAAATAAATTTTGTGGGAACATTTCCCCCCCCAAATGATGCATTACACCTCTTTAAATAGCTTGATTGAAATGTAAACTTAGGTCAGTCAGATTCATCTGTTTCTCACCTCCCAGTAGAGAAGCCCCATCAGTTCAGTTAGGATCCTAGTATCGTCCCTCGTTCACAGAGTCATCATTGATGTCCCATACTATTTATTTTATTTTATTAATTTTTAAATTATTAAGTTTTATCGTTGAGAGTATTCCAGATGTCCCTTTTTACCCCTTGCCCCGCACCCCCTGGCCCCAGTCCCGTACCATTTCAGTGTCTCCACTGGAGCCTTCTCATTTTGTTCATCTCCATTCCTTTTCAACGCATCCTTAATTTTTTCACTGGAATCACTCTCTTCTGTAAGTGGTCATTATTTAAGAAAACCAAACCATCTTATAAAAGCATTTAAAGACCTCTGTAGTCTTGTTCCATACTGCTTTTCTATGCTCTTCTACACAAGGCATGGCCGTGAGTGAGCTACTCAACTCAACTTTCAATGCTTCAGTGACCTCACCTGAAAAATGGAATAATGTCTCATAGGGATTGCTCTAAGAATTTACTGAGATTTTATATATAATGTACTTAAAAAAACATCAAACACAAAGTGTGTGGACAATATATGTTAGTTTTTATTACTATCATTATAATCATTTTGTTGTATTACCTTGGGGGAACTATGCCTCTATTATACTACACTGCTTATCCTTCAGCACTTAACTAAACCTGAAGTCCTCCAGGAATTCCCCTGTAACTACGCTGGTAATAATTACACAATGCTCCTTAATATGCCCTTTTAAATTGACCATTATTAGTTTTCTTTAATCCTCACCCAAGGACATGTTTATTGATTTTTTTAAAGAGAGGAAGGGGGGGTAGAGAGAGAGAGAAAGAGAAGCATCAATGTAAGAGAGAAATACTGATTGGTTGCGTCTCTTTAGCTCCCCAACCAAGGACTGAACCCACAACCTAGGTATGTTCCCTTTCCGGGAATTGAACCCCGCAACCTTTTGGTGAATGGGATGATGCTCCAACCAACTGAGGAACACCAGCCAGGGCTGACCATATAATTTTTAAAATTTTGTGTTGTATTATGTTTAGTTCCTTAAACTTAAGGATAAGCTTCATGAAAATAGGAATACTCTTTATCAATCTCTTTAGCCCAGAGACACAGTGATTTTTCTGTCTGCATGTGGATCAATATTACTAAATGAATATTCAATAATCCCTAATTTTATTTATTCTTAATGACATAGGTCAATATTATTGCATACTATCACAGCAAAAGATACATACTACAGCTAATGAAAGTAGTTTATTGATAAACATTCTAAATGTGTACTTAAAATGAGGTCAATGCTTATAAAATAGTATTAACATCATTAATTTATTTTTCAAAGTTTACCAGACCACATTTTAATTATTTCTTTAACGTTTTGTATATAGTAAAAGCAATCTGTGCATTTCAAGCAAAGCAGAATTCTCTAAAACATTTTCTCTCCTAAACTGTTAGATAATTGGTATAATGTGTGCTTTTCTATTCAAGATTGTATTTTGAAATCTTGAATGTTTCTAGCATTTCTAATATTTTTAAAATAAATGTAAATTCTTTTGAAGAGCATGGTGGGCTAAGCAAAGAAACAGAGCTATCCTTTGCAAACATAACCAACTTCAAATTTGGGATTTAAGCTAATTTACTGCACAAAGAATTACATTGTTTAAATTAATTTAAAATACTTATCTGAGGTGATACTTCAACCCTGGCACCATAATATTCAGGAGCTGAAGAAATAGTTTAGCCAAATAATCTGATCCTCTTTCACTACTTTGTTAGAATTAAAAGATAAATTATACCAGTCTAGGATTTTTAAAAGGCAGGCACTCTTTAGAGATCTGTAATTATGCTTAGCAATTAGATACTCTTTTCCTCTATTCATCCAATCCCTATGTCATGTGCCACAACATGTAAAAACAATGCCAATAAGCAAACATCTTTGCACTAGACCATTAAATTATGAAAATAAATTTTTCAATGATTACTTAAAAACTCTAATTAAAAACATAATTGTCAATTACATTTATGACTATGCTGCTGCTGATGAAAAGCAGACGGCCTGTACAAGGCTGTACTTCACAAACTCAGTTTTAAGAAAGAATATGTATAAAAATTAAAGTGGAGGTTAAAAGTAAATATTTAAAATGCTAGAAGTGATTAAAATAATATTAGAAATGTAAAATCTCAACCTGATGGAACGCTGAACTTACCCTAAAACAAATTTTATTTTAAAAATCCATATGAGAATGACTTGGTTAGGAAAATATGAGAAAAAACACAAATAAATGAACAGCCCTTCCTGAAATTTTCTGTTAATTCATTCCAAAAATACCGAGTTCCTACAATTTGCTGATGGACTGGCTGATCACTGTACATATACTTATAACCAAAAATGCCCTCAGTAAATTAGACTCTAGTAAACACGACAGATATTAAATAATCACAGAAATAATATGGTTACAAACCATGAAGATATGGTGGGAGTATTCAAAAGTGGGACCTGACCTAGTTGGGGAGAGGAATGATGACTTTACTATGGAACTGACATGAAAGCTTAGACCTTAGGGATGCGGAGGAGTAACTGCAAAGGGCTGGAACTCAAGAGATGCCCAGATCGAATAATACTATGACTTGGCACATGTTAATATGCTCAGAAGACACTCAGGTATTTAGAGTTTGAGCAGGGGAGCAAAAGAATTGAATAGATCCTATAACAGTACCAATCTTAGGGTTTCATTACATTTTAAAATAGAGTATTATGCTAAGTGAAACGAGTCAGTCAGAGAACGACAAATACCATATGATTTCACTTATATGTGGAATCTAATGAACAAAATAAACAAACAAAATAGAAACAGACTAATTCAGAGAACAGACTGACAACTATCAGAGAGGAGAGGGTTTGGGGGGCTGGGTGAAAAAGGTGAAGGGATTAAGCAAAAACAACAACAACAACAACAAACCAGATACAGACAACAGTACTGCCGGAGGAAGAGGGGGTTTGGGGAGGTTGAAGAGGGTGAAGGGGGAATAAATGGTGAAGGACGGAGACTTGATTTTGGGTGGTGAGCACACTATGCAATACACAGATGATATATGATAGATTTGTACACTTAAAACCTGTATCATTTCATTAACCAATGTCACCCCAATAAATTCAATAAAAAATAAAGTGTTTAATATTCATGGGATCTAAAGAGTTTGATTCTTATATAACAAACATGTCTAAAGCATGGATTACAGATGATTGTATGAGAGAGGGGAGTGGGGAAGGCATACACTGAGCACCCAACTGCTTTGCATTTCATATGTATTATTCAATTCTCATAACAAACCTGTGAGACAAGATTACTTTTACAAATTTATGTATTAGAATGCAGATTCTAAAAAGTTAAGCAACATCATCTAGGGTCTTGAGTTTGAGAAATGTAATTCAAGTCTCCATTTATCTAATTCCAAAGCCCATTCATGCTCTTGCTACTAGATCACCCCTGCTAGACATTTCCATGGAGACCAAAGAACTTCACTAATTTCTCCCACACCGGGTTCAGAAGTACTACTGCAGAACATTTTATAATCCTTAACTATGCCAACAATTTGTTAGATGTGGGAAAATCTGCAGAAGAGGAATTAGGGCTTTAGTTTTCTTTAGAAGTGGCCTATAAGATAAAGAAGAACACTGGTTCAGGGAACGCCAGAAAAAAAACGACGTTTATGTCAAATCTAATGAACAAAATAAACTCAAGAACAAAATAGATCCAGAGACATTGAAGCAGATTGATGAATTTCAGAGGGATGGGTGTGTGTGTGTATGGAGATTAACCAAAGAATTTATGTGCATATATGCATAACCCAAGGACAGACAATAGTGTGATGAAGGCCTGGGGAGGGGTCAAGATTCACGTGGAGGGGGTCAATGAGGGAATAAAAGGGAATATCTGTAATACTTGCAACCATAAAAATAAATTGAAACAAAATGAGGTTTATGTTCCATAAATTTTGAACCAGTAGACTACTTTTACAAGACAATAGACTAAATACTTCACATCCCCCAATTCATTAAAAGGATAATAAAGGGGGAAGAAAAATAATATACTCATAAAAGCATGAATATTCTGAAAATGGATGGCAGTTGGAATCATAGTGATGATTGATTCAGAGCAGAGGTCAGAGCCTGTACAAGAGAAGGCAGCAGTTGACTAGAGGGCTCTTCTTAAAGGCAGAGCCATAAACCAGTGATTGAAGTGAGCTTTGTTATTTCCATTCAGTTGGCTTCCCCAATTTCATTCTTTACTCTCTAACCCCAACCTACCACATGCTCTCAGAGAATGACTCCAACTGATCAACATTTCACCACACACAAAGAACTTTAAGTCAGATACTTGTATTTCAGGAAACAGGTTGACAATAAGAGATATCTGTTAATCAAACCAGTTCTGCAAACTTATATATGAACAGACAAAGGGATCATATGCACAGATAAGCAAATATCACATCAACTGACACCAGAATAAGCAGACATTTCAGAGAAAAGAAGAGTACCTCTAAAAATATTATAACTAATACCTTCAAGGGGAGTTTAAAAGATACTATACCCATAAAACAAGGGTAGCACAGAAAAGAAACAGAACAAGAAAAGTGCCAGGTCTCAGAAGAGATTAGAACACCTGAGTTACCTACTGAACTCCGGGAAAGAAGGAAGACATGTTTCAAAGTTGCCATGTGGTCTAAAAGTAGGAATTTTCAGAGATGTATAGAAATGGAAAACATAACAGGAAATTTGTTAAGAGATAATTTTAGCTATTCAACATGTGTGTAGTGCTATCTCATTGTAGTTTTACTTTGCATTTACTGATGATTAATACCGGTGAGCATCTTTTCATGTATCATTTGTGTATCTAATCTGTGAAGTGTCATTCAAATATTTTGTCCATTTTAAAATTAGACTGGTTGTCTTTTTATTATTGATTTATAATAGTAAAAGTTTTTAAAATATGTTTTTAACTAGGCCTTTGTCCTATACATACATATATACATACATGTTTGTATATACATATTTCAAAATTAAGTCTATGTTCCATTTGAGTTAATTTTTATGCATTGTATGAGGTAAGAGTGGAAGTTAATTTTTTCCATATGGATATCTAATTTTCCAAGCACCATTGTGGAAAAAACTCTCCTTTCCCACTGAATTATCATGATAACTCTGTTACAAATCAATTGATCATATATATGTGGATCTATTTCTGAACACTTTATCCCAGTAATGTCAACAGAAATTTAACTTATAAATAATATACTTATATATACTTATATAACTATAATAGATATAATATATAATTATTAAATAATTTCTATTAGTTGGTAATGTATACAATTATTAAATATACTTATGTTTATATAAATTATATAAGCTATATAATTTAATGTCCTTTTTAAAGTTTATAAATTTACAAGATCACTTATAATGTCTTAAGTTTTCTAATAACCACAATAGAAGAAAAATGATGAATTTTATTTTAATAATACCTTTAACAAGCCTGGCCCGGGGTGGCTCAGTGGTTGAGCGTCGACCTAGGATCCAGGCGATCGGCGTTGGATTCCCAGTCAGGGCATATGCCCAGTTGTGGGCTTGATCTCCAGTCGGGGCCGTGCAGGAGGTAGCTGATCAAGGACTCTCTCAACACTGATGTTTCTATCTCTCTTTGTCTCTCCCCTTTCCTCTCTCTGAAATCAATAAAGAAATATTTAAAAAATATATATATATATATATAATATCTTTAACCAAATGTATCAAAACTATCATTTCCATGTGTAATCTAAATAAAAATATCAGGAGACTATTTTATTTGTTATTAATATTACCACTTCAGGGTTATGATAATACTTAAATTATAGATTTTCAGTCATCTGATTACTTTTTTCGGTTCATTCAAAATTTATTATTACAGGTGTTCTTTAAAAGTCTTTATTTGGCTTTCATTTTTGAGAAGTATTTTCATGGGATATGTAATTCTTTGTTGGCAAGTTATTTGCTTTTAGCATTTTAAAGATGTCATTTTATTGACTTCCAACTTACGTTATTTTCTGAAGAGACCTTTGCCATCATTCTATCGGTATTCATCTCTACATAGTTCTTTCTTTGGCAGTTTCTAGTATTTTCTCTTTATCACTAGATAGAGATCGTCTAGCCTCATGCTAAGGTATAGTCTATCTGGATTCTCTATCACGTGTTCCCAGTGATACGGGAATCTCCACTCCAGTTAATCAGAGCTTGATTATTTCCTGAGCTCTGGAAATGGTTCAATTTATTCTCAGACTGCTCTTTTTCAGTGTCTTGGAAGTTTACTTTATGTGAATAGGTTGGTGTCAAGCGAACACTGAAAGTGACCCTGTGAAAATTTCTGAACCTGGGCGAGCCCTGCAGGTCATTTTCCTGGGGCCGGCGGTTCCCACCGCACTCGCGTGGAGCGTGGCGTGGGGAAGGTCCTCTGGGCAGACCCCGTGGCCTGTGCAGGTAGGACACCCAGGCCTCCGTGGGAGGCGGCTCTCGGAGGAGTCTCAACCAGCGGACCTCCCGACAAGGCTCCAGAGAGCAGGACTACAGAGGGCCCCTCAGATCTGCCTTCAGGAAACAGGCGTGTCTGCTTGTACAGGGCTGGGCCTCGGCATCACGGTGTGTCCCCCAGAAGCCCCTGCCTCAGGCCCCACTCATCCTACGAGGCCCTGACCCAGGACAGGCTGCGGGGAGCCTGGACGCAGAGTGTCCCTGAAAGCTGCTCCCCCACCTGCTCCCAGGCACCAGGCCCTCTCCCAGCTGCAAACCTCCCTGGGAAGAGCCGTTCCCCAGTCCCCACGGACGCAGACGCGAAGGTGATTACCGTCATACCCCGTCGGGTCCTGCCGACCTAATGGAACTCCGGCTCTGGGGTCTCCCATCCCACGTGGCTCTCTGGTCAGCCCAGGAATGGCTTCCGAGTTCTCACGAGATTCAGCTCGGAGCTCCCGCGAGATCTGGCTTCAGGGGAAGCAGCAAGGCTGTTCTGCAGCAGGAGGAGCGTGCAGCATTCTGGGGTATCCCGGAGATGTCCCCACACGTGGCCAGGCCTGTGCCTACACGGTTCAGATCCCGGATGACCCCAGGGAGCCTGGATGCCGCAACGGCAGGACACGCATGCGCAGCTCAGCAGGTCCCTCCAGCCGCGCCTGCGCTGTGGTGTCCAGGAGGTGGAGGCCCGTGCGAACAGGTGCAGACCCGGCCCGTGGGCCATCTCCGGGGGCAGGCGGTTCCCTCGCTGCGCTGCTGATGCGCAGTGGGGAGGTCGTTTGAACCCTCCCCTTTATGGCCGGTGCAGGGAAGACACCCAGGGTCTCTGTGGGGTTCAGCTCGCAGCGGACGCCCCAACACTGCCCTGGATGGCAGGACCAAGGAGACCTGGCCTTAGGGCTACAGGCACCTTTCCAATGGGCCAGCTGGACTTGGCACCACGGTGTGTGCCCCTGAAGTCCCAGCCTGTCCCTCCCCTGACCACACCCGGCTGGGCGGCATGCTGGATCTTGCAGGAAGAAAAATGAGCCAAGCCCCGTTATTTGCACTTAGCTGAGAGGTGGGTGTTCATTTATAGCTGTTAAATCCAAATAACCTTTATTTTAACTTAAAGAGTTCCACCATAAGTCCTTAATTGACTTCAATTATCATATAGAAGAGGAAGAAAAGACTTGGAGACTGTCTTTACGGTTTAATAATAAGACATTTGCTTCTACTTGGCTTATTGCTCTGGCACTGCTAAGATGTTCAATGGAAGGAAATAATTATGATAATATTATCCAGAGCAGATGTGCTGGAAATTGTCCCATAACTTTGATTTGGTTTTAATCAACAAAACAGAACAAAATCTTAGGCTTCTTTGAGAACTATGGTTGAACAGCTTCTGCCTATTTTGTGTGTGAGATTATGCATGTGTATAAATTTACATTTTTCACAGATTGATGGTGTGTTAGATAAATGTTCATCTAACTACCATTCATTCTGTCAGTTTGCAGATGGAAAAAATGGAATATGCATTGACTTTGCCAAAGTCCCAAAGAGCTGTGACTAATTTTGAATAAGTTCCTCAGATGTCCAATAATATTTTGTTTCCCCGAGAAAAAACCAGAATAAGAACACAAACCAAATGGTAGGAGTCCTGTTGCCTAAATACTTTGATACATCTCACAAACTTCAGACAGTATCAGACGCTCATGATTATATTGCGGACACTGTACACATGTGAGCACCATGCTAACAGAAATAAACCGAAGTAGGTAGTTTAATGTGTTAATTTAGAAGCATGTTTGTTTGTTGCATCAGAACTTATTTTTTTAAAAGTAGAAAAAATCTTCACAACATATACCCTCTAAGACATTAAAAAGGTACCAGACAACTGGTGTTTTTGTGTGAAATACTCAAAAGCCTATCAAATGCTTTTAAAAATAGTACTGATAATAGCCATTTTCATATAGTGCTTATTTTTGTACCAGCCACTGTCTAAGCAGTTTATACATGAACTCACACAATCCATACTATAATCCAGTGAGCAAAGTACTGTTGTTATTGTTTTTGTTCTATAGATGATAAGAGGAGTTCAGTAACTTCCTCAGAATCACCCAGAAAATAATATTGGAGCCAGCATTTGAACTCTTAAAATATGACTCTATATTCTTTGCTGTTATTATTTCCCCTTCCACAGCCAGCATCTTTTTTATTTGATATATAGGGAGTCTAATCTCTGTATGCACATATACTTTTCAGAATGGATACAAAGTACGCAGATATTTTTGCCGAAAGCAAATGCCCATAAGAAGTCATAGATGCCGAGGAGCTTCAAATAACCAGACAGACAAGGTCCTCACCTGGCTGCTAAGAGACCTCACTTAGAACAGGTAAGTCCCCTACGACAAACCCTGCCATTTGGTTATATTTCCTGTCTTCCCCACACCTCAGCCTCTCATCAGTCTCAGTTGTGAGGGACATCCCCCATGCAAATCTGTCGAAGCGTTGCCCAGGGAAGCTGTATGTGCTCCTGCCATCTTGTGCTTATATATTTTTCCTTGATCAGTTCTGAAATTGCTTGTGCCCCCTACACTTGGTATATATTTTCCATTTGCTCTTCTGTTTTCTATTTCTTTATTCCTCCTCTTTTGACTTCTTTGGATGAATCGTGTTTATTTAATTATTCCATTTTTTCCTTCTCTATTAACTTTTTCACTTTGTATTCTTTTAGTTTTCCTACAGTGGTAATTTCTAGAAACTGTACTATGCATTTTTAACACATGACTGTCCATCTTAAAGAGCACATTTGTCACTTCTCAGTGCAAGCACCTTCCAGCAGTTTAACTCCATTTACCCCATTCCTGCTTTTTGTGCTCCAGTGTTGTCATAATTTTATTTCTACTTTTGTGATCTGCCTTCCAAGCCAGTATCATTCATTGAAGTAGTCGATTTTCATGTATATTTACCTTTTCCAGTGTGTGTCTTTACTTCTGAAGTTCTGTGTTTCCATATAGTGTCATATTATTTAATACGGGGAACTATCTTATCATATCCAGGAGTGCAGGCCTGCTGATCGTGTATTTGGTCTACTTTTGTTTATCTGGTAGATCTTGATTTCCCCTTTATTTTTGAAGGATATTTTGCTAAAGAGAGATTTAGGTGAATTGTCTTTTCTTTTTGATCACTTTCAAGATATTCCATTGTCTTCTGCCTTCCATTGTAATGATGACCATTAAGGTGTAAGTTTTGTTCTTGCTCTTTTGAAAGCAAAGTGTGATTTTCTTTGGCTGTGCTTAAAACTTTCTCTTTATTTCTTGTCAGCCTGATTGATACCTAACTGGTATATAAAATACATAAATCACCTGTAGATTTCTTTTTTTTATTATTTGATTTTTTTTCTTTTCTTTTTGCATGCCTCATATGTTTGGATTGGATGAAAAATGTAGAAATTCTAAATGATGTTATCTTCCTCCAGGTGGGCTAAATTTTCTTTTGGAAAACAGCCAGGGCACTAATGGCTCACCTGGTCCCATTAAGACTTGCTTTTAATCGTTCTTATGACTACTTAGTTTAGTTTTGTCCTTATTTCCAAGGTGTGACCTTTACTATTAGATCATAGCCCTTCTGGGGTCTCAATTTAAAGCCTTGAGTACTTACCAAAGCCACCCCACCTTGGCAAGGATGAACTCTACCTTTCTCTCAACACCCTGCGGCTGCTGCCATCTCTGATTTAGCGCTCTAAACTCCCAGATGCTGTTTCTACTAAGTTTTTTAATTTTTTTGAGTCCTTCCTGTAAGTGCAGCTTAGGATAGAAGTCAGTTGATGATTTAGGGGAGAGATCTACACTAATTTTTGAAATCCATCTCTGACGTTTCCTCCTTTCCCGGTGTTTGCCCACTATGGCAGCCCTGAGATCTGGCCTCAGCCTTCTCTCACAGCGAGACATACACTGCCTGCTTGTGCTTTATTTCCCTTGTCTGATATTTGGAAAATGACTTCAGCGAAGTCTTTTCTTCCAGCAAGAATGTGAATCTCACATTACATACTTCCCTTCTCTCGTGGATTTTACCCCTTCAAGCCCTGCCTATATTGGATGCTTTCCAAAACTTTTAAATCCATGTTTTATATTTTTTTCCATCTTTTCAGTTGTTTTATGCTAGAGGGTTAGTTTCAAATAAGATATTTTACTATGGCTCGAACCAGAAGGCTACAGATGTCTATTTTTATAAACTATATTTTACTCAGAGAAGGTAATGCAACCTATGGTAACAATTTTAATATTTCAGAAATTAAAAAGATATATGATGAAAAGTATATTACCTTGACCCTCAGTTATTCTTTATAAATTCAGCTAAGCTGTATGTGCATTTACAATCACAGACACGCATGTATTTGTATGTCCTTGTGAGTTTGTGCATACATGAGTATGAACTCTTAACCTTATGCCACTCTATCTAATAAAAAATTAACACTTCCTTATTAATTTAGAACACTTTCACCATTCATTTTCTTATTTTAAATTTTGTATTTGTATTTTGTTAAATTTATCACATCTTTTCCTTAATGATTTCTGAATTTTGTGGCATCTTGCTTAGAAGGCCGTTCTTATTTCTAGCATATGTTTAAAAAAATCTTCAATATTTTCTTAAAGCCCTTTAAGATTTTCATTTATTATGTTTAAATGTTGGATTAATCAAAAATTTATTTTGGCATAAAGACTGAGGAAAGAGAAGTCTAACTATATTTTTCCAAATGGCTATCCATTTTTTTAGTACTGTTTTTTGAGTAATTCATCTTTCCTACATAAATTTGAAAATGATGCTGTATTTGAACTAAATTTTTATAAATATTTGATATGATTATTGGCTCTATTTTCTGATCTATTGACCTATCTATAAACCAGTACTAGCATGTTCTGTTAATTTGCTTTGTAATATATTTCAACATTTGGTGTGGCTTACTACTCATGTTTTTAAAAAAATTTCCAGCTAGTCTCACATGTTTTGATAAGAACTGTAAAAATTCATTATTTTGTCTTCTAAGTATTCCGGTTTGAGAAACACAGTATTGTATCGGATACCCTATGCTTTTGCTTTTAGTTATAATTACAGTTCCTGCAACCATAATTCCTGCACATTTTATTAAAGTGCACCAATGATATCTCTTGAGCCTATGACTCCGGTCATGTGTCATATGCACTCCATGGTGTGCTGATATGTTCCTACTCCCCCTGGACATATGCTTGGCACCAGGCAGTCCCTCCGGGGTGGGGTGGGGGGCGTCATCCTTTTCTCTGTTTCTTTTACAAAATTAACCCTAGTCTAAGTAGGACTTAGATGACATAAATGTGTGAAACATATCTCATAGGAGTTCTTGATATATACAGGCAGCACGTTGTAGTCAATACCAAAAGGAATAACAAAGTATTTCAACATTGATTTGTGCAATATTCTTAGTTCTTAGCTATCATTTTATCTCTTAAAGATATTTCTTGCATATTTGAAAGGATATTTGAAAAACACGTTTACGCATGTCAGTAATCTCCAATATGTGTTTCAGTATTGGGCTGTGCAATGACTTAATGTTCTCACTTAGTTCTTAGCTCATTTTATCTGCTACATATATTCATTGCATTGTTGTAAATAGAATTTCTTCATACAATGATGAATAACCACAAATTTGAAAACTTTGCTGCTCACATCTTTTAAATTATGATTCCAGCCTATATTTTATGAAAGCAATAAATACTATAAAACTCATTTAATATTAACAGTAGTTTCTTTTACATGTTTTAATAGATGAAAGTTTGTTATTCTGATGAGAATGTCACAGAATGATTCCTGAAATTCCAGTAGTGTCTTACAACTTATAAACTTTTATCACATATAGTATTTAATTTGATTTTGACAGAAACTTCATGAAGTAGATGTTTGTTTTTCCAATTTGCAACTGAGAAAAGCAAAATGCAGAGTGATTTTAGACTCACCCTCTACTCACTGTACTTCCAAATGATTTGAAAATAAAATTAAACATGCTTGCTTTAAGTGATTGTTATTAATTTGTTTATTTAAAAGTTTATTAAAAACCTAGGGAGCATATTCAGAACTACTCTCTGAATTTATCAAAATAGTGAAATTATTGAAATAGTGACATACAAATTTTATTTTGCCTTTTACTGATATAAGAATATTTTACTATCACAGGAGGTTCAAATATATCACGTTTTCCTCAATCTGAAGCCTATAATATTTTTTTCACCAGAAGAATAAACCATCAATAATCACAAAGACACAGAAAAGTATTATAATCAGACATTTTGAAAAATGATTGAAGACAGAGGACTCTTGGTGTATTTGTTTTTTGAGAGTATACAGATTTATATTAGAGACTATTTTAAGTACCCACCTATGCTTGGAGGATGATCATCCTTTCAATTGGTTGATGCCAAACTGAAACACAGAGCTTCTACCTACACCACATAGGTTGGGCATACACTTGGGATCAAGTCAGTGAGTCATCAGATTTTGCTTACAACAAGCTAAGTAAGAGTTGAGAGACTTTACAGTTTCAGGTCATTGGGGGAATGCAAGATCTGGAAGATCCAAAAACTAATGGGAATAACTTTTGGTTGGTAAATTCGGCTGGAGTCTGGAAACCTAAAGTTAATAAAGCAAGGCAAACATAATAGAACAGTGGAAACAGTGAGGATGCAGAAGAGATTAAGAATCTGGATAGGTTTACCTATTGGTGAGGTCCAAGATAAATGAATGTATGGTGCAGGAGCCCTGGAGGCTTGTGTAGGTTAGATACCACAGAGGTAAGTGTGTTAATGTATATATTGTGTCCATAACTCTAGAAGAGTTTATCACTGTTCTTTCTTGTTGAATAGTGTAATCAGTCATGGCAAAGCAAGATCATTTTGAATGTATTACAGCCTTTATGCAGCTTGTTGCATTATAAATCAGGGTTTGGTTGACTATTGCTAAAGTTTAATCATTTAAAAATAATTTTTATTCATAGGATAGTGTCCATAAATACTTGCACATTTTTGGTTTATGTATAAGAATACACATACACAGTATATGCATATTAAGATCCATTTATGTATCATCACAAGACAAATAATATATGTCTTATAATATGCGTATGCATTATTTCTTTTTATCTGCACATACTCTGTTTCTTCAAAATACCATAAGTGTTAAAATTATGGTTTTTGGCCTGGTATTACAGTAAATGTGAGTGTTTTGTAAACATCTGAAAACCTGACTTTGAATAGGAAATCTTTTATTTGCTTTTTACCAAAAAGCATTAATAACCATAAACTTTATTGCATATGCAGAATTGTCATTTATATAACACAACTTGTTTAAACCACTTAAACATATTCCTTATACCAACTGAAGAAATACAACAATCCTGAAAGGAAAAAGGAAATGTTCCTTTACAGTGAAAAAAAAATTAGACCAACCCACAGATAATTTCTGCTGATTCTAATGGCTCTTCCCCAGCTCTCTGGTGAATATGACGTTGTGTTTGACAGTAGTCTCCAGTGTAGCACTGCCAGAGAAAGCCAGCCTGGGCACGCACCGGCCAAGTATTCTTCCACGTCCTCACACGCTGAGTAAATCTTTGCTTACTGGCAGCCTTGCCCACTGGTTGGAGCCCTTGCCTGGAAAGGAGAAACAGATATAGATGTGAAAACTTGGGCTAGGGTGAAAGAGGAGAAATGGAAAAGTTCAGGAAAAAACAAGGGGACAGGATTTGAGAATTCTTTTCCATAAAAATGAAAATTTTTAGAATGACGAATCGAAGTGAGAAATGCTCTTATGTAACTCATAATCATGTAACCATTGCTTCCTCGGATTGTTAAAACACCATAGACTGAAAAAAAGTGTTCAGATAAAAGTATTGTTAAAGAACAAAATTCAACCAAGTACAGACTTACGTCCACACAAAAACCCATACATGGATGTTTATAGCAGATTTATTAATAATTGCCCGAACTTGGAAGCAACCAAGATGTCCTTCATTCACTGAATGGGCAAGTAAACCGTGATACATCCAGACAAGGAAACATTATTCAGTGCTAACAAATCAGTAAGAAAAGCATAACTTATTTAGAGGGTGTTGGGAGAACTGGTTTATGATATGAAAGTTTAAAAGTGCATCACATCCTAACTTAACATTCACAGATGAATGTAGATTAATGTCTGATGTCCTAAATATGGGAAGTAAAATATTGAAGGTAAGAAAACTAAAGGAGAGAGCATATCTTTGTGACCAAAAGGGAAAAGGATCTCTTAAAACTTAAAAATCACAAACCAAATGGATTATTTTAATCATTGTTAGGTGGGCCGGGTACAGAAACCCAGGTACAGAATTTAGGGTACAGAGACTCATCAGAGCAGGAAGCCCCGGATGCCTAGCAAGGGGCAAACCTGGGAAAACAAGAACCTTGTCCCCAGGGCAACCTGTGCTCCCCAGCATATCCCTGGTCATGCAGTTTAGACCCCTGAGAGTTTCCTCCTTAAAGACAACATCTAGGCCTCAGTTGTACTTCAGCTCCAGGCCCAGAAAAGCAGGGAAACCAGACAAGTGGTGCCACAGCTGACTCAGGCGACACACATTGACTAGTGACCCCCTGCCCTGGCACCGACCAATCAGTGGATACCCCGACCCTGAAAGAGCACACCTGGAAAGCTGATGAATATTCTATTGAGACACTCCCCTGAGATCTCCCCTAAGATTTCCACCTGCAAGAAAGAGAGAAATATGCTCAGGACAAAGGACCCAGCGTGTGCTCCTCCACCCCCCCAGGGAAGCGTGCCAATGCCATCTCCATCCCTCTTAGGTGCCCCCACGAAACTTTGCAACCAGGGGAGCAATGCGCAGTGGCAGCTCATCCCAGGTTTACCCCCTAAACCTGTCTCTAAGGTCTCAGAACCTGTCTCCAAGGCCCCTTTCTCTCTCTGACTGCTCAGTGAGCCAAAGCAGCCTGGCCTAGGCTCTCCTGTTGCTTCTTCTATGACCTTCCTTGTTTCACTGTCCCAAGGATATTTTTGCTGCCATCATGCACCCAGTACCCTTTGGCTCAGTGCTGTGTAGCCCTTCCCTTTGGATATTCCCATCCCTTTTTAATAAACTAAATTTTTCTTTATTCACCCGTCTGAGATGGCTGTTTAGCCTTCCTACTGACCATTAACCTTTCAATCATGCCCAAATTAAAAATTTTTGTTTAACAAGGAATTCCATAGAAAAAGATTAATAATTAGGATTGGAGAAATTA
Source organism: Miniopterus schreibersii (assembly GCF_964146895.1). Taxonomy (NCBI): domain Eukaryota; kingdom Metazoa; phylum Chordata; class Mammalia; order Chiroptera; family Miniopteridae; genus Miniopterus; species Miniopterus schreibersii. The sequence continues at coordinate 29,152,253 of NC_138117.1, forward strand.
TTTTTAATGTCTACGATCTATACAAAATTAATATTTAAAATAGGCAAGAATCCCTATAAAAAATTATTTAAAATGCAACAATCCCAGGGGAAAAACAGACAAAAGATCAAGAGAATTTACAGAAGAGGAAATCCTAAAGGCCAACAGAAATATGAAGACACACTCCAATTCGTAAGTGACAAATACATATTATAAGAAACAGAAATAAAACTAGAAAATGATGAGTGTAGCCAGGAGGGGGGTATGGACCTCTGCTGGTGCAAAGATTGACTTGCAGCCTTTCTGTAGAGCAATCTGGCAGTGCTCAGTCAAAATACGTATGTGTTACCCTACCTGTACATTCTTCATGACAGATTTCTACTTGCCGCTAGAGTTGGGATGTTGATTGTCTTAACTTGATACAGTTTATGAATTAAGAAACATTGCATGTTTACTGTTGTGTGTTTACTCACCTCCTCTTTACTTTTTTCTTTCTTTTCCTTTCTTTCTGTTCTGCCTAACCACAATAAGACATGCAACTTCTGCATGTGTTTATTTTGCATTAATGTGTCAACTGATGGTTACTGGTGCAATTCAATGCCAGCAGGAATCCAGAATTTGGGGTGCAGTGAAGAAGGAAACTTTATTCACGCAAATAGCTCCACTGTGATACAGCAGGGCTGTGGGAACAGCGGGGCTTTGAGGTGGCCCTGTGGGGAGGAGGTCCTGGGAAAGGCTCACGCTGGTGAGCTCCTCTCTGGCTAGACAACTCTGCTCTGTCCTGCTCCGCCTACTCTGTTCCATGCCAGTCTGTTCCACTCTGCCCTGCCCCCTCTGCCTTCTCTGCTCTGCTCTGGTCTGGGGAGAGAGACATCTTCATTGTTTCAGCTTCATCAGAGGAAATGCAGTCGCCAGTCTTTGGTGCAAAGGGAAAATGAGCTCTGCAAGCCAGAGGAGAGCTAACTTGTATAGACAGAGGGCCTTGCCCTGGTCCATTATTGGTCTGTCTTATGCAAATGAGGACTCCAAATCCTTTTATTGGTCCAAAAAGCAGTGTCCTGATTGGTCAGAATGGACCTGCTTTAATTGGTCAGTGAAGACACTAATGGGGGCTGTAGCATGGTAGCTTCCATTGGGTGGGGAAATTGTCAGTCCTACTCATTGAAATACAGTCCCAGGAACTCCTTTCATTAGGACTGGCTCAGAGGGCAGGAGCTCAGCGCCAGGCTTCTCCTTGAACTGCAATTTGCGTAAGAGGCCCCTGATTAGAAATAGCTGCTAGGCTTTGTTTTGTAAATTTGAGTCCAGTTAGCTACCTGGAGCCCTTCTTGGTGCTAACTCTTTCTCAGGGTCCACAAACGGAGAACGAATGTTAAATATTTGTTGGAAGAATATTATAAGTTTGTTCTGGCAAACCTGGTCAGTGGTAACATGACCTTGTTGATTGGATTCAGATGAAATAAAACTTTTTTTAAGGTAATTTACATCATATGGAAGCTATTTTCAAAATAAGAGGCCACAAAATTTCAGTTTCTCTTTTGATTCAATGTATGGAACTGTTAAGAAGCTACAACTTTAGAGGTTGTTTTTATACGAAAAGTAAGTATAAATGAGCAGAGTAGATTACGTTTTTAGATTTTTGCATCATGTCAACTTATAATCACTATAACTAGAAATCATATAGTCTTTCAATGAGAAAAATATAGTGCCTGAGACAATATCAGTGCCACTTTCACTTATAGTGGGTGGCCTCTAGGGAAGTAGTTCTGCCCTCCTTCATTCAAGGACCAGGACATATGCTGTGTTCTTGTTGTTTAGCTCTTTTCTGGGATGACTCCCCATCTGTAAGGTCAAATATATGTCTCTGCCATGAACACATTTCAGCCCATCTGGAGGGGAAAGAACAAAGTCGAGGATAAACAACCTGCTTTTCAAATGATAACAGGACATTATCCTCATTACTGCTCACGTCATTCTGTTAGTTTCAGTGTTCCCACATAGTGTTCCAGTGTTCCCACATAGTGTTCCCTAGCTTTGTGGAAGCTGGGAAATGGGATTTTTTTTTCTGAACGGCAATATGCCTGACTAAATATTATTATGTGTAGCAGAGACTGGTTAGCTAGCTGTTCAGCAAACCCGTTTTCTAACATTTACTAATTTAGTGTGAAAAAGATAAAAACAGATTGTAGATGCGGGGCAACTAGTAGTCTGAAATGCCTTCCATTATTTGTTGTGAGCTTGGATATAAAAGCACGTTACAGCCAGTAACTGAAACCCACCTTAAATATAAATGCACAAATATATTAAAGGTAAATGGATGGAAAATATGCCATGTAAACACTAATCAAAAGATAGCCAGAATGGCTACATTAACATCAGATAAAGTAGAGTTTAGAACAAAGACTAACAGTATTTAGTATGAAAGAGACATTTTATACTGATAAAGGGGTCAGTTCTTGAAGAGAATATAGAAATTGTAAATGCATATTCATATGAAACAAAACTGATCTAATTGTATGGAAACATGAGAAATCCAAAATTATGTTTGATTAAAAAATGTATTCCTTTCCCCCATGGTTGGGAGCAAGGCTGTGATGTCTTCTCTCACCACTTCCATTCAGCTTTGTACTGTTTAGTGCTCTTGGGGTCATATCCAATGAATCATTCCCCAGACCAATGTCAAGAAGCTATGTTTTCTTCTATCTGGTAGTTTAACAGTTTTAGGTCTTAGGTTTAAGTCTTTAACCCATTTTGAGTTGATTGTTGTATATGGTGTGGTATAAGGGTCCAAGTTTATCCTTCTGCACATTGTCTTAGAATAAAAATACAAGGAAAAGATAGAGAAGTCATCATATTTGGAAAAGAGGTAATACTGTTTTGTTCACAGGAGTTATGATCTTCTGTGTTAAAAAATATATCTTAAGGACTCTACAAAAACTAATATAATGAATAAACTTATTAATCACATGGACACTGAAAGCTCTGCAAAATATTTCTGAGGTATATTAAAAACCTAAGTAAATGGAGAGATGCAGTAGATTTTTTCCCCCACTCTGTTGATTCTCCCACATTTATGGTCCTCACTCTGGGCCCCACGCTGCCAGAGCACTATTTGGAACATGCCTGCTGACTCTGAGAAAAAAGAGAGAATGCAGTGAACTTCTTTGACTCTTAATACTTCTACCTACAAAGTGACTCATGTTACTTCTGGTCACATTTCATTAGCCAGAGCTACTGACCAAGTTTACTTAAAGGATGCAAGAAAATATCATCTTTCCCCAGGAAGGGCACCCGATATTGTTGAACATTAATACAGTCTATCTCAACATCCGAGTTATTGATCAAAATAAAAGGGGAAATTGCTTTGGGATTTAAGGGTTGACGTTTTGGCACTGAAACTAGTGAACTGTGTTTTCATTTTGGGAAGCAAAATCCTCTAGGTTGACTTTAAGGTCATTTCACACATTAGGGTAATTTTCAAGGAGTTTCTTCATTTATCCTGTAGATCACAGGATTCTGCTTATTTTTTAATTGAGTCATTTATTTTATTTTTTGGGGTGTTGAGTTATTTGAGTTCCTTATATATTTTGGATACTAACTCCTTATCAGATTTATGATTTGCAAATATTTTCTCTAATTCAACAGTTTTTTTTCACTCTGTTGATTGTTTCCTTTGCTGTGCAGAAGCTTTTTAGTTTAATGTAATCCAATTTTACTTTTATTTCCTGTGCTTTTGGTGTCATATCCAAAAATCATTGCCAAGACCAATATCAAGAAGCTTTTTCCTATGCTTTCTTCTAGTAGTTTTATAGTTTCAGGTCTTACATTTAAATCTTTAATCCATTTTGAGTTGATTTTGTATATGGTGTGAAATAAGGATTCAGTTTTATTTTTCTTGAGTATTGGATATTTAGTTTTCTCAGTACTATTTATTGAAGAGACTGTACATTCCTCATTCTGTGTGCTTGGCACAGTTGTTGAAGATTAATTGACCATAAATGTGAATTTTTTCTGGTACTTCTTCCATTGGTCTGTATATCCATTTTTATACCAGTACCATGCTGTTTTGATTACTGTAGCTTTGTAGTGTATTTTGAAATCAGATAGTGTAATGTCTCCAGCTTTGTTCTTTTTGCTCAAGATGCTTTGGCTGTAATGAATGATAAAAATTATATGATTATTTAATTTTGTCAAATGCAGAAGTATTTAACAAAATTCCATACCCTTTAGTGATAAAACAAAAACAACAAAACAAAACAAAACATCAAACTCTCAACAAGTTGAAAACTTTCAATATAAAAGAAACATACCTCAACATAATGAAAGCCACCTATGACGAGCCCACAGCTAACATCAAAAAGCTTTTTTCCCAAGATCAGGAACAAGGCAAGGATGCTCACTCTCACCACTTCTCTTCACCTTCAGTTCAGTAGAGTACTGGAAGTCCTGGCCAGAATAATCAGGCAAGAAAAAGAAATAGCGGGCATTTAAATAAAAACAGAAGTGAAATTGTCCCTGTTCACAAGTAATGTGACCTTGTATATATATATATATATATATATATATATATATAGAACATCATAAAGACTCCACCAAAAAACTTGAGAATATCACAGGATACAAAATCAACACACAAAAATCACTCACAATTCTATACACTAGCAATGAACTACCTGAAAAGAAATTAAGGAAACAATGCAATTTATGCTAACATCAAAAATATTTTAGAATAAATTTATTTCAAATGGAGGTGAAACATCTGAACATTGAAAACTATAAAACATTAATGAAAAAAATTAAAAAGACACAAATAAATGGAAAGATATCCTGTATTCATAGACCAGAAGAATCCGTTTTATCTTAATCACTTTTTTCTAACTACTCTGATAGAGAAATTCAAAGAAAATAGAGTTTGATCAGATCTGCCTTCTTTTTGATCTTCTTTCACCTTTGGGGATTTCCTTTTTTTGTTTATCTTATTTCTTAAAACATGATTTAAAAGCTTTCTTTTTTGTAGGGAATTAAAAAAATTAATCTTCGGTAATTCTGTGTTCAATTTTATTTACAATATTCTTATATATTCATGATTTTCCTCCCCAAATTTATCATAGTTTAAGGAGACTCCTTTCTATCTTTTGAATACATTGAACTACATTTTTATTTATCTTAATTTTCTGGTTCTGTTAATTGCCCACAACATTTTTCACAAATACAATTCACTCTTTGTACAAAATTTATAAAACTAAAATAATTATTCACATCTTGAATTTATAGCATACAGGGTGCCCCAGGGGCTCCCCTTTTAAAAAGTGGGGGGGAAGAGAACTGGCAGGAAAGCCCCATGCAAAGCAATTCTCTCTTCCTGGAAAACTGTGGGTATTAGCAATTTCTGATATTTTCATTAGTTGAAAGAAAACACCAAAGTCATCCTTCTGTGGTTTTGTCTTTTTTAACTTAAATCTGAGTTTCCATTTTTCTAGGCAGCAGTTTCTTGCTCCTCAGTACTTTACTCTGGCAGGGGCACCGGGCCTCTGAAGAAAACTTTGAATGAAAGTGCTCTGGTATTAGATAACCAGAGGGTTGCTAATCCTGTTGGAAAACTGATTCATGGAGAATCTTTTTAAACTATATACCTGTCCTCCTCATAGACATGTTATCTGCAATGCCAGTAGTTTTACTAAGTCATAAATCTGATATATCACTTTCCTGCTTAGGACTCCAAGGCTCTCTATTGCCTGTTGGGTGTTCAAGTTCCTTCTCCTTCCATGTAACGCTTCCCACCTCCATGAAGTGAGTTCTTTCCAGTTAGCCTTCTTATTTACTACTCTGGCCTCAGAATTTATGGTCAAACAACACCAAAGTACCCTTAGACCTCCACAATTTGCATGATACTTTTCACCCCTGAAATTCTGCTTGTTGGTTTTAGGAAGTCTTTCCCATTGGAATAGAAATAAAACATATTAATTGAAGCCACCCATTTAAATCTACATGGTGTTAGAATAAATGTGGCTCAAGCCCACAGACCTATATTCTGGTTCTGTATGTGTAAGCTCAGGGCCAGTGTTTCCTAGTCTTCACTCAGATTGCTGTGCACTCGAATGACTTTTTTTAAATGGTGACTTTGGATCCAGTTCAGGTCCTACCCAAAGCTCAGTTTCACTCCTGTCTCATTTCCTGGGACTGTTTTCTTCACTTTGCTCCACATCAATACAGATGTGGTGGTGGTGGTGGGGGGAATCACTTTCCTTGAGTTTCCTAAAAAGCAAAAAAAATTGTGTGTGTAGAAGATTTTATCTCAGTCTAGAAATTGGAAAGCATTTACATTGACGCAACAGAAATGATTCAGAATTGACAGTAAGTTCCTGTTATTTATACTCCTTTAGGTATCACATTATTTTAACTTCTCAGTATGTATCCTTTCCCCATGGACTTCAACACCAGCCATTTGCTTTACACTTTTAGACCATTATTCTTCTAATCCCTTTTCTAAGCTTTCTGTTCTGCCAGGAGACAAATCCTTTCACCTTAGAATGTAAACAGGTTCCGCATAATCCTTGACTCAGAATGGCTTGTGATGAGTTCATTTAATTAAACAGAAGGGACTTAGAGGTTTTGAAGTTTAGACTCATTTTTCCCCTATCTTCAACAAATATCTGTGTCAAGGTCTAGACCTATAAATTCCATTTGCTATGAATTAGGCCAGCTCTCATGGAGTAGAACAGTGCATTTGGAATTAAAATAACCAACCTTTTCCTCTCTACCCATCCTTACACACATGTCCTCACTCTCTAAGCACACACACCCTCTGAAACATGGCTCAGCAAGACAGTAAGCCCCCTGAAGGCAGGGCGTTCTGTGTTTTGTCACCATATTTCAAGTGCTTGAATGTTCTCTGATAAATAGTGGCAATCAATTATTTTTAATTAAATAACATTTGTCTAGTTGCTGAATTTTTTCTGAAAGTGTTTTGCTTCTTAAAGTTATCCCAAAGCTTGGGTTTAATGACTATTTAATTGTATTACTGAATACAATAATATCTTTTATTTACATAGCGCTTTATCATTCTAAAAACACTCTAGTGCAAATTAGTTTTGCTTAATCCTTACATGAACTTTGTGGGGTAGATAGAATAGTAATATTATTCCTGTTTTTTAGATCAAGACACTGAGACACAAAGATATTATTGTTTTTCTAAACAATAGCAAGTTGGATGCCAAACTTAAATCAGTGTCTTTGCCTAGTACTTTTTTCTAATAATAAAGGGTATATGCAAATTTTTAAAAACTGGAATTGTTTTGTTTTTGCCTCTAACTTACCTGGTAGATGAAGAAATTATAAACAGAGCTGTTTTATAAAAGCACACCACAATGCAGAATTGCTCTTTTCAATTAATATTTTAAAATTAAAATTTTCTCAGGTTACCAATTTTTTAAATTTATTGAGGTAAAAGTCACTTAACATAAAATTAACCATTTTATAATAAATAATTCAGTAACATTGAATACATTTACAATGTTGTGCAACTACCACCTCTGTCTAGTTCCAAAACATTTTCATTACCCTAAAATAAAACCTCATGCATATTAAACTATTTCTCCCCCATTTCCTCTTACCCCTATCCCTTGGCAACCACCAGTTTTTTACCTCTTCTGGATTTACCTCTTCTGGATAGTTTCTATAAATGGAATCATATAATATGTGACCTTTTATGTCTTGCTTCTTTCACTTAGCATGATGTTTTTAAGGTTCATTCATATTATAGCATGTAACAACATTTTCTTCTTTTTTATGGCTAAATAATTTTCCAGTGTATGTGGATACCACCATTTGTTTATCCAGTCAGCCACTGAAAGACTGTTGGGCTGATTCCATCTTTTGGCTATTTTGATAGTCCTGCTATGAACACGTGTGTATATGTATTTGTTGACTACCTGTTTTCAACTCTTTTGGGTGTGTACCTAGGATTGGAATTTATGGGTCATGTGATAATTTTGTTCCTAACTTCTTGAGGAGCTGCCCACGTGTTTTCCAACACAGCCGCACCACTTTACATTCCCAGCAGCAATGTAACGAGTTCCAAAGTCTCGTAGCCTCTCCAGTCCTGGCTGTTTGTTGTTTTTCTGCTCATAGCCACCCTAGTGGGCATGAAATAGTATGTCTTGTGGTTTTGATTTCATTTTCTGAAGGGCAGATGATGCTGAGCATCTTTTCAAACGCGTGTTAGTCATTAGTACACCTTCTTTGGAAAAATGGCTGTTCAGGTCCTTTGCCCATATTTTATTTGAGTTGTGCTGCCTGTGCTTGTTGAGTTGTAAGAGCTCTTTACATATTCTGGACGTCAGGCCCTTAGCGGATATATGAATATATATGCAAATAGCTTTTCCCACTGTCGATTGACTTTTTACATTCTTGAAAATGTCTTTTGATGCACAAAAGGTTTTAATTTCAATTATATCCAATTTGTTCTTAGTTTCGTTGTTCATGGTTTTAGTGATATATATGATCAATATATGTGTTTAATACATATATAATAACATATATGTGTGAAGTATTCTTTGTATTAAACATACTACATTGTGAATTTTTGAATTCTGTTTTGGAAGAAGCTGTTTATATATAAATGGACAGCTGTCCCCACAATATGAAAACACTTCCACAAGCATAATTTCTTCAAAAAGTCTCAATTTGAAGAGGAGGAAGACTTTTGAATGATTATTTTGTAGAGTAGTTTCATTTTCTGACTGAATTGAAAAGCTTTCTGAGATTACAATTAAAGTCTCTTAAAATCTACTTTTTATTATTTTTATTTTTTCACATAAGTAAAGGAAAACAATAGTGAAACATGAATATTACATTAATAGAAACATTTGACTAAGAAATCCAGGCGTCATCACCTGCCCTCTGATTAAGATTTATTTATAGACAGGTAGCCAGACATTAAAGGCAGTGTTCAAATGATCTGGAAGCATTTGTCTGTAAAACTCCATGAAATCATATATAAATTAGCTGCTTTGAGAAGAAAAATAATCTACAGCTGATTTCCTCCTGCTGCTTCAGAGATTTCTTATTATGTCTTTTTATTAGTAGTTAATTAATTTTGTGGAAGACATAAGACAATACCGAACAAATCTGTTGCTAAAAAGGCAAGCACACCAGCTTTCACAGTGGGTGTCTCCACGTCCCTTTTCTCTGTTATGAAAGTGTTTATTGTGTAATTACTATGTAATAGGCAGTGTCCTGGTCCCCATAAATATTCTTATTTTCTTTGAGCTCTTATTATAATGATACAATACAAACATAAATATATTTACAAAATATCTAAACTAGATAAGAAGAACATATATATATATATATATATATATATATATATATATATATATATGGAAAGTGTTCCATAAGTTTAAAAAAGCAGAGTTCAAAATGAAGTTCACTTGGTCTCATTTTCAGGAGGAAGCTGTAGACCCCCTAATTCAAACCACAGTTGAGCAAACTTGGTGGCTAGGGACTTTGAATACATAAGTAGTTTTTTACATATACTTCCTAAGACAGAATTGAAACTAAGAAGCTGGCAGAACTAAGGTGAGACATTATCGCAGACACAATGGCAACAGCATTACTTTGTGTTTCACCCCAGCCACTGTAACTTGTGGCCAAGGGAGTGGTATGTGCCTACTTAGAACTGAATCATCTTTTGTCAAGCTAGGAAAGAAAGCTCTGGTGCCGCCAGGAGTTCCTCCGGGCAGACGTCATTTGGGTTCTCTAATTTAATAGGGTGCAAATAGATCCTAAAATTAAAAACCCAGTCCTCTGTTTATTTCTTCTGTTTGGGAAGCAGTCAATAAACTCCACAAAACATGAGCTCTGTGCTGTGTTTCCAATGTCAGCGGCCCCTGCAGCCAACTTCTGCTTGCTATGAAAGGATTCCATTGACTTTCACCAACCAGAAACACAGAAGACTGACTATCCAGGAACCCCACTTTATTTTCAGTTATGGCTTCTTCTGTTTCCATATTTAAAAACAAAAAGTCTTTCTTACTTCTGGTTTTTCCAGTTTAGCCAGGTCTTCAATTTTACTAACAATAATGTGTTTATATGGTGTTTCAACCCAAAGGAAGCCCAATTCCTTATATGAATATATGCATAGTCTTTCCTACTTCTCCTTACCTTCCCATCCCATAACCCTATATACACAAATCATGTCATTCATGAAATATGAACTCAAGGGTGGAGTATGCTTGATGCTGAAACAGCATATAACATTGGGTACTCTGATTGACTTCATATGGGGCTGCTGAATGACCAGAGGGCAAAAAAAATCCATTGGAAACAGAACAAAGCAAGGTACAAAGAAGAAATATGTATTTTCCACTTTAGGATTCAGAGAAAATTATTAGCTAAGGATTAAAGATATGAATAAAAAGAGGAAATTACATTAATTGGCAAAACTAACATGAAAACGATACTTTTATAATTGTGGCATGCAACATAAAATTTGAGGAAAATACATTTTAATGATCAACTATTTCTTGGAACACTACATTAAGTGAATAGATAGTGTGTCTGATGGCTACCAAAGTAGGTGAATTTGATTCTGATTAGAACTTTAAAAATAAGAAAAGCAATTAATATGAGCCAACAACAATTCGACAAAGCAAATTTTAATTGGTAGCAGGGAATTATGTTGGATTCCTAATTATAACATTAATCTTGAATTTGTGTAGTGAAGGCATTAAAATAAACACAAGCCCTTCTGGCAATTGTAGGAAGAAAGATTCGTAGAGAGGGCACACTTATACACATATACGCGCACACACACACGCACACACACACACACACGGTATCAAGCAAACATTTCTTAAAAAGTGACAGAGCCACAGGGAGAGATCATGCCTGTACACCTCTAGGTTCAACAACAAAAACAGAAATAAAATGCATCGGCTGTAATAGGAACAAAGGTGAAAAATAAATTTAGATTTATCTTCCTTGAGTACTCCAGTTACACACATACGCTTGTCAAAAACATCAGTGACTACTTAGTGTAGGTCCAAATGCATAACATTTTTATCCTAGAAATTAAGCTTTCTCATATTACGGCATAATTTACTTTTCCTGTATCATCTTCTGCTCCTCTTAACACCTTTTATGTCGTTAAAAAGAAAAGATCTTACTCTACATGCTAGGATAACAAATGGCAATTCCACTCACCACTCTACTCACACGCTTTGGTTTTTGTAACTTGCTGTGTCTCATAATTCAGTTTTGCACCTGGTATCTATTTTGTTATACCACAGCTAAAACTTCTATTTAGCATTTTCACATTAACATTTCAAAAGTCACAGACCCACAGCATCTTAGTTCTTAGATGTACACAGAGCTGAGAGGTGAGTAAAGTCCAGAGAAGACAAAGGACTTTTCCAAGTTCACACAGTAAATTAGGGCAACGGAATAACCACCAAGCCCAGATTTGTCTGTCTTCCTATTCTGGGCTCTTCGTTAAACACATCTGATGTGCCCATCAACTTTTTTCTTTCATAGAAGTTTGTTGAGAACCAAACAATATGAGGACGAAACCAATCCCTAAGTAGATACGCTGTGATTCATTAAGTAGCCAATGTAATGTACACGTGTGTGTAAACATGAACATTTTTTTTTCTGTGAACCAGGTATAATGAATAATTACGTATATTTGATGGATGTAATGAGTATTTTTTCTTCTTTGGACTCTTCTGTATTAGATTTTTAAAAATCACAGAACCATTACTACTTTTTGATTTGAAAAAATAGAACCTTTAAAATGTTGGTTTTTTCTCAGAGATAGAGCGCAGGCTGAGAGCTCTGGGGCAGGGAGGGGTTGAGGGTGGAGGGATTGAGCAAAAGGAAAGAGAAAGAACTCATGGACACCCACAACAGTGCGGTGACTGTGAGGGGGAGGGGTGTGGGTGGAGATGGAGGGAGGTGTGGGGTAAATGGTGATGGAAAAAATAAAAATAAAAAAATATATATTAAAAAATAATTTTAAAGACTTTTTCTTCTTGCTATAATATGGGGGAAATAGCTAATAGGAATAGTAAAGCTTGTTTACTGATGAAAGAAATAAATTATTTTTAGACATTCTATTTAGTGTGGATATTTTCAAAATTAGTGTGTTCTTGGCTTTGGGTCATGCAGGGATTTTACAGTAGGCCAACACAAATAGGGAAAATAATCTGTTTCCCTAGCACAAGAGGAGACTCACACGGGGCAGGGCCGGCTCCCATAGAAGTGGCACAAAGTCCCAGTCATAATATGCATAGGCCTGTGGCAAATGCCTGTTTGAACAGGACTGAGATTGAGAGCCACTGGCCCCTAATTGTGCTTAGGGTGGTGGGAGTTATGAGCTGCAGTGATACTAATAATCGCAGCCAACACTGTCCTGACTCCACGCCAGTCTCTCTGGGTTAAAGGAGGACCCAAACCAGTGACGTAGAGGAGGGACAGCCAGCAGGACAGGGAAGGGGACAGTCAGAGTGAGGTGATGAAATGACAGAAAGTATGGCGATGATTAGTGCTGCGCCCCCTGCCCCCGCCTTCCTCTCCACCAGTGCAAATCACGGGTTTAGCACCGGCGTCCAACCCAGAGGGCAGCGCAGTCCAGCGGCTTGGACAAACATTGAGAGGTGTGGGGTTAGAGAAGGATTTGGAGAACTGTGGCTCGGGAAGGAAAATCCAGGTCAGGGAGCCACACCAGCTGTGCCAGGTAGTAGAATTCAGTGCCAGGCCTCACCTGTTGGAGGGCATGCACGTCCTTCTGAACTGGCATGTGGGTGATTGTGGTTTAGGTCCGAACAGAGCTTTGCCTGCAAGTTGAAGAGCTTCAGTTCATGTATTTTGACAAAAATGAGAAGATAGAGGCCTCCAGGTACAATAGGATTGTTTCCTAAATGCAAAGGCAGGTGAGCCAGTGGCTAAGTAGATATTTTTTCACTATTATATAAATAATAGTAGAATATTTGAGATGAAAGATCTTCCTTAAAGTTGTCTTTTATTGAATTCATGTTGCTCATGTATCTATAGCATATCATACACATACAGGTGTTAAAATAGGTAGTCACCAAAAAGAACTTGTCTCTAAGCAAATTTGTTTCTGTTTGAGGAGCTAAAATAAATAGTTACTGAAAGTATTTTTTTTAAGCCTGGAAAAATCTTTCAATCTGAGAATTATTTTAGTAAAAGATCACATTGAATGTGATATCTCCAGCAAGGTTAAATAGCTAATATTTGTATTATTCTAACATTTATTGTACATGTTTGAACGTATTAACCCATTAAATCTTTGCATGTATCCTGAAAGTATTAGTATAGTCACTTCAAAAGTGAAGAAACTGAAATTTAAGGAAGTTGTTCAGGGTCATACAGCCAGTTTATTTTGCATTTTGAACTTCAACCAAGTTCTCTTGCATTTAAATAACAATTTAACATAAAAAAAAAAGATCTTTCTAGATAATAATACTGCCCTTCTTAGCTAATATCTTCTTTTCTATCCCAGATAAAAGAATCCATTAAAAATACAGGAGATGAAAACATTTCTTAAATAAGAAAAAGTGTATTTCCACCTTTGCTTAGTTCCTAAAACTCAAATAGGTTATTTGAGGAGGACAACTTGAACCTGAACGGGCTCGAGCTTCACCACCTTGTGGGTACACATGAGCCTATGTGCACAAGATTTCCTTACTGATTATTCCTCCCATTTACACAGCTTCTAACTCATGAACTCCAATCCAAATGTTGCTTAGATGTCCCAGAACGTTGCTTAGATGTCCCATATTCATGGACAAAGCCCTGAAAATTTGGTGCTGAAATCCTCTGAGGAGGATGTCTTACACTTTTGTGAATTTGAGCCAGACTCTTAACTCCATTCCAGGGGGGCAGTGCACAGTGAAAAGACCATCATGCTTGCACTCAGGACATCCAGGTAAATTTGCCGCATTGCTCCCCCTGAGATCTTAGGCAAGATATGTTATCTTTTTGAGCTTTAATTTATAATATTGGCAATATAATAATGCCAATCAAAGGAGATGATTGGGGATTTAAAAGTGATAAATGTGAGAGAGCTTGGTCTACTAGCCACTTTGATGTAGGTTTAATGCATTAGATGGGGCTCTTTTGGTTCCAAGCAGCAGAACGTGTTTTATTGTAACTGACACAAAACAATATGCATTGCAAGTTCCGATTCAGCACGTCTGGATCTGACATTGGCCTTGGCTCTGTTCCCCGGTGCGTCTTGCCTCTCTTCTTGGCTCTGCTCTGTTGCTTCTGTGGATTACCACCTTGGCTCTCCCCACACAGAGGACAAGGTAGTAGCCCACAGCCTTACAGCTTGAGTTCTAAAAGCTAGAAAAACCATCTCTCTCCCTATGTCTAGGTGGTACATTTCAAGGAAAGGTTCTGATCAGCTGTAGTTGAGTTATGTGTCCAGTTCTTTAATTTCTGCACACAGTTTGGGTCACATGGCTTTGGTTAAGGGAAGGCATCCCAGAATCACATGGGCTGAGAGAAGGACAGTTCTGCTCTGGAAAGAGGGATGCTGGGCGGAAAAGAGACAGTTGCCCACCATGACTCTGCAACTGGCAGGTATTAAAACCCATACCTACCACATAGCTTTTTATCTTTTTTACTTCTTTAACCCTCATTATTCTCGGTCCCCACTAATGGCATTCAATAGTAATCTATCAAACACTTACTGAGCTCCTACTCACTGCCAGTGATGCTGAGTACTGGGGAAACAAAGGTAGAGATGGCCCTCAATAGCTCTCTGCCTCATTGGGGAGACCGTGATGATGCAGCATGACCTCCCCTATGTTAGAGATAAGCATAGAGTGCAGTGAAAGGCCACCTAGTGCCGTGTGGGCCTGGGTTGAGGGAGGTGTGGCAGATTGGGCCATGCTTTCCGAAGGACTGATGTGTAATTGAATAATTATCAGCCGGGCAAAGATATTGGGAAAGAACATTCCTGCACAGTTAAACCATCTGGTATTTTTTGCTGCATATTTTAGCCTCCAATTTTGATTGTAAATTTCTTAATAGTGATCACATCCTGTAATTCTTCTGTACTGTTGAGGGTGCTTACACAGTGCCGGCTACCTTACCGACCCTTGCTGTCTAATATAGTTAATGTTGGTGAGTGTTCATTTTCATCACTGGCCATCTGGAACATTATTTTTTTTCTTTCCTTAGGAAAATGAGCTAATCATTAATAGTAATGGAACGGCTATGAAACAGATTGTCAGTTTTCCTGGAGAGTTTTTCAGATTTCACCAGGTTTTAATTTTTTTTTCACCCAAGGATTCTTAATGCTACTCTAGTAGTGCCATTTTAGCCAATTTATGAACCTACAGCATTTCATACATGACAACTCCAAGCAATGCCTCCTCTGAACTGCCCCGTCAGCTGAAAAAATAAAATTTGACTTTTGCCAACTGCTTTGGTCAAACTTTTGTTCAAAAAAAAAATCTTAACTTAGGAAAATAACATCATGGGGCTATGCCATGCCAGTCAAAATACCACCATGTCCAGAAAATACACTCGTGGGTGGCTTGATTTGCCTAGAACACCTAATTAAAATTTCTCTTCCCTCCCCAATGACATATTCACATTCATCAATTGGTTGCTAGTAATACATGAGTGTGTAAATCCACTGATTGAGACTTCCATGCAAGAAAGACAATACTGATTTTGAGTAAACCTCAAGTCAGTTGTCTCTGTGCATGTCTGTCTACTCATGGTGTGAGTGGCTGTGGATATATGCATTCATAGGCTGGCCAGAATACTTATTCTTAATGTATTGTATATGAAGACTATTTTTATATTTAACTATATCAGATCACTCACCCCCCTCCCATGTGATTGGAGAAGCACAGGTATTTTCTCTGTGAGTGTGAGGCAATTGTCCCTCTTTTCTGGATATGAGAAGAGAATGGTAGGGGTGACATGCTATCTCTGGAAACTGTCTGGCAACACTCTTCCTTTTCCAGGCCTGCTTCACCAACTCCACTTCTAATCCTGTGAGTTTGTTTTGTGCACTTGCTTTTCATACAAGGAAATATGGACACAGTTATATTCATGGACTCCAAGAAGCCATCGGTAGCAACACCTCTCTTTGTGAAACCATTTAGTTCAAGGACATCCAAGATATTTATGAAAATGTTAAAGGTGGTCTTTTTTTAACATGCATTTCTCTTCTCTGGGGCAAATAGGGGGTCCAGTGGTCTTTCCTTGGCTAGAGTGTGGACACAGAGTGACATTGACCTGTATGGCATGAGCACAAGGAAACCCAAAAGGAGAAAATGAAATGTCCTTGATAAAAAATAAAAATAAAAGACGGAGTACACGTGACCCTGGGGCCCAAGACAGGACAAAGAAAAACCAAAGTTCTGAGACAAGGGGACAGACTCAGGTGCAGGTTTCTAGGTTGCCTGGGGTGTGACCCTGAATCAAGAGGAAGGTGTGAAGTATATTCTGGAGATACAGACATTTCAGTGAATCGTGTGAGGTCAGGTTTCTTCACTTGATGAATACTTTCGATATACTCTGTGTTGTTCTCATGACAGGAAGCCTGTTCCCACCATTGCTTCCCTGGGCCAAGCCTGTTCCAGTGTGATCAGCAGTAGACCAGCTGTGGACCCAGAGGATGCTGCACAGAGGTCCCCTCAATTTGATCTCCAGGAAAGGGCACTGGCATTCAGGGGGTGGGGTGGGGGGGGGTGTCTCTGTGGGCTGAGAGCAAAAGGCAGAATTGAAATATCTAGTGGTTTGCCTTAAAGGGAGGTTGAAGAAGTCTGAAAACAACAGAGAATGACCTCATCATAATGAAAAGTCTCTGGGAGCTAGTCTCCTGCTTCTCACTGGTCAGATTATACAGGAAACATAAAGAGGGTCAGATGACACCTCCCCCGTAGATGTCTTCCCATTGCCTTATGCCTGTCAGTGTGCTTATTCTAAGGTGTTTGCCCTCACCCCTACCCATTTTACAAAAATAACCCTGAGTAGCCTTTATTCTGCTTGGGTATTGATTAGCTGTCAGTGTTTTAGGGCGCATGGGGTAGAAGCACTGAATCTGATTAAGCAGAGCTGTGTCGGGGAGGACAGTGGGACAGGGATGAAAGGTGAAACAGTTGTGCCGGTGGTAGGAATGGTGTCCGTGCTGCACAGGGGTGGAGTTCTCTGCTTAGGTGTCTGTGTGGACTGTGGGCTGTGGAATGCGGACATGGACTTGAAGAATATGAACTTCCTCCAAATGCAGGAGCCTTTTGAGACCCATGGCTGGGAAATGATGATTGTAGGACTGGTGAATGTCCTAGACAGGGACCGTGTGAGTTTGTAGTAACCTTCTCCGGACTGGCTCACGGAGCTTCACTTGGGTTTGTGTCTTGGCTAGAAGCTTGGAAAGGAAATGTGCCTGCTCTGGGAGCATGCAGGCACCGGGCCCTTGGAACCAATTTAATTGCAGCCTTCCTCACACAAACATATAACAGTTCTTGGCACATCAATATTTGTTGAATTCGATTAAAATTAAATGGAAATCCAGATACTTTACTCTTAAGCTTATGTTTATTCCAGCTCTGATGCTAGAGGCTCAAATGATGCTTTTGATCACTCTTTCCATCCACGTCTCATGTTTACTTGTCTATGAAGCTGTTGGTATTATCTTATAGCTGGGTGAGGTGTCTGCAGGCATCTCCAGGCTGATTTTCTTCAGCATCTTGGTCCCATGAGAAAGAACCTTCTGTGCTATCTCTACTGGAAATTTTCTGAGGGGATCATTGCTTGGATAGACTTGGGTCAATGGCTGTTCCTGAACTGGGCATGTGCTGAGTGGACAGGCTTAAGTAATCTGCCCATTGCCATGGTTGCTGGGGAATGGGAGGCATGTTACTGTGATTGACAGCTCTACTTAGATCTTGTGGTGTGGGAGAGGGGTTCTACGAAAGAAAGAGCTTATTTTCAGTAGCAGAAGAATGATGCTGCATGCTGGGTAGATAAAACAAACACTATCATAGTTAGTCTACTACATATGAGTTATCCCTTAAAACAGGAAAGTTTATATTTAGAGTTTAAAAAAAGGAGGTTCAGAAGTTCTTTTTATGAAAAAATCTAGTCTAAGTTAATTTATTATAGTCATGTGCCACTTAACAATGGGGATAAGTTCTAAGAAAGGAGTCATTTAGGTGATTTTGTCATTGTGTGAACATCATAGAGTGCACGTATGCAAACCTAGGTGGTCTAGACTACTGCATATAGGGTAGGGTACAGCCTGCTGCTCCTAGGCTACAAACCTGTTCAGCATGTAACTCTACTGAATACTACAGGCAATTTTAACACAGTGGTAAGTATTTGTGTGTTTAAAGATATCTAAATAGAGAATATATACAGTAAAAATGTGGCATAAAGATAAAATGTGGTGGACCTCTACAGGGCACTTACCATCTCAGATGGGCAGTTGCTTTGGGTGAGTCAGTGAGTAAGTGGTGAGTGAACGTGAAGGCCTGGATGGTTATTGTATACTACTGTACACTTTGTACACACTCTTCACTTAGACTACACTAAATTTATAAAACTACATGAGATTAAATCAGGCACAAGAAAAATCATGCAATCAAGAGACTCAGGAAACACAAAATGTGTAAGGCTACTGCTCATATAACATGGCATACTGTTCACAGAAAACTCTCTTCTTCTTATAAGTAGAAAGAGTACACTAAAATAATGATGAGAAGTATATCATAGTAACTACACAAACCAGCAATATAGTTGTTTATTTTCAAGTATTATGTACTATACATAATTGCATTGCTATGCTATTATAAAACTGGCAGTGCAGTAGGTTTGTTTACACCAGCATCACAGAGATGTGAGTAATGCCCTGTAATAGGATGTTGGAATGGATATGACATCACTAGGTGATAGGACTTTTTTAGTTCTATTATAATGTTATGGGACCACCATTGTATATGTGGTTCATTGTTGACTGAGAAGTCAGTATGCGACTCATGACTGTATTGTTTATTTTGTCCCAGCCATTTTAGGCAATTGGCAATTAATGCTTTTCAAGACAGCTTAAGTTGAATTAGAAAAAAAGATAAAACCGAAAATTATAAGAATATGGAAAAGGTTAATGAAATCATGGGAAGTAGACTCAGGCTTTGCAGTTGTAACATATAAAGACCCAGGATCTGGTGCCTTGAAAGGTATAGGAAAGGAGATGGAAATCAGAAGATGAAGCCTGGTGAGCAGCTGGATTGTGATGGCAAGAGAGCCGACAACTCCTGAGTCTAACGCTTCCCTAGTTCAAGCCCTAATTATCATTCACCTTGATGACTGAAATGGAATTCTAAATAGTCTCCTTGCCTCCAGTTTGTCCTGTCCAACCCATTTGTTGTTGTTGGCAATGCTATAGCTCAAATACAAATTTATGATCATTATAATGTCTTGAAAGGCAGTGGGGATGGAAATACAGAGGAGTGATATAAAAGAGTCTAAAAATCAGGCAGAACATGAAATTGAGATGATTGGGCTGAGACAACGTCTTTCTAAGGCAAGTAAGTGAAATTAAGCAGGATCATAAGAGCCAGCAGTATGCTCCAATAATGAAAAAGATGAAGATATCAGTGGGGATATTGAAACCAGAATATTAAAAATGTGTGCCAGCAGGTATCAGATATCATAATCTTGTGGGAAAGTGAGTGTTACAGTTAATGCCTAAAGCAGGGTTCATAATCCACAGAGGTTCATGGAGAGAACTAAGGGGGGCCAGGAAAAGTGATAGGCAGAATTTAATGCATAGGTGGCCCATGGCTTTCATCAGTTCTTTAATGCTCCATATAAATCCCTAAATGTTCTCACTGAAATAAAATTTTTCTTATTCTATTTGCTTTTAATGTATAGTACTTATTTGCTTTAGTTATGGAATTTTTAGAAAAAGGTACCATTCAAATTACAGACATAATATTTGTTCAATATTTATATGTGGTTTTTAACTCAGAATAAAGTTTTGAAATTTTATATTCCAGTTTGAGTGACAATGCTAATTTAATACATGAATGTTTTTCTCACTCTGTATTTTGTTTTTATTCTCTAATTTTGGTTCATTTGGGGGGAAAAATTTTATAAAATGCATAATTAATCAGTCCATTATTTAAATTTTTTTTTCATCTTCAAACAGAAACATTCTAGAAGACACACTTTTTCTTATGATAATAAGATATCACAGAGAAAAATGAAGCTTTTAAAGTTTTTAACCTTAAATTTCTTCCCAGTGCCTGTTGTTTTTTAATGGCCAGGGTAACAGATTCACCTTTATGCTTTCACACTCCAGTGGCTGACACAATGGTTGGCCTGCAGTGACTGCTCAATAAATATTTGTTGAGCTGAAATGAAATGAGTCAAGTTGTTAATATTTTCTGGTCACATGAGCAAAATTAAGAAATATACAACTTTTCTTAATTGAATCTGGTAGCTATTCTGATACTAATAATTAAACATTTGCTTTTCAACCAGATTTGAAAT
Source organism: Miniopterus schreibersii (assembly GCF_964146895.1). Classification (NCBI taxonomy): domain Eukaryota; kingdom Metazoa; phylum Chordata; class Mammalia; order Chiroptera; family Miniopteridae; genus Miniopterus; species Miniopterus schreibersii. The sequence goes on from NC_138117.1 coordinate 29,172,773, forward strand.
TTGAGTTGAGATCACTAACCACATATAACCAGTTTCTTTCTGGAATATATGACAAAAAATTTCAACTCCTTGCCATTTCATGTTTGGAAAGGAAATATGTGGATTAATTAATTCAGAGAAAGCAGTAATGTACCCATTTTGAAATGGATTCCTAATTAAAATTATTGCATATTAAAATTTATCAGTATTTAATCACTCAATGCAATGACATGAGGCACTAGGTGGAAGACATAAGAATTCTTAAAATCAAAATGTTGTACTCTACCATGGATCGAAGGTGATTTACTCTAAGGAGTAAAACATGCCCCAGCTGCGTGCAGTCTCATTTGTTCGAATTCTGTAGTCAGGAAGCAGCCTTAAGTCTACTCATTTTGTTTATTAGGCATTGAATTGGTGCTAGGAAGAGCTATATTTCCTAAAGCAATAAATGTTCTGATCATTAGTATGGCATTATGAATAAGGAAATTAAGATTCTGTGATTTTATTAGTTTACTGTTAACATGGTATATATAAAAACCTGATCACCTGAGCTGTATTATTTTATTTGGGAGAAGAGATGAAACCTATAAAGCTGAGGGTGAGACCCCAGAGCAGTAATTAGCCTCTTGAGACAAAATTCCTAGAAGCAGAACTTGAAGAGGCTTATATTCTCTCTTGATATTCAGAATTACAAGTTTTATTCTTACAGAGTAATTTCTACCACAATTTGAGAGTTAATAAGGCCAGTTATTAGTGATGAGTTCTTCTTTTTTACATATGTCAATACTCAGGTTGATGACTGGAATGAGGCTTTCTCGTATGAAATTTTGAAAAGGTAATGACCAAATCTTAGGTTATATTGTTATCCATGAAACAATTTTAGATAAAAAGCTTAATCGCAGCCTTTCAAAAGAGCACTCAAGCTTTAGCTTGCCTGTTCTCAGAACATAAACAGTTGTACAGTGTAAGCCGAGTGCTTATCCAATTCAGTCTCTGAACTTAATATACCTCAGATGTGAAAAAAATTCATTTGTTTACATGGGGGAAAGAGTAAAGCAACCTAATACGAAATTATAGAATGGAAACCTTGTAATAGCCCCGGCTTCATGCTCCACCATCTTGGCATGAGGTCAGCCTTGCTTATTATGATTGGCGCGGGCCATAGACTGGCACGTTAGCCTAGTGAGCCTGGAGTAAATCTGGCTGTTTACATCATTCAGTTTTGAATGATGGCATATTTTACTCTTTTCTGCCAACTTTACCTTTGATAAATAATTCTTAGGATTAATAATTCGTTAGCTGTGACAATCAGGAATGAATCCAGAGAAACTAATTCCATATTATTTATTTAACACCAAGTTCTCCAGCTCTCCTAGGGGGACTCTGAGTTATTGGTGTGTATTAAGAGCAAACGCTGAATACAGTAGAGTTCCAGTGAGCACTGAGTTCACTCCAAAAGCTTATATAAATGTTCTCGTTAAGTCGTAGCTCTGCACTCCATTAGAGAGCTGTTTTCCTCAGTTCCAGCACAACCTTTCCAATGGTTGGCATATCTATCTCTGGGCTAAGGCCTGGAGGTCAATTTTACACCTCTCAAAACACATTTTAAAAGACAAAATAACCCCCCTCCCCAAATCCTGCACTAAAACAATCAGTGCTAGAGCAGCTTTGGATTGGATTGGTATCCCAAGGTGAGGTCACCAAACAAAAGAACTGAAAAATCCCCCAAATTTCACAAATCTGACTGGAAAAATATCTTTGGCATTAAAATCAGATAAGTGGAGGTTGAACACTAGCCCTGCTCCCTCTTGGCTGTGTGAATCTGAGCCTCAGTTTTCACCTCCCAGTGTTGTTCTGAGTAGAAGTGAAATAAAGGGTGAAATTGCCTGATAGCACGGCATAGTGCAGGAACTTTGCTGTGCCTGCTGCCAGTTCTTTCCCGTGGTAATATGAGTTGCCTGAGGACAGAGGTTTTCATCTTTCTGGTTAAATGCTGTAACAATGCCATGAACATTCTGCCCCATAGGAATGCTCAGTACATGTTGAATAGAACAAGCCTTAACTTCTTCGTTGCAAAAATGGAAGTAATTTGCTACATATCTTCTAATTTAAAGCTATATCATAATTATCTTTTTCCTATTGTGGGGCATTTAATTTTTAGGGTGTGTGTGTGTGATTGTGCATATTTTGTCACATAAACTTTTAAATTTGACTTTAGATGATTACCTAAATATAAATTATTTTGTATACTATCATTGAATCATAATGAAACAGTATTTTAAAGCTCTTAGTACAAAATAGGCTCTTGATAACAAAAATATACTTCCAACTATATTGTATCAGTTTATGCCCTTGAAATAGTGCATGCGAATATCTGTTTAATCACACTGTCATCAGAAATGAGTATTTTCATTTAAAAATTTTGCTAATGTTAAGGGCAACTTAATTTTCATTAAAAATATTTTGCTGATGTAAAAGACAATTTCATTGTCTCTAGCTACCTTTGGTTAAATAAAATAACTGTGTAGTGTTACCCAGAAACTTGTTGAGCAAACGCATGAGTTTTGACCACTGGTACTTAAAAAGTCCTAACTACCCAGTCAGCGCTCAGTAAGCAGTGCCTGGGGCGGGGAGTGAATGAAATTCTATACCCTCAGCATGGGCTCTTATGTCAGCAACTTTAAAACACTGGACTTTTCAGACCTAATCTTTTCCAATGAGAGATGTTGCTTTCCATGCATGATGACTATTATGTGTTGTGAGTCTTACACTCACACACTTCATGAGTATTTCTCACCAAGATGGGGTGGGATAAGTACTACAGTAGGAACCAGTCAAGGTGGTATGGGAGGAAAGTAACACCTAGGGGGATGGAAATACAAGCTTTGACCTGGACCTTGAAATAAGGTCACGGGGTAAAAATGTTCACTTGTAGAGAAACTTCCTTGTAAGATAAAAAAAATAAAATAAAAGGATTTCAGGTATGTCAGATTAGGAGCAGGTTATGAAAAACTCAATTATTAGACTAAATGTATAGTTTAATACAACATCAACAACGTATAGCCATCCAAGTTACGTCGTTACACTGTGACTTTAATCATTTATGGTTTTCCAGAGCGAACTCAGGCAACAATTCGTAGGAAGACGCAGGGCTGATCACTGTTTTGACAGAGTCTGAACGTATAGCTGAATAGAGGAGATCTATTTAATTTTGTAACTAAATTAGGAAAGTCTTTTCTGTTACCACAACCCTCCCTTTGTTCATGTGACCACATGAAAAAGAAGCTACTGGTGATGAATTGCTGCTCCTAACCTGCAGGATCACTTAGAAGCAGTATGCAGGTGCTTCACTCGCGTCGCTTCTGTAAAGTTCAAGTGTCCCGGATTTGTACCTGAATCAGAGTACAAGCACGTACGTGGCTTATGCCATCACAGACTTTGTATTCTGACAGAGTACAGCTTGTCCTGAGAACACTGTTCTCTCCTTTGATAACAACCCAAAAGAAAAAAACCACAACACCTTCAAGGAGTTTATGTCACATTTATGTAAGTCGTGTGGGGGACTTGCTTAGATTTTACCATTCATGTCAAAAAATAACTTCTAACAAGATCTTCTAAACTCAAAATCCTTATCATTTTGTCTTGCTCTTTCTCTATTTCTTGTAAAAGTAGGTTTTATCTATTCAACTGTCTGTGTAGTTAAAAGTATGAAATTAAGGAAGAGTAAATTTCAACAGCTTGTCATTTTTCGGGAGAATCATTTTTAAGCTAGTTTACTGTACATGACTGAACATAAAAGCAGGACACGTGGTGCTGTACAAATCCTATTTTGTGAGCTTGTAGGGTGGCCACACAGGTTGGCCTGCCTTACATGACTGGAAAATAAAGCCTCCTTGTTTGGACTGATCTCCATTGGTTTTGGGGTGGTAAACTCAATGGTAGAATTGAAAAACAGAATGGGCTTTACAGGCCATCCCCTGACCTGGTTCCAGGTCACCTCTGCTCCTGGATTTTAATCTCTTGGGAAGGAGCCTCCGCTTTTGATGATACTCATTCCCCTTACTCTCAAAAAGATGTGGATAAGCACATTTCTGTACTGCCTCTCAAATAAAGATCCCCGTGAGCCGCATGTGAAGCTCTCAGAGGCATCACTTATAATACAGGAAATGCAATCAAATGGAGAAGTTAAGGAAACTGCTCAAGGGCACCCAGCTCGGTCGCCTCCACGCCAGGAATAGCAACCAGGCCCCCTCCCCACCAGCTCTGGCCCGGCTGCCAGGTTTCATCACTCACTTCAGTTAACCCTGCAGCGTAAGAAAGCAACCATGTAAGAACAGGCTTAAAAGGAAATTTAGTTTCATCTGAAGCTAATATAATGATATATGTCAATTATACCTCAATAAAAAAATAAAATGAAACAAAAACAAACACACAAACAGAAGCAAAAGGAAAAATAAAGCCGAGAGCAGAAGGTGCCGTTAACCTCGAATTAAATCCTTACCCTTCTTTAGTATCTTCTGTTCTCAATAGCCTGTTACAAGAAGAAAAGTGAAAAGTCAGATCCAGTGGCAGTTTGGAATGGTGTGGGCGAGATGGTAGTCGTACAGCTTCAGCATTGCTATTACTTTATTCAGTTCAACACGTGTGCCCGAAAGACTTACCCAGGGACTGCACGAAAGCCACCAATGTCATTGTCCTTACCTTTGAGGAGATGACAGCCTATTAGGAGAGACAGGCACATAAAGTCTATAAAGTCTCAATATCAAGGAGTGTATAGAGCATTATACAAGTTCTGAGAAAGGGTTCAGAACTTAAAGTAAGCTGTGGGTTTGGGGAATGCTCTCCGAGGGAAAGGATGCTTGGATTGAATTTGGAAGGGTTCTAGTGTTAGCCAGAGAAAAAGTCAGAAGGCATCACAAGCAAAAGGAACAATATTCGTGAATGCAGAGAGATGGGAATTAACAAAGGTCATGCAAGGGAGCCTTGATTACTAAAACTAGAGAGGGGAGAGAGTGGACAAAAGACCCTGCAAGACGTGCTACAGAGCTTGCTAAAGTATCTTTTTTTAGGAATGGGAGCCAGAGGAGGTGCTAAATAGCCATGTGGTATAATTTGCTTGTTAGATAAATTATCCTGGTTGCAGGGTGGAAGATGAGTTTAAAGAGAGCAAAACTAAGTGGATAATGCAGTAGTTCACCTAAGAGCTGGCCAGGCAATGACTAAGGAAATTGTAATCAGGATTTAGAGAGGACAGATCAAAAAGAGATACAAGGAATCTGGACACAGGTCTCACTGTCTTCACAAGAATTAACTCAAAATGGGACATAGGCTTATGTGTAAAATGCAAAATTTTAAAACTCTGAGAAGATCACTTAGGAGGAAATCTAGGTAACCTTGGATATAGTGATAACATTTTAGATACATCAAAGGTGTAGCCCATGACAGAAAGAATTAATAAGCTAGACTTCATTAAAATTAAAAACTTCTTTATATAAGACAATCTCAAGTGAATTAGAAGATGAACCACTGATGGGGAGAAAATATTTGCAAAAGATGCATCTGATAAAAGACTGTTATCCAAAATATACAAAGAACTCTTAAAATTCAACAATAAGAAAATGAATAACCTAATTACAAAATGGGCCAAAGATCTGAACAGATGCTTATTCAAAGAAGATACACAGATGGCAAGTAAGGGTATGAAAAGGTGGCTGCACACCATATGTCATCAGGGAACTGCAAACTAAAATGACAGTGAGGCACTGCATACCTATTAGAGTGGCCTAAATCCAGAACACTGACAGCACCAAATGCCGGCAAGGATGTGGAGCAACAGGAACTAACATTCGTTGCTGGTGGGGCTGAAAATGGTATAGCCAGTTTGGAAGACAGTTTGGCAGTTTCTTATAAAACTAACCATGCTCTTACCAGACATACTAGCAATGATGCTCCCCGGCATTTACCCAAAGGAGTTGAAAACTTACGTCCACAGAAAAACCTGCGTAGATGTTTATAACACCTTTATTCATAATTGCCAATACTTGGAAGCAGTAAATGTCCTTCAGTAGGTAAATGAGTAAATAAACTATGATATATCTAGACATTGTAATATTAGTCAGTGCTAACAAGAAATGAGCTATTGAACTGTGAGAAGACATGGAGTTATTGTAAATGCACATTGCTAAGTGAAAGAAGCCAGCCTGGAAAGCTTGAACGCTGTGTGATTCCCGTGACATATACATTTTGGAGAAGAAGAGAAATTAAATTGGGATTTGGGCAGACATACCACTGACTATAATCTCTGCGTGCGAGCCTCAGAAAATATGTCAGGGCTGCAAATATGCCCAACTTCTAAGTATATAAAGTGGCAGTTAACATCCTGAGAGTGGCAGAAATAACCCAGAAACGGGCCTGAGGAACACGATTAGTGAGGCAGGAATGAATCTTGGGATGTAGCTGTTATTAAGGTTCTGGCAGAAGGAGAAAACCATGAAAGAGTCAAAGAAGGAATGGCGAGAGAAGAGGGGATGTAAATTAAATAGTCACTGAAGTACATAGTAGTGTTTGAACAATAATTTATTTTTTCCAAGTAATTTTTTATCAGAAATTTTACTTGCTTCTCAAACTGAACATAGGAGAAGCAAGGTGCCTGTTTTTACAGTTTTTACTCCTTTTAAGAGAAACCTGTGATTTCTTCATAATCTCTTTCACAGGTTTTTTATTTAGTGCCACCGTAAATGACAGCAGCATCTTTTTTGGTGTTTTCTGCATCATTCTTAAATTGTTTTCATCTATTCTAATTGTTTCCACTTCTTTTATTAATTGCATACCCGAATCATTGTCCTTAGTATGAAGACTTGCATATTCAACTCTAAATGGAACATTTTCATCTAGATATTCCATAAACTTCACCTGGTTCATCTGGTCACCCGGTCACGCAGTGACAACATCATTAATCCAGTTACCAGAGTCAGAAACTAAGACATTGCCATTGGCCGTCCTTGACTTTCAGTCCCCACATCCAGTCAGTAATCAAAGTCTATTTCTTTTCCCTCCGACCTTTCAAGTCTTCCCACTGTTCCCATTCCATCAATGCCTTTCAGGTTAGGACACCAGTTTTCTTCCATAAGCTATTATAAAGCCATTTCCTGAGTCCGCTTTTAGTCTTTTCCCTTATTTAGTCCATTGTCAACACTACAGACAGTTGAAGCACTGTCACTTACCCCTTGCTTAGAGCCTCCCATTTTCCTGTCTGTGCCCTCAAGATAAATGCCAAAGCTCAGGGTGCATACAGCTCTTCAAGTTCTGGTTACCCTTAGCCCAGATTCATAACTCATCTCTTAACCATATTTTGTGTTCCTACCACATGAAACACACGTGGATCCCTGAACAAATATGCTTGTCCCGGCCTTTCCTTTCTGTTTGCTTGTCACACAAGCAAAGCTGCTTTTTTCTCTTTGTGATTCCCATCGCGTCCACACACACATTCCAGTAGTGGATTCGTGATGCCGTTGTAATAACCTGGTTATTAGTCAACAGGAAGGGAGTAAAGAGAAGGCCGGGTAATACAGGCAGGCCATTTGTACAGCTTTCCCAGGAAGCTGCAAGTCTGTTTCTCGCAGATCCTGGGGGAAGGGACTGGACAATTGGCCCATGCCCAAAAAGGTCTGGGGGTCTCAGGGAAAGGGCTTGCTTGTCAGTCATACCTGGGAACGGGGCGTTGGCCAGAGCAGGTGTGTAGGTGTGGCCCCTGCAGGCTCAGGGAGATTTTAGTTCAAACTCCTGAACAAAGGGAGTTCCCTCCCTTCTCTCTCTGCTCTCCGTGCCCTTGGCCCTCTTGTGTTTCTGGCTGTCTAGTTGCAGGGGGCACGTTCCTCTGCATTTGCCTGCATGGCCCAAAGCCATGTGGACCCCACACAATGGACTAATGGACTCTAACGAGCCTGATGCTACGTCGGACCCAGCTCCATCAGGGAAAGGAAACTCTGGATACTGGCTTTGCTTCTAGCTTTATTGAAGCCCCAGCTGCACATTTTCCAGGACTTGTTTAAGGGAAATGGGACTTTTAAAACCAAGGAATATAGTTCCAGGTGAATAAACCTTTCTACCACATCTCATTCTCCTGTGCAAGTCTTAGAAAATTCTTTTTCTCATGAGATCACAAGAACCCCACTCCCACTCCCACTAGCAATGGAGGAATTTTGCCTGTGCAGTTCTCTGATAACAGGTAGATACACTGGTGCTCCTTCGAAATTTTCTCTTTGGCGGTACTCACCAGTATAGCTTCTCATGTAATTCTCCATCTCAAAAACTGTTTCCAGGCAGCCCAATCTAAGATACACAATTTGTCTTTGCTGGTCAAGTTACAAAGTTCCTGGTGATTAACCAAGACTTATGAGTCATCCTGCTTTGAGATACCTAGACAACCTATTAATAGCCTTATCTGATATTTACCAACTATTATGTAATTGTTTTGCTTATCAGGCTGAAAACAACTTGAGGACAGACTCTGTCTTTAATTGTAGTATTCCCTGTGTCTAGCACCGAGGCATTCAATAATTTTTTTGAATAAATGAGTAGTATGCCCAATGCTATTTACGTATTTGGTTACTTGTTCCTAAAATCCAAGTCTCCTGAGAAAAAGTTCTACCATGCACACCAGCACACAACATAGCACACACTGGTTGCTCATTAATCTATGGGAGGGAACACCCTGGGAAGTATTTGTTACAATTTTGTTCTAACCCTATCAGACGTTGCTGAATTCTTGGACAGAGACCTGAATTCATGAAATGAAAATAGAAACATACCTACAAAATTAAACCTGAGAAAGATTATACTAGTGACCTTCCCTTTTTCAGGAAACTCCTAATATTATGATGTTAATTATTTACAGAGGCAAATCAAAGGTGGTATGAAGACTATGTTATAATCTTATAATGTTGGAGCTGCAGTCCTGTGGCAGAGGCTGTTTCTCTTCCAGCATTGTTAGGTCAGCGAGAGCAGGTGACTTTCCCGTTGTATCCACGAAGTGTCCGCCCTGCAGGCATCTTTCAGGTCTGTGGATTAGTGGCCTCTGACCTCCGCTTTGGAACCCACAGGGTCCAGGAATGGGATGGGCTTCTTTCAGTCCATCTTCTCCACTCTTAGTCTTGGCAGGCCTTGCCCACCTGTACCACCCAGTCTCTCCTGCTCTGCCTTGCCCCTTTTTCTCCTGGGCACTGTGGAGCTGTGGGAACCTGGTGGCAGTGGGTGTGCATTCCCCTTGGGTCTTGGGCTCTCGGGGATTCTATACTCTTATGTGCACCTTTAAGAAACTGTTTCAACTTTTAGATTTTTCTTCTTTCATGATTGACTTTCTTTCCTTTCTCTCATGGACATACTTGGAATTCAAATCGCTTAATTGATTTGTGACCTCAGGTCTCTGATAGGCTCCCTAAATTATGATTTTGGTGACTGTACATTTTTCCTTAGGGTAAGAGGGACATTCTCATATGGCTGTTTGCATCCTAAATCCCATTTGCTCTTTAACAAGTATCTCCTTAAAAAAAAGAAAACATACACACACACACTTTTCAAGTCTTACATCTTATAGCCAATGGCCTATATTTCTCATCTCATCACAGCCATATTTTAAAAGATTATTTCCTGGAGATTCAATTTTTAAAAAGTTTGTAAAAATCTAACAAACAACGTAGCTTTCAGAGCAAGTCGAGTACTAGGCTAGGTTTGAACAAACTAACCCAACTTGCCTGGTCTTCCCATTTCAGAATATGGAATCATTCTTGTTAAGTGAAATTTTTTTAGTACTTTTACAGATTAGATTGAAATGTAGGAGTACAGAGAAAAAATGAATTTAAACACAAGTATATGATTACACTTGATCTTTACAATAAGACATCATCAGGTACTGTTGGGTAAATATTAACATTAGAAAAATATATGGGCTCCAATATTCATATTGATAAAAGATGTATACTTTTTAAGAAAAAAATTGTTCATGGCTCTCAGGACATAGGAATATATTTCAAAGAGAAGCTGGAAAAATTTGCACAACTAACAATGTGCTGAAGTAAAATACTTTTTTTAAATTAAAAATTATCAGATTATCTCTAGGAACAATATGAACTAATAAACGCAAAATTCACATCTATAATCCATTCAAGATTTGGAGGTTTGGTTTGGGGCATATTCAAATGCTTAATTAGGAAAGAAAATTTTCAAACATTAGCTTTTTTTTTCTTAATAACCATTTCTATTTCATTTGGCAACAGAGAACATACTTTCCTTTTTACCTAGCAGCTAAATCTGGTTTCCAAACTTTATTCCAGAGAATTATTTTAGGCATAAATTCCTGTAACTTTTAAATTTTTTAAATGAAAATGTCTCGATTCAAAATTTTAGAAGGCTAGCAAAATCTTTTTAGATTTAGGTTTTGCACATAAATCCTAATGGATATTTCTAAGCTTTTGAATGGTCAACGCAAATCCCATACCTCTTAGTTTAGAGATGATTGTCTTCTTTTATGGAAATTATTATGTTTCTCAAACTTGAATGAAATTATAGTTTGCTAATTTATTGAAAGATAAAAGTAATTCAACATATATTTTTTACTTGCAGGCTGTAAGAAGTATTTGTGTCCCTTACATTTCCATAATGTCAAAGTAGAAACTATGTTCCAAACTAGATACATTTCTTAAATGAAATGCTAGAAAAGAGAGTTCATGTGCATATGACTTCTCATAAACTCTTCTTTTCACTTAGTCATTTCAAATGGCTAGAGGTTCAACATCATGCCCCAAATAAAGTTTTGCATACTGAATGAAAAAAGTTTCTCTTTTCACTTCGAACTTTCATTATTTATGAGATACATTTTTAAAGAGGTTGCTTTTTATGTTTTGTTTTGCTTGTTGCTTTCTTTAAAACACTAAATTCAGATTGCATTTAATCAATTTTGACCAAATTTTAAATTCTCAACAAATTATAACTGTTAGCAAGAATTGCTGTTGGAACAAAATATTATCTCTAATATTCATTAGGTTTTTCTCTATTATTCATTCATTATAGGGAAACCCTACCTTAAAGTTTCTTAGGTAGGATTCCTGGTCTTATTTTCTTCATTCAATTAGAATTCCTAACATGTTAACCTCCTTATTCTGTTCACTCTTATTTTTCTGTAGAGATTTTGATAATAATGGTATTCATAGGATGCTAATATCAGACAATGCTGTAGAAAAGAAAGGAAAGAGAGAGAGCAAGAGAGAGAAGAGAGAGATCCAGTTGCATCAAAATATTCTCTGTAGCCCGACCAGGCGTGGCTCAGCGGTTGAGCGTCGACCTAGGATCCAGGAGATCGGGGTTGGATTCTCTGTCAGGGCACATGCCCGGGTTGCGGGCTCGATCCCCAGTTGGGGGAGCCGATCAATGACTCTCTCATCATTGATGTTTCTGTCTCTCTCCCTCTCCTTCCCTCTCTCTGTAATCAATAAAGATATATTTAAAAATATATAAAATTCTCTGTAGTCATATGTAAAACTAGTGTTATTTCTGATTGTTTAGATCTAAAACCATGCTTCTTGAATTTATTTTGACTGCCACTTAAGTCTCAGTTCACTTGATATTTAGAGCGTGAATAGGTTTATGTTATTCAGGGATTTTTGAAACATTTAAATTATGTATTCTTACAGGTCCATGGCTGTTGTGACAAGCAGCAGAATTTCTTTTTGTTTAAAGGCTGAATGACACTTCACTGTATGTGTGTACGACACTTATCCATTCATCTACTGATGGACCTGGGAGACGTTATGCCAAGTAAATTAAGTCAATCACAGAATAAGTACCACACAATTCCTTTTATATGAGGCATCCTAAAGAGTCAAGGTTTAGAAGGTCACAATAGAACAGTGATTAGCAAGGATGAGTAGGCAGACATGGGCAGTTGTTCAGTGTGTGTAAAGTTGCCGTTACACAAGATGACTACGCTCCAAAGATCTGCTGTACAACATAAGGCCTGTAGTTAACAATAGCATATTATGTAGTTAAGAGTTTACGAAGAGGGTAGATCTCATATTAAGTGTTCTTACCACAAAAGACAAACAAAAAACAACAAAGCCATACAAAGAGCTATTTGGAGGTGATGGATATGTTTATTGCCTGGACTGTGTTGATGATAACCTGAGTATATACACATGTCCAGACTCACCAATTGTATACGTTAATTATATGTAGTGTTTTGTATACCAGTTACATCTTATAAAGCTGGAAGAAATATTTTTCTTAGACTCTGAAACACCCACTGCATGCCTATTATAATGTGAATATTGGACCAGAGGCTTTGGGATTTGTTAGTCTTCTCAGTTTCTCAGAAATGTGTTAATGCAACTCTATGATTAAGGTTTTTATAAGGAAAACAAGTAACTGGCTATCATTTGTTTAACCAGTATTTATTTATTACTTCCAGTGGGCTGGAGGTACAGGCCCTGAAATATTAGATATTCAGAAACAAAGGCAGTTATCAGAGTAGATGGATTACTTCTCTGAGCCTTGAATTGACCTTTCATGAAATAAAGTCTCTATCTGATCTTGGACTAGCTGAATTAATTAAGTCAAATTAGTCTCTCCCAGTGGGCTAAAACTTCTATGAATGATTCATTCATGTACAGAATTCCTGAACCATTTCTGTATTATGATTCTTATGACTTGACTTATGAATGTACTATAGCAGAGTCTAGGATTCCTTTGATCAAGCCTGGTCTTGATCAAAATCCCAATTATGAGCTCTTTCTGTGACTTCCTTGCCCCACCAGGACAGTGGAGGAATCCTAGACTAAGACTCTACTTCCTTCTTTATATAATGACCATTTTATATTTCTTTTAATGATGAGAAATAACAAGATCTTACGGTCAACAATAACAATTATTTTATAATTAGACATAACAAGATCTTAAGGCAAACACAATAATATTGATTGGAATGAGTGCCAGCAGCTAGGTCAGAGAGAGGGGGTTGGTGACAAGAAGTGGAAGTTTATTTTATCTGATCTGGGTGAGCATTTTGCAGGGAGCAAGTCTATTTCAGAGCCTACGAAGTCACCATAGATGCTTTTACCGAAAGGTAGGAAAAGAATAAATAATGTTGATAGAACTATTAAATCAATACAAAATCTTCTTTTTACTATTCCACTTTCTTATTTAATAAACTTTTCAAACAATCATTCGGGTCTCACTAGACCCTGACATTTTTTTTGGTCATTTTCATATATATTGCATTACTTTTTAAAAAAATTAAAGTTAACTGTTGGTTAATGGCCCATGAAGGAAAATCTGAACGCTCTAGCCTTACCTCCGCCACCCACAGAAGCGACATTTGGATATTTCTTCTATTTTTTTCCTTTAGAGCTTCTAATGTGGTTACTTCATCTCTGACCTAAATCTTAAATACTTTTTCACAGCAGAGTTACTTTGTGAAGTCTTGATTTTGGAAAAAGGAAAAGTCCTGTTGTTTCAGTAGGTATTGGCTTCCACATAAGTCTTCTGTATGTAAAAGCTTGAAACAGTGTCCTAGATACAAAGTACAGTAACATTAGCAGTTAATTATTCATTAAAAATACTTAGCCTATCATTGGTGAGATTTTTATGTGCTAGACAGGGGCAAACCTAGACTTTGTGGAGCTTGAAGCTTATGCTATTTGGGTTGCCTTTATAAGATGCCTGATGCAAAACTATGACTGCTGAACTCAATATAAGAGTAAATATTTCATTTTGAATAAAAATTATATTACAATAAAGCCAAAAGTTTGCTCATGCCACAAGCATTACAAAATCCAAAATATAACATTTTATTAATTAATTGCATAACACACCTCTGTAATATTTTTCTTATATTTTTAACTGCATGCACTTTGATAGCTTCTTTATATAACAATTATTTTATAATATCCTTTCCATAGAGAAAAATATATGTTTATTATTCTTTCCCCCTGGTGGAAAAATTCTTTTAAATTATTCTCGATAATTTAGAAATGTTTATTTGGGTCTCACAAATCATTCTTAATAATTTCATAGAAAATCTTATAATTGTTGTCAACTTTGGGAAACCCCAATTAAGTCTGTTTCACATCTTTCCCACTAAACCCAGACTAAATGTCTTTCCAACTCAAATTCCATTAAGAAAAATTTAAAAATATAGCCACAGCCTGACCAAAAAAGCGTAATGGAGAAGTCAGACTGGGAAGAGATAGTGTTCTTAACCAAATGCAGTTAGAATATCTTAGTTTTAAAAATTTTACAGAAAAACAAATGTGTGGACACACTGTGAGGACCTCTCCCATTGCACCTCCAGTGCCCTGGGTACAAGTGTAGGGAGGAGAGAAACATCCTTGTCTTTTCCCAAATTAAAGAGAGTTGACTATTTCAATAGTACATGACATGTTATAGAATTTTTCATAGATATCATGTATCAGAATAAGAAAGCTCCCTGTTTCCAGTATGTTGATATTTTTATCATAAATGGGTGTCATATAAAACTGGGGAAAATTTTACTCCCTGTGGATAAAACTGGGGAAAACTTCACTCCTTGTAGCTACTAGCCCCAGTTTTATAGAGATTTAGTTGTCATATAACATTGGGTAATGTAATGACTGGATACATGTATATATTGTGAAATGATTACCAAAATAAGAGTAGTTAATATACCCATCACCTCAGGCAGTTACCATTTTTGTGTGTGGTGAGAACATTTAAGATGTATTCTCTTAGTAATTCAATATACAGTTTTGTTAACTCTAGTCACCAGAAAGTAAATTAGTAATAATGCGAGGTCCTTGCATAGCTGCATTTTCCCCAAAGTTAGAATAAGCAGAATAAATAGGTTGATGCTACAATCCAGCAGTGTATGAAATATTTACTATTAGCTTGCTGATTGGAAAATGCTTTTGCTTGTTTCCAAGCTTGGGACTTTTCTGGGCCTCCACTGCCGCTCCTCATATTAATGGCCTCTGTGTCTCTTCCTAGGTTTCCCCCCCTTCACTAGTCTGCCCCTGCTCATTAAAAAAAAAAATTGTTTTTTTCTCATCTAGAATTTGTCACAGCTCTCTTACACCCACTGCAGGGAAAGTGGGTTGGTGTGAAACTCCCTGAGCAAAGAGAGCATCAATGTGAAGGAGTGTCTCAGAATGAGAGGCAGGGAAGGGTTTTTATTTGGCTTTGGAGGTTGGAGTGTTAGTCACTGGATGGTGGGAGGGCAGAAGTTAGGAACAGAGATCGTATAAACTAAGAGACTTGCTGGAACAGCCAGTGGTGTTATTTTTGGAACGTGTGTGTCCTCATAGGGTTACTCTTGAATCAATTTGTTTTTGATCTTATACTGGAACACAAGGGTCTGAAGTAGCTGGTATTAAAAAATGTTAAGCTTTTAACTCTCTACTCCAAACTATTCCGAGGTCTATTTTGTAAATCCAAAAATGCTTTTAGGGACTTTCTAAAACAAAAAGCACCTCCCTTTGTTTCTTCACACTTTATTGGCATAAAGCATCTCCAGAAGCATCGAAATGATAGCCTTTCCTTAAAATAATTAAATTGTTGGAATTGGTGGCCCTCTCCTCCAGGTCCTGTTAGGGACATTAAAAAAAAAAATGCCACCCTATTGGAAATGAGAATCAAAAGAGTAAGATTCTTCTGTTTAAAATCACACAATTAACTTTCTGTGATATTATAAAGAGGGTGTTATTCCCTTTATTATCTCAGCTTTCTGTTGAGGAAGCTGATGCTGATGGATGGTCAGTAAGGTCGCTAAGGCGTGACGCAGAGGGTGAGATCTTTGCTGTTAGAGCTATGCTTTGTTGAGGACTTCCTCGGAGAAGCACACAGCAGGCGAATCCCATGCAGACTGTCCCCTCGTTTCTCCTGGCTTTGGGACTTTTTTATAGATAAACCATACTAAGGAATTTTGTTCATGTCTTTGTCAGGGCAAAAAAGCAATGAATAATAATTCTGAAGTGTGAAAATCATCAGTATACAATGCTTCCGAGAGTGAACTCTGCTACCTTTTGCCTCGGGGGAAAGCAGAAGGGACCCGAGGCTTGTCCTGTAAGCGGCTGATGGGAAACCTTGAGAACAGCTTCTGCCTGTATAGCCACGCCCTTCACCCTCACCCTTACCGGGCACCTGTCTGTGCTGCACTCCAGGGCTGGAGGAAGAGACTTGGAAACTCGGACCAGCCCCTGGGTCCATAAGGTCAGCTGCAACATGACGTCACCGAATGCTGCTGGAACCTGGTTTCTTGACATGAGTTCCCACCACATCTGAGGGGGTGTGCGAGGGTAATGAATTTTCAGACAGGACGCAACCGGCCAGCTTGCTAGGAACACACTTGGAGTCCAGTGAATGTGGTAGAACTTTGTTATTGTTCCAATAAGATTTCCTTCAGACCTACTTGATGCTAAGATGGGTATCTAGATGTCCTGTGTGTGCGTGTGTGTGTGTGTGTGTGTGTGTGTGAGAGAGAGAGAGAGAGAGAGAGAGAGAGAGAGAGAGAGAGAGACACTGGCTTCTGTTGCTGATGCAGGGAATATAATCTCTTCATTACAGGAGGGAAATGGGAGTCTACCGTGTGGAAGGCGACTTTCTTGCTAATATTGATCACCTCTCATAGCATCACGTCAGCCACCCAGGGTTGGCTCCTAAAGCAAAGGGCCTATTCTGCTAGACCTACATAATCACAGTTCCTATTTACAAAAACTCCATGCGCAGATATTTTAATAACCATCTTACAAATGAGGACATGCTCCAAGAGAACAATTAACCCGTCAGAGATAGTACAACTAAAAATGGAGTTGGAGTTGTGTCCAGTTAGATAAAGTAAACTGGCCAAAGTTGGTATGCTGGGGTTGACCTGGCAGTCAGCCTAGGTCAGTGGGCATCCCAGCGTATGTCCATTCTACTCTACCTCCCCTTCGATGTATTTTAAGACGAGTCACCACATGGTTTCTTTCACACTCCTGTGCTTATTGGAATCCAAGTGTTTTAGGGTTTCTTTTCTCTATAATGTTTAGTAATGACTCATGTTAACCTAGCAATTATGTGAAAATATAAGCATCAGAAACCCAAAATTAATGGAGGTAAATGTTGTGTTTTTTTCGGATAAATTCCTATTTGCCTGGTAATTTTCTTTTAGGTCAAACAACTTTCTTCTATTCTGATTTTCCTGGGTTGCAATGCCCAGTATTATCTCTTATCATACCTCCAATTTCTCTGGAAGTTCCCACAGGTCCGAATCTGTTTAGTAGGTAATGAGATTTACAGAGACTACAGAGAGAGGGAAACACTTGCTTAGGTCTCACTAATGAATCAGTTCCTGGAAACTTAACATTAATCATTTAAATCACCATATAAAATTAATAATTATCTTAAAAAGCTCTGTTAATTCTCTCAAGATTGAATGAAAGGCTCTGCTGACTTTAGTCATGTCTAAAGGTGGCTTTTCTTGTTTGAAAAGTCAGGAAGAGAATATTGTTAAAATTTAGTCCCTCATGAGTGGAATTTACCATGTAAATTATGTAGGTCATGTAAACATTGTTTCTGGCTTTCAAAAAATATTGAGGACTTCATTATTTCCAATTGCTAAACAAAGCCAAGCAAATGGACATGGGGAAAAAGATTATACAAAACACAGCATTCCCTTCAGCTGGCTTCCCTGCTTGCTCCTTACGGCCATTATATTTACAGAACAACTAAAGGAAGGAAAATTATCTTCAGAAAACCGTCTAGACACGCTTGTAACTTCTCACTGAATCCAGGGGATGTGATTGTTACTGTTGTTACCTAAGAGGCAAGACGACCTGAAGTTTACATTTGTTTACAAAATCATGGCTTAACTTTCCTTAGTACATAAAGAATTAATTATTGTTTTCTAGTAGATACAGAAGTATGTCACTAGCAAGTTCACGAGCATTTCCTGCCTGCATACATCAAAGCCATCAGTGCGCATAGCTGGTTGCAAGTCCGTTTTGGGCATGAACCTAAGGACTAGCAATCAGTTATGCGCACTGATGGCTTTGTACACTTGGCTTTCTGGTTTTTGCAGTATAGGAAGTCACCCCAAAAGGAAGTTGGGACAGATGAAGTGTGTGCCTCCTGCTGTGTCTACCACACACAGTCCTCATCTTCACCAGGTTTACATTTCAGACAAAATGGAAGGCAATAAACAAAGTAATAAATAAAGGAGTTGACTTAATTACAGTCTTATATAATGTTTTATTATAAGATTAACAAACTTCAAAAAAATGTTTAGGTTTGGCAACAGTTAAAACAATTTGTTCCTTATAGCAATTCATATTATAGTGCCACTGTGGCACGGTTAAGTGGAATATGCATTTGGCAATGTTTGCGTGGATTGATTTGGGCCTTGAAGCAAGTTTAGACTTGTGTGCTACCACTGTTGAAGAATTCTAGTGGACTCAGCAAAACAGGTTAATTAAATTTGGAGAGTTTATGTTATGGAAATTAAATTTGATTAGGGCTTGACCTAACTCAGATTTCTCCAGATTTTCAATGTGAAAGAGGTTAACACTGAAGAGTACAGAATATAGGTTACTCTATCCAACAGGTTCAAATTTTAACCAAAAAAGAGGAAAGACACTTTTTGCTGAGTGAGCCTGAGCAAATAATACTAAACTGAGTATAAAACATTGTTGCTTACCCTGTTCTTGGTGAAAGATACCTTTGAGAATCTAGGAAAAGCTGGTAAACTTACTGTATTACAGAAATGCAGAAATGTACAATATTTATATACAGGGTGGGGCAAAAATACGTTTACATTCTTCATATAGAAAATAACACAATAATGAATAAGTAAGAATACAAGAATAAACTCTATGTTTTGCATACTCACAACTGTACACCTACTTCTGCCCCACCCTGTACATGTATATACAGAATATTTCACAAATATCCACTGGTTCACAGATCCTTTGAACTCCTGGGATCTGAACTCCTGGTGTCTTGGCTGAAGAAGTTCTAGTCTAAAGTGGAATCTTTCATAAATTTCTGAGGATTTTGTGAGTTTTCAGTTCTAAAAAAGTGGTACTATATGTACATTCATGATACATATGTCATATATGTATACATAGATCATATAACTGCATGTATAATACTTAATATGTACATGTGGCCATCTCTTAATATCCAAGGGGGAGTGGTTCCAGGACCTCCGTGTGTACCAAAACCCGCAGATGTTCAAGTTCCTGAATAAAATAAGGTAGTATTTGCCTATGTTCTATGCACGTCTCCCTGTATACTTTAAATCATCTCTAGATTACTTATAATACCTAATACAATGTTAATGTTATATAAATAGCTGTTACACTGTATTATTTAGGGAATAATGTCAAGGAAAAGATGTCTGTCCAAGTACAGATGGGGCCACTGTAGGCCTAACTGCCTAGTCCACATCTGCTGACAGCAACAACAATACTGTTTTTCTTTTCAATTCTTGTCCATTGGTGCCGAACCCTGGATACCAAATAGTGGATGTGGAGTTCCAACTGCGTATCATATATATACATATATAAATATGTCCTACATATACATATATAAATATGTCCTACTAAAATTGTGCTGGAAAACAAGTGTCAGCTAAGTCAGTTGTCTCAAAAATTGTTACTGTGCACCCTCATTAAAATATTTTTGAGAATTTTCTGCTTCCAAGATTTTCAGAGGCTAGAGCATTACTTGTTTCTGTCTACCTGCTACACACTAGTAAAACAGAGGCAGATCCCCTAATACTAACTGAGTAGGGGTATCATCTTGAGCAAATCATGCATCTTTTAGTCTTTGTCTTTCTCTATAAATTTCTTTCATAGTAGATTTGTATCCCATTTGATTCTAAGATGTGTAATTCTTTCAATTGCTACTGATACATGGGATGATATTTATTAAATTGTTTCTGATAGACACAGACAAATACATGGATTGGAGCAGGCCCTTCTTGTATATTTCAACAATACGAAATACTAAACGGAAGCGAAGGGGAAATTTTTTATGCTCTAATTTCAAATGACAAAAATGAACGAATGTGCTTGTCTTTAGGAACAAATATAACTTCTTTAACCCTTGATAATGAAGCTATCATGGGGCCTGTGACCCGAGTCCCAGGATGTCCCAGCAGCACAGATAGTAGCAGTGCTTCACAGGACCCGTCTGTCTGTCTTTCAGCCTAAAACTTTATGCCAAAGGAACGGGGAGGGTAAGGGACTGAAGTAGAATGGCCGTGGCTGATGTGCTCAGCATGGGATTGTCTGGGGAGCGGCCTCAAAGACACCGGTTAGCCAGGAAAGTATTAGCAATTAGAGTGACCATCATAAATTTAGCTCCAGGCACGGGTAACCGTGTGCAAAGCTAAAGAAGATCTGTACCTGCCTCTAGGGAGCAGATTTAGAAAACTTGGTTTATTTTATTATTATGGGATAGAGTGCCTGAAGCGAAGTGCTAGGTCAGACCAAGGGGAGGGTGCTGGAGGGGCACCCTGTGACCTTTGATAACAGCCGGGAGGCAGCTGTATAATTTGCTGTTTCATTTCTGTGTTTGGCTCCTGCTGCAACCAGCTGGCAGGAAGAGCCCCTCTGGTGTTTTGAATCAAAAAGAGAATAAAACTCACTCCAGCTTCGGACAGATAGCCTGAACATTTTGAATTTGGTTCCTGGCAAGAGAAATGTGTACTTTGGGGTTTGTTTGTTTTTAATTGTGGTGGTATGTTGGATGAGTTGATCTCCTTTAAGAGTTGGGAATTTATTTGCAGAGTAGTGCCTGGATTTAAGAAAAGCAGTATTTACCTATGGAAGGAACTTTTTATCTCATTTGAAAACAATTGGCATCTATGAACAATAGCTGCTTAATAAGAAAATAACTGTTGGCAAGTAATAGAAATTGTTGGATATTGATTGATGCATTATGGGCCTTTCTCTTAGCTTCACCGTGATCTACTCAGATTGGATTTGTTACTTGAATTTAGAGTCATGGTTATACAATCATGAAAAAGAGAAAAGGTGGTATGTCTTTTGTCTTTGAAGTAATCTCTACTTTTTCTTAAATTTTTCTATTGATGTGTAATGCCTAACAAATATATTTATATGTATATACAATCTTAACTGTTCTGCTCAATTATTTTTACATACTAGTCACACCTTTGTAACCACTACCCAGATCAAGATGTACACTATTACCAGAAGCTTCCCTTGTCCTCTCCTAACCCTCCCCTGCCCCCCAAAACCCCAATAAAAAGAACTATTTTGACTTCCATCACAACAGATTGTTTTTGCCTGTTTGGGACATTTATATAAATGTAATCATAGAGTATATATTTTTTGTGCCTGGCTTCTTTCATGCAATGTTATCTCTATGAGTCTATTAATGTTGTTGCTTGTAGAAGTAGATTTTTTATGTTTATGACCATGCAATATTTGTAACAATATTCTAAAATGATAACACATTTTTCTATTCATGGATATTTGGGTTGTTTATAGTGTTTCACTAAATCAAATAATGATATTGTTCATTTTTGTACATGTTCTTTCAGTGCACATAGATACACATTGTTGACATCTGGTATACTTGCTGTGTCATAAGGTGTTTGTATGTTTTGCTTTAGGAGATATTGTCACACAGCTTTCCAAAGAGATTGTCCCAATTAATACTCTCACCGGCAGCATTTCTGGTATAGTGATGACACTGTGTGTGTGTTTCATTTCATCTTTTTTTACTTTGTTTAGAGCAGTTTTAGTTCACAGCAAACAAGAGAAAGTACAGAGGTTTTCCATGTACCCCTGCTCCTTACTTCTTCCACCAGAGGGGTACGTTCTCCACTACTGAAGACTTACATTGACTTTCATGTCATAATCACTCAAGGCCACTGTTTACATTAAGGTTCACTCTTGGTGTTGTACATTCTGTGGTTTTGGGAAAGTGTATAATGACATGTATCCATCATTATAACATGACACATAGTATTTTCACTGCCCTACAAATCCTCTGTGCTCTGCCTGTTCACCCCTACTCCCCAGCCCCTGGTAACCAGTGACCTTTCCACTGTTTCCACAGTCTTGCCTTAGTTAGAATGTCATGTAGTTGAAATCATACAGTATGTAGCCTTTTCAGATTGGCTTCTTTCACTTAGTAATGTGCAAGTTTCCTCCATGTCTTTTCATGGTTTGATAGCACATTTCTTGTTAGGACTGAATAGCATTCCATTGTCTGGAAGTATCACAGTTTATTAATCTCTTCACCCACTGAAGGACATATTGGTTGCTTCCAAATTTTGGCAGTTCTGGATAAAGTTGCTGTAAACATCTGGGTGCAGGTTTCTGTGTGGACATAAGTTCTCAACTCCTTTGGGTAGTTACCAAAGAGTGTGATTGCTGAATCATATTGTAAGAGTATGTTAGTTTTATAAGAAACCACGAAACTGTCTTCCAAAGTGTCATTCCTATCAGTACTGAATGAGCATTACTGTTCCCCCACATCCTTGTCAGCATTTGGAGTTGTCAGTGTTTCAGATTTTGGCCATTCTAATAGGTGTGTAGTTTTAAAACTGTTGTTTTAATTTGCAATTCTCTGATAACTTATGATATTGGGCATCTTTTCATATGCTTACTCACCATCTGTATCTTTGGAGAAGTGTCTGTTCAGATGTTTTAATTAATGGTTTGTTTTTTATTGTTGGTTTTTAAGAGTTCACATTTAGATCTGTACGCCATCTGGAATCAATTTTGGTGTATGGAGGACATAGTATTAAGATTCATTCATCTTACTTTTTCCCCCACTGCAGTGCAATGTTAGCCTTATCATAAGTCGATGACTGTTTCAGGACCCTGTATTGTATGCCATTAGTCAGTTTTTTAAATTCTTGCGTGAATATCATGAAGTCTTTTTTTAACACCTCCCTTAAACTGTCCTCTTGTTTTTTAATTGTTTTTTTCTTTTTTGTTCTATGATTGAGTGATTTTTTCCCCTTTTTTTCTTTTTTTAAAAATTTATCTTTATTGTTGAAAGTCTTCATTATTTTGATTTTTTAGAAGTCTTGATATCTGACTTTGTTCTTGTTCAAGATTGCCTGGCCTCTCTTGGCTGTTTTGCATTTGCATATGAATTTTCAAATAAGCTTATCAATTTTTAATAAAAATAATGCTGCGATTTTAATTGAGATTGCATCGAATCTGTGTAATTGGGGGAAGAATTGATATATTTAGAATCTTTAGCAAATTCCTCTATTTATTTAGCTCTTTTATTTTTCATAGTAGTATTTTATAATTTTATGTACAAAGATTTTACACAATTTTTATTAGATATATACCTAGGAATTTGATGTGCTTGATGCTAAAATTAATGCTTTCCTTTAAAATTGTTTTTATCTATCAGTCATGCTACATGTACGTATTGATTCTAACATATTACAAATGCTTTTGGATTTTTTGTATGCACAATCGTTTCATTTGCAAACAATGTCCATTCATGTATTTCATTCCAACCTTATCATTTTAATTTCTTTTTATAATATTATTGCACAGGCTAGGGCATAGGGCTCCAGTACAAAGTTGAATAAGTTGAATAGAAGTAATGACATCAGACTGTTTTAAAAATCTAGTTTCCAGTCTTGATAGGAAGTTGTTTATGTCTTTATAAACTATAATGTTTGCTAATTTTTTGTAGATATCCTTAACCAGATTAAGAAGATTCTCCTCTATTCCTAGTTTGCTAAAAGTTTTTATCATGAAAGAATATTGAATTTTATCAAAAGCTTTTGCTGCATCTCCTGAGATAATCTTGCCATTTCCCCCTTTGATTCTGTCAGTGTGGTGAAGTACATTGATTTCTTTTTGAAAGTTAAGCTTCCCTTACCAACCAAAAAGAAACCCTACTTAATGTTGTGGTATGTTTTATGATTTGATTTTCTCACATTTTATTTAGAAATTTTCAACTATGTTTCTTGAATAAATTGTCTATAATTTTCCTTTCTCATAATGTCTCTTTCAAATTTTATAGTAAAGGCTATGCTGACCCCATAAGGTGATCTGGGGATTGTTCCTTATTTTTGTCTCCTCTGAAAGTGTTGTGTGAAACTATTATTTCTCCCAAAATGTGTGGAAGAACTCAGTAGTGAAGTCACTGGGCCAGGGTTTTCCTTCTTAAGTGAAAAAATTTCAACAACATATCCAATTGTTTTAGTAGATAATTGGATAATCTGAGTTTCTGTAACTCTTTTCTGTCAGCTTTGAAATATTATATCATTATTTTCCCCCTGAGGAGTGTTTTTTCATTTTATTCAAATTAAAGAAAAATAACTAGGACCATATTTCATTTTACAAAGCAAAAAATTGTGTAAATTTTATCAATTGCATCAAATATATTAAATATTATATAATTTTAACAGAATATTTTACCAATAGGTGAACCTCTTTATGCTACTTTGATCAAACATTTGTTTCCCAGTGAGATATTAGATTAATTAAAATAAGATGTTTTTGATCAATATTATAGGTAACCCATGTCCTCCACATTTCAAAAACCTTAAAATTTCTATAGTTCTAACAAAGTTCAGTATGTTTGTTTGCTGTTAGCTGGTCTTAAGAGTTTATTTCAATTTCTTTGATCATGTTCCTTTTTAAGGGTAAAGTGCTTGCTCCTACGAAAGGCTTCTTAACAGTTGAAAGACGAATTATTTATAAAATTCATGGATTCATTGTCTGTCAGTAACCATAAAATATACTATATGTATTACCTATATCCTAGCCACTGTGTAGAATTTCAGATAGTTTTTATTGCATGTGTGTTTATTTTTTCTCAAACACTTAGATTTAAAACACCACACACACACACACACACACACACACACACACACACACACACACAGGTTATACATTTGGCCCAGTATTTTCAAGAGAATTAATACAGATTCCAGTCCCTCCAGAAATATCACCCTAGGTTGTAAAATCCCCTCAGCACTATTTACCTTTCTTTCCTTAGAAATGGGTTCAGAGTAGAGCAAACCACAGGTAAACTCATAGGGTTTCAGGAGGGCTGGGGACATGAGGTGAGGAACAGTGAGGGCAACGTTCAGGATCTAGGTCAAGCATATTAGTGAGAGCCCCACCAATTCCAATTTAGGGTAACTTGTATGAGGCCCAGAGGCAAGGACTACACAGGCCGCCTTTATGAGGAGCCTGGTTATACAAGCTCTGGGCCAGCTCCCATTCTTTGTGGCTGTCCAGGCAAGCCATCTCACCTATTTAGCTGGCCGGGTGGACCAAGGAAAGCAATGACAACTGGGTGCTTTTCATTGCTAATCCTGGCCTTGACTCACGCCGTGACCTCTCCCGGTGTGTTTCTTCAGCTGGAAAGAGAAGATAATAATAACGACCTATTTAACAGGGGGTGTTGTGTGGATTAACAGCTAATAACGTGTTTCACAGGACAAGGCAGCACTGAGCTTGTAAACACTAATAGAAAGTTTCTCCATACTACAGAGTAAGTTAGCGCTTCTCTTGAAGAAAACCCAGCGTGCCAGAAAATGAACACACAAAGCAGTTGAAACAAGGTGAATTTTACTTGACAGGAGTCACTTTGTTTTATAAAAGAATGCTCCCCAGTTTTCCTTTCGATAGCGGGTTTGCCCTTGTGCATTTAAAATTTATTTTAAAATTTATCCACACCTATCCTGTTATCTGAGGGTAAAGTACTATACTCTGAATACGTTTTTCGGTATTTTGGGGTACAACATTTTCCCCCCAAAATTCAACAGAGGATAAATGTCACAGAATGTGTCACTTTCATATGATCGTAAGGTTTCTGTCACGTCGCCTAGACTGGTGTGGGCCTTGTTGGCACTGGGGATGCCTCGTCGCGAGGGATTCCTGTGCTGCGCAGGGTAATGGTGTTAAACCTAATTTTGAGTTGATGCATGGCTCTCTCAGACCTAATGACACATCATCACGGCAGGTAACTTGCTTCCAGTCCGTAGCCTTGAGCCAGGCGTTTGCTGGTGAAATTATATGTGCCCAGCAGACTGTCCATTCCGTGTGCTCCGTTTCCTCTTCGTGTCCACTCTCGTCAGTCACAGTGAGAAAAAGGCGCGGGTGCAGATGTAGAAGGAGCGAGAGTTACTCTAGGGAAAGGAAATCCGAGGCAGGACCGTTTCCAGCCACTAACAAGGACTGAACTGAATTTTGGAACTACTGTCGACGTTCCCAAGGCGAGGTCAAATACGAAGACAAAAATCTATGCTGGTAAATGAATCTGCAAATAAAAAATCGAGCCCCGTGTTTAGTGAATATTGTTAAAATAACTTGAAAAAAACGTGACAAAGAATGACTAGGCATTTAGTTGAAATTTTGCCCAAGTTATGGCCTAATGTTTTCTTACAGTGGTATTAATGATTGTCCTGTTGTACATTTATGGATTTTTTAATGGGGATTTGAGAGGATTTCTACAAAACACATCTTATTTGATCTTTGCAGATGAACTACTTCTAAACTCTTTAGTTCACTTCATGAGTTTCTCGAGTGATGTGAAGACACAATCGTCTTCTTTCTATAGGAGGAAAGAGAGGCTCTACCAGTTTGTTCAGTTACTCATCTATTCATTCTCCAAAAAAAGTATCTATGAAGCCTTACCCATAGTTACACAATTAATTTAAAATGATACTATATTATAATTTATACTAAAGTTATCTTTGAAATAGCACTCAAGCCCTCCTCACTGTGCCATTTTACTTCCATTTCTTCTGCCATCTAGATTTAGGCGATCTTTGCTTTCTCTTCAGTCCTTCTGTTCTACTAACTTGCTTCTGCGACACACATACATAGATAGAGAGGGAGAGAGGGAGAGAGGGAGGGAGACAGATAGACAGACAGAAGTGCCTCAATATTGAAGTAGTAAGGAAAAACTTGGTTTTTGTTGTTGTTTGTGGTTCATTAAAACATCCCACCTAGCTCGGAGGGCATGGCTCAGTGGTTGAGCATCGACCTAGGATCCAGAAGATCACGGTTTGATCCCGTCAGGGCACATGTCCGGGCTGCAGGCTCCATCCCCAGTAGGGGGCGTGCAGGAAGCAGCGGATCAGTGACTCTTATCACTGATGTTTCTATCTCCCTCTCCCTTTCTCTCTCTCAAATCATTAAAGACATATTTTAAATAAATAAATAAATAGATCCTGCCTAGTACTAGATATCAATTTTCTAAAAATAACATAAATTAGGATAAACCACAACATTATGGGAACTTTGTAGTCTTGTCACCTTGTACAGTAATTAGCCTTTGCCAATGAAGAGTCTTAGGATCGGGTCTTTGCAGAAAAGTTTCTGCCAGAGCCTGTAACTACCAGAGGTATAATTTTGAAATTAATTTCTGCTGTAAGGTAATTTTTAAACTTTGAATAAAAGTAATATTCTATTCCCATTAGACACTAAACATGATAGAATAGAGACTTGGTCTTATTCACAATTGCTCTGCTAAGAGTCCAATATTTTGAGCATTATTTCCAAAGGAGTCTCCAATACACTTGAGAGGAGGTGAGGATTGTTAGTAGAGGGCCTTCCTCAGGAAACACACAGATTTCATCACTCAGATCCTGGGTGTGTGTGGTCGGAGACCATATTTATCCTCAAATTCAAAGTATAGCCCATGACAAAGAGGAATATATGTCCCAAAATGTTGATAGTACCAAAGTCAATAGTTGAGAAAAACAGGTCTAGAGTGAAAGAGACACTAATTCTTCTTTTATTGATTAATGGAATGTTTTTAAAAAATAAATGTTCTTTCATAAGCAAACATTTTTTAGATAATCTGATATTTGTATGAGTTTCTGTTATAACTACAGACATATGACATAGGCATTTGAGGTGGTTTTGGTTACAAGGCAAATGTCATATTTCATTATCTTTAATTAGTGGTCATTTTTTTTGCTTTGCTTTGTTAGTTGGCATCATTGAAGCACAAAAGAATTTGGTAGTATTTACTCTAGCACAGCATCATATCTGAGGATTGCCCTTATCATAACGTTCCCCCACACTTACCAGCGATGCAGCATTGCAAACTTGATCTCTGTATGCTTCAATTATCTCTGTAAAATGGATATAACCCCTCGCTTATAGAATGCCCGAGCATTAGAAATAATAGAAGTAAAGAGCAAAGCACACTGACATACGGCAAGCACCTAAAATATATTAGCCGTGGTTATTATTTACTATATAAGTTCTCTTTTCCTGTTGTTAGTATTTTACCTGTGATTGACCCGGATTTCACAAGGTGTTGATGGTATTTGAGGGTACACAAACAAGTCTCAGAAAGGCTGATAGGAATACATCAGGGATATAACAATCCATCTGATCAAAAATCCCTTAATTATGTATCTGAATAACATCAGATTATATTCCATAAGAAAATCATATAAAATGAGAAACTGTGATGCTGTTATGTCAAGGTATACAACATACTTGTATACCTTGTATGAGCATAGTGCTTGTCTGCTCCGTCATTGACTGGGTTTCTGAGGGCCATGTGTCTGCAGTTTATGCAATTGGAACACTAGATGGCACTCGTATCCTTGATTAAATGAATACAATTACACTTTTCATTGTTTTCAAACAGCTTAGGGCCAGTGTTCAAACCTTTCATCAACTTGATTTTGCAGGAACATCTGACACACTCTTGCATTGTTTCTGTGATTATACTCGCCTAAGTGTGATATAAGGACTCAGGGCACACAAAGACTCTGCAGCTACTATGAAATTTACCAATAAATTCCTCAATCTCTTTTCATGTTGACTGTACCTCTAAAAACTTTTCATGTTGACTGTACCTCTAAAAACTTTTCATGTTCACTGTACCTCTAAAAACTTAGCTAATACACTTATCTAGAAAGGTTTTCTTTCTTCAAAAAAGTTTCAATAAGAATTAGCTCTGTTGTGTTTATTTTCTCCCTGATAGCCTAGTACCTTAAGTTTTCATATTCGAAGAGTTACCATCAGATCAGACGGACTGTGGGCTCAGTCCCTCAAGACGCCCCTCCCCTTTGGAATGCCGGTGACACGTTCCAGGTTATCACCTGTACTTCTGACCTGCGGGCTATAAATCAGGTTTCCCATGACTCCCTCCTTAGGTTTAATAATTTGCTAGAATGACTCACAGATCTCAGAGAAACATTTTCTGTATTAGGTTACTGGTTTACTACAAGAGGATATCATTCAGGAATGGCCAGATGGAAGAGATAAATAGGGCAAGGTAGAGTGAAAGGGGGCAGAGCATCCATGCTTCCTGGGCTGCCACTCTCCCCCCATGTCCTCATGGTCGTTAAACCGGAAGCTCTCCAAACCCGTACTTTAGGGATTTTTATGGAGGCTTCATCATATAAGCATGATTGATTATTAACTCCATTTCCA
This sequence comes from Miniopterus schreibersii, assembly GCF_964146895.1. Taxonomy (NCBI): domain Eukaryota; kingdom Metazoa; phylum Chordata; class Mammalia; order Chiroptera; family Miniopteridae; genus Miniopterus; species Miniopterus schreibersii. Next base: position 29,202,178 of record NC_138117.1, read on the forward strand.
CACCTCTCTCCTCTCTGGAGAATGGGGTGATGGGGAGGCTGAAATTCCAAGCTTCTAATCATGCTTGGTCTTTCCGGTGACCAGCCCCATCCAGGGCCCACCCACAGTTGCCTCATTCGAACAAAGGACATTCCTATCACGCAGGAAATTCCAGGGGACTTAAGAGCCTGGTGTTAGGAACCAGGGTCAAGACCAAAAACTAGGACAAAAGATGCTCTTAGCTCTCATCACATAGGAAATTTTGAGAGTTGGGGCTCTGTGCCAGGAGCCTGGGGCAGATACCAAGATATATATTTCCTGTTATCTCACAAGGGTCTACACGTGGTAGATGCTATACAGATGTTTGTTATTTGTGCAAATATGCATAAATATAGAATTCTAAATGGGTACTGAAATGGGAGGGTGAGGTTAAACATTTTCTATTTGCAGCTGCTTATTTTTTACAAATCAGTATTTTCTTACATATTTCTAATGGCTAAATAATTTTGAATATTTGGGTTTTTCAAATGATAGTGTTGTAAAATTGGGTCTGATGCATCGGTAAAAGTGTGTTTGTTTGCCCTTTTTTTGGCATCTGGACTAAACACACTGCTTGTTGTTATATGTATAATACTGAAATTACATTGTCTAAAAAACATGGCCTTCACAACATTTCTTCTATTTTCCGAACATCAAATAGCACATCCTCTTTAACGTTCATTCATTGGGTCATAGAAACTTTCAGGTGTTAAGTGTGCTGTGTTCAAACATGCATAAATGGAGGAACAATGTGTGTAATCTGTCAAAAGTTTTTGACTTTGAACTATACAACACAGAGCTTTGAAATTTTTCAAGTATAAGATATAACTTTTGATAGTGTGGAGCTGTAATTTTAGTATTAACGGTTCCGATCTGATTGTCTTGGTTTGGGTTGTATATTTTGGTTTTGTGGTTCTTTTACTCTATGTATGCTTAAAACTTTAAAACAACAGGCTCTGCTTGAATATTCAGAAGTGCATTTTTATTGGTACCTCTTTAAAGAAGTTGGAGTGACTTTTTCCCCCTCAGAATCTGGCCTGTCAGTCACTCAACAGGCCTTTTTTTCCTGTTCCTCAGTGCCAAAATCCACTACTTGTAGGTTGTTTGGCTCTCCGTCAGCCCTCACAAGCTGAAATCCTACGCTGAATAAACCATCAATATTTATGTTATAAAGTCTCCTGCTTTTATATCAGAGAGGTGGATCATGTGGAGCCCAGGGAAATCTCGAGAACGTTCATTAAATATCAAGAACCCAAACCGACCTAAGATGCATTTTTCTAAATGGCACGCTTCAATTGGCCTTGAACTCCTTAGAGTTTTCAAATTCAATGCTTCTGAACTTATTCGTCCACTCAGGTAGCTAAGAAGTGCTGACCTGTGACATCCATCAGCAACACTTAGCTACCCTGTGAGCCCTGAGTGGGCCATAGAGGAAAACATCACCCCCAGCCCCACATCTCCCACAGCCCGGAAGTTCACACAGCTTTTGTTCTGCGGGGCTCTGGAGCTTGCTATGCACATAAAGCCAAAGTATGCAAACAAGCTACTTTAATGGGCTTTATTGGTTGACTTGGGGTTAGTTTCCCTTACTTCACCATTTCTAAAAGGTACTCGTTGAAACACCATGATATTGAATGAATGTTTTTCTCAGTTTTGGTTTAAAAGAGGTGGTTTACTTTAGACAAGTGAGCCCTAGCTAGATCTTAGTTAGAAGGATGTAAAATTACATTAACATCAGACTTGCCAGGAGGTGAAACCTTAGCTTTTCAGTGTGTGTTTGTATGTGTTTGTGTGTGTATGTGTGCCTAATCTTTGTTTTTCCCAGGTTAAAAGTAATTAACTGTTAATTTGCCACTGACTCAAATTATAATTTAATTAAATTTACGTTTTACCAACAGGACAATTGTTACTTCAGGTAGTACCTTATAGATATATTCTTGTTGAGATAATGAGGATCTTGAGTATAGTGATGGTTTCATAAAGAATTTATATCCCTAAATTGAGCTAATAAACATGAGCTCATCCTTATCAATTGGATAGATAACATAGAGTTTGGAGATAAATCCTCAGCATTTAATTTTTAAGATATGCCAACATAAAAATCACATTTTCCATTGTATTTTATTTACAGCTATTCCTTGGAAAACCTTCTATTTTTATATTGTCTATATAGTCTCTCTCTATGCAACATATAGTATATTACATTTTATAAATGTAAATTTGTATGTTCTTTATAAGGGATAAGTAACTTGCCTAAAATTGTGTGAATGACAAGAGTTTCTCTCACTCTGCTGACAAAGTGGAAAGAGCGCTCAGGAATGGGGAAATGTTCTTAATCTCAGTTTTGCTGCAAAGTAGTTGTTGACCTAGAGAAATTCATACCTCGGGATGACCACCACCATTACAGGGTCAGGTTCAGGTCCGAGCTCTGACTGAACTCCCCTGCATATGTAACCTCACAGGAAAATTCTACCCATCTCTGGTCTTTCAGAACCTGCTGCTCCTTTGATGCTTTTTCCAGCTACTAAGCCAAACTTATCTCTCCATGTACAAATTGATAGAATCATAACATGTTAATATCAGAAATGTCCTACCATGTAACATAGGACAGCTTCCAAGTTAAAAGTCACCCCTCCAACCACTAGCACACCGCTAATCAGACTCTGCTCAACACTGGCGTTGACGAGCCCTGTGGTTCAGGAGAAATCCTAGTCTCATCTCCAGAAAGCGCAGCTCCCGGGAACTTCCTATTCAACACATCCAAATTCTGTAGCAGAGCTGAAAGGAAAGTCAACACACTGCATAAGTGGAAACATGCAAAGACTCAAGCCAAATATATTTTTCTTTACATTAACAAACCCACTTCACTCTCCCCAGAGAATGTCTACCTCTAACCTCAAATGCCCCCTTGTCTGAGAGTGCAGAACATTCGGCCGGTAGCCAAATAGGATCTTTGCGCCCTGAGCAGGCATTTCCTCTCCTTCAGGGTGGGAGGGAGCAGTGAGGGAAGTGGGGCGCCTACTAACACACACACACACACACACAAACACAACTTACACACACTTACATTTTACACGCTTACACATGCATACTTACGCACTCTTACACATGGTACACACACAGCGACACACTTATACATACTCTTACACACATATACACATGCTTACACGTGTACACACACCCTTAGACAGTTGCATACTCACACACACACACTAACACACATAACTTATATGCACATACTTACACACACACTTACATACACACACACACCCTCAAACCTACTTCCCTGCTTCAGCCTTGCAAAGCCAGTCCAAGTAGCAAGGAGGGTTGTGGGAAGTAATTTTTATACATGCTGCTTTTATAAAGTATGTATGTAGAAAATCATTTCTTGAGAAATAAAAAAAAAAGATGGAGAATAAATTCTAATTGATGACAGTTTCTCCATGATAATGTCCCAGCATCTTTTATTCGATGACGGGGTTTCTCAGTGATAAAGATACCCCAACATCTTTTGTTAGATAAATCAAGCTCACTAGTTCGCCCACGTTGTAAAACAGCTTATGTGTTTATTTCAGAATTCAACAGAAATACTGGTAAATCCAAAGTGTTACTTCTCCATTTCTTGCTCAGATGGAAACAGAGGGATAAAATAGAGACTGTTTACTTCAGCAACTGAAAAGGATATGTGTGTGTGTCTGTGTGTGTGTATATATATCTATATATCTCAAGTGCTATGTCCTAGTAAAATTTTCACAATATATTTTAAAACTCTTGATTTAAGGGATTTCTATTTGTCTAATTTTAGTAATTTTAATTAGGTTTTGTTTTCCCAAACCATGTAGAAATGCTCATTTTTTGCAGGTAAATTTGGTGGTACTTCCTCCAAAAGAAAATCTGTCTTTGACTTTTACGAGTAAGCATTTTCTCAGGACTTTGAAAAAGGACTCCAGCAATACAACAAAATTACTTTGCAAGGAAAAAGGAACACACTGGCAAATTAAATCATTAAATAAAAATGCTGAGAAAAAGTTGTTTTACCTTATTACTCATTTTATCTTATTATCTTAATAGAAAGATTTGCCTCTGTGATATAAAAACAAAACGAGGAAGGTGTGTCTAAAAATTATAGGGATCAGTAAAAACACAGTTTATATTTGTGGATTTTTATTTTTTAAAAATTAGTACAAGATGAAAAATAATTTGCAATCATCTAGCACAATAAGAAAAAGTTCATGCATTTGCAGTCCAGAATTTTTATTTCTAGAAAAACTCTCAGATATATGCACAAAAATATACATACATAAATATTTATTGCAGCATTACTGGTAAAATAAAAAAAGGAGTGGTTATAAACTAAACATTCATCAACAGGAAACTGATAAAATATGTTATATTTAGAAGACGGGATATAACCTCACAGTTAAAATGAATGAACTAAAATTAATGTATCAAAAATAAGTCTCAAAGCACAATGATAATAGAATTATAAAATGATCATATGATACAAAACACAAAAATACTACATGCTGTTCAAGAATATATCTATATGTATATGCAAATAGTAAAAAGATTGCAAGTATATATACTAAGTTCATAATAGTATTTATTTCAAAGGAAGAGAAACTAACTAGATATGGGGGTAGGGACTTCAAATTTACCTATAATGTAGTGAGTGTTTATCAACAGATAAAACAGGTATGACCAAATTATAACAACTTTAAATTCTGATTGGTGGGTAAACGGTTATGTAAATATTTTCTTTGAATATTTTTTTATTTTAGAATTTCTTAACCACAAGAAAACCCAGGGGATGAATTTTTTTAAATGTTAGTTATTTAAGTAAAGATAATAATCCCCTTTATTGATTATTTGGTGTATTTAACACAGGCAGCCTTACAGAGCATGATCTGAAGCAGGATTTGAGGCTATTCTCGTAGCCTGTGCGTATTCAGGGTCACAGGACTTTCACGCCACTTTGTCCAACTCTTCTAGATCTGAGTTCATTTATGAAGGTGCTGGGTTTCGGGGGGAAGCCAGAGGCAGATTCCAGGATTCTTTGAAATACTGGCTCAAATAAGACAATATCACATGCCTTATGGGTTGGACTGTATATCTCCCCAATTTTTACTTTGAAACCCTAACCCCTAAGACCTCAGAATGGGATGGTATTTGGAGGTAGGGCCTCTATAAAGAGAGTATTAAGTTAAAGTGAGTCCATTAGTGTGGACCCTAATTCAACCTGACTTAGAATCACTAAATTCCCATTAAGATAAAAGAGAGAGTATGTAGTAAGTCACCTGGTTCAGTTTCCTGTATATAACAGACACTCAATAAATGTTAGTCATTTCTTCCTTCCCTTGTGTAAACATTAAGGAAACATAAAACTTTAAAAAATTCCTTAGCTAAACGGAGAAAAATGTTTTTTAAAAACTATGTTTAGGCAAAACGAACCTGTTTGTTTTAAGAATGCGGACGTATCAACAACAACGGGAAGTATGCAAAGAGGCAGGAACTCTCAGGTTGTGTTTATGTACAGATAACGGCTATGTGAACATGTATGAGAATAATTGGAATTTCATATGCAAAGAAACACTGCCTTTGAAGGATGCGAAAAAGGAAGTGATGTGGGCAAAGCGATGCGTTTGAGATGGTTTTGGCAGGAGTGTCTGGCAGCGCGCTGTGGAAGCACTGTGCGGAGGAGAGGGGAGGCTCCACACACGGGGTTTGGAGGTGAGGCGCAGTCACCCACGTGTGCGGCGTGGCCCTGCAGAAACAGAGCAGAGGATGTTAGGAAGGAGGAAACACGGACAGAATTCCTTCAGCTGGCCTCCAAAATAGCACCAAGTGGTTGACTTTAGAATGAGGAGTCTTTAAAGAAAAACATTGGGAAGGAAAATACAGAACCAGAGGGCAGAGAGATACAAATGCCATTTGGTAACATAAAAGAAATATTTTGAATAAAGTAGATAATTTGTGTACATTGTGGAAAATTTGAAAATTAAACGGGAGGAAAATATTTTTTACCTTTCATTCTTCAGTGCAAGATTATTAATTTTTGGCATATAATTCACACACATCCATATAGTTTTTATATGATGTACATACATTTTTGTTATATTCTTTATATTTTCAATATTTGCATAACATTAAGTATTCTGCAGCAGGATTTATTTTACATTATTCTGTTAACCCTTGCTCCATAAAATCCCAATAAATTATCTATAAAAATAGGCTCCAATTAAATTTAGAAGCACCCCATTCAATATCTCTTGCACATATCCTTCTATGTGTTGACATACACTGGGTGTTAAAATATTAACATATCTGAATATGAATGACAGCTAACTTTACATAGTTTTACAGATTTTACATATTTATTTTTCCATAGAATGTATCTCAAGTACTAGTGTTTCTTAATACAAATTTGGTAAATATTTTTTCTATTTTAATGTCAATATTTTATTCTATTCTGTAGATATGGTATATTTAATCAACCTTCTATAATTTGAGTTTAAGATTGTTTGAATTGTTTTATTTACAGAGTCAAGATGGGATATCCTTGTACTTATAACTTTTAGCATTTATTTGATTATTTCCTTTGGGACTTTTCTATCAGTGGATTTTTTTTTGAGAAAATGAACACCAGTAAGGATGCTTTAAAGGTGTATTGTTCTATCATTCTTCAGAATACTTATACTAATTGATTTTCCTATCGGAATTTTTTTGCATATCTCCATACTTGATAGTCAGTTACAAATTGATTTTGAAAAACAGAGCATTTATCTGAGCTGTATTTATGGGATAGGTGCAGATGCTTTTACTTGAAAACTGTTGCTTTAACGTTAAATTTTTAAATTATTTTTTGTTTTAATAAATGGGAGTTGGGGGAAATAACTTCACACTTGGAATTAGAGCTGGAAGAGGTTTCCCCAAAGTCCCGTAGTTAGGAAATAACAGCCCTGGATCTAGAACACTCGTCTCCTGAGTCTCTGTCCTGTTCTCTAAACCACTAAACCACACCCCTCAAGAAAGATCTCCCTGTCCTGGGCTCAAGCCCCGCCAATAGCAGGGAGAGGCGCCAAACCCTGATCATCACACCAGCACGGGCCAGAAGCTTGGGTTTTATTTCCAGCTCTGCCCGTCCCAAGTTGTGCGAACTTGGACACTCAGCTCACAGAGAATTTAGTTTCCTTTTGTGTAAAATGGAATGGGTCCCTTACAGGACAAACATTCCAGAATAGTGAACGAAGAATATTATACCTCCCTGGGTGTACATTTCTATAAATTATTTATGACATTTCTTCTTCAGCTTCTGAGTAGCCTTCCTTCCTTCTTTATTTTTTATGTTAATTTTCACCCAAGGATATATTTTTCCATTGATTTTTTTGTTTTTTAGAGAGAGTAGGAGGGAGGGAGGAAGGGAGGCGGAAGAGAGACAGAGAGGAGGGGGGAGAGAGAAACATCAATGTGAGAGAGACGCATCTATTGGCTGCCTCTGGGCTGAGCCTCAGCTGCGGCCAGGATCGAACCTGCAGCACAAGTGCTTGCCTTTGACTGGGAATTGAACCCATGACCCTTAGGCCAGTGCTCTAACCACTGAGCATATGGGCTAAACCTTTCTTTCTGTTTAAAATTTTGGACTTAAGTACTTTCTTATTCTATTTACTGTAAATAAAGTTTAACCCTTTATTGATGACTGTAATTAATTAGCATTTTCTACTAAACAGAATCAAGAATGAAAGAAAAAATAGGAAGATAAATTTTGAAGAAATGTAGATAATTATTAGTGGAAAATGAACTAGTGTGGTTCTGATAGACAGGCAGAATTTCCTTTGAACTATTCAAAAATAAGTCTTAGACGTCATGTCCCTATATCACAAGTACTTTCGTATTTATTTCCCAAGAACGTAACCACAGTATAGTTTTCAAAAGAGGAAATTAATATCAATGCAAGGCTTTACTGTGATTTTACCAACGTCTGTATTAATGACCTTTGAGCAAAAGAAAATCCAAAACCATGTGTTATATTCAGTTGTCACATCACTTCAGTCTCCTTTAATTTTGGAGAATTTATGACTTCTTTTTTTGCCTTTTATGGTATTGACATTTATGGAAAATAGAAGGTGGTTATCTTATAACATCTCTTAATTTGACTTTCCCTGGTGTAGTCTAGTAATTATGTTGAAATATGCATTTTGGGTGAAGATACCACAGAACTGATGCTGAGTTCTCAGGATATTATACTTGCCGTCGATTTGTCTCATTACTGGCAATTGTTAACTTGATCATTTGATTAAGGTGATTTCTGTCAAATCTCCTCCCTGTAAAGTTACTATATTACATTTTGTGACTATTAAGTATCTTGAGAAGAGGTATGCCAGGATATTGTAAATGTCTTGTTACCCTGATGGATTAATCACTAGCATCCATTGATGGTTATTGACTGAATCAATTATTATGAACAAAGTGATTACAAAGGTGATGGGCAAATGATGATTTCAAATGCCATTATTCTTCTACATTTATTAGCGTGTTACTAAAAAGATGTAATTTCTAATCTCCCCAGTTATTTATTCATTTATTTATGGCAGTGTGAATTGTAGGAACCCTACTTTATTGTTTATAATCTCTTACTATAATTATTTTGATATTTAAGTTATAATGCTAGTAAGAGCTCTTTCAAGTTGGCACTGAGCCCTTTTGACATTCCTCCATCATTATTTGTGCATTTGCTTACATTCTGACTCAGAATTATTCCAGGATTATCTTGTAGTTTCCCAACCCCAGTTCTGGAATCAGCCATTTTTGCGAGGGTTCTTGCTTTCTTTAAGAGAAGAGTGGTAGTTAGCAACCATAATCTGGTTATTAGATGTGCTCATTGCTACTGGATAGCCATTGCTTCTATATTTTAGAGTACAGAAAATTATAGCTTCACACTGATGTTCCCAAGCCCAATCCAAATCCACAGGTCTCATTCTATCTTTCTGATTTTCATATTGTTCCTCCCTTCTCTGAATGAGAAATCTGTTTCCATTTCCACAGAATATTTGCTTATGTGTTCAGTCCTAGAAAGTCTAGAAGCTGTCTTTAGAACTGCTTATGTATGCTTTTATTATAAAAGAAGCTTTAACTTAGATTTCAATTTATTTTGAGTATTTCAGAAGATTTTTTTTCCTACCCCAGTTCTGGAATTAGCCAGATATTATTTTCAGATATTTTTTCCTTTGCCGTTAGCTTGAGGGCATATGGTCTAACCACTGTGTTAAAGTGACTTGCTTTTTATCTCAGCCATCCCCTCTTCAAGCTTTAATTTTGCTCATTTGAATACAGTTAAGTTACAGTGCTTCTGTTTGTATTCAGTTTTAGTTTTGTGGATTTAGTTTAATTTTTCTGAGTATGTGAAACATTAACATGAATATTAAAATAAGTTGTGTACAAAAAGGTATATACAGAGAATATACCAATATACCACATATGCCCATTCTCTGAAAGTGACCAATCTCTGTTTCTTTATGCTTAAATAACTAACTATATACATATATTTTATTTTTCTCTCTGTTTTACACAAAAGGTAACATAGTAAAGATGCTTTTTAGTACTTAGCCTTTTTTACTTAACAATGTATATTCTGGAAGTTACTTTATATCAATTTTTTCTTCATTCAGTGTTATACTTGCATAGTATTCTATCTAATGTAACATATAGATGTACCAGAGTTTATTCAGTCACTCTATGTATGGATAGTTATATTGTGTCCAGTATTTTGCAATAGCAAATAATGTTGTAGTAAATATCCTTGAACATGGCATTTATATTTTAGTGTTTCTGGAGAGGTATCTTTAGATAAATTCCTAACATTGTGATTACTGAATCAGTAAATAAACAGGCATGTATTTTTTTGATGGGTTTGGCCAAATTCTCCTCCACAAGGTTTAGATAAATTTGTGTTCCCACCAGCGATATATGAGAATCTGTTTCCTTAGTCCCAACAAATGTGGATGTGTTATTTTACATTTTAATTTTTTTTCAACTTGGTAGGTGAAAATAGTATCTCAGTTATGTTTTAAATTGCTTTACTCTAATTATGCGTGATGTTGAACATGCATCTATATGTTTTAGGATAATATTTTCATCTTTTTTTGAAAATTATTCATTTATATTTTTTGTCTATCATGCTTTTAGGCTTTTGTAATTTCTCTGTCAATTTTTAAGAGTTCTTTATACAATAGAATGATTTAGCCCTGCACCTGTGACATGTGTTGAAAACATTATCTCCCAGTTTGCCAGTCATATGTTAATTTCATTTATGGTATTTTTGTCATGCCAATTAAATTTTTTTATAGTCATTTAATTATTATTTTCTTTCATTGCCTCTGGAATTTTAATCATAATTAGAAGGTTTTTTGCTACACCCAAGTTAAAAGATGAGCTACCCATATTTTCTTTTTGTACTCATTAAATCTTCACATTATATTTAGTGCCACCTTATTTTTACTAAAGTTTTTTTCTCATTCTAGCTATTAGATTTTTAAGTGTACCTTCAGTATTTTTCACCTTTTTAGTACATTTGAGACTAGTTGATTTGCTTTTATGCAGTAGTGTGTGATCTTGAGAGATAAGTGTTGACTTAAAATTAATTCCTCACTATAAAATATCATTTTAAAAAATATGTATCTTTATTGATTTCAGAGAGAGGAAAGGAGAGGGAGAGAGAGAGAGATAGAAACATCAATGATGAGAGAGCCATTGATCGAGCCCACAGCCCGGTCATGTGCCCTGACCAGGAATTGAACCCCGATTGCCTGGATCCTAGGTTGACACTCAACCGCGGAGCCACGTCCAGCCGGGCTAAAATATCAAATTTTTAAAAATTTAAGAGGAGTTGATGGAACTAAATAGCATCATGTCAGTAAGTTCATGATGACTTCCATTATAGGAGCTTTTTAAATTAAAAAATGGTAATAAATGAAATCAGGCACCAAATCATTTAAGACCGTATAAGATGTCCTACTTAATTTGGACTTATTCCTAAGAGAGGGAAGATTGTCTGTAGGCTTTTAATGACTGAAATGAGAAGGTCATTGTTTTAAGAAAGGTGGCCCAATGTGAATAATAGATTAGAGAATGTATAAAGTTTGAGGAAAGGAATAAAATGAAGATATGAAATATGATGGTGATTTGTTCAGAGGAACTAGTATTTTTGAGAGAAGTGGATAGATTTAGGGCATATTTGGAAGAGACACTCATCCTGGTTTCACAGTGGATGAATTTTGGTGTGATTGACATGGAGTAGTCTAGGATAGAGCTCAAAGTTTTTGTTTCAGTCAGCTGCATGCATAGTTATAACAACCACAACCACTTCAGAAAACAAAGAAGAAAGGTAAGGGAGGGACTGAAAAAGCTGGGAAGAGATGGTAAGTTGAGTTTCTGAAATGTTGAGTTTTCAGATGGCTATGGGGCCTGAAAGTAGAAGATCAGTAAGTAGCTGGATAAATGGATCTGATCCCTAAGAGACTTTTCTTGGCTAAGGTTAATGATTTAAATATCTTTAACACAGATGAGTTTTCTTCAGTAATTTGGGAAAGTACTGTAATCATCATTACTAAAAGTGACATTGTAAGAGGGAAAATGGACAAATATTGAAAGAACAGTTTCTTTCTTTATAATATTATATATACAGATGCATTTCAATGAACTTATTCATTTCAACAGAAACCCTGGGGATGTTGGGCTTGGAAAGAAAGCTTCAAACAGTTTGTGGGTAGGTGTAGCCTGAGGCCAGGTTTTCTGGTCAACCAACTATGACAATTATAGATGCGAAGTTCTCCTTTACTGATGATTTTTCTCCAGCAAGGCCAATAGGCCACAGGGTTTTCCCTAAAGGAAACAATTCTTACAGGCCTTTCCCTGAAACCTTACAAAGCAACAATGGGCATGGGGAGAGAGCAGGGAGCAAATGTATCTAAACCCACACAGGACAAATGTTGATACTGATGCAGGGTCTATGGAAACACAAAGCTCCTGATCTCTGTACTACAAAGTATTTTTAAATTCCACATCTACTGAACCTTTGTGAACTTTGAAAACATGATGCAGTAATGTATTTGAAAGAGTTAATGAAGGAAGTCAAGAGCAATAAAAGATCACAAGACAAGGAGGTCAGTCTAGCCAAAGAAAATGGTGATAAATTGTAACCAGGTGTCTTTATTTCCTGATGCCTCAAGTACTGCACACTCAGCTTTCTCTGCTAGAAAGGGCGGCTTGTGAAATTCCACACAGCATTTGTCAGCTTCAATAGTTCCTTGCAAGATCTCAGAATTATTTGCTTAATCTTATTGACCTAGGAGGCAGATGAGATAAACCATTTTGAAATTGCATACGTAGTAAAATCTAATGTTCAGTGTGATTTAGGAACATCGTAGGAATACATTGTTGGTGTGATGATGTTTGTCTGCTGTAACCGTTGAGGACACAGTAGGTCTAATGGTGGCATTGCTCAAGTGTACAGGTCAAAGCCAAGTTGTGAAGCATCCCATAATTACATGCTGACTTTTGCAACACAACTACTGCAATTTCTGTGAATGTATTTCACAATTTACTTATGCTCTCTCTGAGTTTCTTCACAAGGACAACCTTTATTTCATCACACACCAGACTCTTTGTGGTAGTGTTTTTGTATTGGTATTTGTTTTAGGCCGTATTATTTCTCTAGATGACACAGACAGAAAAACATTCAAAGAACTTTCCAATCTAAGAGAAGAGGTTAAGGCAGAGCCCGAGGTACAGGACAGAGGAGCCACCTGTGAAGAGGCAGACAACGCATGAGAATGTTCTGTTGTATTGGACCCAGAAAACAGACTGACCAGAGTGAGGCAATGCACAGACCCATGTCATGCAAAGGGATACAAGGCAGGATTCCTACCTCCCAGCCCAAGTTTGAGGAAGGAGATAAATTTATAGAAAAATTAATTGTATTCAAAATATCAGTGCAGGAGAAGGAAGGACATTTTTCAATTTTGCACTGCAAGGAGATGTGACTTTCATCTTTGTGGAGATGGTCATCAAACTTTGACTCCCAAAGTTACTTTCTTCCAGGTGTTTGGTCTTTAGACATGGGGCTCTAGGGAATGTATTACCTAGAACGTTGGGTGTTTTCTTATTGGAAGGCAAGATATTTTATAGGAATGTTTCAAACAATGCATTGCTTTAAAGACAGAACAGAAGGAAGCTCCATCTGTTTGAGGAGCCCTATCTCAAGAGTCAGAACTAATAGACAAAGTTGAGTGGGAGTTTCAATTTTCGAAAGGAAAATTAATCATTTTCCAGCAACCATGAAGGAGGAAATTTATAAGTTTGGCAACTTTTTTCTATTTAATTTTGTGAAGTCTTGTGTTTTTCCTTTTAGTGATTAGCAGTAAAGTTCGCTGGCTTGTTTATTTTTGGTGGCAACAAAGAAAATAATAAACAAGGGAGACAGCATCCTCATTTCACTTCAAGTTTGGGGAAAGAGAAATCCCCAAAAGATAGATTGGTTGGTTGCAACCACTAATGCAGAAATAAAGAATAATTAGTCCATCTGGCAAAGTGGAGAAAGACAAGAAGGGGAGAGGTGGTTGTGGTGGCGTTGAAGGTGGGTGCTGGGTCACTGCACGTAAAAGGCCTCTGAGCATCTGTGTAAACAGTTCATCATGTAATTTTCAAATAACGCCAGCATCTTATAGACATTAGGAAGAGAAGAATGTTATGTTTGTTTTTTTTGATGAGGATACTAGAAAGAACAAGCTGAGTGCAAGTGAGAACAAATTTTAAAATAGACTGTTGTCTATTGTTTAGATAAAGATTATTTCCAATAATCACTGTAATTTGTCACTGGTCAGGTGAAATGTGCAGTTAAACCTCTTCTGCTTTTTTTTTTTTTTTAAAGCTCTGTGGCAAAATAGGATATATTGGTACTAAACTACATCTCATTAACTTCTTTGCCTCAGCTATTGACATGACAAGTTGTTTTTATCTTGAAACTGTGCTAAAATATACTTGGCTTTGCCAAGTCTCTAAAATGGCTCACTGTTTTCTTGCCAGAAAACAAGAAACTAGCAATTTTTAAAATGGGTAATAATTTATGCTCTAATGACCTACACCTACCTCATTTGGGATAATATAATGCTGTTTCATTTAAATGTTTTAATGTATTCAAACAATTTATTACTAGTAAGAACTGCTCAGTTGACATTCAGAAAACTGAACTCCTTTGTCTCTGGGTACATGGCAGGTACAGCAGGGGTAGGACTTATGGGTGTAAAATGCTCTCCTTGATTGCACAGCACATTTAGCTTGTATGTGGTGGAATGGAAATCTCCAGCTTCAGGACTGGATATTATTTGCTTCATGTTTCACTATTTGGTTATAGTGCATTAATAATAATGCAGATTTCATTCTAATTATTATAATGTTTGTATTTTATTACTGGGGAAGATAGTAATAAGATAACTTACTTGCTCATTGCACATAATTCAATCTAAATAGCATGGGTTAAGGGCATAAGCCAAGTAGAAATAAAACTTAAAAGACAAAGAACTTCCAGGTAGCAGAAGACAATGATGACTGTCTAAGTCTGCGTCTTTCACTATCTCCTCAAACAATTCAAAACTATAAGAAGAAAAGCAACGTAAAACAACAATAACAGCAAAACAGCTATACCAAGCAATGTCTTAAGCATAACTTGAAGACAAAGAAAAAAGGACAAAACTTCAAAATAATAGTAAATTAAAAAGAAATCTAATCCCAGGAAGTGATCTTCCATATTAGCACCACTGCCAGCCTTAGCAATGAGCAAGGAGAGGCCAAGAAAAGCTGCCCCGAAAAGAGTAGAGAGGAATTTTGGGGTGATTGGGTAATAAAGGGGAAAACTTAGGGTCTTACCAGACGAAGAGAACCAAATGTCAGAGACACACAACCTCTAGCCCAACCACAAAAAAAAAAAGTAACAAAACCCACTTCAGGTCTGGATTTTGGTTTCTTTTGATGTACTTGCAATCGAGGATGCCATTGAGCTAGACATTCTGTAAAGAACCTGAAGTTCACAACTGTGAACAAAATAAAACTCAATAAATCTATAGGGAATTATTATAAAAATCAGAAAATAGAATTCAGTAAACTTTGATGAAACTCGCCATCTCTCCAAAACAATATATGAAAAACATGTAGGAAAAAACAACTGTAAGACAACACTTTCGACTAAGTTAAAAATACTCCCACAAGCATTTAGGGATATAAAAAAACTTTGAATTACAAATTTAACAATTAAGAGCAGAAAAAGAGAAAGAGAAACAAAGGAAAGTAGATTAAATTTATTAAAGGAATTGAAGAGACTGAAACATTCTCTCAGAAATTAAAACGCATGATGCCGAAGAGAGAATAAAACAAAAAATCTTATAATAATTTTGAAGAGGCAGGAGAACAACCAAGAATAAAAAAATAAAAATAAAGTGAAAAGAGCCAATAAGAACATGGTAGAAATAGAACACAGGCAAAGAAGACATAATATATGTATAATTGGAGGCACCAAAGACTAAAGCAACACATTGGCACAAAATTAATATTTATAATTGTGATGGAAGAAAAATATCCAAAATAGCCTGAATCTATATATTTAAAGAGCCCACTGGGAAAATTGGAAAATTATCTGGAATCATCAACCTGAGAAATAGGCTAGTAAACCTATTACCAATATAGAATAATAATTATCAAGGATTGCACAAATAGGATCATATTAATTTTAAGAAAAATAGTTATTTCGGAAGCAGAATTTTCAAAAACATGATACTTCTTTGTGAGTGTTCTTCAGTTTGTTTTGGAAAGTTTCCAGGAATATTTGGGAGATAAGTTAACCTTAGTGACCAATGAATGTGAATTACGAAATTGGCTAAAATTTTTTGATGAAGTAAACAATAGAAGTGTAATTGATGACAACACTGGGCAACTTAAATTCAGGAAGTTTAAAACACTAATAATGAAGGCTCTTGTCCAAAGGACATAAAATTGCTATCAGAAACGTTTCGCTTGCTCTGTTTCCTCTGTTTCTTCCCAGTTCTCTGACAAGCCCATTTCTCATAACATGCAGCAACTGCCCTCCAAGCTTTAATCTTTACTGGGTCAATTCTCAAACTTTCCTCTGCTACTGTACTTCATACTCGGGATCATGTAGCTGAGAATCCAGACCAGGCTCACTATGATGAATTGGAAATAGTTTCCAATGTTGCAAAAAAGAATTATAGAGCTGTTTCATCTCCCTTTCAAGTTGCTTAGGTAATTGCAAAATGACTTCTTAGTGAAGTTTTCTATTTTAAGTAATTATTATCTGAACCAAAGGAGCATATCCAAGTCAGAGAATTGCAGGTGAGGAGCTTGGGAGACTTTGCTTTAGCAGCTGGAAGAAAATTGTTTCACTAAGGTGTGGAGGATTATTTTTGGAACTTCTCAAATCACTCTCATTCGGGAAGTGTAATTATTTTTATCACTTGAGAGTGAGGTGTTAATGGGAAAAGTAGATACATAGATTCCTGTCTGGTGAGCATTTTGTATTTTGAATATTCTTCCAGAATCTCTGTGTGTGTTTTTTAGCATTTCTTACTCTTATAAATTAAATTTCTTTAAAAAAATAACAATAAAAAAACTTCTCAAATCTGAGTACATTAGTTATAAAAGGAAATGTGTGAACCATATTGTTTATATATTTACCTAATTTGAAATAAATAAATATATAACTTGAATTTATATATTTATATAAAGCATTTCAACAGAACAATAAGAAATATAATTTTAAGTACTCTGTCATTGGTCCCTTTCTTCCTTGATTCCTTCTTTCCTTCTTTCTGGAATGCTTCAGACCAGTACATACTCAGTAGCACTGAATAAGGTAGGTATTCCCCCAAGTAGAGGGAGGGGCCCAGTGCAGGATGTTGCCATCTAATCAGGTGAGAAAGATCATCCATTTGGGAATGGGAATGGCTATGCCAGGACTGCCTAGTTTGGGGTATTGAAGCCATGGGAGTAAGAGGAGCATCTGTGTGAGGTGTGACTACAGCAGTCCCCCAGAAAAGTGTGTGAGTGCTGAGAAGGAATGGAGAAAGCATCCATAGTGAGTAACAGTGACACATGAGGTTGTTTACATTCAAATGAGATTGATCAAACAAAATTATTGAAAATAATTGGAACCAGATTTTTTACTCTAGTACTCAAGTCCAAGGCCCAGAATACCCACAGATGGGTCCTCTGTACCTGCAAGGTCACCCAGAGGCGCCCACATCGCAATGGCACCCACAGGTTGACTGTTGAAGACAAGAATACCAAATATGTGAAGGGAGAAACAAGAATGGGCCCTGAAGATATTGCGTGCTGGCGGATAGTATGCAGTGTGAAGGATACTGCGCACTTTGGTAAAATTGCCGCCAAAACATGTAAAATGTGAATCTAATCACAAGAACACATCAGATAAATCTGAATTCTACAAAATAACTAACCTGGAATCTTCTTAGGTCAAAATCATGAAAGTCAAGGCAAAACTGAGAATTGGTTCAGATTGAAGGAGGCTAAAAGAAACATGGCAACTCAGTGGAGACGTGACCCTAGGCAGGTGGATTCCAGGGCATTATTCCAGGGCAAAATCGATAGGGATTTGTAGAGTAGAGGTAGTAATGGGTCTGTGTTGGTTGTATTGTGGTTACATAAGAGACTATCCTTGTTGGTGGGAACTACACATTGCAGTATTTTGAGTATTGGTGCATTTCACATACTGGTAGCTTACTCTAAAATGATTCAGGAGATATAGATGGGTGGTTTTGGTACGATTTTTGTAGATTTTTAAATAAGTTTGAAATTATTTCAAAATAAAATCATACATTATAAAATGTATTTAATCATATTTAAAAAGAAACTCAGTTATTTCTAAAGGCTACTAAAAACAAGGATTATTCATATAACTGAAAAATCATTTAGGAAAGAAACTAAATTCTGGATGAATGTTAAGGTAGAGAGATTCTTCACAGTGTTTATTATTTTTAGTAATCAACTTAAAAATTTTTGCCTGAATGGGATACATGAAACTTACTATTGATAAACAAGCTACAATCAATAAAACACAATTTAAAAAATCATAAGTAAGCTATTTTCAAAATAACTTAGGTAAATTATGTTGCATTCAAGGAGAGGAATTCTTCTTAGCTATATGATCTTTATCTTAGGAAAATCCACTGTTTTATGAGATAAATATAAAAACTCGCTCTTGAATAGGATAAAAATTCATGACTTTACCAAAAAGTCAATTTCCAGAAAAGCCTTTGTGCTATAATTCTGTTTTAACTCTAATCATTGCTTACATAATTTAAGTAATTTGTTTGAACAAATATGTTTTCTGTTATGTATCTTTAGCTTTCTAAGAAATGGAGAACAATGAAGAAGTTAGATTTAGAGAAGCAAACCAAAATATGTTACAGAGATTAACATTTCTAGTTCAGTGAGTTGAAATTGAGTTATTATTTGGGATTATGTTTTAAGTATCAAAATAATTAACTATGCTGAGTTATTAGTTCTAATGGAATGAGGATTTCCAAGAATAAAGCCATTACAAAACTGTGATTACAACTACATTTTCCCCCCTCTTGATTTCTGAACAAAACTTATTCTTCCTCCCACAGTTATATCTACTGCTGCCATTTGCAGAGACAGAACCTTCAACTGGTTCTCAGAACTCAGATTCCTGACCTTCAGTGATCAAACACACAGAACTGTCAATGAAGCATCTAGTGAAAGGTCTTTTGTGAAGGTGATAAACAGGACTTGTTGAGTGTGACCTATTTTCTAGCACTTTAGCCTCTTTGCCCCATGAATACTCCTTCCCTCTGAGATTCGGTTCTTCATCTCCTCTTCTACAGACTTGCCAGTTGGGTCAAAGAGACTTTTGAGTCCTACAGTTTTTTAAGGCCTGTATTTTTCCTGCTGTACAGACCATTTAGCCAGCATTTCACATGCAGTAATGTGAATGGGGACATCTGCCCTCCACCTATTTTTAAGGCAGATTCCTCCAGGGCCTGGCAAGGGGCTTCCTTACATTGGGAAGAAGTTAAGACAGTATATATATCAATTGTTGATGACGTGTACTCAGACCACACAAAGGGTGAACTGTATGGATGCCCTATTCTATTGGTCCTCTCAGTGGTATAAATCAGCCTGGGTGCTAAAGTTGATTTGTCTGGAGCCATACATTTTTAATTTCACTAAGATCCTCGGGCTGTGTAAGTTACTTGTCCATTGCATGGGAGCTAAAAGTTTTCACATAATACTGGTGAGGACTCTCCTCCTGGTTTGCAGACAGCTGCCTCCTTGCTGCTGTGCCCTCACATTCTTATGTGCTCATTCATCCCTGGTGTATCTCTCTCTCTTCTTATAAGGACACCAGTCCTATCAGATTAAGGCCCACTCTTATGACCCTACTGTAATACTTATATCCTTATAGGCCCTATTTCCAAATATAGTCACTTGAGGGTTATGGCTTCACAATATGAATTTTGAGAGGACAGAATTCAGCACACAAATTAGCAAAATTAATAACTCAGCATTTACAATCAACTTGGTGATAGGGAACACTGACTTTGAACCGTAATTAAGCAAAATGTTATCCCCTCAAGAAAGAATTGCATTTCTTTTCATTAGTAGTCTTTTATGACAAAAAAAAAAGCTGTACTCAATTATTATTTTTATATTTTGAATTTTGTCAATAAACTTATTGTGGAATTTGTTTTCTCTTGTTATAAAAGTACCTACATTATATTATTGGTTTTGCCTTTGGCTTGCAAAGCCTCAAATACTTACTACCTGTCCCTGGACAAAAAAAGTTGTCCACCCCAGTGTAGCCCAAGCAGGGCTGGCTAATTCATTTCTAGTCTTAAAGACTTTGTCTAAATTACAGACATCTGCCCAGGAAAACACTTGCTGCTTCTGACCTCTAAGTTTTTGCTAGAGTTTCCTATTTTGCTATAGTTCTCTTTTCACAGAGATCCATCTCTTCCATTAGCTTATTTTATAGACTCTCGAACTGGTTCAACAAGCATGGCATTAGGGTATTTAAAGCTCAGTACTGTTTTAAATGTTTTAGGATTAAAGAGGTGTTACTAAAAAAAATAAAAAAATAAAAGATATCCACAGGCTCTATTTATCAAGGGAATTTTCTCACAGTTAGCTCAGGGGGCCCCCAGATCCCTAGATGCCATCAGTGCAAGGAATGTTTAATCCAGATCTGGGTGCCAGGCACACAGGGGCGGCCTAGAGCAGACTGGTCCTTTTTACTGCATTCATCTGAATTTTCCTAGACCTTGTAGATTCTCCATAATAGAAGGAATTGCAGTGGCTTTTGTATATAAATTCAATATTATGGTTATTTTTTTGCTCTGAAAAATATTTGGAAATATATCCAGAAAATCTTGCACTGGAAAGGCCCCTGATTTCATGTGTAGTGTACCTTTGCCTTAATAAATACACTTGAACAATAATAATAGCAAAATAATAATAACAACTGAAATTTACTGAGCATTTACTGTGTGCTAGTACCTGTCTTAACAATATATTTGTGACATAGATATTAATAGTAACCTTACTGTACCAATGAGAAAAATTAGTCTTAGAAGATATATATAAATTGTCCAAGGTCTCACACAGGGTCACCAATTGGGAGAGTTGTTTCTCAAACCCAGGGCTGTTTGATATCAAATCTATGTTTTGACCACTCTATTTTATTGACTCCATGTACACTTTTCATATGAAAGCTATTCTAAGCAAAAAATAGAAAAACGGTCTTGTTATCTCTCTATGTAGTAATGTCACTATGCTTTGGCTCCTTGGTACAAACTGAAATCATTGTGTACAATGTCTGAACTTCCCCAAAGGTGAGCATCCGCATTGTCCCTCCTGAGAAGCATCAAAAGGATTGTCCTTCTGCATTATGCATTATGTCTATTCAACCATGTTTTCACATCCTGGAGGCAGCAATGCTGCCTGTATACCTGATCCACACAGTCACTGGTCACCCACAGCAGAAATATTACAGTTGTCTGACAGAATGGGCTCAGGTATCAATCAGACCCACCCCTTACCAGCAATGTGCAAAAATAATACTGATTGTAGTTGATGGTGAGTTTTCTCTCAGAGGTCCATGTCTGACCTCCATTGGGCTTCCTGATCTATTCCTGTATATCGTGGTGGGAAGGGACACTTACTTTTTGATCAGCAGGTATCCCACACCATAAATGAATATGAATGTAAAGTAATATTTGAGGGAAGGGGTTTGCCTCCCCCCCATCAGTAGCATGACTTTAATTCTTGCCCATCCAATGCAGCCTGTTACATAAACATGAAGGAAGATATTTTAATGTGTGCTTAAACGATTATTGTGGGCCTACAAAAGAAATAAAAGGAAAAATAAGCATAATGTTATTTATGACTTAGCAATGAAGATTGCTACCACTCTTGCAAGGAGATTGACAGAGACAGGTAGCCCTGTTTAAAGAGCAGAGTAACATTCTCACCATTTTCCTTGTGTGGGTTTCTTAAGGAGGGAAGCAGGAAAACCTGAAGGGAAAGCTCAGGGTAAAGCTTATTTCTATGCACACGTAACAGCCATAGGGGCATGATTTAAAGTTTTGAGAGGAAAGTCTTGCCAATGGGAATAATCACTGTCAGTCTCTGAAATATTTTACTTTCTTACAGTCTTTTCATTGTCCTGTTCTCTCCATATTCCACTTCCCGTGATGGTATCCAGAGTAGGGTCAGATTTGCTCCAGGAAAGCAAGCTGATTCACAATGTGAGGAAAGTTTCCTTAATTATCAAACATTACGCTTAAATTCTTTCACAGAAAATTAGCTTTGAGTAACAACATGTTTAAGAATATATTCATGCCTATATTTTCAACCAGGTTGGGAGGTTTTATGTTAACTTTACAATTTCATTTAGGTTAAGCATTGAAGAGCCCATTTTCAACCAGAATATCT
The DNA here is from genome assembly GCF_964146895.1 of Miniopterus schreibersii. Taxonomy (NCBI): domain Eukaryota; kingdom Metazoa; phylum Chordata; class Mammalia; order Chiroptera; family Miniopteridae; genus Miniopterus; species Miniopterus schreibersii. The sequence goes on from NC_138117.1 coordinate 29,224,234, forward strand.
GTTTCTGCTCTGTGAGTGTTAAATGGCATGTCTGCTCGTGGGGTGCAGCCTGGCTCAGGTATTTAATATAACCCAAGTGAGCTGGAAAAATATCTGGTGGATTTTGTGCATCAAACTTTTTAGATTCAACTGATGAAAGCAATGGTTCACAGAGCTGTGTCAAATACAGAAGAATATTTTTAAAGTACTTCTTAAGGGGCAATGACAATTTTAAGGTCTTTCTCAATGGAGAAAAACCAAGAATGGAAAACATCAGAAATGCAGTAGGTGGAATATAGATGGAAGAGTAAAAACAGCCCAAAACACTGCTAGAGATTAGCCAAATTTTGCCTCGTGAAACTCTGTCACTGAAGAAGTAAGCTCATACCAGCAGTGCGGTCCAGGAAACTCTGAGAGTATGCTTTAAACAGGCTAGTGCACACTTCAGAAATGTGAAAAACTGTAGTGTCACATTCATACAGGATTTCTCTGATTCAGAATTTTCTGATTTTAATCCTGATACCAGAGGAAAAAGTACTCCTTTCTAACCAATTATTGTGATTTTGGATTAAATACTGGACATGACTCAAGTGTGCAAATTGTTGTGAGGAGAAAAAAGAGAGAGAACATAAGTAAATGAGAGGAAGGGAGGGAGCAAGGGAAGGGAGGAAGGGAGGAAGAAGAAGAGGAGAGGATGATGATGATGGCGATGATGATGGTGATGGTGGTGATGGTCAGGATGATGATCATGATGGTGGTGATGGTTGGGATGATGATGATGGTGATAATTATGATGGTAGTGATGGTCAGGATGATGATGATGGTGATGATGGTGATGATGATGATTATGATGGTGGTGATGGTAATGATGATAATGGTGGTGATGATGAGGATGATGGTGATGATGATGGTGATGATTGATGATGATGATGAAACTTCAGATGAGCCTAAAGAACCAGAGACATCTGACAGTCTCAGACCTTTCCTAGGAACCCATGTTGCATCCTCCTTGTCTGACAAAAGGTGTTTCAATGCAGTTGTATAATGGAGATACAGCCTGGTGTCAGGGGCCACACTCCAGGAAAGATGGGTCTCGTCTTCCTATCCCAGTCTGTTATTTGTAATTCAGAGACAGAATCCAAAGCAAAAATGCCATGAAGCAAAACCCGAAAGGGTTAGGCAGGCCTGTTGCTAAGAGAGAAAGTGAATACTGGGCCCAGATTTTAAAATTATAAACTGATACTACTCCTAGTGTTGGTTTTTAATAGATTCCCTCCAAATAAAAATGACAGATAGACAGTTGTTATCTTAAAGGACTCGTGGTTTTTTATTGAGCCTGATAGCAAAGGTGGGAGGAGAAAGCCATGTTTGCTTACACCCAGAAGCAATTTCTTTTTTATTGAATTTTTTGGGGTGACATTGGTTAATAAAGTTATGTAGGTTTTAGGTGTACAATTCTATAATGCATCATCTGTACACTGTATTGTGTGTTCACCACCCCAAGTCAAGTCTACGTCCATCATCATTTATCCCCCTTATACCCTCCTCCACGTTCTCCTACCCTTCCCTCCCCCAGCAACCCATAAACAGGAGGTGCACTGCTCATTATGTGCAAGTCAGTTTCAAGAGACAGTTTGTGAAAATAAGCTCCTGTAATGGGCTGGATCTGTGACCAGCAGAGTGATGGACCAGGAGGTTAGTCCAATCACATTAAATCAGTACCTATTAGTCTGTCCCCTGGGATGTGAGGTATGTCCCAGGTTGTTGACTACTGCATATTGGTTCCCCCTTTTACTTTTGCTAAAATAAAGAGGTTTTTTTCTTCTTTTTATCTTCAACATCATTAGAGTTCAGGCACTTCAAGTGCGTAAGAGTTATTACAGCTGCCTTTAATCACACAGATTTGTAGTGTCATAGCCAAGTGTAATAGTTGAAAGAAATGAAAATCATTAAGAAATCTTGACCTTGGAGCTAAAGAGAACAGCTAGCTGCAAATTTCAGTTGCCAGACTTTTTCTTTATTAATAAAACCAGAATTTGGTATAAGGCAGCAATCTTCCCAGCTAGAAAACCATTTCAGGCTTTCTTTGTAGACCTCCTCACCCAGGTGTTACAGTGTGGGCAAAAATATGTAAGCTGAAATTTGATTGCTATTTCCACGAAAATTTTGCTTTTTTGATATTGGCTTCATTCTTTCACTTTTTCCTAATAGCATTGTGGTTGGGAGGCTACAGTTGTAGAAGCCATTTTACAGATTCAAGAGATTCAATTTTTAAACACATTAGAATGAAAACCACAAGTTACAGATGGTAAAGAGACATACAGAAGGAACCTAGGACATTGATGGCATTGTGGAGATGATATATTAGCACTGACTTGTCTAACTCTGGAGTCTTCATTGTGTGAGAAAAATAACCCACCATTATTTGGATAAACCATTATTAATACATTTTGTTAAAGCAATGACCTCATTGGAATTGTGTAAGGGGCCGGCCAGGGGAGTAGGTAGAGTATAGTGTTTGTGAAAAGTGTCTGGAGTGTGTTCAGGGAGCCAAAGCTTGACTGTAGCACACACTAATTGTTTCCTTTCTCAGTGTCCTCTCTTCTTCTTTGAAAAATAGTCCTTCCCTTCTGAAACATTACTCTCCTTCACACCATCATACCTCCCACTTCAAAATATCTGAAGCCACCATTTCTTAAATAATTTTCTTGCATCCTCCTGGTGATTAGTGGGGTCATGAGCCATGGAAGAATATGGTTATATTTGTAATACCTCCAGCCTCCAGCCTCCAGCCTTGTAACAGATGCAAGAACAAGCCAGAGTCAAGTTGCCCCATCACACTCCTTCCTGGGAATTTTCAAATTGAGGTTGAGAGAAGGAGGAGCCGTTTCCTCCCCTGTCAGAGTTTGAAGATAAGAACTTAGAACCTGTATAAACCTATGAGGAGGGGATATTGAATTTAACCCAGTGAGAGAACCAAAGACGAGAGACATTGAGAAGTGGACCTATGAACCCACTTCTCTCTGCTCTTATTGTGGCTACATGAGCCAACGAATCCTCTACTGGTTTCAGTTAGATCAAGTTGGATGTACTGCACTTGCAGTCCAAAGAGTTTGATGCTATAAGGTAGAGGCATCAGGTTTTATTTCTAATTATTTGAAAACACAGTCTAATTTCAAATTTGTGGCATTTATATTTAATAACCTAAGTCTTACTGAGGTTAAATGGCCTCTCACTAACTGATTTGTTACCATTTGACAGAAATGTGTGAAGTATAGTCATTACTTCATTTAAAAATGTCCCATGGTTGAAATCATAGCCAGCTAGTCAACAGATTTAAATTCATTAGAGAACTCTGACACAGTTATGACTAATAGAACTTACTGTAAAATTGTAACTCATAGTAAGTAACCATGATGACTTTGAAAATTAATGGTTTTCCCTCTTTCATCTGTATTTCCATTTAACAGTTCATGGTTTAAACAGCGAGTCTAATTATATTAAACAAGCATAGTTAATTAACTTCCCCCAAATAGTTCGTGCCCAAGAACATTTTTCTTTTGAATAAAGTTAGGAGTATAGTTCTTAGAAAAAGACTTCACTTTCCCATTTTTGTTGTTACAAGTCAGTTTTCTTAAACTTCATCAACAACAAAAACAAGCAAACAAAGACCTTGAAAAGGATAGAATATTTTTGTTTATAATACCCAGTACTGGATAGAATATATTTGTTTATAATATGTACAGAATATTATGACTATCTACTAATTAATATGCACAATTTTTGTTCCATGACACAATTAAGGTCAACAAAATTACACTATAACATTCAAATAATTATATTTAATGTAAAAAATTATATGCTCTTTAATAAAACACACACACACAAGTAACTGTCAAAAATGGGTATATGACACTGACTGCTATAGATTCTTTTGCCATGAGAGTATTGCCCCTGGGCTATGATTGACTCAGTTCTCGCACTGTTGACATCTATCTGAACCACACGATCTTTATTTATACAGTACATCAAGCCATTTTGATTTCTTTTGGCTTAGTACAAACCTTCTTTTGCATATTAAGCTTGTTTGTCATTACCCTAATAATACATAATGCAGCACATGGTGGCATTCTCATGAGGTTAAAAACTTATTAAGAAACTGTAAAAGTATACGTTGATTAAAATTATACCTAAAAAAAGGTTTTTTCTTTATAATTATAAAGAAGGTTCACAAAAATGTAAATACATCTTTGTTACAATTCTTGCCATTTTGATTTTAGAACAATCTAAAATAATTAAATGTGAAACATTTGAGGCAGATGATTACTCTCTACCCACATTACAAACACAAATACATAGCTGAGCACCAAAATTGTATGGGTCCTGCAATGATAGTGAATATGTGGAATATCATTTTGAGATTATTAGCAATATGAGAGCAAATAAGCTCCATTTCTGGTCATAATAAAGTCATTGAGCCCAGCCGGGTGTGGCTCAGCAGTTGAGCGTCGACCTAGGATCCAGGCGATCAGGGTTCGATTCCCGGTCAGGGCACATTCCCGGGTTGCGGGCTAGGCAGCCGATCAATGACTCTCTCATCATTGATGTTTCTGTCTCTCTCTCCCTCTCCTTTCCTCTCTGAAATCAATAAAAATATATTAAAAAAAAAAAAAGTAAAGTCATTGAGACTGATATTAGCTGCTACTGTAAATAAGTAGAAGTTTGAAAAAATACAGAACAAAATTGTTTTCAGACAGTGAGCAAAAATAACATAGGAACTAGATCTCTGATAGAAGGGAAAAAAACAAGTTAGCCCTACAATTGCCCTGAATTTCTGACTGGAGGAACTTTTCACATTGCAGTACATGAAGGGAGATCACAAAAGATGATGGCGGTTTTACCAATCTTAGGGAGAAAAAGAACAAATCTGGACCCGATTATATGACCCAATTTCATGACTTACTATTGAGGCTGCTGCAATTAACTGTGCCGTGTTGGTGTCCCATATGTCCATGGATCATTGGGACCTAAAGCAGAGTTTAGAAGTAGGTCAAAACACAAACATTCAATCAATTTTAAAAAAGCATACCTTCATTCTTAAAGAATACTCTCCTTGGGTATAGAAGTTTGATTAATATTTATTTTATTTCAGCACTTTTAAGAGGTTGCTCCACTGTTTTCTAGCCTTTCTGAGTTTTTGATGAGAATGTAGCTGGTATTGTTTCTTGTTCTCTGTGTAATTAATGTCATTTTTCTTTAACTGCTCTCAGTATTTCCAGCAGGAGAACTATGACGATCCTAGGTATGGTTTTCTTTGAGTTCATCGTACTTGGGTTTACCAAGTTTAGTGAGTATGTAAATGTATGTCTTCCGTTCAATTTTGGAAGTTTTCAGACACTATTTTTCTTTCAGTGTATTTTTCTACCCACCACTCTTTCCTCACTTTCTTGGACTTCATTGCTCATATAATTGGCTTTTTGAACATTTCACACAGGTCTCTGAGGATTTGTTTATTTATTTTGTTTAATCTCTTTTCTCCTCTGATTTTCTGATCCTATAATTTCGATGGATCTATATCTTCATTTACTCTTTCTCTTATCGGTCCCATTTTGCTATGAGACTATCCAGTGAATTTACTATTAGATGGTATCTATTTAAGTCTAAAATTTATTATTTGCTTATTTTTTAATAGTTCACATATCTTTGCTGAGATTTTCTATTTTTTCTTTCATAATGAGCACATTTGCTTTTACCTCACTGAGCAAGTTAAAATAGCTGTTTTGGTGTATTTGTCATCAAATTTTGAGCATCTCTATTTCCTTCAGGTTGTGATTTCCCTTGAGGTTCGGTCCCATTTTCCTGGTTCAGTTTATGCTAAGTAATTTCTTGTCTATCTCGAACACTGTAAATATAATGTAGTGTGGATTCCAGATTTTAAGCTCCAAAGTGCTGATATGTTTGTTCTTTCCATCCGGCAATCGACTTGGTGAGACACAAATCTGGATAGCAACTCAGCTATCAGTTCAGTTCTTCAAGCCTTAGTTGTCACCTACTTGAAGTCTGCCCCACACAGAAGTGGTTCAGGGAACAGCCCTGACTTATGGTGAATTTATGCATGAAAATCGGGTACCTCTATCTTTTCTGGAGGTTTCCTCTCCAGCTTCAGAAACTGTTGTTGCCACAGGAGTCTTTCCTCTGGTTCCAGAAAGATACTGAAATTTTCTACCAGAATTTGAGCCCCTTGACATTACAGCCAAGGTGAAATTGCATGGAAAAGAAACAAGGGACTCAGTGTGGGATGTTTGCTCCAAGTTCTGTCATCTCCCCACAAACTGCCTGCTTTCCATTCTTCTCCAGAGCCTTCAGGTATTTTTTCATTGTTGTTCATGACCTGCATTTATGGCTTTTATTTATGGGAAAATAAGATTTTTAGGAGCTCACCTCTCTAGGCCAGTTGACAATCTATTACTAGCTAATAGAGAAAAGCCTGGGGAAATGCCTGCTCCATTTGTACGTTTGCTGCAAGTTAACTTTGGGACCCTGTTGGAGAGTTCTTATATCTTACACTTAGAAAGGAAATAGTCAATATGTCCACCTGCAAAGCTTGAGAATTTTTCCCCCGATTCCTTAATTTAAATGGAGTGTGAAAACTGGTAATGTGAGTTTTATGACCCAAAGAAGAGGCACAGAATTGTGTGTTAACTCTTTACTGCCTGACAGGCCATACACAGTTCCATTGTCCTGCTGCTCCCGGGGGCCCACCTGGTTTGCAGTTTGCTTGGGTCTTTCTCCTCTGGCAAATGTAGTTTAATGTTATTTGATAGGGACAGTGACTCTCCAGCCAAACATAACCTGCTTTTTGCCAGGTGTTCTTCTGCTATCACAGGCTGAGTTCCAGAAAACCAAATTCTTTCTTTGACACCATGAATACAGCTGACTAGTCATTTCTCACATCTTCCCTTCCTTCTTCAAAATTACCAGCTGGAGGGGGAGATACAAATACACAGTGAAATTAAAGTAAGATTTAAAAACTGAAATGAAAATGGCATATTTCTTATTTAGTAGTTTACATTTTTATCCATCCATTCCTATTTCTTTTTGAAAGAAAATTTATTGATTTTAGAGAAAGAGAGAAAGGGAGAGAAGAAAGAGAGAGAGAAATATTAAGTTGTTGTTAGAGAAAGAGAGAAACATCAATTTGTTCCACTTATTTTTGCATTCATTGCTTGTTTCGTGTGTGTGCCCTCACCAGGGATCGAACGGGAAACCTTGGCTTAGGGAATGACACTCTAACCAAGGAGCCACCTGGCCAGGGCTTTCTTTTTTGTTTTGTTTTGTTTTACAGTTTATTTCCTGGATCTGAAGGACAAGCAGTGGGGAACTTAATGGATATTATCAGGTTTCTCGCATCATTTTGTTCTGAGTCTCCTAGAGTTTCATTCACTGAAAGTTCTCCCTCAGAAAGAAAGTGGATGGCATTCCTTCAGGGATATCATGGAAGAGATTCCTGCCCTGGGGTAAAGTTGGATTTAATGTCTCCAAGGTCACTTTCAGCTCAAAGGAACAGTGATATACACAGCAACGTATCACATCACATTGGAAAGGAGCTATTATTTTTACTGAATTATGTGTTTTAGAACTAATAAACCATTCGAATACATAGAAATTGTTCAAAGAATTATACGCCTTTTCATACCATTCGGAAAATCACAAAATTAAAGGAACCTAGGTTAATAACAAGGGACTGATTTTTTTGCTTTGCTACACAAGGAGTCTGCCATTAACCTAACAGAGGCTCCACACAGAAAAATCATTCTGTTGGGGAAGAGGCCAGAAAGAAAATTAGCCCTGTGCTGAAAGAGAACCCATTATGGGTGATTTGATGACATTAATGGCATTTTCCTCACTTTGCAGTATTGTAAGACCTAGACATGTTAGTGGCGCTCATACCCTTGCCTGGAAGGGAAAGATTACATTGCTCTAGCCCTTTGTAAATTTTTAGAGCATATGTTATATAGCACTTTGATTCTCAGACTTTACTGAGTTTAGGGAGCTTCACTCCTTTGATCAGGAGCTGTGAAGCGAGAGCCATTCGGGGCTCCAGATCCTGTCTGCCAACCACTGGCCTTCATCGCAGTTCATGCTGCCAAGTGGACAGAGACCGATTATTTTCTGGTTCCCAATTTCTGAGTCCTGCACTGTAGGTTAGACCAGCCCATAAAGTTGACTTTGTGTATACAGTACTCTGAAACGGCATAATCAACACATTTTTCTTTCTGCACATGGCAGCATAAGAGAAGAACACGCTCTATTAATTGATCTGCTGAAACCTTGGTCCACAGGGAATAAATCTTTCAACCCTCGAGCTGTAAGAACTGTAGTTTTTCTAGGGCAGGGCAGATCCTTTCATTTGCTTTTCTGTGTAAAGCCAAACCTTGGTTTTCAGTCCTCCCATATATTCAGGAACACTAGAGACCATCCTTTCAACCTCCTTTTTTAATAATTATTATACCGTCTAATATTGCACTCTTGTATTTTGCATGCCCGGAATACGTATCTACAATAATGATCTCTTAGAAGAAGAGTAGAAGTACAATAAATTAAGGATATATAGTTGTTATTCAGTCTCAACCAACACACCAACTACTGAACCACTTCTATTACTGAAGGCCAGTTGAAAATCAAATTATCGATAGAATTAAAAAGGTGCCCGTGGCAGATTGAATCATTGTGTCTTAATCTTTCGCCAGTCTCTGTATTCAAACCCTTTGTCGTGTAATTTTGCAAGTCCTCCCCACAAAAGGTTACCTTGGTTACCTCAGTTTCTCCCGCTGTGGGTTTCGCCAGTGGCTATGAGTGAATGTAACCTGGTTAAAGGCCCAGGGAGTGATGGTGAGAGCGGGCTTGCTCTCCTGACCTTCTGCCACCAAGAGAGGAACATGCAGCTCGTGCTCTGGCCCAGGGAGGCAGAGAGACTTGGGGGAGGGCCTCATGGCGGAGCTGAGGCCCGGAGTCAGCCTGGGCCAGCTGACCCTCAGCTACAGCACAGGCTCAGGGGCGAGCTCTGCTGTCAGTGGGGAGTTTCAGCCAATTTTCATTCAGAGACAGAGTGGTGAAGACTTATGAGGAAAGTGCTTTTTTTTTTCCTATGAGTTTGGGATATTTTATTATAAAGAATATCTTATTGATGCTGTGTATTCTTAAAAATATGTTTTTATTGATTTTAGAGAGAGGAAGGGAGAGGATGAGGGAGATAGAAACAGCAATGATGAGAGTCATTGATTGGCTGCCTCCTGCACGCCCCTAATAGGGATCGAGCCTGAGCCCCGGCATGTGCCCTGACTGGAAATCCAACCGTGACCCCCTGGTTCACAAGTTGACGCTTAACCACTGAGCCATGCTGGCCAGGCAATGCTTTGCTTTTGATTAAAATAATTATCACCAGTTCACATTTACTAAAGTCTATATCTTTAACTCATAGTGGATCCCCCTAATGCCCTTTTTAGAAACTCAATTACCTTACTCACCTGTAATTCTAAAAATGTAGTCATAAAGTAAAACTAAGCATTTTGATTTATGAAAAGATATATCCTCAATTTTTTAGACAATTAAAAGGCCCAGAATAACTCATTTTCATGGAATTACATAATCATCCACTGAAAAATAATTAAAGCATTCAATGAAAGCCGACTTACTTTAACATCCTAGCAAAACTTGGTTTAGATAAGTAATAGCGAAACGTGTCTATATGCTATACTTCACTCACTAGAGTTCAGCCTTGCCATTTCACGTCAGTCCTTACTAGGTCCCGTGTGGCACTGGAAGAAAGATATGCTTATTTGAGCTGATGGGAGTCTCAAGGGCATGTGTTAACTTAGATATAAAAGAAGTAGTGGAAATGATGTTGATGTTGACTATTAAATGAAAGCATTTCAAACTTAAGGGGAAATTCTCATATCTATACTCACGCAAAAGCATTTGTGTTTTATCCATTTAATACTGTGAGAGATAAACGGTTTATTCCCACCCATTCTACTTCCAAACTCTCGCTGCTTTGTCAAGGATTTACTCATCTGTGTGTTCTCATTCGGAGAAACCTGCGTGACGCTCGGTGCTTTACATACTTAGCGCCAGGGAAAGGCCGTGTTGCATGTGGTGTTGTCTTCAGCCTGTGCTGAGCAAGTGAGGACCCCGAGGTCAGCGAGTCCTCAGGGAAGGCAGTTTTGCAGCTGTGGCAGGAAATGTTTTCCAAAACTCTATTTGTAAACCAGAAGAGCCCCCCGCCCCCACTCTCACCAGGTTTTGTCTGTTTGTGAGTATTCTGGCTCACATGTTTCCGTGATCCTCTCTCCACACCATTCTGTGGAATTACTGCCACGCTCATCCATAGTCTCCTTGCAGTTTATGACACTTTCTGCGCTTCCCGGTTGTGAGTAACCATCTCCAGGCCATTCCCCTGGAATTGGGAACCCTTCGGTAGCTAGCGCGATCATTTCCTTCACATCCTAACACTCCGTTTCTCTCACCACCACCGAGGAACTTCTGTGTCTCTGTGTATGTGTGCAAAGAATAGCTTAGGTCAGTGTTTAAGAAGAAACATTCAGGTAGATAGAACAAAAAAATGAGATTTGTGGTTCAAGGAAATTGGTTCAAGCAGTGATACTGAATGTTTAAGATGTACCTGTGTTCCTGGCTGATGGCCCATTTTGATGGAAACCATAATTACATCCCTTCAAGGAAAACACTGTAAAAAGAGAGATATTTTTTCATTATTAACCTGACAATGGTATGTGTATTTAGCATTTGGGGATCTTTTAAAATTAAAAAGTACCTCAACTTTATCCCTGACTAGATATATTCTCAAAATCAAGAATGTCAGTACCCTGAAATTTAGCCTTGCTATCAAGTGTATTAATTATTTTATTTAACATGTGTTTATTTAAGATCTACCATGAACTACATCTGGTCTTAGTTGCTAAAGGGATGGTAGGGAATATCTTTGCACTCATGGAGCTCACATTCTGGTGGAGAAGACAGACAATAAACAATAATTATGTTAAAGCTCAGTTACTCTTGTGGGAAGTGCTTGCTCTTTCAAGGTGGTTGTGAAAGGTGTGGGGCTTACCCTTTTTTTAAAATATGTTTTTGTTGATTTTTAGAGAGAGAGGAAGAGATAGGGAGAAGGAAAGAGAAACATCAATGTGAGAGAGAGATGTCAATCTGTTGCATCCTGCATGCACCCCTACTGGGGCTCGAGCTTGCAGCCTGGGCCTGGGCGCTGACTGGGAATCCAACAGGCAACTTTCGTTGCACTGGACAACGCTCAACCAACTGAGCCACACCAGCCAGAGCTGGGGCTTACCTTCTATAATTTAATCCATAATTGAGGTATTTTATACTGAGAAGGAAACTTCAGAAAGGGTGCTTTCTAGTGACCATTTTTTTTCTCATTAAAATTCAAATGATTGATCTCATCCACTAACACTGATAGAAACTTTCTCAGTAACTACTACTTGCCATGTAATTACCTTAAAATATGTTCCTGGGAAACGTGGGCATTTCATGAGATCACTGGATTTGATATAAATTTTTGTTTAGAATTCTGAACTAGTACTACTATGCTCTTTAAGCTTTCCACTACTTTATAAACACTCTTGTTGGCCACAGAGTATTTATAGTGTATATGCCAAACTTAATTCAACTAAGAGCCTGGATTTGTTTTTCAATGTTTTGAAAACTGCATAAATTTTGATGATTGACACTCAGCGTGTGATTCTTTTTCCTGGACTGAAAAATAAATTAAATCTCTCCACTTTTGAATAATAAACACCCACAATTTAAACAGAGTAAAAGGGCTTTGGTTATTTGTTTTTCAAAGTGCATTCACTATTAGAAAGTAGAGCTAGAAGAAACAACCTTTTATGAGAATGCGATTTAAAAATCTCAGGAAAGATAGTAGTGACTTGTGTTAATACTCTTGTAGTTTCCCTAATTTTATCAATGCAGTCCTCTTGACCAAATCAATTAGATTCAGAATTACTACTGGTGTAGCTTCAACTTTTTTCTGATATTACCATGTGGGTTAACTTGCAAAGTAAACAGCATGCGAGATTTAGGCTCCTAAGTTATGTTTTTAACCTGATTCATACATTACCCCTTCGAGAGTACTCCCGTATGACTATGTAATCTTATCTATATAGTATTGACAGTTCATTGAATTTTTAAATAATTTCATTAGTACTAATAGCCTTTATCTTCATCATATTGCAATCATAAAATATTTCAGATAATTTAGTAAATTTCTTAATTCACTTTTTTATTGGCAAAGAGAAACCAAAATTTCTTATAATTCTTTAAAAAACATCCATACAAGGCAGGTTGTGACAGCCATATGCAGTGTAGGTAAAGCAGTGAGGGCTGTCAAAAATAATGAAAAATCGCAAACATTATGACAGTAAACCATGAAAAGAAATACCTTTCGGATCATGGAAATCATGTGTGGAAGATAAACCACATTTCATTAGATAAAAAGGTATTCCAGCTTTTGTTTTAGCTAGAAAGTTAGCTGTATATTCAGTCCCATTATGTCTCCTTAATTCAAGGTTCTAGTAACCCCCCTAAATACCCTTTCATTACTTTACTCTTTTTATGTTTACTTTATTTTTGTTTTTTTAAAAACAATGTTTTTGTCCATGTATTCTCTGAGCTGGGTCTAAGAATTAGGGGGAAAATGCTTGTAAAAAACCTTCACTGCTTTCAGTATAGACAAATTAGGATGAGCCAAATGAGCATTATTAAGCTACTCATTAAAAACAAAAGAAAACAAAACAAAACGGCCTAAAGAGGCTACCACACAGAAAGGAAAGCAGAGAGATAATAAGAGCCATCGGCCATCATGACTTACCTGAGCTCTCCCTCCTGGTCCTTAATTGGAATAAACCCAGGACAGAGAAGCTGGCAAATGGGGGCATCATTAGTTCCTCCTCTCGGATAATGACTTGGCTTCGGTGGGTGTCCTCTCCCACCTCTCGTCCTAAGGTGGATGTAGAGTGTGGTGTGGACAGAAAATATTGGTGTTAATGTGGGTATCAGGCGTCATCTCAGCAAGTAAGTTGTAAGTGAATCAATCAAACTCATATCGTTGTAATTAGCTAGTTAGTAATAATAGGAAAGGATACCCTGGCCAGTGTGGCTCAGTTGGTTGGGCATCACCCCAGGCACCAGAAGGTCGCTGGTTCCATTCCCAGTCAGGGCACATGCCCGGGTTGCTGGCTCCATCTCTGGTAGGGGGCATGCAGGAGGCAGCTGATCAATGTTTAGCATTGATGTTTCTCTCTTTCCCTCTCCCTTCCTCTCTCTCTTAAAAAAAAAAAAAAAAAAATCTATAAAAATTTTTAAAATATAATAGGAAAGGAGCAAAGGGAATGCCAGACAATATAGGTGTGTTCCCTGCAAAACACTAGGGATCCAACAACGGGAAGATAGACGCATGCCCAGTAAGGTTGGGATGACATGGAGAGGACACTTGCCTGACAGTGACACCTGGGTACAGAGATGGTTGGCCAGAATGGGAGTGGCCATTGCAAGGGTGTGAAGACTTGGGATATATAATCCCCTAAACAAAGGAGTTCGCTCTCTTGGTTCCTCTTGGCATGCTTGGCTCATGGCTCGCACTTGGCTTCCTAGCATTCTCCGGTGTGGCCCACGGCCAGGCAGACCCCCACACAGTGGGCTAAGGGACTGCTGCTAGCCTGGTACTATATGGGGCCTGCCTGCAACGTGGCAAGGAAACTCTGGACATTGGCTCTGAGACCTCAGCGACACTTCTTCTATGACTGGACTAAGGGAAATGGGACTTTGGAAACCCAGGGGTGTAATTCCACAGGAATAAAGATCACTAGTTTGCCCATGCAAGTTCCTTTTCTTGGGATGTTGTTGGGACTCCAACCCCGGAAGACGAGGCTAGTTTTTCTCCATCAACACTGCCTCTTGTGTGAGTTTCAGCCCCTCTGTGCTCCCCCAGTGCTTTCTGTGCTCCATCAGGTCTTCTTCTTTTTTTTTTTCCTTTTTTTAAAAATATATCTTTATTGATTTCAGAGAGAGGAAAGGAGAGGGAGAGACAGAGATAGAAACATCAATGATGAGAGTCACTGATCGTCTAGCCCGCAACCCGGGCATGTGCCCTGACCGGGAATCGAACCCCGATTGCCTGGATCCCAGGTCGATGCTCAACCGCTGAGCCAAGCCCGGCTGGGCTCAGGTCTTCTTCTTAAGGCCATTGGATCAGAACTGGGGATAGAGGACCTCCGAGACAGCATCATCAAAGTTGGCTCTTTGTTGTGATTTTGGCCCATTATAGTTTGCTATTTCACTTGTAAATAATAGAAAATCAAACTAGCTTACATCTCTCTCTCCCAATTGTTAACCTCATGTAATGGGAACAGGTAAGGATGATTCCCTTTAATCTGGCAGGATCCAGGGATTCAAACAGGCTCTTTCTCCAGCACTAAGTTCTGCATTCTTCTGATGGGTTTCATTTTCAAGCAGAAACAAATAAACAAAGAAAGGTCACCAGCAGCTTGAAGTTTATATCACCTTTATAGTAATGATCCCAAATGTAACAGATGCCATTTCTCAATTAGTCCAATAAAATTTCTGAGGATGCCCGGCCGGGCGTGGCTCAGCGGTTGAGCGTCGACCTGGGATCCAGGCGATCGGGGTTCGATTCCTGGTCAAGGCACATGGCCGGGTTGCGGGCTCGATCAATAACTCTCTCATCATTGATGTTTCTGTCTCTCTCTCTCCCTCTCCTTTCCTCTCTCTGAAATCAATAAAGATATATTTAAAAAAAAAAAAATTTCTGAGGATGACTGATTGTTCTAGTGTGAATCAAGAGCCCTCCCATGCCCCAATACCTATATTTTTATAAACGGGGCACTCTGAGTGGGCAGCTCTTGGCATATACTCAGAATCTCTGTGTAGCTCAGGAGAGCCCACCACAGTTAAAACAAAATAAACAACATAAAAAGAGAGGCTCTCTTTAACCGAAATGGGTGGCTGCACGTGATGTGTGGTGTCCTATAAAAATACTGGAAATTTCCTAAAAGGATTTTTGTAGAAAATTTGAGATAGATTAGAGTATCAATAAGGGAATTTGCTTCTGAGACAGAGAAACACTGGAGTATTTTTTGTGAGTCTGTTTTTTGTGTGTGTATATTTTAACTAGTGCGGTTCAGCTTGGATGAGGGACTTCATGGCCTATTTTTCCGTTGACTGTGACGACAGCTACATTTTTGTGTTACTAAAGACACTTTTTATAAAACTTCAGTGACTGCACAATAGATCTTTAAATGGATATAAAATCATTGATAGTCGTTTCCCTATTTTTTAAAAATATGTTTCTATTGATTTTTTTTAGAGAGAGAGGAAGGGAGAGGGAGAAAGAGACAAACATTGATTGGCTTCCTCCTGCATGCCCCCGATTGGGGATTGTGCCCGCAACCCGGGCACGTGCCGTGACCTGCGACCTGGAATCTAACCGGTGACCTCTTGGTGCATGAGTTGATGCTCAATCACACTGGCGGGGCCCATTTCCCTATTTTTGTTTAAGTTGATTTGTTTTTATTATTTTTAATGATAAATATTTTCAAGCATTGGGTTCTAAATTAAGGAATAGTTTTATAGATAAATTTCTAAGGTAATATTTTTGTATTAATGTGTATGAATATTTGTATACCTCTTATAATGACAAATTTATTTCCCAAACTGCCCAATCTTTAAATATTCTTTGGGGCTCTTCTTGTATCTACTCTACACATTCTCCCATGGCAAACTAATACACTGCCATTGCTTTAATTACCATCTTTGCTGAGGTGGTTATTAACTATGCATGTTTTCATGGGGATTCATCTCCCGAGTTCCTGATCCAAACCCAACAGCATATTGAATCTTCACCTGATGTCTCATTGGGCTTCAAATTCAACGTGAATAAAACCCATTGTCCTATCACCACCCTAAAGTGTGGGCTCTACTGGATTTGCTTTTCTTTTTTCCCTTTTCCTCAGGAGTTCTTTCTTTAATGTCTTTAATAGATAAAATCACAGCATCTCCACAAAGGCGACTGGGAGGCCCACCCAGCTTTCCTACTGAGAGTTCTTCACCTTTTTCTGACGTGGAATTGAAATTTATGGCGATAATGAAAGTGCGTGCTGTGTATCTGCTTTGTGACAATCCTGGTTGTCAAAAGACAAAACAAAACAAAAAAAAACCACACACCAAAAAAACCCCACGATGTCTTTCATCTGATTTAAAAGTTATTTATAGACAAAGAGTTTAATACATGAAATTATAGACAGTGAAATACAAAATGAAAGGTACGATTTTATAAATTCAGGTAATTTGCTTTATGCAAAAGCATCTCCTGCTCCCCCAAATAAAAGTTAAAGTATAAAATAATGCCAAAGGAGATGAAGGCAAAGAGCAAAGCATGGAGCTGAATAGCTGCACAGTCATGTTTTTGGAATGTTCATGAAGGAATGTGGTACGTTTCCTGGTAAATCCTGCGGACAGAAGCAAAGAGCTTAAACTAGCATCAATCTAAAAAGCCTTGCCTCCCTATAGAATTATTTTATGTTCTTTGGTTGTGTTGTGGCAGTTTTATATTTATAAATTTGTTTACTATCCTTTTAGAATGACGGCATCCCCTATTCTCTAGTTTTTCTTACTGCTCGCCCTGAAAAGGAATGGCCAGATTAATGTTTCTCATGAACATCAGCACTGATGAGACAACGTATTTTCTTATATGCTAACTTTGCATTTATTCATTTGTTGAATGATAATGACAAACCTCTAAGAAGTTTTCTAAGAAATTTCAAATGGCCTCTCTCTGTTAAAGTTAAAATTGGTACTGGACTACTACTTTTTTTAAAAAAAAATGTTTTTATTGATTTCAGAGAGAGGAAAGGAGAGGGAGAGAGTGATAGAAACATCAATGATGAGAGTCATTGATCGGCTGCCTCCCGCACGCCCCCGAATGGGGATCGAGCCCGCAACCCGGGCATGTGCCCTGACCGGGAATCGAACCATGACCTCCTGGTTCATCGGCTGACGCTCAACCCTAGCCAAGCCAGCCGGGCTGGATTCTTACTATTCCTCATGATTTTACATTTTTTCTGGCTCAGCGGGCTGGGAGAATTCAGGAGCTTGATTAGGGCTTCTCTGAAATACAACTGCTTGCCCGTCAGCCAGGACAGAGAGGCCCTGCACTGTTCGAGGTCTAACTTCCACTTCTGTGCAAGCCTGGAAGACAGAGGATGCAGTCTGCTTATCTGAAATCACAGCCTTCTTCCTGGCAGTTATTTCATGTCTACAGAGGTGTGTTTCCTCTCCAATGTAGCACTACATGAATAACTAAAGAATTTCCTGTGGCTGGAAAATAGTGCAGAAAATCCCCAATATAAGATGAAACAAATGAAACCATAACATAAATACTTAAAATTTACCTGTAATAATTTTTCAAAATTATATTTTTATATTCATGGCAGTCTTCAAATTTTGAGTCTTTTTGTTGATTGGCAGAAAGTGATCAGTAAAGGGAAAGGAGGTATTTAGTAATATTCCATTTCAGTTCATTCCTCCCCTCAAGGAAACAACATACTTGGACTTAGTCTTTAAATTTTACATGAGCTTTTATATAATTGGACTATCTATAGCTGGAACCTGAATTATACTCAAGTATTTAAATAAATAAGTAAATGTATATTATTATTATTGCTAAAATCATTAACTTTGATCTCTCTTTTAAAAAATCTACTATGATTAAGTCTTGAGAGGAAAAGTTATCCTATTTATTTAACACTTCTGAATTAATTTACTGAAATAAATTGTAAAATTGTGCTGAGATTCACCACTGTGTACCTTCCAGAGACTGTGATAATGTGGCATCAAGTGGGAGACCATCTTAAATTAGAGTATATGATTTTTAACACTAAGCAATGTCAATGCCAATGTCCTCTTAGAATTTCTACATCCTAACCTCATGGGAGAGTTTAGTCCTTAATGAATAATGCAGAAGACATGGTCCAAGTTCAATAAATCCTTCCTGAGTGCATTTTCCCGTATGGCACTACATGTGCATTACTTTATTCAAACTTTAGGCATCTTGTTTCAATCTGTGAGCCACAAAAACTATCTTAAGTACAAATTTAATATACAACTGTTGCAGTAAATTAGCATAGCAGGTGGCATTTATTTTTCTAGATGAAACAAAGTTTTGGATGGAACTATTTGGAAGTAATAGGCAGCAAGATGAGGCTGTCAGTACTGACTGGTAGTGGTACCCAACAGTGTAGACTAGATCGCTTCAGTTACACAGTTTCATAGCCAACTAGAAAGAAGTCATAGATAAAAACGACACAAGAAGATTAGCAGGACTCACTAGGCCTTGAACACATAAGTATGAACTAAATGTAAGTAGTTCTTGTGAATGGATACCTGGCATCATTTCTCTCTCCTGTCTCTGCTGACTTGGAAGAAGGTAACATTCTTTATGTTGGGAAGGAGACTCCACACGTAAGGCGGTTTCTCCTGACCCTGAGACCCCCGGCCACAGGTGCTCAGAAACACTGTAGAAAAGACCAAAGTGCTGAGGTTTCCTTGCCACTAAGATTCACAAAAGCCTGAGACAATGTGTATATATAGCTGCTGGTTGATACAGACTTAACCACAAAGTCATGAAGTTAGTATAATATCAGAGGGAGATTCTCATTTTGAAGGATAAGGAAAAAAGTATTATAAAAGAAAGAAACTGTAAAGGTTTCTTGCTATTTATCAGTATTTCCATTTCTATATTCATTTAAAGCTTTTTACATGCTATAAAGCTATATTTTATAGTAAAAATTCAGTGTTTGTGGGAGGTAATGATGAATATGTCTGAGTCACCTGAAGATGACTCAGGTAGTAATCACTATAAACCATACCTGAGCTAATTCATGATTCAGGCCCCTGTCTGGGCTCTGCTGTACCAACTTTCATAGTAGTCACAAAATTTTAAAAGTGTTAAAATTTCAACTTCTATGACATCTTCATAAAAAGTTCTTAAAACCTGAGCCAATGTAAAACCATTGCATATTCCATATAAGTTTTTATTGATTTTTCCCCCTTGATGCTACTTAGTTAGTGAAGAACAAAAATATGAAGAATTCTCTATTTTTACAGCTTTATATTAGTTGTAAATTATCGATTTCATTAGAAATTACCAGCTAACTATGTGATAAAGGAAAAGATATTTATTGAAAGAACAGTTTAAAATGTAACATAGTAAACACAACACAAGTGCATCTAGTTGCATAATATGTATCTTTTGAAACCCCTAACTAAGTATGTTAGGTGTCTTTCATCTGTTCTTCCAGATCCCCTCTCCTCTTTTTTATTTTTTATGTGTTGTGTGACCTGGGGAGTAACCTGACAAGCACTAAATTAGCAAACTTTCTTACTTACACTTCTGTTCAGCCAGTGGGAGCTCCATCAACAGCTGGAGTGGGGAAGGAGAACGAGCGGGGTGAGGCTATGCATTCCCTGCCCTCTCCCAGCAGGGTCACTGCAAGCTGGCCGTGGTCTGCAGCTGAAGGTCACAGCCAAAGTCAGGCAGCTCCCTCAACCAGAGTTCTCCCACAACCAGTGCTCATAAGCCTTCCCACCCTTACTCTCAGAGCAGATTGTAATGGCTTCCAGTCCTTTTAGCTCCCAAAGTATTGCACTATTCTTGTGTTTTTCATGAAGTCTACCCATGCCTTATAAATAGTCACTTGAAGAAAATCCCCTGCCCTGGCTGGTTTGGCTCAGTGGCCAAGGGCACATACCTGGGTTGCAGACTCCATCCTTGGAATGTGCAGGAGGCAACCTATCGATATGTCTCACCCTCACTGATAGACAAGTAACAGACATCTAGGTATCTGGTGGCCAGTCTTATTATCAAATATGAAAACTGGATGTGTAAGTAGCTACTCAAAATGTAGTCTACATGGAATGTAACCTAGATGCATGGAATATAAAATAAGATACTCTACACAAAAATTACTCTTTATTAAGCGCCATATAATAACTGTAAGAAAAAAGTAATAATCCTCTCTAGAATTTGGACGACTTCGTATTTCTTCATTCTTCCCAGAGTTTGTCAAAATACTACTAGACTATTCATGTCCTTGAAACTTTATTCAATGACCTAAATGAAGTTTGGTAAGAGGAAGTCACTATATAGACTTTCCAATTTCCAAATGAAAATTTATTTTGATTCTGAGCCAGCTGACTTGGCAAGTGCGTAAAATACTTGGCTATTATCAGATTGCACTAAAATGTGAGCTTTGCCAAAACATACTTTTGGTCTAAACTTGTATTATTTCCTTCTTTAAGTTTGGGGTTAAATGAATTTTTTTTGCATCTATTTTATCTTTATATTGTTCCTCTCTTTAACTGAAAAATATAAGTATGTGTGTATCTGTGTGTGTGTGGAGGGGGTGTTACATTTTTCTTCTTGCAGGTTGCCCTTCATTAATCGATGTCACTGTATTCCTATAAAAGTACTTATAAATTTCCTACAATAACTCTTTGAAATCAGGTGTGCTTTTTCTCTTTATTTTATTAAGGATGAAAGTCCAACAGAAAGTAGTTGGTTCATTTGGGTTATTATTACTGTCATCGGTGTCACCTCTCTGCACGTTAGGGCCTCTCTGCTGCTCCCTGACTGTTCATCTAACTTACGCTTCTGAACCAGCTCTCTCCTCGCCTCACCTCACAGAATAACCCTCACTTTCACGTCTGCTTTAACTTTTCCGCCAGTTCCTTCTGAGATGGCTGCCTTGGACAGAGCCCTGAACCTGCTGTTTGTCTGAGGGATCTGAATTTAAACAGTTTTTAATTGAGTACCTACGATGAGCCAGAGTAGACGTTCGAGCAGCATCCCAGCTAGCCTGTTAGCATCATTTTACAGTTTAGAGAAATGGTAAGATTTCCCTGTAGAGGTTACAGCTCTTCACTAGGGGACACACATTGGGTTTCAGCCACCAGTCACCACCTTTTGAGCAGAGCACGTGTAACACAGCCATACGCGGTCACCATACACACCGTGTGTGCTGTACTGGCTGAGACTTTGGAGGATATTGAAATAGGGTGAATCTATTTAGCATGTGAGATAGATGTGACTCTTTCAGGGCCAGAGGGTAGACGTGATGGGCAGAATAATGCCCTCATCAGGAAGATGTCCCTGTCCTGATCCCCAGAACCTGTGAATAAATTATGTTACATGACAAAGGGGAATTAAAGTGGCAGTTGTAACCAACATGTCAGTCAGCTAAACTTAAGATAAAGAGATTGTGCTGGATGATCTAAAGTAATCCAGTGATGTAATTACAAAGGACTCTTTAATACTGAAGGAGGCAGAGGGTCAGTGTCAGAGTGCTGTGATGAGAGAAAATCTCAGTAGGCCACTGTTGGCTTTGATCACGGATGAAGGGGGAGACTACCCAAAAAATGAAGTCAGCCTCAAGAAGTGGGGAAGACAAAAAAAACACACAGATTCTTCAGAGCCTCCAGGAAGTGACCTAGTGCTGCCAACATTTTGATTTTAGCCCAATGAAACCCGTTTCAGACTATGACCTGAGGAACCAAAAGACACCAAAGTCGTATTGTTTTATGCCACTAAGTTTGTGGTAATTTGTTATAGCAGCAACAGGAATTTAAAACACAGATTTAGTGTGAATATTTCTAATTATTCTTATTTTTCAAACTTGCTGTAATGTCTATATTTTTGCAATTGAAAATACTTTTTTTCCCCTCAGTTTCAGAAAAGGTCAGAAATGTTCCCACTATTCCTAAGCTAGTAGATGGAAGACCCAGGATTTAAGCCTACGGTTTCTGGCTACCTTGTATATGCTGGCCACTCTACCACACTGACCTAAATATGATGACACAGTGAGAAAATAAAAGAGTAAAACTCTGGATGCCATTTTACAGATTGTACATTCAACCAGCAATTATTGTGCTTCTTCTAGGAACCGGCTTTATGGAAAGTAGAAAGCTAGTAAGGGGGTGGGTGCCTGCTCTAGAGAAGCTAAGGATTAAAATGTATGAAAATTAGAAAGTCTAAAGTTGTGATGTGAAAGCCACCTTGTCATGACAAACGATTTGACGTATTAGGTAAGGCTGCACGTTGGGGAGTCAAGGGAGATGAGTTCTGCTCTGTTAAATGGAATGATATCCTGGGAGAGCTTACGTTTCAGGCAGGACCTACACCTTGACGTGGTAGGAAAACGTCACTAGCGCTGTGCTGGCTGGAGAGTACTGTAAGAAAACCGTTATTTAAACAAGATCGAATTGGTAGCTCTAGAGGAGGAGATTCAAAAGGGAAACAAGAGTAAGAGATGCCCTACTGCTCACCTGTAAAAAAGAAGGAACTGCTACCCTTTGGGACAGCAAAGGAGACCTGGATGGACCTGGAGAGTATCACGCTAAGTGAAATAAGCCAGTCAGAGAAAGACAAGTCCCATGCGGTCTCACTTATATGTGGAATCTAATGAACAAAGTAAACTGGCAAACAAAATAAAAACAGGCATGGATACACGGAATATACTGACAGCTGTCAGAGGGGAGGGTGGACTAGATGCAGGAGGGTGAAGTTATTAAGCAAAATTATATAGACAAAGACATAGACACAGACAACAGGGTGGTGACAGCCAGAGGGAAAGGAGGTGGGGGGAGATGGAGGTGGGAAAAGGGGGATACATGGGGACAGAAAGAGACTTTGCTTTGGGCACAGTGCCGTGTGCAGATAATGTTCTGTTGAGTTGTACACTTGAAACCTGTGTGGTTTTGTGAACCAATGTCATCCCAATAAATTCAATTAAGAAAAAAATGAAAGAAGCTGTTGTAGTAATTCAGGGTCATGAGAGATCAACCCAAGAGGTGGCATTAAAAACACAGGAAAATGAATGAATGAATATGAATAATTTTCAAAGAAAATATTTATAGTGTTCATAATTCTTTGACCTGATGAAATGAAAGAAGAAATAATCACTGTGACTCTATATTTACAATCTATGAGGTATGAAATCACACCAGACCCAGCAATGGATCTGATCTGTAGCTGTCAGTGTCTGAAGCAGAAAAGCTCAACCCTGTAGAGTTCTCTGCGATTAAATGCAAACTTTTTTTAAAAAAAGGCTTCAGGAAACCATAGGTCAGGAAATGGCATCTAGTCTGTCCTAGGTGGCATTTGCAAGAAATGAAATGGAGCAGGGGATCGTCATGAAAGACAAGTGGGGTGAATCCCTAGGGCTTTGGGGGAAGAAAGGATACTCAATGCTTGGAAAGCACCCAATGCTTGTGAAGTAGAAATGGGCCTGGGGTTGAATCAGTGAAAGATCCTGAGAGGATTCCCCAACGGCCAACAGGCAGAGAGAGGAACTAGGTCTAAGTAGGCGGGTTACCTCTAATATACCACAGGCTGTCACCTGACCCTGAATCTCTAGGAAATATGATCTGACTGATACTATCACCTCATATGTATAGCAAAGTGACATCTATGAAATTGCACTATATACTTTTGTAAATTGCCTAAAATTGGTTTTAATATAAATCTTTGAATTTTACAATGAAAAAAGATATACATTCTTAAAATGTGGCAGTCAGTAAAAGTAGTAGGACTCAAGTTTAAAGTGTGAGTCCTACCTTCAAAAACTTAAAATCTAGTATTACTTATCTACTTACTGATTTAGAGGCAAATGCATTGCTGTATTTAAAAACCTGGTCTTGGAGGGGGAGAAACCAAAAACTAAATATTGAAAATTGACTGAAAAATGACTTTTAAGTGAGTGCACTCATTTTAAGTTAAGTTTAAATATTTATATTTCAACGATAATGATTTAAACATAAATGGGGCTCCATTTTTTTATTTCTTAGACAATTTGTGACTTGACAATCAAAATCCTTGGTTTTTCAAGGAAAATGTGGCAGATGTTTCCTGCCCTCTAGTGGCCACAAACTATATCATTACATCTTGCCACAAATTTCAGTGGTTTTGTCAAGAATACATTTCACGTGTCATACATTAATTTAACTAACATCACATCTTAAATATTCTGTTAATTCTCACATTACCTTAACTGTGGCAGTTCACATTCAAATTACCACCTCTTAGAGTATAGGAAAACTTATCCTATATGATTCTAAAAAACATTCAGTTGTAAAACCACAGAAAATTTTGTAAAAGTAACAGTAAGAGCCAGATGGAATAAATGCAAAAATAAATAAATAAAATTCAGATTAACTTTCCCTCAAAACATATATGTGTACATGTACATATATATACATACATATATGTGTGCGTATATATATATAGAGAGAAAGAGAGAGAGGGGGAGAGAGAGAGAAAGAGACAGAGATAGTTACTTTCAGGAATTGGCTCACATGATCCTGGAGGCTGGCGAGTATGAAATCCCTAGGGCAGGCCGGCGGGGCCTCAGTCCGTGTGAGAGCTCATGGTACAGTCCAGAAGGTAAAATCTACAGAGCAGGACAGAACGCTTGGACTCAGGGAGGAACTTTTTGCTGCGGCCTTAGACAGAATTCCTGAGTAAAGATCCTAGTATCCCTATTTTGTCTGGTAATAACAGACTTACTTGTAGTTATAATGTGCCTGGTATATATTTTCCCATCCACCCTTTTTATATTCTTTTAAGTAGACTTTATTTTTAGAGCAGTTTTGGGTTCACAGTAACATCGAGTGGAAAGCACAGAGCTCCCATAGACCCCCCGTCTCCACACACGCACAGCCTCCCCCACTATCAACATCCGCCCCCAGAGAGGTACCTTTGCTACAGTTGATAAACCTACACTGAAACATCGTAATCCCATGGTCCAAAGTTTATATCAGGGTCCACTCTTGGTGTTACGCATCCTCTGAGTTTTAACGATGTTTAATGAATGACATGTATCCAACAATATACTATCATACAGAATAGTTCCAGCACCCTGACTATCCTCTGTGCTCTGCTAATTTCTGCCTCCCCTCTAATTCTGGCAACCACGGATCTTTTTATCCAACAGTTTTGCTGTTTTTGGAATGTCATATAGTTGGAACCATACAGGAGGTAGTCCTTTCGGATAGGCTTGTTTAACTTAGAAATATGCACCTAGGGTTCCTCCATGTCTTCTCATGGCTTGACAGCTCATCTCTTTGGGGGCTTTTGGTGTGTGTGTTTTTCTTTCCGTTTTGATAGTTGTATTTTTTAGACGTCTAAGGAATATATTTTTCATCTCAAAGCGCTTTAGATCTGTGTTTAGTTGTGAACATTTTTCCTGTTACTTAAACAGCTTAGCATATAAAGAATGTTTTTGACCCTATAAGGCAATCACCAAAAGGGTTTCTAGTGGGACCTAGTTTATCCAATCACTTGTTTTAAAACCTTCAATAGGATATATGTACGTACTTTTTAGTGGTATCCTTTGGTATAGAATAGTTTAATATGGATTTCTAAACATGGCGTGTTTGAAAAATCTGGAAGTTTATACTTTTCCATTTTTTTTTATGTATATGCACTAGACAATTTTTGACACACAGCTTCTGAAACTGGTTGAAAAGTTAAAAGCTGATCTGTGCTATCTCTCTTCTTATGTCCAGGGATGCCGGATCCTGACACTTGGCCTACATAGGGATTGAACACACTGGCTAGTAATTTATAAAGCATTGTTTAAAGTCCAAAACTTGCCTGGAGGTAAGTTTGTTCTCTTTGTTTATTGAAAATGGTTTGTATCTCCTTTACCTTTTAAAAGCCGCATATCCAGCGGAGTATGAAAGGGCATCCAGGGAACTTGCACCTTGGCTCTGCTGACTCTTGAATTCCCGCACTATTCTTGCTGGTCACAATCCTCAGGTGAGGCCCATCCTGTCTGGAAGCTGTGCCTAGAAATCATTCTTTCTTACATTTGTCTATACTTTTTTATCTCCTGCTGCATCTTTGTACCTTTATTCAAGCTTTATATGAGTGTGCCCTGTGGAGTTTCATGATTTCTTTTATGATCTGACCCTGTGCTTCAGGGTGCTCTGAGCAGGATACTTGAAGTGACCCTTGGTGTATAATTAAATGATGGATGAGATGGTATGGGGAGGAAAGGAAGATGAAAAAATGGGGTATGATGCCAGGCTAGCTCCCCCAGGCTAGCTCCCCCAGGCAGCTTCCCCCCCAGGCTGGCTCCCCCAGGTAGCTCCCCCAGGCTAGCTCCCCCAGGCAGCTTCCCCCCCAGGCTGACACCCCCAGGTAGCTCCCCCAGGCTAGCTCCCCCCAGGTGTGCTGCCCCAGCCTAGCCTACAACTGAGTGATAGTTTGACAGGAGGGTAAACAGATCAGCTCGGAAGTGAGTAGATCTGGAGCTGAAGGAAATACCTCAATGGCTGAAAAAAGAAATTCAGACAAAAGGGAAGTCAGTCAAGAATTCTGTGCCTTGGCTGCTTTCGGCTGCTTTGGCAAAAATGAGAGTAACTAAGAAAAAACATGAGTCTTCTGGTCTGCCAAGTTACCAGCCCCGACTGTCTGTAACGGGATGGACATGATAAAAGCAGGGAGCAGAACAAATACTTATTTTGATCAGATGTTACCCTGCCTAACTGGTAATTCCTAGACACTGCTCAGGCTTTGGGCGTGGATACGGAAGGTGGGGATTAAGATAGACCCCCAACCTGGGAGCATTCCAAGAGTTCAGGCAGAAGGTGCAGACTCTCATCTGTTGAGCTGCTGGAAGGCAGGGTTATGTAACAGTGCCTTGGGGTGGGGGTAGCGAAATTCCAACCTTATATACGAAATTGAATAATCCTAAGGGTACTAGAATGTTGAAACTGCAGGCGCCTTTAGATTGATTATATAAGTATGCTCCAATTTCAGCCCTTTAACCCAAGAAATGATTGATGTGATAAATGGGGGCTCAAATGCTTGGGACTCTTATGTGATCCTGCTGTTGGAGGCAAAACACGTGAGAAAACCCATCGCTGACCCACTGGCTCAGCATCTCCCACAGGGTGAAGTGATAGGAAAAAGGCGAGGAATCTTCAGGGAAACAAAGGAACATTAAGATGAAAAGGGAAGGAAAAAAACCTCAGGACAATTCAACAGGGTGGGATAGTTCAGACGGTGAAGTTAAAATGCCACGAA
Source organism: Miniopterus schreibersii (assembly GCF_964146895.1). Classification (NCBI taxonomy): domain Eukaryota; kingdom Metazoa; phylum Chordata; class Mammalia; order Chiroptera; family Miniopteridae; genus Miniopterus; species Miniopterus schreibersii. The sequence continues at coordinate 29,251,409 of NC_138117.1, forward strand.
ATAGAAAGTGATAGATGGACCAACGCCTAGCATTTCATAGCTTGCTAGAGCGTATGTGGTACAGCTGCTCTACAGACTCCCAAAACTATAAAAATATTTGCTCAGTTTATCCTGGTCATGATGATCTTTTATAACCAGCACTGATTAAAACAATGTGAGTTAAAGTGGCTTAAAGAAGACGTGTCAGGTTGGTCCCGGAGTCGAGAGGGCGGTGCCCTTCATAGCAGGCGCCCGGCCGCTTGCACTGCTGTGGGTGAAGTGTCACGGGCATGAGGAAGACGTTTTATTGGGTTTGTTCCACACTGGCTCAGAGTGTACTATCGTACCTAAACTTGTTAATACAAAGTAAGAAGGCTGCGTAATCATTTATTTATAGGGACGTGGTAAATTGTCAATGACTTAAGATTAAAAATATGGCTTCCACTAGAAATGTATGAACAAAGTTGTTGTTTTTTTGTTGTTTTTTTATGGTTGTGTATCAGCTCTACCAGAATGTATCATTGGAATGTATGCAATGTCTTGAATGGAAAGGAAGGAAAACTCTTCCTTTACTCAGACAAGTGGAGAAAGGGGGGTTGGTAAAAATCGGCTCTATATCCTCTTTCAGTTGGGCAGGCCACATGGAAATTCTTAGAATGACTTTACGCGCTCATGACCTGGCGTATGCTAAGTTATAGCATACATATTTATAGCAACATAGCATGCCTGGGGTCATCAGTAATTTCCTGATTTGATTAAGGATATGTTTGACGCAAATGTGTTATCACCCACAACATACCCTTTTTAGTAGTCCAGCATGGCTTGTGAGAAAAGTTGGTGACTTTGGAGGTTAACTGTAGACTAATTGTAGAGGGATAAATAAAGGGATTCCTCCAATAGCATCAGCCATGCCCAATAGGATGTTAACAATTCAAGCTTACAACAAGCTAAGAAGGATTGGCATTCTGTGATTGATTTATCTAATGGTTTCTAGTTTTATTTCAATTACGGAAGAAAGTCAAAATCGTGCATTCATGTTGGAGAGAATCCAATATAGGTTTACTGAGCTTCCACAGGGATATTTATATTCTCCTGTTTATTGCAACAACCTGTAGAGAAGAGACTTTGATTTAGTTGAGATGAAATGTACTGCTATATATTATATTGATGATATAATGTTGATCTCAATCCAAAGATCAAGTTGAGATGATTAAAAATGCTGAATTAATCATATTCCTACCAGGGACTTGCTAACTGGCCAGCTAAAACACAGGTTCAAGAATACAAGGTAATGCCCAGATGGGCATAGCTCAGTGGTTGAACATCGACCTGTGATCCAGGAGATCGAGGTTTGATTCCCAGTCAGGGCACATGCCCCGGTTGTGGTCTCGATCCACAGTAAGGGGTGTACAGGAGGCAGCTGATCAATGACTATCTCTCTCTCTCCCTCCCCCTTCCTCTCTCTGAAATCAGTAGACATATTAAAAAACAACAACAACAATGCATGGTAACATTCATAGGAATTACTTGGTCCAGAGACATTAGCCATATTCTTCAACAACCAAAAATAAGCGACTATTTCTGTCAGCTTAAAAATCGAAAAAAGAAAATTGATTTGTTTTGTTTTATAAAATTAACCTCCACTCACAGAATTACCAGGATAAAAGTGAAGTTGAATTTGAATGGGGCTTTGAACAACAGCAACCTGTCTTGGAGTGTCAAAGAGCCATTGCTCAATGGATACATTTAGGGTCATACAACCTCAATGATGCTCAACGATACGAGTGTCAGCAGCTCCAACCACACTCACCCAGGCATTGGCCAAATGCCCATTACTCTCTCCCGTGGTAGCCACTGAGGTGTGTCCTTTGATAGAGGATTGGATAAAGAAGATGTGGTACATGTATACAATGGAATACTACTCAGCCACAAGAAAAGATGAAATACTGCAGTTTGTGACAACATGGATGAGTCTTGAGGGTATCATGCTAAGCAAAATAAATCAGACAGGAAAAGTCAAGAACCATGTGATTTTACTCATATGTGGGATATAAAGCTGAAAGCAACAAATAAGCAAATAAGACAAACAAGCAAAACCTTATGGACACAGACAGCAGAGGGAAAGGAGGGGTGGGAGGTAGTAAAGAGTAAAGGGGGTCAAATATATGGTGATAGAAGATTTGACTTTGGGTGCTGGGCACACCATGCAATATACAGATGGTATATCATAGAATTGTACACTTAAAACCTTCACCCCAATAAATTTATTATAAAAAAGTAGAAATTTTTCTAATGCAATTCCCAGTTATAGTCTTTTTGAAAAGTAATTGTTGGCCTGTTTTGTGCTTTAGCTAGGCCAGCTTTTATTACAGAAGGATGCAAAATTATTTTGAGATCTGAAATACCCATTATAATATATGCATCATGCAAAAACAATATTCTAACAGGGAGAAAAATCCAACAGATACTCATCAAATAGAAATAGTATGTTCAAGTCCATGAGACTGGGAGATATGCAAAACATAAAAGGTGCTTCCATGCCTTTGGCCCTTCATTAGATCCCCCTGAGGAGTTACCTGACCCCTGGGCTCAGGACTCAGAGGATGCCTATGACCTGGGCTCAGGTCATAGTCCTGGGCTGGAAGGACAGCACTGAGGCTGGAGTGTAAAAATAAATCTGCTCAATGTAGAATTAAGAATTGTGTTTCTTGTGGCATCAGAGGAGCTGGGTCATAAGAATATGATATAGATTTTTATAGATTCTTGGGTAATGAAATGGAAGTATGGTTCCAAATATGAGCCTATTTTTCCTAATAAGCCTTTTAGAATTATTATATTTGTAAACTATGTACAGATTTAATTTTGATTTAAAAATTAAATTTAAAGAACACTAAATATGTATATTTAATATATCCTAACAAAATTGTTTTAATGAATCACAAATGTATCATCACACCTAAGAAAAAGGCTTCCCTTGTCTTCTCGATCATTCCATTATTTTTTATGTAAATAGACCAAATATATCTCTAAGCAAAAGAAAATAAGCCCCCGGTAATTTGCCTCTGCCTCTGACATCATAGCTCATATTATAAAATATAAAAGAGAAAAAGAAAGGATGAGAAATTAACAAGGGGACTATTGTAGGTGGTTATTAGTCATCAAAGCAAATAGAATTTGAATGACTTTATATTAATTTAGGAAATGGCATGCTGGGGATGATTGCAGCAGACTGCCCTATTTTGACACCTAATGTTCATAGAGAACTGTAAGAAAAGTTTGACTGTGGACCTGGGCAGGAAGTCAAGTTAGGCCAACCAGCTGTGTGGGTGTTCTTACTCAATGAATTCCTAAAAAAAAAAAAAAAAAAAATAGGTCATATACTTGGCAAATAGACATAAGTCATAGCAGTTAAACGTCAAGAATGACACTTGTTTGGATGAATGTCTGTTTTTAAAAGTAACCTTTCCACAAGTCAGTAATACAAGATATGGGAAAATGTAAAAATGAATGAATCTACTTAGTCTCCTTGAGTGCCCAATCAACAATTGGTACAATAGAGATGAATGTGGCAATTAAAACATTCTATGGAAAGACTGAGACTTAGATATACATATATCTTGCTTACAACATATCAGCAGAGCATTTGCACAGGGAACTCGAGAGTATACACACAGGCTCCTAAGGTGGTTCAGAGACAGACCTAAAAAGCAATACCAGGGGCATTAAGCTTTTATTCAAAAATGTATCCCTACAGAAAGCCTTTGTGCTATATTGTCTTTTATTCGACATATGGCCCGGTCAAAACTTACTTATACCGAAATTAAATGGCAAGGTTTTTTATATTCTCGCCGAGCAGAGTGACATTTATCAACACATCAAAGGCTGGTAAAGGTTACATTTGACTTAGAATTAATGGGGGGAAAGAAGCACAAACCCACCGGGCTGAAGGTACTCCAACGCCCTGGAGCATCAGATAGAGTGCTGCTGGCCTCTCTCACTCAAAAGGCATCATGGTCATGTCATCCCTCCTCCCATCCCCATGAAAACAGAGGGAAGGGATGTAAATGTATGAAAGATCTTCCAATGTCAGTTCTGCTCAGCCTGACGCTGTTTCAACACCCGCCCCAGCTTTCCCAGCCAGGCCGCAGGTCCTCCGCGCTCTGTGGCGGACTCAGCTGGACCGAATTGGGTGGAACTCCTGGGAAAAGTGCTGAATATTCAGATGTGATTAGGAATATATTCTAATTTGCCTGTAGGTAAAGATTTAGAGGCACCTCATTAAACTGCCCTTCTCTCAGGCGTAAGTGGGCTCAGAGCATCACTGCAGTGTTAAAAGATTTTGGTTCTTGTTTTTCTCAGGAGCAAACCTGTGGATCAGGAAACGTTACTCTTTTCTATGCTTGCACCACATAAAAAGAGACACTGTGTGAGAGTTAAAAGCTTGTAGTTAAGCACAGAATTACCTAAAATGTATGGATTCCTAAACGCTTTGGACGTATTTAACATTCGGGGCAAGTGAATCTGTTATAAATGGGGCCATTTGAAAGAGCAAGACTGCTTAAGACATGAGACTGTTGGCTTTCGAATATACAGTTCTTCAAAGAAGAAACATTTTGGAAATAAGGAAAGTTTATATTTTCAGCAGCGACTTACAGGGTGTTGTTTTTTCCTCTTTAACTGAGAACAGCAAAGGTGACTGAGAGCTGTAGGAAAAACTTCCTAATAGAGCCCTGTCTCAGAACCACACTTCTTCTTAGTTTTCAGATCTCACTTTGCCTAGTTCAATATTTCTCTATTCATCAAAGAATAGCTTTGAATAACTTGATTTATTAGCATTTTGAAAATACTTTTTTTTTCCTTTCCCCCTTTTTAATTTATACTAAGAATAGTAAAAGAAATAGCTGCCTAATCCTTTTCAAAAGAAATGTCATTATTTCTTTTCAAAATATTTGATATAGTTTATGACTCCACCATAAATCATCATGCCCAATGAACAGAGGAACACTATTATGGGTAATCAAGAACAGTGGCTGGTCCAAAAATTACAAATAAATATTTTATGTGTAAGGCTTATGTTATAGGGATCATAGATAAGGGAGTGTCATTGATTTTTGTATCTGCCTCAATATCTGGAAAAGCCCCACCCTCAACCCTTACTCAAGGAGTATCTTATTTGAGAAGAAGACCTTATACTTCCAATTAATTGTTCTTCCCTCCCCTCTGATCATTTCATAGTACTTTGTAAATTACTTTGTATTATTTATGTCTGATTTACTTTAACTCCTGTCTAGACCGTGAGCTCCTTCAGATCAATGGCCCTGTTTAACTCTTGTGTGCATTTTTAACGCCCATTAATTGATTCCTTCATTTAACAAACATTTATTGAAGATCTTTTCATCTTTTTATGTGTCAGGCAGGGTTGGCACCTAGTTCAGAATAGTGTTGAAAATATGATGGTTACCTTCTTTCTAAAGTTTTATTCTAGTGGAGAAAAGAGATATATATTTGTTTGATTCTTATTAATAACTGATAAGTCTTAAGATGAAAGTATACAAGATGCTATGATAGTGACAAAGAGGCAGATATAAGCTAGTAAAAAGGTTAAGTCTGAGCTGACATCTATTGCATGAGAGTAAGTTACCTAATCAAAATGATGTCAGGGTGATACGAAGAAAAGTTTTAGAAACTGATAAAGTTCAGGGAAATGTTATGTGGTGAGAGCAACCATGGCCAGGCAAAGGGGCTGTTCCCAGAGTGACCGGAGCCCAAAATGAGGGTTTGGGGATGCGGAGAAGCTGAAGAGAGGGTAAAGCTAAGCCATTTAAGGGTCATGCTGGCCATGTTATCCCCGGAGCAATAAGTCAGAGAAGTGACTGGATGAGCAATGATTTAATGAGAGGGACCTTCACTCTAGATTTGCATGTATTGAGAGCTGCAGTGGGGAAACCAGATTGGAGCAGAGTAGGAATGGGTGGCGGAAAACGGTGAACACTGATCTGAGCCCAGGGCTTACATGACCAGTGAATTGTCACATGATCCCCAAGTGCTCTGAGTGGTTTACCCTCACAGATTTTTATAACCAAATGAGAAGAATTTCAGTGGGGACCAGAAAGGACTGATTTGAATTTTTTTTTTTTAGTCTATAAGTAATTCATTGAGATTCTGGTAGTCAATAGAATTTGAAGAAGTGATAATGAGTGTTTAAGAAAATTATTTAGAGACCATTAATTTAATTTCACTAATAGATATGTAGATATGTACTGTTTACCTTTTAAAAGCTGCTGTGTGTTCATTTGTTTTGTATATAGTGAGACTGAATACACAAACGGGCAGTGGCCAGAGCATCTATCAGATAGAACCCTGACCCATAGCCTGCAGCAACCAGCCCAGGAAACCCACCCGTTAGTAACCAACCATCCATTATACATCAAACTTGTAGGACGTCAGAATGGAACCTCTAGTAACAACCCAAGAGCCAAATAACAATCAAGCCAAAAAGACTACACTTGATTAATAACTGAAACCTTCTGTAATTTTTCCCCGGCTTCCAACTTGCTACCAACCAGAGAAAGCAATGATGTACCCTGCATCGGTCACATAAGATGCCCCGCTTCCAGTTAGCTTGTCTACAGCATCTCTGCCAACACCTACCACTCAGGTTCCACCTGAAGCTTTTCTTTAACTTGGTACCTGCTATAATCAACTCTAAATAAGTAGCCTTTGCTGCTTCTGCTTCGATTGGTCCTCATGTTTTCACAATAGACTCTCTGTATTGTGAGCCCTGTTGTAGAGCTAAGCGTCCTTGCTAGTTCTAGCTACAGATCCGCTTAGTCAGGATCTGAGATAGTGAATGGATGAGTCATATGTTTTTTCTTAATATGTATGTGTGTGTTTGGGAGAAGGAAACAGACAGAAATAAAGAAACAGAGAGATGAAGAGTATCTGTGAGTGGGAGGTTGGCCCACTTCATTTGTTTCATTTCTATTGAGTGCCCCCAGTGTGTCAGGCACAATTTAAGGCCTCTTTTATACACAGGGGACAAACCAAAGATCCTTGTCCTCTTGGAGCTTGCATTCAGGAAGGAAACAAACAAACACTGAATAGAATAAATAAGTTGACTAGCATTTTAGAGGATGGGAAGTACTATTGAAAGAATAAAGGCAAAGAGGTTGTCAGGGGTCTAGTGAAGAGAAAGTCAAATAGGTGGTCAGGAAAAGCCACCTTTCTGTGAAGGGGATAGTTAAGCAGAAACTTGAAGAAAAATGAAGAGTGAAATAAGCAGCTTTCGAAACGGAGAAGAGCTAGCGCAGGGGGCCTGCAGATGGAAAGTTGCCTGGTGTGTTCCTGTAATAGCAGAGAGGTGAATGTGGCTGGAGATGAGTCAGTGAAAGGGAAGAGAGTCGGCGATGAGGCCGGAGGTGGTGGGGTTCGCTCGGGGAGAGGGAGAGAAAGCTCTTGGGCCCTCATTAGAGTGTTTGCTTTTTATTGGAGTCCCGTGGGGAGCAGTTGCAGAGTTCTGAGCAGAGGGACGGGGTGACAGATTTTAAACAGATCTCCTCCAGCTGCATTCAGAATAGACGAGAGAGAGAAAGAGTTGCTTCAGAGTGCAGTTTTGTGTTTACATTTAAATATTAGTGCGGTCAATAAGATAGACATTCACACAGTGGCTAAAAATATAACCAGACAATTCTGGAAACACCAATTCCAGAGGTGTTAGGGACCTGGAGTTCTTACAGTTTTCTCTTCCTGTCACCTTCTCCCTGTTCCATCCAACTAGCGATCAGGCCAAGCCAAGCCACCCCTTCTCTCTAAGTTTGACTACTCTAGAAACTGAGTGATCCTGGAAAAGGACTCATGGCCTCAAATAAACTTATATTAGAGCAAAACATTCCAATAATATCCCCTAAATTTAAAGCCCAATTTACAAATCAAATGATACCTGCACCCACCCACTCTATGATTTTCAGTCTATGTCACAAATATATCCAATATCACCCCACTGTAAATAATCAAGCCAGATGCACTGGGAAGGGTAAGAATCATCAGAGGAAATTAATATGTATATATATTCTGATGTAATTGTGATAACTGCTAATTTGTAAGAGGAGAAAACTAGGACTGAAAAAAAAATTGATTTAAATCTTAACATCAATCTTAAACTCCAAGGAACTTGCTTCCTCACACTCTTGCCCAGGACCCTGGAGCCGAGAAAATCCTGGTAGTTTCATGTTAAAGTGATGCTTAAAAGTAAGATATTGGACTGACATCAATAGGAAAAGCAAACACACATGCACAGAAAGCTGACCTGTGCCTAAATGAAAACCAGAAAAAGTGTGGTTCAGGGGAATTTATTACCTGAAAATTCAATCTGTTTTCTAACTAATCTCATGTGAAGACAAATTTGAGAAGGAGAAATGCGAAATGTCTTAACCTTTTGGCATCGAGATGCTATTGTGCTTCTTTGTATTTTCATTGAAAAGAAAAATGCAGGAATCCAGAAAGAATGCATGTCCGTTTAACCTGGTTATGGCCCATTGGCAAGGCATTCCTTTTCCAACTGTAAATGCTTTCTGGTGATTGAGGAATATTCCATGAGCAGAACCCATTTAGATATTTGAAATAAATGAACAAAAAGCCATTTCTCTACTTTTTCTGATACCAGTTTATCAACACACTTGCGGAACACAAAATTGCTATTATCATTTTTGGTCTTTTCCCATCAACACATTTAACAGCACTAAAGTTATTTACTTACATTTCAAATACTCATGGGTTTCAACTAAACACTGTGTAAAAATTAAAATAGATGTTATAAATAACACTCTACCAATTAAACTCCTGCAATATACTTGTGAAAACCCATTAAAGAGAGCTCCAAGGGATTAAAAATCCTGTGTTAAAATCATTGCTTAAAATAATTCAATTCTTAAATAGATTTTGAAAATCTGATTATCTTTCTGTCTTTGTTTTAAGACCTTATATTGGAAATAGTATTAAACACACAAATGGCGACTCTTAAGGCACCATTCAGAGAATCTGAAATTATTTCCCATTCTCTTGCCTGAGAATGCTTCTATTCTTTTTTTATTTTATTAACCTAATACTGTCCATGGCACATGGCTCCCAGAATGAAGGCCATATTTTTAAACCTGTCTTGCAGTCAAGTGTGTCGATGCACCTACGTTTTCACCAGTCATTTAAACCACTGTTTTTGTTGTCTCTGTCTCCTAGCAGAAATTATATCATCACTAATACACATTAAGTAGCTGCGAATGGAGTTAGAAGAGTAAGTATGCAGTATCCGAGGGCATATGGAATGTAGCATCAGTGTACCTGAGTTCAAGTCCCACTGTAGCTACTTTCAGTGGTTATTAACTTATGGCAAATCAGTTAACTTCCAGAGCTTTGGTTTTCTCATCTGTAATGTGATGATAATAAAAGTGATCTCATAGCTTTGATGGGAATGAAAATATCTTATAAGGGGAATCTCTAGAAATTTTACTTACTATAGTGAATTCCTGTCTTGAATCTATAAATAGCCCTGGCTGGGTGGCTCAGTTGGTTGGAGCATTGTTCCATGCACCAACAGGTTGCAGGTTTAATTCCCAGCCAGGGCACATACCTAGGCTGCAGGTTCAATCCCTGGCTGGAGCATGTACAGGAGGCAACCAATCAATGTTTCTCTCTCTCATAGATGTTTCTCTCCCTCTCCCCCCTCCCTTCCTATCTCTCCAAAATCAATATAAAAAATATTTTCAGGTGAGAATTAAAAATAAATATAAAGAGCTAAATTAAAGCACACACTCTCTTCATTTATGTTAACTTTATACTGAAAATGTTTATCTTACTGATGATCTAAAATTGATAGTTTTGGGGGGTCATTTTTGTTTGTTATTAATTGATTGGCTTATGATAGGTGGTAAAGATGAGAAAAATGAGTGTGATTTCCCTTTCAGTGTTTAGCCAACAGATAACTGGAGCACAGGCCTGCATGCAGCCTTTGGTACGAATGTCGGGTGGTGGGAGAAGCTTGATTGCGCGGAGTTTGTGGTGAGATTCTTCTGTGCCGCCTCATTTACTGTTATAAGCAACACACCTGCAGATGTTGACCCGTGCATCTCAGTTTGATGTATGTAACATGTCTGGAGAGCATCATTTAGCCAAGAAAACAGAATCTAATAAAAATCAAGGGAGCACCCCTTAGTTCTTAATGGGAGCACCCCGTTGCCAGTTACTGTCTCACGGAGACAAGGTCTTGCCACATCCAAAAAGGTCAGTACTTGCCACTGTATTATTCTTTCATACTTGGGCTTATACCACGACTGTGAAAGAATGTGCATAGTAAATTGAATGCTCCTGTTTAGGGAAACATTTGTTCTGAGCTCTTTTAGGTTTTGAAACAAGCACAGCATCGAAAAGGCCTTGTCTTTGGAAGGGGGACAAAAAATCAACTCCAACTAATCCGTCCCGATTCCCAGCTGTTATCCCAGCCTTCTTACATGCGTATGCTTGTGCACACACTCGTTTGTGTAAGCCTGTGTGTGTATTCACTACATTAATGACATCTCAAAATATGTCACTATGGGCTATGCACATTAATGAAAACATTTTCATCTAATCTCATTTCCTTTTCATACAGATGTGTAATCCCTTTTAATGGATCCTAGAAGTTGACTTGAGGTTCAATAAAAAGTATCATTTCCTAGATTGGACCATAGATGCAAGTGAATCCACAAATCCTCAATCTTTTATGAAAATGGAGGTAGATAATCATGAAAATACAGAAGTAATTTCTCTTTAAGCTTGGGGTTCAGTTTCTTTACTTAATACGTAAATGTACATCTTTGTAAAAGACTGAGATGTCATAGTAGTTTATTTCAAACTTATTAACAAAAAGTAACCATGAAAATCTAACTCAGAAGCAGCTCAGGATTCATGTTACTTCTCTTTACTGGAGTTCAAGTGCCACACTCTGACTCTGGGACATGGACCACATCCCCTGACAGTATATAACATCTCAGGAGGAGGAATGTAGCAAAGAACAGTATCAAATCAGTGCAGGCATCGTGCACCACCCTGGGGTCATGATGCAGACAGTGGTGCAGGCACAGTGCACACCCTGGGCTCGCGATGCAGACAGTGGTGCAGGCACAGTGCACACCCTGGGCTCGCGATGCAGACAGTGGTGCAGGCACAGTGCACACCCTGGGCTCACGATGCAGACAGTGGTGCAGGCACAGTGCACACCCTGGGCTCGCGATGCAGACAGTGGTGCAGGCACAGTGCACACCCTGGGGTCATGATGCAGACAGTGGTGCAGGCACAGTGCACACCCTGGGCTTGTGATGCAGACAGTGGTGCAGGCACAGTGCACACCCTGGGCTTGTGATGCAGACAGTGGTGCAGGCACAGTGCACACCCTGGGCTTGTGATGCAGACAGTGGTGCAGGCACAGTGCACACCCTGGGCTTGTGATGCAGATAGCAGTGCAGGCATCAGTGAGGAGCAGGACATCAAGCAGGGAAAGAAATGTGACTTTCTCATGACCTCCACCCCTTCACACAGATCCATTATTTAAGATTCTTGTGTTAGTCAACAAAGAGGTCCTTCTAAAGCAGGCTTACTTGCTGATCCAAGCAAACAGACTAGAAAAGTACACTTGGATCAAGAGGTGAAAATAGAAAGGTGTTATCCATTACCATGCTTCATAAAGATATTTAAATATATATAAAAAATATGAAATATCCCTCTGTAAAGTTACAATGTTTGGGGTTCCAACCTTTACAGGTTGGATGATGGAGTGTCAATAAAGCTAATTAAACATTTCCATAAACCACAGAACTGAAAGGGACTTGGAGGAATCGTCTGTTGACATTTAAGCATCTACTGTGCAAAGTGGAAAGCAAGATTTGTATCCAACAATGCCACCTGGTTAGTCCACCCGGCTTTACAACCTGGCAAACCGTTCTTGTGCAATGGCGCATTTTTATGAAATTAGGTGGACATTGTCAGTGTTATAATCAACCAGCTTTTTTTCATCTCCCTGCATTGGAGTAGCTCCATTGTAACAGATGTTTCCCTCCTTAGTGCTGGGGTAAAACTGCATGTATCTGGACACAGGCGGGCAGCACTCGGCTTTGGAACATTAAGTCTTCCACCAGGTTATTTCCTCCGTTTCAGTCATTGGCTTAAATAGGACTGTTTCTTCCAAGCTCAACAACATGGCATCCAAACACTATTTCTCCATTAGTCACCTGGTTCCGCACTCCAAAATGCAATTCAGACTTGGAAACAAGTGTGTATCCATGACCTTTTAGGTCTAACATGGTCTGGTGGAAAACATATTGGAAGAGTGTTAGTTTCACCAACTTGCTAGGTGACCTTTGACAAATTACTTGACCCCAATGTGCTTCATTTTCCTTTTTGCCCAGAGAACAGAGAGGCAATAATATATAGCTTCCTGCCCTACCTTGCAGGACTTTGTAAGGTTAAACTGAAGTAACTGTTTGTTTACATTCTGTTTTGACATGTTGATGCGGAAATGTCCTCCCTTTCTACGCTGGTAGAAACATGTCACCACATTTATAATAAAAATTGCTGAAAAGGGATTTGGTAGAAACACAATTCAGTCCGCTTTTACTCTCTAGAACACATTTATTCCATTAAAGATGATGCCGGGTATGTTTTAAAAATTGTAAAAGCACAAGATTTAGAATTCAGACCTAGATGAAGTTCTGACACAGCTACTTAAAAGTTCTCTCTTCATTTCCAGAGACTTTGCCTTACCTAGCTCCATGCATCTGGGCTCAGTATGTTTTTCCACCTACACACAGCCCAATCCAGTGTAAGAGACAATCTTGGCTGAGGTAGGGAGCAATCTAACAACCATATTTTTACTCCCCAAATCCAGTGACTCATAGACATCTGCTGGGCTCCAACTTGGTTCAATTTGTCTGCCTCCTTGCAAATAAGGCCCTGGAAACACTGTGACCAGTCGGTGTAGCCAGGGTGTGTGTGCTCAACTCACTGCTCCTCCAACCCTGAACACCTTCAGAATGAGTAGTACAGTTTCCACTCAGATCTGGAACTCTGATCAAAACTCCACCCTCCTGTAGTTTCTGGAATACAATAGGTAATCAACATTTTCGAATGATTATGAGACTCTCCTCAGCTTTTTTTTTCTCTGTCTTCCCTAAGACTGACTCCTTTCCCTCATAAATTGAGGTCTGAGTTCCTGACTTATAGGCTGTATCCTTTGAGTGACAACCACTCACTTATCTGACAACTGTTTCTGAATTCTCTAAAGTTGTGCCCCAAATTCCAAATGGGAATCCCTGGATCTTACCATTTCCAGAGTTCTGACATAGACTTTCAGGCCATCTGGACACCAAGGCCCAATCACTATAACCACTGAAGTAAAAATTTAAAACCAGATCAATTGCCTCATCTCTATTCCATTTTGATTTCTGAATCTCCTAGAAAGCAGAAACTCCTCCCAGGCATTCAAAAACAGGTATTGGTCAGCTAGCATTTGTCAGTCATAGTAGCTGGGAATAATTATAATAAGTTAACATTTATTTAATATTTAAGTGGGTAGTATTCCAATTTCCTTTCACAGGCAGGAGAATTGAGGCACAGAGAAATTAAATTATTTGCCCAAGGTTATATAGCTAGTAAGCGGTAGGGCTAGGATCTGATGTGGGCAGGCTGCTCCCAAGTGCTATAGCTGCTGAGACCAGGGAAAGATGAGATGTTGTTTCCTAGAAGAGGTGATGTTTGAGATGGGATTGTAAGAATAAGTAGAAATGGCCCAGGCAATAAATTGGAGGAAAGGGCAGTCCTAAAAGACAAGACCATATCCAGAGCTATGGGAACATGAGAATACATAGATGATTTGAGAAGTGTTAGCACAGAGCAAAGGTGTAGATTGAAGGAGCAATGACAGAGAACTCTAGAAAGACAGGAAGGAGCAAGAAATCATGTCTAATGTCTCAGCTTTTTGGATTTTATTATGATGTCAATGAAGAAATGTCAAAGTAGTTTAAGCACGAGTGACATAGACACCACCGCCCTTAGACATGGGCAAGAGGAATCCTTGGCCTGGAGCCATGCATATCACAGACATACACACAGAGTTTATTAAAAGACATATAGTCCTCTAGTAACATTATCAGCTTATCCTGGTTTGCCTGGGATTTTCTTAGTTTTAGCACCAGAAATATTGCCTCCCAGGAACACCTCACAGTCCCAGGCAAACCAGTAAGATCAGGCCCCCTAACCTCTGCTATCTGTAATCTGGTTTCCGGAGCTAGCACTGTGACCCATAACCCTGAACGTCCACCCTTGCGAACTAACCCCATTCAGGCCCCAGAGAAATGCTTCTCTACATAATTTTCCTGCATATTCTCAAACCAAAAGCCCTGCAGGACTGTGGGCTGTACCACTAGTGATACTGCAGACAGACACTACTTTGGAGAATGGGCAGAATTTGAGCTGCAGAAATACTTAGGTAAGAAAAAGGGCAAAGTTTTCATCAACTTGTCAGATCCTTCCCTTCGGATATCATAAATATAATGGATTCTTGGAACTATTTCATTGCTTTCTAGTTGCTCCAAGCATCCATTTTATTGTTTCTTATTGTATTTCCGTTCGAGGTTTGGAGGTGCTCACAAAAGGGTGTGGAAGACACAATAGTTACATGTGACAGCTGAGGAGTATTTTGCATTTAAAATATGTTATCACTCTTAAAATTATGTAAGAAGGGATATAGACCCTAAAAGATGCGTGTGACACCAAGTCTTTATATATTTTGTTGTTGTTAATCCTCACCTGAGGATATTTTTTTCCATTGATTTTTTTTTAGAGAGAGTGAAAGCGGGGGAGAGGGAAGAGAAATACCTATGTGAGAGAAACACATCAGTTGATTGCTTCCCATATAAGCCCTTGACCAGAATCGAACCTGTGACCCTTCAGTCCAAGGGCTAACACTCTAACCACTGAGCCAAACCAGCTACAGCCAAGTCTTTATATTATGTGTGGATCTACTTGTTGCTTTAAGAGAAGACATAAAAGGTCATATGAGTAATATTGATTTATATAATAAAACTAAAATATTTTATGATATTTACTGCAATAATAATAATTTATCACATGTAGCCCCACATTAGAGTTTGAATATTACATGTGAAATTTGTTCTTCTCTGGTTTAAGTATTTCTTTAAGAATTTTATTGATAGTAAAAAATTGCCATTGTCTCAGCAGAGAAAAGTTTCTCCAAATTCATGTTAATAAAAAGCTATTTAGGAGCTACAACAATTCAAGAAAAGCTTTCTAATTTCTCATTGCTATCAACAGAATACAAATTATAAGAAAATATTGATAATAAAAATATAATTTGTGATTTTACTAAAATGAAGAAACATAAAATTTATTGGAAAAAACAAACATTGATTACTTAAATATATATACCTTTATTTTATTACTTATGCAATCATTATTGCCCCAACATCAGAAAATCTAGACATGGGCAGTAACAATTATTCAGTTATCTGATAATTTATCAAACAGTTGCATAAAACATAGCTTTGCAATATATTATGATTTTACTGTTATGAAAATGTTTTTAAGGTAGGAGGATTTTATTGATTTTATTTAACAGTTTGTTACGTGTGCCTATCATTTTTAACTATTTAGACATGTGATATGTGAGCCCTCATTTGTACACTTGTCCTAAGCCCACTACTATTAGCAGCAGGCCTGGCGCAGGTGATTACATAGACATGTTGTAAAGACCATTAACAATTTAAATCTTGAACTGGAGGACACTAATAGCAAAGACAGAGAGACCAATTCAGAAGAATCTGTATCAATTTGGAATTGAGATTTCTATCTTGTATGCCAGAAATATGTACGCATATATATGCTAGCAGCAGGCCTGGCCCACCTCTGCAGGTAAATAAATATCTGAAACTCCCATTTCTCACTCAGATCATTTACTGCAACGTGGGTGAGTTTGTTGGTGAGGGAGGGACAAGAAATGAAGGGATTTCCGTCAGATAGCCTCCATTTAGTGCTAGAATTAAGAGGGAAGGTTTGCTGCTGAATGTGATTATGGAAATGTTACAGAAAAGAATTTTAATGAGAGTAAAGAAGGTTAGAAGTTACTGTTTTGAGAAGTGGACATTATATCTCTATGAGGCCCTGAGAAATTTCAGGAAGACAATATTCAGTTGCCAGTGGACACTAAAGACCGTGAATCTATCATGGTCGCAACCAAGATTATTGTTTATATAGAAATTCTTGGCAGCCAGGCTGCAAGAGAGAGGCTGAATAAGTGTATTAATCCAAGGTTATAGTATTTTCAGGAGGTATTGTAGAATTTTGTCAAGTTTGTATAGAAGGACTAATAGACAAGGCAATGAAGAATTAGCAATCTAGGAGAGAGAGAGCTAGAGCGGGCGAGAGGGGGGGAGAGGGGCCAGTGAAGAGAGAATATTCATGAATTAAATATCTCTAAGAGGTCAAAATAAAAGATGTTTATAAAGATGTGATGGAGCTGATGGCAGTGAAATCGTGTTGGAGGGTGGAACATTGGAGTTTTTATTTTGGAATGTTGGGTGATTCCTAGCTATAACCAGTTCTAAGGTATGACCATGAGTGTTGGCTGCAGTAAGAGCTGAGGTGTAGTTCACTGATATTAAAAAGGGCAACAAATTACTATACAAGGTTATTGGGTAGGTCAACATAGACATTGGAGTCATCTAGGATGATAGCAGGACTTGTGGGTGAGAGAGGACTGTGAGCCAGGTGCAATAAACACACAGTCTGACCATGGAGACATTAGATACCAGCATTGAGGTGGAAGGTGGAATAACATAATAATATAAACTTGAAAAAGAAATATTTATTTGAGTGGGATGGAATGTCTTTGGAGGCAAAGAAGTAGAAGTCTAACATTCTTTCTTTCTAGCCTGCAAAGTGTAGAATTTTTGACAACAAGCAACCTCCATTTAAAGATACTACAGGGAAGCAGAATTCTTCAGAGGGTCAGGTCTTAACCTTAACAAGAAATCAAAGGTTTAGAGTAGTTGGAAGTTTCTTTAGCATGGAATTGAATTATATTTGGCTCAGGTGTAATTGGATCATATAGGGAAATTGTTGGGAGATGGAAAGAGTATCAGTAATAATAAAAATTCATATTTTATTTCATTTCTATGATCCAGACACTTCCAAGCATCTTACCTATAACATTATCTCACTTTAAATCATCACAAGAACCCATAAGATATATACTATTTTGCCTATTTATAGACAAGAGAGCAGAGGCACCAAAGGCTTAAGCAGAACTATTACAGCCCATTGGTATAGTCAGGTTTCAAAATATAGTGCCCCTGCCCATCTGGCTTAAATATAAAACATCTAATGCAAAAATAGAAAAATATTGTTGAACCTAGGACAATCATTACTTCCAATATTATCTTTTAGGCATATCTATCTCAGCCCAAAATAACTAAGGCTTCATGCAGCAGACTTATATGAGTCACATATTGTGTGATTATAGGCCCCAGGTGGCCCAAGACAGTTTTGATTTGTGCTATTGCCATGGCATACTCTTTACTTTTTACTCTCAAATGCTTCCTGGTGTGGACCCTAATTTCACATTTCTCACTAAGCCTAGAGGGGCTAGATCCTACCGTTGCTCCTGGCAGCGGCAGACTCTACTTAGATTCATACAGACAGCACAGTCTCAAAGTCAGTGGAATATCCACCCTCTAAACACAATGAAACATTCACAGAAAACTTCCTGTATTCTGAAACTCTTCTAATAGGTACTTAGGTTAATCGTAAAGGGGTGGGGGGGGGACAACAGAAGCCATAAATTATAAGGAACAGCAATTCATATCCCTATATTTTATGTGGCTTTGATTTAAATATAATGTTTTTATTTATCATATTAAATATCATTACAGTTAATTTTGTGTACATAGTTAATATGAGGTAACCTATGGTAACCTATCCCTAATGATACATTTTCTAATGTTGTCTTTCTGAACTTGCACACTCAGAGAATTACTCTTTGCTTCCCTTTATCTTTACAACTAAAGTTTGAACTTTCCCTTGTCTCTGTTCTTTGGGTGGTGAATATTTTAATTTCTCCTGCCTAAAGCAATGCAGTTCTGATCTTATAACACCCAGAGTTTCATTGTGCCACCTTAAAATACTATTATCTTTTCTTCTTATTGTATCTTTTTGATGTATTTTAAAATATAATATTGATATAAGGCTTTTAAAAGTATAACTCAGAATAATTCACAATAATGAGACATATAAAGAGTTTGAATTTTGCTTGTTCTTGAAGCCTTCCCAGTTTGAAAGAGTTTATTCAGTTCTTCAAGCTGAAAGGATTAAATTAGAATAATGGTTTATGTCAAACAAGGAGAAATTTAGATCAAGTGCCTTTAACAACCCTGTTTTCTCAAAAGAGGAAATAACAGACAAATTAAGGGAAACTATTTAGAGTAACTTGAAACTGTTGAAATACAGATAAATTCATAAGAAAGAGTTAAATACTATTTACCAATATAATTCACACTTTGGTGGATTTTGAAAAACAAAATGCCTTCTTTGACACACAGAGCTTTCCAGTAGAGGGCTCCACAAGACTGAAGGATGTTATGTTCCACAGAATTGAGGAGGTTCCTCTTGCGAAGCCATTTTATGATTATACACAATATAGTAAAATAATGTTTTGAAACTCCACAACCCCCTACAGTTGATTGAGAATTAAAAAAAAAAAAAAAAAAAGTTGATCTAGTACATTTCAGTGGGATCATTAGTTTGATTTCAACATTCTAAAGTACATGCAAACTCATTGGTTTTTCTAGACTCTTGTCTGATGATACAAAGCAATCTACTGTCTGAACTGCAGGACTTATATGGACAAAAGAAGCTGTTTCCTTGGAAACAAGTCCTTGAAAGCTCTGGGAACATCTCCTTCCTAGGAGTTAATTTGTTTCAGATGGGGAAAGGTGATTACTTATGAGCCATGAAGAGAGAGAGAGAGAGAGAGAGAAAGGGAGAGAGGGGGGCTCATAGAGTTTTCCTATCATCACTGTTAATTTGTTTAAAAATGTAGGTGGCAGCAGCAAGAGTAAACATTAATGATATCGTCACTGTCTAAGGTCGTAACTCTACCACAATTCATACCTATGTGTAGAAGAAACAGAGTAGGGATAGGAAAAAAATTTCCTAATTGAGCCAAAGTAGTCAAAAGTGTGCTGACTACCCTTCCCAGTTTCCCAATTTGCTGGAAAATTTCCAATGCTCTGCTTTATTTAATGCTGATCATTATAAAGTGCAGATGTTTACCACTTGGGTAGAATTACCTATAAAAGATAATGATCTGTCATTGAAGAAAGATGGAATTTCTGACTCATTGATTTGAACACTTTTCCCAGTTGTAGTGAAGTATTAATCCTGCTAAATCTACTCTTTTGCTTGACTCCTTGCCTTCTTTGTCCCTTCTAGCTTGTAGTCCTTGTGTTCAGGCCTATGGAAGCTTCCTCAATTCTGGACACTTCAGTAAGACTCTGTTGGTCAGTTGGTTCATTGTTGGCATTGTTGATAACGGTTGAGTTTGGAGCTATAGCATTGAATAAAGTGAATCAGTCTGTATATGAAAGAAACTTAGGACCTATTCTTTTATATCACCTGTCTAATGAACCAATTAACCAGACAACAGAGATCACACCACAAATTAACTGTGACATGTAAGACTTTTAGAAAAATCAGACACAACTATAACCCACATATTTACTCAGTGAACAATATTTATTCAGTGTTTACTTGTGCTACATATTATTTTAAATACTTGGATAAGTCACTGAACAGAAACTGTCCCAGACTTTGTTTTGCTTATATACAGATGGGAAGATTACAACTGGAATTAAACTTGGGGCACTGCCATCACACCTCAAGTGTCTGCATGTGCTAAAGGTGTCAATAACAAACCTAGGCAGATCTTAACTTGGAGTGCTGAAGACTTCTCTGGCTAGGCCTGCTTAGATCAGCCCTCTATCTCTGACTAGCCTGACCTCACTGTGACCACCATAATCATGGTGCTGTTGTGACTTAGTAAGTCATATGTGTAGAAATGTAGTGTTGAATATTCCTATGTCCCATGGACTGCATGGTGGAGAAGCGGGAGTAGAGAGTTGAACCAGGGTTGAGGCCAGATCAACCTTGTGAGTGGGATGTGATATCTTCATGGTATTAAAGGGAACATGAGCTCCAGGCCAACATCAGCAATGAGTGAAGTAAGCAGGGGAATAGGAAATGCTAGACAGGCACTAACAACTCAGAGGAGCAGCTATCAAGTGAACAATGCCAAAGAGGATTTAAAACAATCCCCAGTCTTTTCCCCCACAAACACACTACATTAAAGTGGTTCTTATATGGTAGTAAGACCTGACATTGTATTTGCTACAGCTAGTTGCATGGCCTTCTTCACAGGTGAATATACAGTTAGGCATTCCCTTTTAAGGAAGCATCATAATTCTGTCAGAAATCTAAAGTGACCTGTCAAAATGTAAGCTCCTTGTGGTTGAGAATTGTATTTATCTTATTTACTGTGATGCCCCCCAAACCTTGAATGATCCTTGGCATATAAAAGGTGGGAGATACAGATTTGTTCAGTAAATAAATAAATCTACAGCTGACATTAAAAAAAATTATTTATCACAAAGAAGGACTCTAAAATTTATGTAATTGTCTTGCAAAGATACTTCCTCTTAAAAAAATAGCATGTGTCAACTAATTTAATTCAATTACTTGGGTTTATTATTACTGTGGTTTATTTATTTTTTTGAAGCACAATAAAAATGAACTATAACTCATGTGCTAATTCTCAAAATGTAGGGATTTTATGGCAGCTTTCTGAAATCTCTTTTTGAATGTATTTTTTTTTTTTTATATTCCCTATGCTGTACTTTACATCCCCATGACTATTCTGTAACAACCAATTTGTACTTCTTAATCCCTTTACCCTTTACCCCCCAACCCCCCTCCCATCTGACAACTGCCAAAATGTTCTCTGTATCTATGAGTCTGTTTCTATTCTGCCTTTTCATTTATTTATTTTTCATATTCAATTGTTGAGAAATATGCATTTATTGCCATTTTATTATTTATATTTTTAATCTTTTTTTCCCATTCTTCTTCTTAAAGAAAGAAGATCCTTTAACATTTCATGTAATATTGGTGGTGATGAACTCTAGCTTTTTCTGGTCTGGGAAGCTCTTTATATGTCCTTCAATTCTAAATGATAGTTTTGCTGGGTAGAGTAATTTTATTTTGGGCCTAAAACACTGAGTTTTGATCTCCCATTTGTGTAAGAACTTATCTGCATCTATGTTTGTATCAACCACTTTCTTCTACTAATGCCCTATTTTCTCTGGCTCTTACCCATTTTTTTTCTTTTCAGGTCCTAAATGTGAATCTTTTCCAAGCTTCTCTCTGGACTCTGACTTTGATCTTTTCACACATCTTTAAATATAACCCACATGCAAATTCTATCCTAAAATTGGTCACCGTCCCCCTGCTTTGTCACCACAATGTTTTATTGCTATCTTGACTTGAAAGATCAAAAAACAGGACTTGTATTTTTCATCCTTAATTATGCTTCCTCTTGAATTCATATTGTACTTCTCATATTGCTTCACTATTTTCCCAGTATTCCATGGTTAAATCCTTACAGGCATCTTATCTCTTTCTTCAGGACTTCCAAATAAAATCAGTGGATAAAAAAGCAAAAAATGTGGTCAATTCTTCCATTACCTTAATCTCCCACATCTTTATTCCGTTACCCTTACTCATTGTTTTTCCTGTCCTACTACATAGTCTTCCAACAGCACATTTTGACTTTCCTTTTAATTCATCTTACACATTACTCTCAGCACAACTTTCCTAGAGTGCTACCTTGCTACCCTCATGTATCTAATGCAATTAAATAGAATATAAAATTTAAATTTGGCTTTCCAGACTATGTTGAGGCTTCAATGTACTGTTTTAATTCTCATCCCTGCAAAATCTTCATTATACTCTAGAAAATTTAAATAATTGCTTTTTTCAAAATCACCATGACATTTCCTAGCTCTGTGCATCTCTTATGCTACTCCTTCCACTAGGAATATACTTTCATCCACCTTCTTCTACTTTAGTCCATTTACCTGAAGTTCTGTGCCCTTTCCTGGCTCTTCTTGTAGTAGTTACTTATGGTTGTGTGATAAATTACTCCAAAACTTAGCAGCATAAAACAACTAACATTTATTTTCTCACAATTTCTTTGTACCAGGAGTCCGGGCATCATTTAGCTGGATGCCTGTGTCTCTTGCTAAACTTCGGTCAGGGAGTCATCCAAGGCTGTAGGTATCTCGGGGCCCAGCTGGGGAGAGAATTCACTTCCAAACTCGCTGGTATGGTTGTTGGCAGGATTGAGTCCCCTGTGGACTGTCGCCGGAGGGCCTGAGGTTCTCACTGGCTTTTGATTGGAGGTTGTCCTCAGCTCTTTGCCATTGCACAGGGAAGCTCCCAGCATGCTGGCTTCCTTCGTCAGAGCAAGAGGGAGAGCAAGAGAGACCAGTCGAGATGGAAGCCAGCATCGTTTTGTAGCAACCTCAGAAGTGACATCCAATCACATTGGTATTCTATTCATTAGTAGAGAGTCACTCAAGGGGAGAAGATGACATAGGATGTAAATATTAGAGGGCAGGGATCACTGAGATGTTGTCTATCAACCACATTCTTCATTGTCATTCTTTTCTTATTTCTCTCAGGAAATACAAACTTCTGTTGGTCTTCGAATTCCTATAGTAGTTAATTGGCTTCTTTTTTGTGCCACTAATCACTTTTCTTATTAGAGAACTTTTGTATGTCCTATTGACTATAATTTATTTAATTCTCAATTTTACAACATTTTACTTATAGTATTTTTGGCTAAATATTGCTGAATGGTTTTTATCTCTGTCATAATCTCTCCTAACAGGAGAGACAGTTTCTTATTACCTTTCTGTTCAAACTCTCACCTCGAACATCATGAATACTCTAACCTGAAAAACCAATATAAACTTCCAAAATACCCAGCGGAAGAAAACTTGTAAAATGATCCAACTTGTATTTTCCTTTACTGGACTCAAGGTATGCCATTGCAGTTTTTAAGAGTGTAATTTTTAAAAATAAAATTCTACTACAATAGCATATTCTTGAGATTAACAGTTCTAATGGCATTTCATCTGTATTTGCATTACTTTCCACAAAAAGCACTTAGAAAATGTTGATTAGCACATGGTTTTGAGGTAAGTACACTACAGGGTCTTCTGCCATGTAGTTGGAGAAAAAGTAATTTAAAACTTATACTAAAGAAGATTGATTTATAAGCTAATACCCATTCTTTCTTATTAAATCCTAGATGCAGACAATAATTTCATAAAACATAGTGTAACAACTTTATAAAAAATAGTCTAACAATAGACTGATTTTAGCATCCTCAGTTCACAAAATGTTGGGAAAGGGGGCAGTAATTATTTTTCATACATTGTACTCATCAAACAACACTCCACATTATTTATTTTTATAAATTCTACTGTAAAAAATTTTACGAATTTTTAAATACTTAACTTACCTTAAACTCCCTTACCAGAAATACTTGTTTCAAGAGAATCCAATGTTGGCTGATCACAAATGAATGTCTGTTATAAACAAGTGTCAAATGACAATGATTATGTTCTTCTTTGAACGTTGCTGGATTTTTTTCCCTTTATTCATTCCATTTAAAAATCATAAAAATAACTTTGAATAGTTATGCATTGAAATTATGAATATATCCCATTTTTTCTTCAATTTTTACTGCTAGCATGAATGAATAGTACCATTGTTCTTGATTTCAATCATTGATAATTTTTCCCTGAGGACACTGTTGACTTTCAGACCAATGCAATTGTTATGATGCTGCAGAAGTGTTCCAACAACAACTTTGTCCCCCCTCTGATACTCCAGAACTGTCATAACTAAAATGCACCATCGGCTGCTGTTCAAATGAAATAACAATTTAAATGCCCCACAAGACATATACAGACTTCAGAAAGCATTATTTTTTTTACTACAAGCATAAGAGCTATAAATTTTGTTTCAAAAAAAAAAAAAGGAAACCACAAAGTTCTTGAATTCCCTCTCAGACTAAGTTAGAATCCAGATCTTCCTGAATTCAACTCTTTTTAATATTTTGCATCAGATCTTCAGTTGATCTGGTTTTCCAAAAGATATAAGTTTCGCTTTCATAATTCATTCCCAGTTTGGCCTGGAATAAGATAGCTTACCTCCACATTCCTGGCAAGAAACATTTCTTTGCTGGAAAAAAAGGTTCACCTCTTAACTGAATGTTTGGCGAGAGATCAGGAAAAACTAAGATCCGATTTCTTTTACACTTGACTTCCTCTTTCATGTGACCCTTATACAGAATCGTCTTTATTCTTCACTCTGTCTGCTGGAATATAATAAATTATGCCAGTTCCTGTTGACCTAGCACCCTTAGGAATTCTTAAATATATTCCACAAATAATGTACCTTTCAGTTCATAGAAATCGAGCAGCTTGAGAATTCATTCATCTCAAACAAAGGATGTGAAATGTGTCTTCTCCACTTCCTAAGAGGCCCAATGTACCAACTGCCTTTAAACCGGTGTTTGATTTTCCAAGCTTCTAACTAGTGCCAACGTTCCTTCTTTATAATGTTGCTGACTCCTCGGGTTTAGCCTCTTTTTGCCTTCTGGGCCTGCAAATTGTTCCCGTCTAACTTTTAAACTGCTGTTGTTTAGTTTACACAAGTTAACAATCCCCTACCAACTCTCCTCCCTCCCCACCCCCCAGCGGCCTCTCAGGAAGGGAAGGCACCAGGAAGGAGGGAGGAGGTTGAAGGCTGTGGGTTCTGTAGCGCACTGGAGTGAAGGGAATGGTGCTGACTGAGCCGTGTTTGCTATGCCAGTGTACGAATGAGAAAATTGAACTATGTATGTAAAATAAAATAGGACATTATTTCAATCTCATCATGAAATAAGAAGAATATACCCAGAAGGACAGTGTTTTATAAAATCTCTAGTCATTGAAATAATACAAACGTGGTTGACAAAATAGAATACAAGAGCTTATGTTATATAGGAGATCTGTTACTGCTGAGCTCAGATCTATAGCTGTATCTCTATTGCTGTATCTATCGCTATGTCTATAGTTGTATCTATATCTATATATCTATCTGTAGCTGTATCTAATCTATGTCTATATCTATATGTCATCTATATCTATATCTATAATCTGTAGCTGCATCTCTATCTCTATATCCATATCTATCTATCTATATCTGTAATATCATCTATACCTATCTATATCTACAACACCCTTCTATGTCATCTATATCTATATCTATATCTATATCTATATCATCTATATCTAACCTATATCTATATATATCTATCTGTATCTGTATCCGTATCTGTATCTATATCTTTATCTATATCTATATCTGTATCTATATCTATATCTGTATCATCTATCTATATCTATATCTATATCTATAATGTATAGCTGTATCTACATCTATATCTATCTATATATAGAGAATGCCACAGCTCCACCACTAAAATTATGGTGTATAACATAATGTCTTGAACATTCCAAGCTCTCAGGTTCCTTGTTTAGTTGGTTTAAGTGAGTTTTTGTTTGACTCCAAAAAGATAAAACAAAAGAATGTCTTAATGATTCAATAGGAACGAAGGCCCGTGACATGTTTTCAGTTGAATGTTCGGAATAAGAAGGAAAATAAAGAAACGTATCCTTCAGGTTGTAGTCAAGAGAGCAGTGATCACAGCAGTTATTTTAATGGAGAGATTTTCATAGAGGAAATCGGTTACCTTGGTACCCGAGGACAAAGGCAGAACACAAACAAAACAGAAAAACAGAGACTGTGATTTCCAGGGGCAGCCTTCATCTGTAGGGCTAATGGAACCAAAGGGAACCATTGGCCACTGGGCTCTGGGAGCCTGGAGCAGGGTTCCCATGGCACTGAGACCCATACCCTCTAAGGAGAGCAGCTCTGGGCCATGCTGGCACCTCAGGAACTCTGGAGAGGAAGTGAGGGAGTGGAACCCACACTTCTGAGGAACTGGGCACCACGTGGAGGTGCTAGGACCTCTGATCTGCCTACTTAGGATAGAAAACAAACAAAAAGAAAGGAAATTGTCCGTGATTACCACTGGAACCAACTGCTGCTGCCCAGGAGTCATTCCCTAGACAGCTGTCAGACAAAAATGCAGTTTGCTGAGTTCCAGCTCCTGAAACATGAACCAGAATATCAAAGGCTGTGACAGACAATAGCTGATAACCAATATAATACAAGGGAGCAGAGGGGAAAAACCCAGAAAAGCAGTTACACTAAGGGACTGCTGTGCACTGTCTGGGTACATGTGGTGATGGGGACTGTGGTGGGGGGCTGGGGAAAGGCTCTCAGGAAGCCCAAGAGGTCAGGAAACTGTTTTCCTTTTGCAGAGCCTTCGAGTCCTGTTCAGACTTCTTTCTCCATATCATGAACACCACCCGCCTTGTCTAATGCCTGAGATGAGTCCTCATTGGCTGTGGGCTAAAATTCAACCATCTTAACCTTCTGCTCATAGCCCTTCATGATGTGCCTCACAGGGCATTTTAAAAAATCATTATAAAAATGCTCAATTTTTGAAATTGCCATACTCTCACCTGTTAGATATTCTGGGTGAAATTATTTCCAGAATAGTATATTTATACTATTAAACCACCAGCCACATTTTTCCATTAACAGAATTTTATACACGAAACACACGCACGCACACACACACACACACACACACACACACACACACACACACACACAAAATAAGCTCTTCGAAAATATACTCGTAATCCAGCCCCACAATGTTTTTATAAACACTTTCTCTATCAATAGAGGAATCTATATAGCATGCCAACTGTACCTAGCCAGCAGAGATATGCAAGATTTGGCTTGATTTGTTTATGACTGTTGAGCATGTCTAATCATCTACTTATACGCTGGGTGACCTGTAATGTCACCTAATATTTTCTCACTATGTTTTGAAGTTTAGAAAGGCATGCCGCCAGGATATAATACTTATCTGTAGGGTAAACACTGCCTTGCTCATTAAACTCCCTTCCATTGTAACTATGACACATTCTTTGATTATTAATGGCAGCTAAAGTAATAAGACTATAAACAAGGTCATTGCCACAAGAAAAGCTTTGTAAATGTTGAAAGGATAAATGGCTGCAAAAAGAAGAAAATATGTGCAAGAGTATTGAATTCACTATGTGTTTTTAAATACAACCTATAATATACTGGAAATGCCCATAATTACTTGAATTTAAATCAAGAAGGGCACGCTCTTTCAAAGTTCTGAACTTCTTCTATTTGACCAAAGACTCCCTCCCCAGCAAACATGCTTCGTGAAGGCAGATCGTCTTCACTCATTGTATTCCCAAAGGTTAGTAAGGTGGCCAGCCTATAGTGGAAGCTCAATTTATATTTCAATGAATGAATGAATGAATGGAATAAATATGGTACACACAACATTTTGATACCCACACAGCATACTTTCTGTTATATTCCAAAATTTACTATTAGAATAAAAAGTAGTTCAATACCTGAGGACTGTTGAAACAAAAGTCTGTGGAAATCTATTATTTTTATTTTTAAATGTTCTATTACCCTGAACATCCATCCACAGGGAAATGTTTTCCTAGGCTCTGGCTACATGACCACAGGAGAATTGGATCAGTGCTAAAAAAGTAATTGAACAATTCAACAAATCTGTTGTGCCGAGGGCTGTTTAATATATCATGGGTGTCAGGACTGGTTCCCCACTGCTGAAGGCAGGTGCAGAGATGAGTCATGAGTCATTGTGCCAAGGCAGTTTTCAGATTCTTCTGATTCTTAGTTTTAGTACTCAGACCATGATATTTGAAATTCATGAGCATCTCACATTATTCATTGAAAATCTGAGAGCAACAGAAGTTACACTCATACTTAAGAGACCTAGCCCTGGCAGGGTGGCTCAGTTGGTTGGAGTGTTTACCTGTACACCAAAGGGTTGCAGGTTTGATTCCCGGTCAGGGTACATGCCCGGGTTGCGGGCTGCAGCCGATCAGTGACTCTCTCATCATTGATGTTTCTGTCTCTCTCTCTCCCTCTCCCTTCCTCTCTCTGAAATCAATAAAGATATATTAAAAAATAAAAGCAACAAAAAAGCCCACCATATCCTTGGGTGAGGGTTAAAAAAACCAAACAAGGTCTATCCAAGACCCTTGAGCAACTATAGGAAGAAAGAGAGCAGAGTGGCTCAGAGGTCAACGGAAGTAGCCTTTCTGGTGTATTTTCTGATTTTGTTGTTCAAGTTCAATAGCTTTAGGTACATCCTAACACCTTTAATGAGATTTGTTGTCTTCTAGGAAAATTAGTCAAAATCTAAATGTAATGGATTTTCACTCTGACCGTAAAGCAAGAGAATCACAAAGAGGATCCAATTGTCATGTCTTACAGTGTAATCCACGTAGAGCCATGGTTGGCTCATGCCTGGGAGTTGGCCTCAGGATAGTGTTTTATTAAAAAAAACTAAGAATCCAGCAATAGCAATAAATTAATTTAAAATAAAATTTCTAGTAGTCCTAGATGGGATCCTGGAACAGAAAAGGACATTAGCAGGAAACTGACAAAATCTGAATTCATTTTTCTCTGTAATATTTTACTGGTTCCTTTTCTCTGTAATATTTTACTGGTTATTGGAAATGGTGTTAAAAAGATGCATTAGCTCAAGCTGTTCATTTGTATTATTCAAATTCTTTATACTCTCTTTTAAATTTTAAAATAACGTATAACATACACATAATAGGACATGCAAATCTTGAAATTGTATAAGTGCATACGTCTATGTTACTGCCACCCATATAAAAAAAATGGGACATTACTAACACCCAGGAATCTCCATCAGGCCCCTCTGAGTAACTCTCTCCCGAAAGGCACATCCTGCCCCTGCCCCCACCCACCTGGAAAGAGGAGGTGGCGAGACAACTAGCCACCACCCTACCTTGTTCCACACGGCCTGGGGCACAGACTGCTTTGGGTTTTCGAGGTGTGCTGGCTGCCACTGCTGGGCTTCCCCACTTCCCCGGCCTGCATCCGCTGCACGCACACCAGGCCATGCGGGTGAGGCAAAGGGACCAAGGTCCTCCCTAAACACTACAGATTTTCCTGTCTTTTCTGACTTTTAACACTAGTTTTTCCTGTCTTTTTTTAATTACCTAAGTGGAATCACACAGTATACCCTCTTCTGTGGCTTCTTTTGTGCCATTTTATGGTTTGCCCATGTCGTTGCATGTCAGTGTTCTATTTGCCTTCACTGCTGCATAGAATTAGACTGTATGATTGTGTGAAAACATTTATATTTTAACTATAATGCCCATTTGGGTTGTTTCTAGTTTGCAGCTATGACAAAGAATGCAACTATAAAATGTTTATACATGCATTTGGCATATAGTACTTGCGGTTCTATAACCCTATATAAAACTTGCGTGAAATCGCTGGGTCAGAGGTACGAATATGTTTGCTTTGAAAGGTATTTCCAAATATTTTTCCCAAGTGGTTTGACCAAGTTAAAATCCTTCCATAAGCATATGAAAGTCCTAGTTGCTCCACACCCTCATCAGTCCTTTATGGAAACAGTTTTATATATTTTAAATTTTAGTTCTTTTGACATATGCACGGTAGCACTTGTTATCATTTTAATTTCAATCTCCCTGATATTTATTCAGTGGTGTTTTGGTAAATATTTAGCAATCTGCGCTCCAAAAAATGTTTGCTTATAATACATATAAACACGTACTTTAATTATAAATTTTATTAATACTCTATGATGTGCTGTACACAATTTACAAATGAAAATGAAAATTTTAACACTTATTACTGTAATTTCTACGTAAGCAATTGATTCTTACAGAATGTTTTGGTGAAACAAAATTGCACCTCAATCCACAAAATATTTTCCCAGTAAGTATACTATCATTATATCTGATGTGTTATATACTGGTAAAATATTTTTCAGTCTCATACAAATTATATTTATAAAACTGAAACCTCTTTCTGTTTAACTGCTGGCTTAGTAGAAGATAACTGTTTTCTCATATCTGCCTCTGCATTCTCTCTGTTGAGGTATCACACGACATATTTGTACTTCTGGAAAACTCCACTGAACACTCATGAAAGAATGAGAGTAAAAGAGATAGCAAGAATTGAAGTATTATTTTGAAAATAGTTTTCATCTTGTGAATCAAAAGGTCTGATGGACATCCAGGGTCCCCAGACCATATTATAAAAACTACCAGAATGTGAATCTAGACTCAAGTTCAAGTTTATGTGGGAATTTAGAACATGGTGTAAGTGCTTTCAAGTCAATGAGAAAGAGTTATTTCACATATCGTTTATATTTTTATTATCTTACTGTAGAGAAAGTATTGTTAAGCCAATACAAAAACAAGAATCCATGAAGGAACACATTAAAAGATTTTAATCCATAAAAAGTAAAAACATTGGTATGGTAAAAGCTACCAAAAAGTTGAAGTCAAGTGATGATCTAGGAGAAAATATTTGAAACATATGTAACAAAAAGCAGGGTTAATATCTATTATATTAAACAATAACCCTCCAAATAATCAATTTAAAAAGTACAAAAAATGTCCCTAGTAATATAGGCAAAGTAAGTGAATGAGAAATTCACAGAAAAAAAAATTGGCCAATAAATAAATATATTTGGAGAAACTCAATTCCAGCATTAGTCACATAAAAATGAATTAAAAGAACAAGTGATATTAGCAAAATTTAAATAATGAGATTACCAAAATTTAATTAATGAAATTAACAAAATTTAAAAAGATTTATAAAATTTAGTGCTGATCTTTATGGGCAACAGGGAAGTCTTAGAGCAATCGATTGTATTATAAAGCAGTATTAGTGTCTGGAAATTTTGTAAATGTATATAGACATTTTAACTGTGAGTGTATTTGCCCCAGAAGTTCCATTTCAAGGAATTTCTGTATAGAATTACTTACAGATGTACATGAAGAGGTTAGAAAAGTATTTCAATTATCTATTGCAAGACTAAAAACAAACAAAAAAACCTATACAAATATAGTTCTATAGTTAGTAAATCTGTTTCACAGGATTATATGTTAACAATCCTGAAAATACTTCATGTATATTCTAAGATTAAAAAAATAACATTCAACAAATAAGTAACTCTATTGTGGATAATGAGAACTAGGCTTCCCACTGCTGGAAAAGACATGACAAATGAGACCAGGGCCAGAATGCACACTATGGGCCTGCATGGGAACGGAAGATACAAGCGTGAACTCAAGGTTTCTAATATACATGCATGCATGTGTGTGTTACATATGCACATGTATGTAGGTAATACAGACATAGACATAAATATGTGTGATGTGTGGGTAAATATATACTGGGGCTCCTTGGTGAAATGGCTCATTCTAGTTCTGGTACGGAATAAGTTTCAGGGAGTAAGAAAGTGCTCAAAACATGATGAGGTCAGTCAAAAAGACCCTGGAGGCAACTTAAAGGAGATCCCAATGGACAAATATCGAGCAAACTGAGCAAAGAGGTAAATATTGATAACAATGTATTATAACCCATATAATACAAAAGACAATAGATAAATAACTTGAGGGAGAATAGATAACTTTTCTTACAATAGAACTCCAATTAATAAACAGAGAATGATAGTAAAAGAAAATTATCAATTAACAAATAAACCACTAATAATTGTTGTAGACAAGAATCATTAACTGATGCTGAATTAGTGGGCAAAAGTTGGATGAGAACCAGAATACTTCCATATTCTCAAAGTAGTCTCTCATAGTTACTTAACAATTACAAAGGGAAAATAGTAATTTTACAGTGGTAAAGCCTCTACAAAACTATTTTTAAAACTCTAACTTAACCAAATGACCAATTTAAAGTCCCCAGCAATGACGGATATGGACATCATGCACCAGTAGGACTCAAAATCACTTAGGATATTCTTGCCAGAAATGCATAACTTAAATTATGAAGAAATACCATTAACTGAGGTTGAGGAACATTCTACAAAGTTAGTAGCCAGTAATCTTCAATAGTGTTTAAGGCATGAAAGACAGAATGGAGGAGCTGACGTGACAACTGAACACGGCGTGTGGTGCTGGGTTAGGTACGAATCAGTAACGAGGGAGCCAGTGGAATTCCACCAATTCAACTTCAAATTCAATTTGGAAACATCTGAGTGAAGCTTCTTCACTGGTTACTAGTGAAACTGATTTTAAATTCCTAATTATGATTTTTTTTACTACAGTTATGTGAGATGTTAAAATTTATGGGAGCTTTATAAATTTGTTGAACATGATAACAAGAATGAATTTATCATTTTTTTAAAAAAAATAATAATGAAGAGAGGAAGAGAAATCGCCATTTGGTTCCCATTTGTATATAGGATTAAGATAAATTTTAAAATATGGTATGTGTTGTATCTATCTTATCTTTCCAATTTCAACCTTATTTCCCACCAATTGGGTGTTTGTGTGTTTGTACTTTAGCATTTATCTTTGTGAATAACGCATTCGCTTGTTTTAATAAAATTTGCTTTTAATCTTTCATATTATATTTTTCAATTAAAAACAGAAAGCTTTACCACAAAGGAAATGGCTGGGAGTACTAGGCATTCCCAGTCACTGGTGCTCTGATCATTTCTTTCAGTTATTTCTCTAGTTTATTACTGAATGGCGCCTCGCTTCTTTTTCCCTGAAACGAAGTGAGGAAGCCATTCTCCTTAAGTGCATCCATTCACGTAGTCTGTTCTTCTTTTTTTATTCTTTTTTGTTAAATGAAATTTATTGGGGCGACGTTGGTTAATACTCTCATAGAGGTTTCGGGCGTGGGTTTCTATGTTACGCGATCTGTATATTGCACTGCGTGTCCACCCCCCAAAGTCAAGTCACCTTCCTTCACTGGGTTGCCAGTCAAGGCAACCCAATGACTGTCCTTACAGATGGTTCAGCAGAGCCACAGGGCAGTTTCCTGGCCCAGCAGGGTTCCTGTGGAGGTTTTTCTCAGAGGGTTTCTGCGTAGACATTGGAGTTCCCCCCATTCTCCCGTTTCCCTCCCCAGGCCTGGGGGCAACACATGGCCCTGTGACCTCACTCCTCTATCAGACCGAACAAGAGTCGTTGGCTTTTCAGTTTTTTCAGCTTTTTACTTGTTATTAGGACGAGTGAGGACTTCCAGGCTCCTTCGTGCCAGCTGGGAAACTGACCCCCGCCCACGAGGCTGTTAATTTGACTTTATCAGTGCCCATTCCTATTCCTGGCACACCTGCCAACTGCAGGTTATATCATACACGGTTATATCAAAGGTGAGGAAATAAGAAAATTAGCTTTGAAAGGGAAAAGGGAGAGTTAGGGCTGGTGAAGGAATACTTGTGAGACCAGGGTCATGGTTTGATGAAATGACAGAGGATGCGGGGAAGAGAGATCCTGCAGTTACTGGGCAGAGAAAGGAAAGGAAGCGGGGACGCGGGGGAAAATGAGTTGAGCACAACATTCTCCCAAGGATGGCAGAAGTTTAAATATCTCATTGTTCTTAGGCAGCGAGTAGTATTTATGATTGGAGAGAAAAGGAAGCAGAGGCTCAGAGGGTCTGACTGCCTCAGAGTTACAGTGGCTGATTGGAGTAAGATCCTGACGTACCAGACACGGGAATTCCACTTTAAATGTCTTACCGCCCACAGACACATTATGCCAAAGAGCTTCATTCACCATAAGGTCTGTACCTCAGAACTACTAATTTTTTCAGAAGTGAGGTTGGTTTTGCAGGGTGGTTTTTAACAAAAATGACTCTGTCAGAGTATTTTCAAGAAAGCCATTAGGCCATCACACGCACAGAGCTGTGCTTTTAGTGGGGACCCTGATTTTACAAAACCATTTCTTTTGAACATGAAAGGGCTTTTATACTAAGCAGCATTTCATCTTGATTATTTTGGACATTATATAAATATACATTTACACAAAGAAAAGTAAGGAATGGCATTTTATTTCAAAATTATCATGGCGGAAAATGAAATAGATACATGAATAATGAAAAGATGACATTCTAATACGAAAGGAGTAGCTGAAGCCCGGGCACTTAGTCAGTAGCCTTCTCTTGCAGTATAATGATGAAATTGTTCAGGCTTGCAATGCAATAAATTAAATAACGCATCAACTAAGTACTGTTAAATCACATTTAAATATACTATCCTTGATCACTGGAGCGAAGCTCAGAGTGTGCACCGAGGAAATCAAGTTGTTTTGAACTCAGTTACATGGCCCTTAACTAAATTATGCTTTGCTAATGCATTTGCTTTTGTACAAATTTTTCCCTAGCCAAAAGAAGATTCTAATATAAATCCTCAATATAAAATAAGATTACCCAAATTTGCTCTTAGGGCAATGAGAAATGTAATCGCTCTCAAGGTCATAAGTATGATCTTGGCAGTACTCGTAATAAAGATGGCATTGTTTTAGGGTGAAAAGAACGTTCGATTTTGTTAAGAGAGATGGAATTAAGTAATCATATGACGTTGGGGATAGTCATTTAGCTTTGCCAGTTTCAGGTTCCCAACTGAAAAATGAGAGAATTGCCTATCCTAATGCTAAGCTCTCTGGTTATGATACAAAGCACCATGCAGAGGGAGCTTACTGTATGCTAAGTAGTTTATAGACCTTTTAATGTTTGTTTACAACAATCCATAAGGGAGTTATTTCTATCTCTTCCAGATGAGAATCCAGAAATCCAGGAAGGTCAAACTATGTCCTCACAGTCAGACAGGCGGTTAGTTCTAGAACCAGGATTTGCCTCTGCCTCCCAGTGTAGAAACCTATTTTATTCCCCTTCTATCACAATACTTATTATCTTTAATATTTTCTCCTGCCCACCTTTGAGCCCACACATTGTTGATCGCTGTAAAATGAGGAAGAGAAACATGCATTAATTCTTCTTGACTTTTCTGTGAGAACAACAAAAAAGTCCCACAAAACAAGAATAGAAGGGAATCATCCCTGAATGGCTACAGATTGATGTGGCCGTGGACAAGGGCATCGTCTTCCTTGGCTTCGGAAAGGACATAGCAGTGGTGTTGTGAAGATGCAGAATCTGTCTGTCTGCAATTCACTCTCCATGCCACCAGCACGCCGAGCTAAGTGCTCAGAGTCTGACCTGCCCACAGCTATTTTCCAAGGCTGTACCGTGTCCACAGATAATCGTCTTCTTCTCATTGAATGGTGGAAGAAAAAGACAGCAGAACTTGCGGACGGAGCCCTGCGGGAATTGTGGAGATGACACAGAACGTCCCACCAGGAAGGCAAGAGCGGAAGGCACTGGCGCCAGGCACCTTCCTTGCCCCTCAGATGGAACTGTCACTGACAAGTTATGAACCCATGACCTTGGGTCTCTCTTGAGTTTTTATTTTAAAGTTTCTATATAATTTAAAATTATATAGCTTGATTCATATGCACTTTCTTGGAGACATGCTGGGCCTCCCTGAGATCAACTAGTTTTTGCGGGGTGCTGGACACTCCCTCTCAAGGTCATCTGTTACCCAGTCCACCAGTTCCTGTAACTACTTCTAGACAAGGAGACAGATAATATTCCACCCTAGGCCAGGAGATTAAAGGGCCTCCAAAGAAGCCAAATCCTGCAGCCCAGAAGTGAGGCCAGGGTAATAACTCCCTGTGGGTTGAACTTCGACCAGTAGGGAAGCAGGTGTTAGTGGAGTCGTGCAGGTTACAGTCCCCCTTTCTCTACCTCCCATGGATTACTTGGAGGTATAATGTCCTCATGCCAAGCAGCCTGTCATGAAACAGTGGCCAGTACAGTAATGTGTCCCCTCTCCTGGCTTCACATCTTTCCCCGCCTCGCTGTCCGTGGCACTCACTCGGGCTCTTCTGGTTTTGTACCCCGCCCCTCACGACAGCATCAGCCCTGCATCCTTGCCTTAGATGCGGTAACCGGGGAGCTTGGTCTGGGACACTAGGGTCTGCTGAACTGTAAGATGATGGAGCCACATCTGAGAACTGACCTGGGCAGATCTGCTAACTAAAGAAAAGGACAGAGAGCAACCTGGCTTCTCTCAGTTGGAAGCAAGAAGTTGGAGGAGAGAGTGAAAGTAGCCTTCATAGGTATTTCAAGTATGCTGGACACAACATACGCCTCATTTAATTGTATTATTTTCTTTGTAAAGAGAAGGAAACAAAAACTTGGAGAGGTCTGGAGACTTGCCCAAGCCACAGCTTTTATAGAACAGTGCTGGAATTCAGAACTAGTTTTTTTTTTTTTTCTTACTCCCAAACTGTAGACTGTCTTCAATTAATAAGTGGAGAAGCTGAGGGAAGACCTATCTCCGTACACAGACATCCTAATTAAAATTTCATGCAATAATTCACAAGAACTATATTAGGAGCTCTTCCTGAGGAACAACAGGAGCTAAAATTAAATTAAATTTAAAAATGTGTGCCCGGGCGGTGTGGCTCAGTGGTTGAGCATCAATCCATGAACCTGGCTGGAGGTCACGGTTTGATTCCCGCTCAGGGCACATGCCCGGGTTGTGGGCTCGATCCCCAGTCAGGGGCGTGCAGGAGGCAGCTAATCAATGACTCTCTCATCCTTGATGTTTCTATCTCTCTCTCCCTCTCCCTTCCTCTCTCTGAAATAAATAAAAACATACTGAAAAAATATAGCCCTCTTGTCATTGACTTCCTTCTGAGTCGCATCAAATAAAATAATTTCATTTAGGATCCATTTTTGGAAAGAGTGCAAACTCTCAAAAAAATGTAATGAGTGTACGAAAAATAATTGCTTCAATAAAAAAGAAAGAAAAATCCAGAGGCCCATTGTGCTGTCGGTATATTGTTGGCAGATAGTTAAAAACCCAAACTCCAGAACTGAATGTTTGGAGCTACTTCAGGGCAGTGCCCGGGGCAGTGGGTCTGGGCCTGGACGCTGCGAGGAGCAGTCAGCGCTGAAATTGTCAGCACAGTTGAAGGCATTTACGGGAAAGCCAAGATTGAAGGTGAAGGGAAATGAGACGAAGGAAATGAAACGGCTGGATTATTCAAATGTGCTGCCGACAGATCTTGAGCTCTGGAAAAATGCACTGTGTATTCCAGGTAAATGGATTAGGCTAACTGATTCCAGGTGTTCGGAAGGATAATTGATTCATTCAGCAAACAATTTTTTTTAAGTACCTACTATGTGGGAAGCAATGCCATGAAAAAGAATGTGTGGACAGCCTTCGTTCAGTCCTGGAATTCTCCCCCATTCCAAATCATCAGTCTTTATTTTATTTCCATACATTTACAAAATCAGAATTTTCTCCAGTATAATTATTGGTTACGAATCTGGGAGGTTACTATGCAGTCTTTCTATTTAAAATCTATACTTTACCTTAGATGTCTTCTGCCCCTCTACACCTTGAACTAAATTTACTCTGGTATTTTTTTGTGGAAAATTCCACATGTTTAAAGTGCTTTGATGTCATTGTTTTCTACAGGTAATTTTTCAGGCTTTACCTATATTACATGTACTAAGAGAAAATTTCGTTTTAATACATTGTTTCCTGAAGTAGCAGATCCCACAATCCGGAGAAAATAAAGTCCTAGATCATAATATTATTCTTTGTTCTCAATTCTTTGTGACTACAGGAAAAAAATTAATACAACTGAAATAGAATAAGTTTAAAATGAAAACAACTGAAGGTGTTTTGTTATTATGACTCACTTGCTGCTTAAGCATATTATACTAAAAGAAAATTCTTCCCACAGAAGGTGTTTATCTTTCAGAATTGCAGCTTCATTCCAGTGTGTTGGAAGGGAACACAGTGTAGTAACCTTGTAAGTGTAATACGTATACATATAGGTCCTGACAAAGATTCTCGGCCTGACCAAACTTCAGGCAGGCTCCGGACGCTGTCCTAGGCTCATCTGTGCACTTGTAAAATTCAGCTCAAGCAAGACCCCCGCTACCTCAGTGTAGGGGGAACACCCCACCCTTGGAATCCGATCAGCCTGGGTACCTGATTGTCTTCTTCATCTCCCATCTTCCCCAGGTGATATCTGATCACCTCGGCCTGTGTTCTGGGTAAGGCAGAATCCCCTTACCTCTGTTTCCTCTTAGTCATTTTCTGTCCACTAATCCCCTTCTCTCAGCTATAAATTCTCATTTGCCTGTGAAGTATTCAGGGTGGAGCCCAATCTCACTCCTACTGCAAAAGCTTATTGCCATAGCCCTTAGACCTATGACAATAGCAGCCCCCTTTTAAATAAAGTCTTCCTTACAGTGCTTTAACTGGTGTCATTGAAGATCCCTTCTTTGACATTTCTCAACATATTTTAAATTAAGCATATAAAACAGATTAAATAATAAATTTAGCTCACATCTATATTCAAATATGCAGAAAATTAATGTAATAGCTTTTATTTAGTCTCTAAGTAATTAGGCTTTCTTCCTACTGTTCCACCTACTTGCTAGCAGGAGGGGGGTAAAAAGCCAATCTAATCGAAGTGCTACTCTGATCGATCATTAGAATAGTCCAGGGCAGAGTTTGCTCCCCTCCAGGCAATGAAGAAGCCTGAAGTGTGGCCCCTTCTCAGGGACCCAGACAAGGAGCTAGGACAAAACCTCTACCCATGCTATGTCCCTCACCTTACCCAGCAAAGGTCTCAGCCAAAATCTCAGGATAAACAGGAGAAATATCCTGCACCCTCCCCCACTTCTCTTCTTGCCTCTCCTAAGGCCAGACATCAGGTGGGATGTCCTCTCTCTCTGACTTCCTCTCTCCCTCTTTCTGTCACACCCTCCTAACTCCCTTGGAAGTAGCCCCGCTGTCACAGACAAACATGCACCTTCCCTACTCTGTGGGAGTCTCTAGGAGCTGCTCCCCTCTCGCGAAACGGTGAGGAGAGAAAAGGCACCATGGGGAATCCTCCTTCTAGACTAGAGAACTTTCTCTTGTGGAGCAAAAGGTGAACATAACTTCATTCTTTCTGCACAAAACAGAATTGTTCTCCTCTACCAGGTAGGTGGACAAACACTTCTGGTTTGCCAAGGTGAAGGTCATCTCAAAGGAAAAGAGAAATAGACATCAGTGATTTTCAGCATCCTACCTCATGACAGTGAAACGCTCGGGAAGGCCACGCATTGCACGAGCATTAGAGTCTACACATGGGACCGGCACACTTCAGACTTTAGATGTGATGTTTGCACCTTTAGGGCCAAATCATTTTTTTACGTTTGACCTTTTGTTTATTTACTTTGCTTTAGTCCACCATTCCTTCTTCAGTGTCTTGTCATCATTTTTAGCAAAATTTTCCATGAGATCATGGATGCTGCTTTGGAAATATTCATTATTTTTTTTTACCACTCACTTTTAGCTATGTTTAACATTTGTTCTGTTTCTCATTGTTAGTTTGTTTGACTTGTGCAACATAAAAATAAAGGGGCTGAAGATGGGAAGGTAGGCAATAGAAACATAGGTCCTCTTTGACTTAACCAGTCAAACTTCCTCAGTACAGTGTCAGAAGCCCTTCATCCGCTGGGGACATCTCGCTTCTGCGGGCTGCCCCTGGCTCCGTTATTAGAGCCTTCTGTTTCTGAATACACTTTAGTGATTCATGCCACACAGTTTCCTACTTCTAAAAGTATATTCAGGGTTTTTTAAAACACTTGACTCTCCTCTCTCTCAATCCACAATTGTCTCAAGACCTAACCTAAATTTAATATACTCATAAAGCAAGGTTTCCCATTGGCCTACCTAAAGCATATTGCAACATGTATATAGTACTACTTTGAGCCAAGCATTGAACTTGGCACTTAACATTTGTTAATGCATTTAATCCTTACAACAATACCAAAAGATAGGAACTAAAATTTTCTAACCAATGGATGTTTCTCACATCAATGTTTCTTTCTCTCTCTCTCTCTCTCTCTCTCGCTCCCCCTCCCCCCCTTCCTATCTCTCTAAAAACCAATACACATATCCTTAGGTGAGGATTTAAAAATTTTGAAAAATGAAATAAACATATTATACACTGAGTACCAAAAACAAAACAAAAAAGATTACAAGCTATGCCAAAGAGTACCAAATATTGTCCTTTAGTTATCTAAAAGTGTACTTTTTTAGAATTGTTCACAGTGCACAGTAAGAATCCTATAAGTATTTTTGATTTAATAAAACATCTGTCTTAACTGGGGATGAGCATTTGAGTTGGTAATAAGGCAGCAGACAGCTAGTACATTAACCAAGTAGAAATGAATGAAATCACAGTTCATTAATTGTCCCTGGTAAATTGTAATAATAAATTGAATCTAGAAATGCATAGGCATATAGCAGTATTTATCTTAATATAATATTAAAATTGTATTTCTTAAAGGACATAGCACAACAAAAATATGCATTATTAGATCAAGGTCAATAGTTTTAGCCAGTACTTTATAGTAATAGGTTTACTGAAATCTAAGATCACTTTTTACCTTGTTGAAGATTTTTCTAATTCCTCTAGAATACATATAATAATATATATGTGTTTTAAAGTATAAAATGTATTTAAATCTCTGATGTTAGGTTATTTGAGCTCCTTTTTTAAACACTTATGTGGCCTGATGTTGTCATACCAGCAAATAAAATTTAGGCACTTGAGATTATAAAAGCTTTAATTATGCCACAAGCACCTCCCCCTACCCCCAACACTCACATTCACACAGAAACATCTTTCATATCCAATTTGTTTGTTAAAAAGCATTTTAAATAACATGTTCTCTAGAATTTACTTATCTATATACAAATCAAAATGTGAACTTAAAAACTATACTTTTAACAAAATCACTTTAATTCTCTTCAAGTTGAGCAAGCAGTTCAGAGATATTTAAACCTAGCATTCTGTGTTGGCATCATTTTCTTCAATAGAGTAGACAAGAATAATAGTCATTTATTTTAGACATGGTCAGATCTGATAACTGGACTGGTCAGGAATATCTAGAAATATGAGGTGAATCATTTAACATAACTGAGCCCAGGTGACATCTTCAGAGGACAAGATTATAGTCTTGAGATGGCAATGAGAAGGGTTGATTTTCACAGGTCTTCATGACATTGCAGGCTTGTCATGAAAATAAATTGCCTGTAGTCTTCTGCCATTTTCTATTCTTGTTTCATCCTGATAATAAGGCATCAGGTTTTTAGCATGCAATATATTCTGAAATGCAATTTCATAAAAAGGCGTGCAGGAGACTGAAACTGTTGCTACTCATGTTTACTCGTAGGTTCCACTTACATTCTTGTTTCTGAAGGTACTGGCTGCTCTGTCTAATAATATGTAAAAATTAAATCATGGTTCTGAAATATAGATGGCTCGCTGGAAATAAGGTGGTAATGCCCAATCTCACTTTTATTTCTTAGAGGTCATTTTTTAAAATTCTAAATTTAGAAACGCCCCAAAGTTTACCCTGTAACCACAGGCAGTTCATGAAGTAGGATGGGAAGAGGAAATGTATCGTCATACTGTGTTTTCAAAGAATCATGGATGTTTTTACTTGCTTAGCTCGCTTGTTCTCTTATTATTACTTCTGAAAGTTCTCCCACATACTAAGCCCATGGTTACCAGGTCCTGGTCCTGATATGTAAGATAATTTTCCAGTCAGCTGAGCCAGACTGTATCTCATAAGTGCTGGAATTATCACCCTATTAAGAGGACACAGGGAAATAGAGCATTCTAGTACTTTTTTAACATA
Organism: Miniopterus schreibersii; assembly: GCF_964146895.1. Lineage (NCBI taxonomy): Eukaryota > Metazoa > Chordata > Mammalia > Chiroptera > Miniopteridae > Miniopterus > Miniopterus schreibersii. The sequence continues at coordinate 29,293,337 of NC_138117.1, forward strand.
AAAATAAGGAGCTGCTGTGTTGGGAAAGTTTAAGAACCATCATAAACACTAAAAAATGACCTTTCAGTATAAGATAAGGTTATATATTTTGGGACTAGAGAAATGTCAAAAATGTGTAAAAAAATCAGGAAAATCAGAGAGAGTTTAAAAGCTTTTGGGAATCATAAATAAATAAATGTATGTCAGGATAAAATAATCTTATGAAGTTTGGATAAGAGCAACATACCTTGTACTTTCTCTGTTATCAATCTTTTCAGAATTGAAGCATTTAGTTCATTCTGCTCTGTGCTATAATATTAGCTTCATGAGAACAGAGCCCTATGTGTACTGCATGGCACTCAACAAATGTTTGCATTTGGATTGTGGATGTTTTTCTCGGGAGCAGTTGTTCCTAGACATCGATGTGTTTCGAAACCATCTGGTGGGGCTCCTTCAAAAATGTACCTGTAACGTGGGAGTGATACCAGCAAGCGGGTGGGATAGGACTTGCTAGTGCTGGTTTTCTCCTAGAAACATCAGTTTCAACAACTATCCGTGCACAAAAATACCCTCACAAGAGCGAAGGATTGCAGGTGAGGAATGACAACACCTGGGTGGGAGAGAAATAAGATAAGATGCATTGAAGGCAGTTTTTCACATCACCCCAATCACCTCTCCCCCAAGCCCAAGCATCCCAGTGCAGAGACAGTCTCCCCTCTCCATGGGGGAAGAAGAAAGGTGTGAGAACCCAGCTTTGCCCCAAACCCCAGCACCGTGGCCTAAGCCCCAGATGAGCTCCCTGGGACCCAGGTTCCTGGCCCACCCCAGCACCAGGCAGGCCTCCAAGTCCTCAGGTCCAGGTGGGCTCCCAGGGACCAAGCTCCAGGCTCGAATCAGTTTCAGATTGGCTCCCACAGCCTCAGTCTTCAGGCCTGCTCACATGGACCTTACTATGAATATGTTAAAAAGGAAGAAAGGTCACAATTTACAGTAAAAAATTACTGTTCTTTTGTGGGGATATTGCAATCTGTCTTCCAATATTCCACGATTCAGTGCTACTGCTGAGAGCAGACATCAAAGAAAACAACTATCATTTCTTTCTTTCTTTTTTCTTTTTTTAAATATAGCTTTATTGATTTCAGAGAGAGGAAGGGAGAGGGAGAGAGAGAGTTGAAACATCAGTGATGAGAGAGTTGTCATTGATCGGCTGCCTCCTGCATGCCCCTGACTGAGGATCGAGCCCACAACCCAGGCATATGCCCTGGCCGGGAATCGAACTGTGATCTCCTGTATCCTAGGTCAATGCTCAACCACTGAGCCACACCCGGCTGGGCCATTTCTTTCTTTCCATGTGAAGAGTGGCCTATCTTTTCTTTATTCATTTATTTATTTATTCTGCTGCAATTTATTGAGGAGCTACTATATGCCAGGCATTTTACTAGGTGCAGAGATTCAACATGAGTAACCCTAGATACATTTCCTTGTAAAGTCTTTGTCTGGTTTTGGTATTAGGGCAACACTGCCCTCATATAGTATTAGGAAGCTTCCCTCTGCTTCTATCCTCTGAAAGAAACTGTAGAATATTGGTATAATTTCTTCCCTAAATTTTTGGTAGAATTCACTAGTGAACACACCTGGGCCTGGTACTTTGTGTTTTGGAAGATTTTTTATTCAATTTCTTTCATAGGTATAGGCATATTCAGATCGTCTATATCTCCTTGTGAGTTTTGACAAATTGTGTCTTTCAAGGAATTGGTCTATTTTTATTGATTATCAAATTTGTGGGCATAACATTACTCACAATATTCATTTATTTTCCTTTTAATGTTCATATGACCTGTAGTGATGTCTCCTCTTTCATTTCTGATAGTAGCAATTTGTATCCTCTCTCACTTTTTCTTAGCTAGCCTGGGTAGAGTCTCATCAGCTTTTATGGATCTTTTCAAAGAGCCAACTTTTGCCTTTGTTGTTTTTCTCTATTAATTTTCTGTTTTCAATTTCATTATTTATGCTCTAATTTTTATTATGTATTTTTTTCTTCTTTCTTTATATTTAATTTTCTCTTCCTAATTTCCAAGTTGGATAATTAGATTATTGATTTCATATTTTAAAATTTTTTCTAAAATATGCATTAAATGCTATGAATTTCTCTGTAAGCCAGGGGTGGGGAATGTCTAGACCATGGGCCATAAATCATTTGGTCTGGCCCTGCCAAGGCAACCACAGGCAGGACTCAAAATTCAATAAATCTAGGCGCTTTTATCATAGCTAATTTTTAAGTTGATAATTTCATATGGCCTGGCAATGATGTTATACATATCCGAATGGCCCTTGGCATAAAAAAGATTCCCTACCCCTACAGTCTAAGCACTACTTATGCTCTAACGCACAAATTTTGTTAATTCATATTTTCATTTTCATTCAGTTCAAATATTTTTTAATTTTCTCATTGAGATCTTTTTTTCTAAGCCATGTATTATTTAGGAATGTGTTGGTTAAACTCCAGACATTTTAGTATTTTCCAGTTATCTTTCTGTTATTAATTTCTAGTTTAATTCCATTGTGGTGTGACAGCAGACATTATATGATCCCTTTTAAAAAAAAAAAAAAATGTTACAATGTGTTTTATGGCCCAGAATGTGGACTATCTAGTGAATATTCCATGTGAGTCTGAGAGGAATGCAAATCCCCCTGTTGTTGGCTAAAGTAGTCTATAGACATCAATTGTATCCAACTGAGTGATGGTTATTGAGTTCAACTGTGTCCTTGCTGATTTTCTGCCTCCTAGATCTATCCATTTCTGATAGATACGAGTTTATCTATCTATGATAGTGGATTCATCTATATTTCTCCTTTCTTTTTTTTATCAGGTTTTTCCTCACATATTTTGATGCTCTGTTGTTCTAAGTATATGCATTAAGGATTATTACATCTTTGTAGGGAATTTACCTTTTTATCATTACTTAATGCCCTTCTTTATCCCTGATAATTTTCTTTGCTTTGAAGTCTGTTCTGTCTGAAGTTAATATACCTATTCTGGTTTTTTGGTTTTGTTTTTTTTTTTTGTTAGTGTTAGCATGGTATATTTGTTTAAATCAATTTCTTTTTAATCTTTGTGCCTTTATATTTAAAGAGGGTTTCTTTTAAACAATATGCAGTTGGGTCTTGCTTTTTGATGCACTCTGACAGTCTCTGTCTTATAATTGGTGCATTTAGAATATTGACAATCAAAGTGATTATTGATAGAATTGGATTAATATGTAACACGTTTGTTACTGTTTCTGTTTGTTACCCTTGTTCCTTGTTCCTATTTTGGACATCTATTCTGTGTCTGCCTTTTGTGGTTTTAATCGAGCATTTTGTATGGTTCCATTTTTCCTACAATCTTAACATATTGGTAATACTTCTTTTTTATGTTTTTTATTGGTTTCTTTAGAGTTTGCAATATACATTTACAACTAATTCAAATCCACTTTCAAATAATGTGATACCACTTCACAGGTATCATACTTTACAAGGATAAAATAATCCTGATTCCTGCTTCATATATAAGCTGAATGTAAATATGCACTTATGTATTAGATGTGCACATAAGCATATATAAAATAGAAATGATTGTTGCTATTATTATTTTGAACGAAATGTAATGTTAGATCATTTAAAAATAAGAAAACTATAAAAAATAAAAGAATAAGAAAAATTAAGGTTTTTATTTTACTTTTACCCTTTCCTTCTCTAATGTTCTTTATGTAGATTTGAATTTCTCACCTATACTATCGTTTTTCTTTCTAAAGAACTTTTTTTTTTTTTTTTTTTTTAACATTTCTTGCAAGGTCTACTTGCAACAAATTCCCTTCATTTCTTGTTTGTCTGAGAAAGTCTTTAATCTCCTTTACTTTAAAGGATAATTTCACGGGGCACAGGTTCTAGCTTGGTGAGTTTTATCTCTCAACACTTTAAGTATTTCACTCCACTCTCTTCTTGCTTGAACAGTTTCTGAGAAGCCCCTGAAATCCTTATCTGTGTTCCTCTCTAGGTAAGAAGATTGTTTTTTCTGGCTTCTTTCAGGATTTTTCCCTTATCTTTGATTTTTTTGTAGTTTGAAAATGATATGCCTAGATGTGGTTTTCTTGGCATTTATTCTGCTTGGCTTCTCTTCAGCTTCCTAGATTTGTGATTTGGTGTCTGGCATTAATTTGGGGACATTCTTACTCATTGTTTTAAATATTTCCTGTCTCTCTTCTCTTCTAGCATTCCCATTATTGTGTATGTTACATCTTTCATGGTTGTCGCTCACTTCTTAAATATTCTGTTTTGTTTTTCAGTCTCTGTTCTCTTTGCTTTCCAGTCTTGGGGGTTTCTCTTGAGATATCCTCGAGCTCAGAGATTCTTTCCTCAGCCACGTCAACCTACGGAAAAGCCAAGGCATTCTTCATTTTTGTTTTTGATCTCCAGCATTTACTTTCGGTGCTTCCTTAAGATGTCCATATCTCCGCCTACACTGCCCATCTGTTCTTGCACCTTTCTACTCGACCTGTTGGAGCCTCAGCATGTGCATCATGTTTGTTTTACTTTCCTGTCTGATGGTTTCAACAGACCTGTCGTATTTGGTTCGGATGCTTGCCCTGTCTCTGCAAATCATGGTTTTTGCCTTGTTTTTTGCCTTTGGTTTGCCTTGTGATTTTTCTTGATAAACACACTTGATGTACTGGGTGAAAGATTGTGATAAACTGGCCTTTAGTAACATGGTGCTGAGATGTGGGGGGAGGGAAAACATTCTATAGTCCTGTGAGTAGGTCTTAATCTTTTAGAGTCTATGCTTCTAGACTATAAACTGTGCAAGTGCTGCTCTGGTTTTTTCTCCCCCTTTAGGTAAACTAGGATGCCTAGAGTGGGCTGGAGTTGGGAGTATCCCTTCCCCAGGTTGATGAGACTCTGATAATACCTCAGTGGGTTAGGCTTTAGCTAACCAGATTCCCCTGAGGGCAGGCATTGTTCAGAGCTAAGTGGCCTGGCATTTACCAGACGATTCCTTTTGTTCTCCTTCTGCCTGGAGCAATAGGGCATTTTTCTCTGATAATTACTGTGAGGACCTGGTCAGGCCCCCTGGAGCTAAAATTCGCAAAAGTGTGGGGGACCCCATGACCAGGTTGCCTAGAAAGTTTTAAGGAACAGAGTTGTCCACGTTGAGCCTCCTGCAGTTCTGTCAGTTACAGTTGGGTTTTCCTATCCTTGCCTCAGTTTCTCCTGGTGAGTGACTCCTCTGTAAGCTGTGACTCCCTGTGTTCACTTTTCTGTCTCCAATACAGGGAGCAGCAGTTTGCACCAGGCCCTCCATTCTCTTATGAATCAGGAAGAGTTGGCAGTTTTTCAGTCTATTCAGCTTTTTACTTATCTTTAGGATGGAGTGGTGACTTCTAAGTTCCTTACATGCAGGATAGAAACCAGAAATCTTCTAGATACATTTCCTATTTTCTAAAGTTTGCTCTCCATACTAGAGATGCCACTCATGGGAGATGCAAGTTGGAGCTCAATGGGAGTGGTTAAGGCTAAGGAGAGATGCATTAAAAAAAAACTAACCTAATCGAACCGATGTGACATCTTGGTGTAAATATTGTGTAAGAAGAAAGGAGACACATGTGCAAATGAGAGTGATATGTTTATACCAAAGGGAAAATTAAAAATATTTGCCGAATAATTTGAAATAAAAAATCCTGCATTTGAGTGTATCCTGGTTTTTCCACTGTTTAGTTATATAACTTTCTTAAAGGTACTTAATTCTCAAGGTTTCCTTAAAAGGCCAGCCAGCCAACAACATCATAAGAAGACCAAATAAGATAAAAACGCATGAAATGATTTTGTAAATTTTAAAGGGCCTGGGGATATTATATGACATTATTAAACAAAATACCATGTGAAAAACTGCTTAAGATCTCTTGAGCTTATTAATCTGTAAGTACTCATTGGTGATATTTTTGAAGTGTTTATTGTGGCAAGAAGTGAAGCTATAAATTGCCCATTTTTTGGCATTTAATTATCACAATAAAATTATCAATGGTTAAAACACTAGAGTCTGCACTTTTAGAACTGATTTTTTGGTGATTTTTGAAATTCCTTCTCCTATTAACTTGTCATGGTAGGATTTCTGAGAACTACCCGGTGTGATATTCCTATCCAAACAAACCTACCTTTAATGTAGTCACAGTCCTATACATCAGGTTATGGAGATAAACTCAGGTTCCCCAAAAATCTTCCTTAACTAAAACATAAATACCCTGGCTTTCCGACTCTTATTAACTGGGTCAAAATTAAATTTCAAGAGTAAGATGTTTCCTTAATGTTTCCTTAAATGAACTGTTGACAACTCTCTGGAACCTTTCAGTATTAAATTTGGCTTCCCTCACAATAAGGCTTCTTCTGTACAGATTGTTAAAATCTAGTCACCACACAGCCATAGATCCAGAATTTTCATTTTTGTTCCAAAATGTCACTGGACAGAATTTTGTCCTTGCAAACGGCCTAAAATTTACAGTAGAATATTTGTAGAAGCAGAACGCTGAAAGAGATCTGCTTTGATTCCTTGGTAAAGAGAAAAGACGGGCAAGCAGCTTCCGCTTCTGTTTACCCTGGCGCTGACTCAAGATAAGCCCGAAAATGACTTTTTAGTGCACAAACAGTGTGGTTTCTCCATCAAAAGGTTATTTGTTATAAAAGGGCTTTATTCTGTAAGATATTGGGTACATTCAATTTTTAATTAGAGGTGCCAAACTCTAGGCCAAGGGGAGGTCAACAGCATGTCTTTTTATTATGTTCTTTTTTTTCTGATTATAAGTAATAACAAGTGCAACAGAACCAGTTTTTTTCCCAGAGGGAGGATTCTCTCAAGTCTGCTGCACCATCAAAAAATTAACCAGAAACTGATGCCCCGATTTTGCCGTTTCCTGCCTTGAAGGCTCGTTCAGCACCAGTGCGCGTGCCGACAGTGAGGCGGTGGTGGTATTTTTGTTGTTCTTTTACACTCACCCGGCGGCTGCTGACTGAGCGAGTGAGCGAGCACACGAGTGAGTAAGTGAGCGAGCTTTGACGTGAGACGGGCTTTTGTTTTCTCATGGCCTGTCTGATGCACAGGCAACGAGATACAGCGGCAACCAAATACAGATGTCACACCGCTGCGGCGCCGTCGCTGGGAGTCCCGGGACGTGCCAGGGACGCCGTGACTGAGCGCGAGAGCGTCTGAGTCTTAGCGATGAAACAGTAACGGTACATTTGAAATACTAAATCAGCGTGTGTGTTTTCCACCACCGATTCTGGTTTTCCCTGTCTCCCCGAATTCATTTAACTATTTAGTTTCTTATTAAGAAAGGTAAAGTGAGCAGAGGCTAAAAGAAGGTGCTTACTTCTCAACTTTGAGTCCCACGCTTTTAAAATATACTTTCATAGAGAAATGGAAGCTTTGATCATTAGGTGTTGTTGAAAGAGGACATCTTTTATCAGAAAGAGAAAGAAGAAGGAAGGAAGGAAGGAAGGAAGGGAGGGAGGGAGGGAGGGAGGGAGGGAGGGAGGGAGGGAGGGAGGGAGGGAGGGAGGGAGAGGCCCTGGCCGGTGTGGCTCAGTTGGTTGGGCATTGTCCCCATGCACTGAAATGTCGCTGGTTCGACTGGAAAGTCAGGGCACATGCCCAGGTTTTGGCTCGATCCCCAGTAGGGGAGTGCATGAGGCAGCCGATCAATGTTTCTCTCTCTCTCTCTCTCCCCTCTCCCTTCCTCTCTCTCTAAAAATCAATAAAATTATTTTAAAAAGAAAGAAGGAATCTTTATTCAGTTCACAGACATTGAGCAAAGCTTGAGATTCTGCATGTAGGGTTTTCCCATAAAAGCCGTAGAAGAGAGAATAGGCTACTCTAAGAAAAGTCCCTGAACATCAAAGGGACAAGGACAGTTCTCGGGATGGGCTGGGAAGATTTGGAGGAGACGCCTTCAGGATGCATACACAGCTTTCCCTTCATTCAACCGCTCAAGTCAACCCCGAAAAAGAAAGCAGGATGTTCTGATGAGAGGAGGTAAAACCCGGGAAGATGACGGAGAGACAAGCCAAAGGCTTTTCCTGTGCTTGGCTCCCTGATTGGAAAGCCGAGAGGCGGCTGTATCTCGGGGCTCTTCATACATCATGGGCAGCCAAACCGGGCGACAGCGGAGATTGCAAGCGATGAAGCAGCGTGGGCCAGTTCCCTGTAGCCTTGTGGCACACGGTAGAGGCTCCTGAGGGCTTAGAGAGGGGACACAAATGAAGAGAAGCCTCTCAGAGTGACACCACTGCAGGATACCCGGTGCCAGGGACGCTGCCACGGAGACAACCCCCCAAAAACCTGTCCTCTCCACCCAGGAGGACCAGGGCCCTTTGTTGTGTATAATGTCACATCTTGGTAAAGAAAAGGAAGAGAGGAGACACCTCCAGATGGGAAGAAATTTGAAAGGACCATGGAAAAGACACTAACAAGAGGCATAAACATCAGCGTACTGAGATTAAGGTTTGATTTTGTTTTGCTCCGATTTCCTCTCCTCAGTCAGTGAGAAAGGGTGTTTGGGAGCAAGATGCAATCAGATACGGAGAATAAACTACACCACACGGCCCACTGCCTGAGCTGCAGAAAGTCTGACCCTGCGAGGTGGGTTACCCAGACATTCCTTGCCATCCCTGCCCACCGAGCTCCACTTCCACTCTTTGCTGTGGACCTGTAGAGAGTCGCATTTTGGGGAGGAACAAGGTGATTTGTTCATTCAGACTGAAATCTCGTAGCTGTGAGCATGTACAGCTATGCTCTCCCACAAAAAACAGAGAATAAAGGTCACTTATGCTCTCATTTCAGCATCATTGGTTACAATGTTAGATACAGCCTTAGGAAAATGTAAATATATACACAAAACTAAAACCAAAACAAACCAATAAAAACAGCAAGGGCATAGTTCAGAAAAACTACATCAAAATGAATGTTATTTTTGGAAAATAAAGATATGCTAAATTAATATACTTTATACAGTGCCTTCTAAGAAATGATTATGTTAAATACTAATAGTTGACTGAGTTGCAAGAGCCTTATTTTAGTTATTTTTATGTTAGCATAAAGCTACTTCTTTTTAAGAAAATTGTGTTCCAGAGCAAAATATGCTGATAAGATCTACTCATTAAAAAAAAAGTTTTAGGCTTTCTTCTATTTTTGCCAATTTTTCCCTATACATAAACTGACAATGAAAACAAAGTAAAATTTCAGCATTTGGGTTTATATAAGTTCATGAATAATTTAAAGAAATGCACCTCTTATTTTTTTCTTTGTAGTGTTACAGTATTTTTTATATCCTTTCTTCAGTCCCGCATTTGAATTAGACTTCGCTTTGCAAGTGGAAATAAAGCCCAAAAGATGAAGAAATGCATATATTTTAGGCATCAAGTTCTTAAACTGTAAAATTAAAAGTTTGGGCTAGAAGGTGGCTAAATATTTAAATACTTAAAAGTTCTGTGATTTGGGGATTCTTTAAAATTCATCACATTAGTCTTCAATTTTTATAGTAAAATCAAAAGAAAAAAATCACACACATCATTTCATTCATATCCATTGTATCATCACACGTCAGTTATTTCAAAACTTCATAAATATTATGTAAGGAATAGCTTACATCTTTAGTTTTGTAGGGGGGAAAAATCCTAAAAACTAAAGTTCAAAATCAAGAAAGGGCCCATGTAGCCATCTGGTGGTTACTTTGGGAAATGCATCTAAATATGCCCATCAATATTTGAACGTTGGTATATCAATCTTTTACTAAGTTAATATTTGTGTGGTTGTAAAGATTTCCTAAAACATTTTAATTCATTATGAAATTTATATTTGCTTTTATATTTTTCTTTAAAGCATAAAGCTTTCTCCAGTCTAATACTAGTAAATGTGTCATTGTCCTTTGCTATTTATTGTAAATTAGGGCATCGTTACATTTTCACGATAATAGCTCTTCTAAAATATGAGCCCTACATAGACTATGCACTTAAAGTTGAATAATTATAGATGATCTTTTTATAAATATCCATGTATATTACTCATATTTATATGTAGGACCTTTCAACCAATATACATATATAAATATATATTATTAAGTGCTAGGTTTTAAAATCATATGAAAAGCATAGCTCACTTTACAAATAGCATAAAAAAGTATATGAGTAATACTATATAAGCATATGCTAACATTGTTAAATTTCCCTAAAGTATAAAAAAATCAGAGAAAGATCATATAGTTCCAAAGAAAGGTAATTGCAGGAAAGAAAATCAGTGCATGTACTGCTTTCATATACTATATCTCATTTACATAATTTTACAAATATTCTGAATATGTCTTTTAGAAAAAGTTTCTTTTCAATGTATCTCTTTAAAGCAGTAAAATAAAAACAAGTTTATAATTTAATGTGACCATGATGAAATGAAAATACATAGATATTGGTAAAGTTTTTAAGCAGAGACAAAACAAATATATAAATTTACCAGAAGATTGTTTTTGCTATATGTCTATATAAAAAAGAAAAATAAATGAAAAGGCATGAAAAATAACTCATGTGGTATATTTTTCCCAAAAGGCAACAATATCTTTAATATATTCAAATAGAGAGGTTGTTCAAAAAGCAAGTATATGAGGTTAGCAGTGTATTTGCATAACACAATCATTTTATCGGTAACAGAGTGTTTTGCTGGGCCTTTCCGGCATCATTGCAGATGAGATTTAATGTAATGTTCACTTAAATATGGAGGCTTGTCTACACGAATTACCCTGGTGAAAACCCTGCTTGGAATTGATTTTTAAATGTGTAATATTTTTATCCTGTATGACTTCATTGCCGATTTTATGAACAGTGAGTTTTTCAGTCAATAAAGCTGATAGGAGCAATATACAAAGTTTCACTCAGTCGAGGATGCAAATTTAGAGGACAATCAATCTGATAACCAAGGGAAACATTAAAACACTCAGCAACACTTACTTTTCAACTCCAACATTTCAATCTAGAAATGCTGATGTGAATAAGTTCTCATTAAAACTCTTGACTTTTAAAAAATATATGTTTTTATTGATTTCAGAGAGAGGAACGGAGAGGGAGAGAGAGAGAGATAGAAACATCAATGATGAAAGAGAGTCATTGATCGGCTGCCTCCTGCACTGAGACCAAACCCCAGGCATGTGCCCTGACTGGGAATCGAACCTCGATCTCCTGGATCCCAGGTCGATGCTCAACCGCTGAGCCACGCCCACTGGGCAACACTCTTGACTTTTTAACTGGCTTCCTCAATTCCTCACTTCTAAGTGCAAGTTTGTTCTCCTCAAACCAAGAAAAAAAAAAAGGTAACATCATTTTTTAAAAGATTTTATATTTTTAGAGCAGTTTTCGGTTCACAGAAAACAAAACAAAATTTCTTATGAAAATATTTTTAAACTCTATACCTTTAACCACTAAATTTAGCCCATAGATACTTCCTATCGCTAGAGAACCTCTGAAACCACTCTCTCTGTTCCCAGGAGAAATAAGGGGAAAGAAAGACACTGAGGGATATGCTATAGCTCCAGCTTTCCAGGGGCTTGTTGCTGAAAGGAAGGTACAGAAATTTCCTACATAGCCCCTGCCCCACGCATGCACGGCCTCCCCTGCCAGGGACATCCCCACCAGTGGGACCCTGTTACAGCCGGTGAACCTACGTTGCCACATCATGATCACCCAAAGACCATGGTTTACATTCCGGTACATTCTCGGTGCGTTCCAACAAATGTGTAATAACCTGGACCCGTCATTACAGCATCATACAGAGTATTTTCACTGCCCTAAAAACCCTCGGTGCTCCACCCATTCATCCCTCGACTCCCGGCCCTCAACCACGGACGACCGCTGATCTTTTTACTGTCTCAGCAGTGTAGTTTTGAAATGATGCTATTTTTCTATATATTTTTTTAACATTGGTGAGCTAAATACCAGTATTAAAAAATCAGTGAATGATGGGATGTTTAGAGGATGCTGTAAAAATATTGCATGGAAACAGTGGAAGATTTGTATCAAACAGCGACCGAGAATAGGAAAATACATTGATGTTAGTGGTACAGTTGCAAAGGCTTCTCTTTTGTCTGTCTCCCCAAATCTCTGCATAATTCCAAGCATAATGTCTTCCCCTCCTTTCAATCTTGGCGGCCTGTGGGATTCCAGTCTCACTCGCCTCTCCTTCCACTGATCCTACTCTGCTTATTTGATTTTTGTACGACTACAAAGTAGAAATTTGATAATTCCTTTGAAATCACAGAATAATGGGATGTTTATTTCCTCAGTCATTTCTTATAAATATGTCTAGGCTGTCTCAATTACGTTCTAGATTTTTCTACCGAAAATGGCGTGCCTTCTGCTTCCAGCTAATGTTTGTGGGCAGGAAAGAATCAGAATGGAATGTTGAGACCTTCCAGCAGGACGTATCTTGTTACTGCTTTGAAGAGAGTTTACGAAGAAAGCATGTCTGGTACATTTGCATTTTTATATTTACTGTTACAGATGTCAGAGCTTTACCAACCTCCTCGAGGCCTGGAAAGGAGGAGGGTTAGTATCCGAGCCCTGACTCCTCAACAGACAGGTGCACTTATGCTCCTAAGTGAATAACCAGGGGAGAGGGGAGAATGGGAGGCTCTGCTCGCTCCCGCAGAGTCTTCAAGATACTGAGGGGACCAGATCTTTCTCTTCTTACATCGTTCAGGCTGGAGCAGCAATTTAGATCCTCTTGGAGCTACCTTAAACTCTTTGGAGCAAATGGCGGGACATATTTATAACCAGCCCTCCGTATCAGCTGGGCCTGCTGCACCCATGAATTCAACCAACTACAGATCAAAACATTTGAAAAGAAAAACATTCTTCATGCAATTTGTGGGATCCACATTGAGTGTAGAAAGTTTTACCTTTTTCTGAAGTGAAACATCTGATATTACGGATGCTGTTGTGAATTCAACTGAGAAGGTCAAAGCTAGAGATCAATTTTTATATTGGCAATTCAATATATCATATTTTCATGAAACTCAGCATCCCGATAAAACAATGTAATTCTTCAGTTAGAAACCTATGGACTTGAGATACACTTGGAATTAATTGTCATACAAACACAATTCATAATTGCATATGTATTTGTTTTCTTTTTTTGTATTTTTTCTATTTTATTTTATATTTTATTTTATTTTATTTATTTTTGCTATCACCATTTATCCCCCCTGTACCCTGTTCTACCTCCACCTACCTCTCTCCCCTCCACAGTCACCACACTGTTTCCGTGTCCATGAGTTCTATTCTTCCTGTAACATAACACCACAAACACTGGCCTAAAACCACACAAATGTATTTCTTGCAGCTCAGTGGGTCAGAGTCTAACAGTCTCACTGGGATAGAATCAAGGCCTCAGCAGGGCTTGCAGTCCTTTCTGGAGGCTCCGGTGGAGAATCCGTTTTCTCGCCTTTTCCAGCTTCTAGAGGCGGCCCACATTCCTGGCGCGTGCCCCTCTTCCTCCATCAGCAAAGCAGCATCTTTTCGACCCTGCTTCTGTCACCACATCTGGTCCCTGACCACAGCTGGAATAGGTTATCCACTTTTAGGACCCCAGAGTTTTGAGGGGGTCACTCAGGTAATCCCCATTTAAGGCCCTTCAATTAATTAAATCTACAAAGTCCCTTTTGCCATGCGAAGTAACATAATCCCAGGTTAGGGCATGGAAAACTTTGGGGGACCAAAATTCCGTCTACCACAGCATCCAAATAAACCACAATATCCTACCAACCCCAATGCAAACTTCCATAAACACTGTGAAGTTTCACAGTCTCGGAGCTGCAAATTTGCGAGCAATAGTGTCATAAACGAAAATGGTAAGGGCCAGGAGAACGTATAGCGGAAGAGACTTTCTTGTAGAAGTCTGAGCTGATAACAGAAGGATGGGTAGAAGATAAAAGCCAAGATTGTTGAGCATGCAGGCTGCAGACCACGATGCTTTCAGAAGCCAAAAGAAGACCAATGCAGACAATGCAACGAGCAAGGAGAGTGGCATAATCTAATCCCAACAGACGGGGCAGGGGCCTCACCAGGCAGGTTTTTAAGATTAATTTCTTATTTAATCTTAAATGCAATGAGAGCTCATTGAAGCTTTCAAGCAGGAGGAAAAGTGCTGTAATCAAATTTGGGTTTTTGTAATGTGACTCTGGCTTCAGCTGGGAAATGGGTGGGGAGGGACAAAGTGGGCACAAGTTACTAAAAAAGCGGATACAAGGTACTGTGGACTCATAATCTACTCTCAAGAGATCTGAAATCACCTCGATAAATCTCAGGTCTTCTCACACAAACCTGTTTTTCTTTAGTACCCTTCACGTGAGTAAACAGCCATCTGGTTCTAGAAGCCGAAACCTGGGGGTGGTCCATGATCTTCCCTCTCCTCACTTCCCAAGAACCAGGTCCCATCAGTCTGCCTCCTAAACAGCCCTTGAGTCTATACCCCCCTTTCCATCTCCACTGTCAGCACCCCAATAAAGACTACTCTCATTTCTTGCCTAAAATCGTGCAGCAGCCTTTTCACGGATCCACCGATAATCTCTTCTCTATAAACTACACTGCAACCAGAGTAAGTTGTCAAAAGCACAAATTTTATTAAAGTCCTACTGTGCCTTGCATTCCCCACCTCCCCTACTCACATTCATGCACAACACACACCCACACACCATCCTCACGTGGAGAACCCGTGGGTGTGTCTGTCTCTCGTGATAGGGCCTTTTCACGCGCCAGTTTCTTAGTCTCTCTGTCTAAACGTTCTTCTTTGTGCCTAGATAACTCTTAATTCTCTTTTGTATCACAGATAAAAAGAGCATTTCCTCAGGGAAGCACTTCCCAACACTTCAGTCTTTCTTCTATGCTCTCCTTTAACAGTACCGTGGGCCCCTGGACCCCTCCCAGGTGAACCTGACTTTCAAGCCAATGCTCTCGGTCGGTAAGACGCCCACCGCTCTCCCGCTCGCCCCTTCTCGTGTCTCGTAGGTCAAGAAAGGCTAGGCTATCGAATACGTCGTCTCTTTTCAATTTTATTTTCAGAAAGAACATGAACCGAAAGGGCAAAAACCTGACCAATGCTGAGTATAAGAGATTTCTGGGATTTAATGTTTAATAGTTTTTGCTTCTACCCCCAAGAAGACACTTAATAAAGGGAAATCCATAGGATTCCCAAAGTTATGCTGTAAGAACAGGTGCGCCAGGTACATTCCTTAGCATGTGTGCTGGCCAGGAGCGGGCCAGTGACACTGGGAGGGTCCCCCAGCCATTAACCTTCGCGGGCAAAATCCGAGAACACAGTCGGTAACTTCGCGAGTCAGCTCAGCAAGTGAAAGAACAGGTAAGAAATGTTCTGTGCTGGAGGAAAGAGGTGAGATGGA
Organism: Miniopterus schreibersii; assembly: GCF_964146895.1. Classification (NCBI taxonomy): domain Eukaryota; kingdom Metazoa; phylum Chordata; class Mammalia; order Chiroptera; family Miniopteridae; genus Miniopterus; species Miniopterus schreibersii. Next base: position 29,308,777 of record NC_138117.1, read on the forward strand.
CTAATGAGGCGGCTCGGAGCAGTTTGCATTTTCACTGTTTGTGCCACGTGATAGGTAAAAAGGGCTCCTGTTTCCAAGGCTGTCGCTCCATCACCCTTCGCAACACTAACCTCACTTAATTTTTTTTTTTCACTTTAACAGCTAAGGATGTTATCACTTACGCTGGGGTCACTGAGGGGGTAACACTACTCTTAGCGGCGCTAGTGAAAAGGTACAGCGGAGACATGAGTTAATTGCACAGTTACCACACGATACCAATTTGTGCCCTCCCGATGTGAACAGAGAACGGGAGATACTTAATACTGCCTGATGTAAGAACAGTGCTCCTAGGATGGGACATTTTCATGAACAGATTTACTCACATAAATAAAGAGGATTCAGGAAAAGTATGTTTTTCCATATTTATTGGTCTAGTGCTACTTAAAAATGGGCCTACTAACGATGATCTTTCTTTTAACTCTTTCCCTCTTAATCATTCAGGTGTCAAACACCTGGTTGCTAGAATTAAAAAAAAAAATGATGTCCAACTGCAAAAATAGCTCTTTTACTCCTAAATACTAGCTTAAATTTGACTTTGTTTTTTCTATAAGTGAAGTAGCATATGATACATAAGAAGTGCAGAGGGAAGAAGTACACTAGGCTACATGGACTCAATTCCCGTGATAGAAAAAGAAATTCATTAAGCAAATTTGTTGGATGAGAGTAAATCTCTTTTACTAGTATTTGATTAGTTACTTACCTCCACTTAATTTTTAGGATCTTCATATGTGTTTTATATTAACATTTTCACAAATCCCCAGGCAAACAAAACGTCCCTATGTTTTGTACTTTTGAATCAGTGTCACTGAGGTATAACTGACATATGATAGAATTAATTTATTTGAAGGGCACAGTTCAACAAAAATAGACCAGTGTTAAAGCAAGGTTTATTTGGTGGCTCTCTGAAGGATGGCTTCCGTTAAAACCAGGAATTGATTGCTCTATAAAGTCATCCATAGCATCTCTAAACTCACCCGATGAGAAATTTAATTCTCAGGACACCAAGCGGAGTCCATATCTTACCTGTCACCTGTACAGGTGTAGAGTGAGCTTAGGAGTAAACTCTGTCCAAATAATTTCATGCTGAGCAATTTTTGGCTATATCCAAATATAACCTGCACACATTTGTTGATAATGAGACACAATGAGCAGAGTGATAAAATCAAGTCATGAATTCTCGACATTATTCAATAAAAAAAAAAAGTATTAAGTACAAGTTCCATAGACAGTAGAGACGCAGTAATGAACAGAACGGCAGCGTCCCCAAAATTTGTTCCTTCGCTATTCCTGACATTCTTATAAGCTGTTTGATACCATGTAATAAATCATTTCCTGCTCATACTGACTCGAGTAGATCTGGTGTCTGGATGCTAACCAGCACAGCTCCTAACGCTTGCTTTCCTATTTGCCTGGGCCCAGCCTGTTCTGTCTTTCACTGAATATGCCTTGCCTGCTGACTCAGGACGTTGTCTACTCTGTAGAGTGCATGTGGTATTACTTCCCCTTGCCATTGACGGGAAAAGCAATTTTCCAATTGTTTAGGAGCCGAATAGACTACTCATTGTGTAGAAATGTGACCTCCATGACGCTTGTCCTTAAACTGTTTCATGCTTGCAGTTATTCAGTCTGCAAAAGAATATGAGAGTTAATACGGGGATATGTCGGGATTGTTCTCAAAGCGTGGCCCATGGACCAGCAGCATTAGCATTACCTGGGAGCTCTTTAGAAATGCAGATTCTTGGGGACCACCCCAGACCGACTGAATCAGAAACTCAAAAGGCGAGGCCCCCAGTCCGTGTTGGAACAAATCTTCCAGGTAATTCTGGTGCACATTTAGTTTGAGAAACTCTGGGCTGAATTATGCTCAGATAATGAACTTGTTGCGATTTAAAACACCACAGGTTAATTTCTTGTCCATAGAGGGTAGTTTTTGTGTGTTACCTGGCTGTCTTGTGACGTCCTCACTTCAGAACCCAAGCTGAAGAATGCTGCCACCTTTCACAGGGAAAATATATCTGGCAATTTAATGTCCTGGCCTAGAAATATACATGTTGCTTCCAGGGGTTATCTCTAATTCATCTACCAACCAGGTTGGTGTCCTTATTACTTGCCAGGGACCATGTGAGCTAGGTATATATTTTATTCTTGTAGTTAAGAAATATTTGAATATTTTCAACTCCACGAGTCTCCTAAAATTTCCTTTTATTTTTACATATAAGTCAGCAAATCACTTTTATAATCATATTTTTTTCTTGCATTATTTTGCCAAACATAGCCAACAGCAGATAAAAAAATAAAAACATAAAAATAAAAATGTTTCTAACATCAACTTTCTGAATGTGTTTCCTAGCACTCATGTAACTAGGTATATAATCTGATTTCCAAGTTAACATAAACAACAGTTTACCAAATACTGCACTGAATCATTTTCTTTGGGAGTATGTTTCAGTCTGCCGTCTGTGCCACACCATGGGGGGTGGGGGGGTAGTCTGCCAAGAACTGATTCTTCCAGTCCTGTGGGACCCCAAAACAAGAGCCTCTCTGGCCACCAAAGCCAGGTGCTCGAAGGGTGTCCCCTGTGTTGACTGCATGTACCCACTGGCTTTAGTGGGGCTGTGAAAGAGCTTGGGGCAGGGATGCACCTGCCAGCACTCGCAAGGTAGATGGAGAATGAAAAACTGGTGCCCACCAGCACATCCATTCCCAACCTGAAAGACCTAGAAAAAGAAGAACAAACAAAGCCCAAAGTTAGTAGAGGGGAGGAAATAATAAAGATGAGAGTGGAAATAAATAAAATAGAGACTAAAAAGACAATAGAAAAGATCAATGAAACTATGAACATTTTTTTTGAAAAGATAAACAAATTGATAAACCTTTAGACTCACTGAGAGAAAAAGGGACAGGGCTCAAATAAATAAAATCAGAAATGAAAGAAGACAAGTTATAATAAATACCTAAGAAATACAGAGGATCGTAAGAGACTATTGTGAACCATTATACTCCAAAAATTTGACCACCTAGAAGAAATGGATACATCTCTAGAAGGACACAACCTTTCAAGACTGAATCATGAAGAAATAGCAAATCTGAATACACCAGTTGTTAATACAGGGATTGAATCAGTAATAAAAAATCTCCGAAGGAACAAAAGCCCAAGACCAAACATTCAAAGATTTAACTTTATCCCTCTCAAACTCTTCCAAAAAACTGAAGAGGAGGGAATGCTTTCAAATTCAATTTAAGAACCCAGCATTACCCTTATTCCAAAACCAGATGACACCAAAAAAAAAAAAAAAAAAGGAAGAAAAAAGAAAGAAAGAAACTTAAAGGTCAGTATTCCTGATGAATATTAGCGAACCAAACTCAACAATACATTAAAAGACTATACACCATGAGCAAGTGGGACTTATTCCAGGGATGCAAAGATGGTTCGACACCAAATCAAGCAACATGATATATCCTATTAACATAAAGTAGGATGAAAGTCATATGATTATGTTAGTAGATGCAGAGAAAGCATTTGACAAGATACAACATCCATTTATGATAAAAAACAAACAAACCAAAACCTCTTAATAAAATGGGTACGGAAGGAAAGTACCTCAATATAACAAACCATGTATGACAGACCCATAGCTGACCTCATACTCAATGGTAAAAACCTGAACTTTCCTCTAAGACCAAGAACAAGACAAGGATGCCCACTCTTGCCAGTTTTATTCTACATAGTAAGTACTGGCAGTCCTAGTCATAGCAACTATTAGGCAAACAAAAGAAGTAAAAGGCATCCAAATTGAAAAGGAGGTACAACTGTTTCTTTTTGAGGACAACGTAATTTTATATTTGGAAAATCCTAAAAGGTCCACTAAAAAAACTTAGAAATAATAGATGAATACCGTAAAGTTGCAAAATACAAAATCAATATACAAATGTCTGTTGTATTTCTATACATGAACAACTAGCAGAAAGAAAAAATGAGGAAAACAATCCCCATCCTATACAATTGCACCAAAGAGAATAAAGTACCTCGGAATAAATTTAACCAAGGAGGTGAGAGACCTGTACTCTGAAAACTATAAAACGTTGAAGGGAAATGAAGACACAAATAAATAGAAAGATAATCTGTGCTCTTGGATCGGAAGAGTTAATATTGCTAAATGTCCATAGTACACAAAGAAATTTACAAATTTAATGAAATCTCTATCAAAATTTCAAAGGCATTTTTCAGAGAAACAGAACAAAAAATTCTAAAATTTGTATGGAACCACAAAAGAACCTGAGTAGCCAAAGCAATTTTGAGAAGTAGGAACAAAGTTGGAGGCATCATGCTCCCTGATTTCAAACTATATTACAAAGCTATAGTGATCAAAACAGTATGGTGTTGGCATAAAAACCAACACATAGGTCAAGGGAACAGAGAGAGTCCAGAAATGAACCCATGCATGGATAGTCAATTAATCTATTCTTGCAGAGGCAAGAATATACAATGGAGAAAGGACAGTTTTTTCAATAAATGGTGATGGGAAAACTGGACAGCCACAGGCAAAAGAATGAAATTAGACTACTATCTTATAACATGCACTAAAAATTAACTCAAAAGAAATTAAAACCTTGATTGTAAGTCTTAAATTATAAAACCCCTAGGAGAAAGCATAGGCAGTAAGCTCCCTGCTATTTGTCTTGGCAACAATTTTATGGATCTGACTCCAAAGGCAAGAGCAACAAAAGGAAAAATAAACAAGTGAGACTACATCAAACTAATGAGCTTCTGCACAGCAAAAGAAACCATCAGCAACGTGAAAAGGCTACCTTCTGAGCAGGAGAAGATATTGGCAGCGCTTCCCCTTCTTCGCCTGTTTGGTTTGGAGGCATGACATGTGCTTCTTCCACCCCCACCCCACCCCTTCTAACACCTGCATTCACCAAAGATGCTCCTCTTAAATGCTAACAGGGTTACCGCTTCCTCCAGGAACACAACTCCACGTACACGGTGAGGAGCCCAAGTCAGGCGATGGAAGAAAAGCCACTGAGTTCCTCAAGCTTGTTTGCAGGAAAGGGGTCACTGGAGTAGTGTTCAGTGTTGAGCACCTGGAGGCAGGAATAAAGCCAAGCCTCTCACTTCAGGAATGGAATTGGGATCCAGGAGGGAGGAAAACGAGCAGATCCTGCAGGAGCTGGGCAGAAAGGCTGTCAACAAGTGTCTAGATCTGAATGACCGCAGATTAACAACAGCAGACATGAGGGAAAGGGTTGCTTTGCTCCCTTAGCACCAAGACTTGGAATAACTGGCTACGTCCTGGAGTTGATTTCATGGTTGGAGCCCTCCATTCACTCACCCAGCAAATGCATCTTGTCAGCAAGTTGGAAATCCCCAGGCTGGGTGGCTGCAGGCTTACCTTTGATGTTGTTGGAGCCCTGGGAGAGGCACTCAAAGCAATACCTGAACTCGAAGAGCTGAATTTGCCCTGGAACAGTAACGTGGGAGGAAACTTGCCTCTGATCCTGCAGAAGTTTCCAGAAGCAAGCGTGATACCCAAGCCTGAGGTTGTTGATTGGGCCCTCACATCAGAAGACGGGGGGTTGGTGGGTCATTTGCTACCTGTGCTCCAAAATCTTGAAATAGTTGATCTTTCCATTTACAGAAACATCGGTGACAATCTAAGCAGTATTGCTCAGGGATTAAAAAGAGTGTCCAACTACAGGACGCTGCTTTTAGATACCTGTCTGAGGTAAGGAAAGCTGACCTTTCCTGCGACAGGGCCTGGGTGGAGGTTTTGAAGACTCACCAGCTCAGCTGGCCACACTCAGGCATCTGGAAGTCCTGGACCTTAAGCAGTACTCAGTGACAGCAGACAAAGCGGGGTCACTGACCCAGGTTATACCTTTACTCTCACTCATTATGAATTGGATTTATCCTCAACAAAAAGGTGGACAGCTCTTCTGAAACCTACAGGGCAGGCTCCGAATTTTACCAGCTTCGAGGTCATTACTAATCAACAACTGTGCTCTATTTTAGAAAGTGAGACTTCTACTGCTCTCGCTGGATCAGTTCACCTCTCTGCTCTGGAAATAGCCTTTCTTGAAATAACTGTGTTGGTGGCAACCTGAAGCTGCTTCGGAAAACACTAAAGCTTTCAATGTCCCTTCAAGTGACAGAGGACGTGGCTCTCCTGGCATTGGTAGTGCAGGCAGGTCGCCTCACCAGGCTGCAGAAGCTCTACCTGAGCTATAATGACGGCATCTACGATGGAGGGTGGGCCATCTCTATCACCTGTGCCTCCACAAAGAGTAACTGAGCTGGGTGTCAGCCTTTGGCCATCAGCTTTTCAGAACTGTGGACAATGGTGTAGACACTTGCTATGTGCCGTGACCAGACTTCCCAAGATGACTTGAGGTAGGAATGAAAAGATGGACCCTCCCAGCTTCACACGGGAAGAAACCAGAATGCTCTGACCTAGTGGGATTCAGTAAGTCGATTTCCCAAGGCTCACCCAAGCTGCCAACCACTCTCCAAGGGAGGGAGGGAATGTGAGTGGATCCCAGCGTAATCCGCCTGGAATGCAGATAAAACGAAGGAAGCAAGTGTGTTGTAAACCTGGAGGTGAGAGCCTCGCACTGAGGATGGAGGGGCAGGAAGACAGAAAGAGCTTGAGCCCTGACTGCCAGGTGAGAACTACGTACCTGCAGATTTTTAGTTATGTGAGAAAAATAAAGCCCTTACTTTAACCCGTGGGCAAGGTGAACTGAAATTCTAGCTCTGGGTAATGGAAATGAGGAGTCGCTGATGGCGTCTATGCTGCTGGCTTAGGCAACTGGGTGAGCAACGGTGCCATTAACCCAGAAAGAAGAGCAGGTTTGGGAGGAAGACAGCTGAGATTTTCGGAAATACTGAGTTTGAAGTGCATGTGAAAAGAGACACTATTTAGAAGGTGGTTGGCACTCCAAGGATCCTAGAGTTCTGATACTTAGGAGAAAGTTCTGGGCTTGATTATAATTTAGGGAATTTTGTGGTAGGGAACATTGTTAGGTGCCTGGTATCTCCTAGGAGGATATTTAGAGTGAGAAGAAAGATGTGTGAGAGAAAAATCTTAGTAAATATGAATTGCTATGGAAGGTTGGAGCAAAGTAGTAAGAAATACAGATAAAATAATATTTAAAAGGGTTAGAGATAGACTCTGGTGAACTGGATACAACAACTGAACATATGCCTGTTGGATTACCAACCAGAAGGCCACTGAGTCCCTTCCAAAGAGCAGAACCTGTGCAGTGGAGCCAAGGAAAGCCAGGGAGGTTATGGTGGGGGGAGAAATGCATGGAAGGAATTGCTAAAGAGTAAAGAGACCATAAATTGCCCTGACTAGTGATTCTTGGCTGCAAAGGACCAAAAAAAAAAAAAAAAAAGTAATACCAAAAGGGGATGGAATAGAGAGCAAATTCTGTTTTGTTTCTTTAAAAAATTTTTTTTTTTAGTTTATTGGTAGGACTTGAACATATTTAAAGACTTCAGGGAAGGAGCCATTAGAGAGAGAGAGTTTGAAGATAGAAGAAAAAGAGATAATTGATAGAACAAGGCCAGACCTAGGCAGGAAGGGTGGGATCAAGAACACAGGTGGAGGGATTAACCTTAAACCGGAGTTGAATCTCCTGTTCCTTTGAGAGCGTCAGTATTTCTTCCTGAGAGGGGAGGTGCACTTAGATCTACATGGATACGCAGAGAGATACAAAGGACCTGCCTGCTGTAGTCTGGAGCTTTTATCTGATGTCTGATCTTGATTGGAGGTATGTGAGAGATCAGGAAGACACGACTGGGGACATCACTTGTAAGGATTAAACCATAGCAGGAATCCTGAGCCAGCTGCTGTCAGCTTTTGAAAGCATTCACTGCTCTTAAATTCATACCTATAAAATCCAGTGAAATATTAATAATTAATATTTCAAATGTTGTGGATTGAAACAAAAAAAACTACAACACAGCTCACCTTGGGTGGAAGACTGATCATTTCCCTACAGTTTCTAAAATTATCAATATGCTTCTAAAAGTGACAGCTGGTTCCTATGGCACAGCAGTGGTATGGAGAGAACCTGAATACATTTAATTGTGATGGTTTCAGATTCTTGACTCTTGAACCAGCACATATTTATCAAGTAGCTGTCCTAAAAGACAAGCATATTTTGCATAATTAGAGAAGAGAAAAATGTTCAGAATGTATACATGTTTTGTTTAAGGCCAGTTCAGTTCAGGGATCAATGTTTGGCAGTGTGTTGGAGGGCTTTTCAAGGACTGTTAGGCTTAGCATTGGTGACTCTATTACTTGAAATTAAAGTCCAAATGGGCATAGACTCTGGGACAAATCTGTGGTAAAGGTTTGCATGGTATCTGTCCCAAACTGTACTAAACAGATGAGGTAAAGGAATATGTCATTTACTTATGACCCTATATTTTTCTTAGCACTTGATTTTTACAATGAGGATAATTAACTGATTTTTATTCTTTTCATGTGGATGTCTGATATTTTGCAGACCAAATTTAAGCATTAAAACAAATGTTTCTTGTGGCTATACCTCATATATCTATTGCATCCCATGACAATGGTCTCTTTTTGCCTCTTTTCTCTGCACTTACCAGCTTCATAATTCTGATCCTCAGCTTCCTCACTTATAAAATGGTATTAACATTACAAATCTTCTAGGGTTATTGTAAGTACTCAATGTGTTAACTGATTAAAAGCCCATAAAACAGTCCCTGGCACATTGTAAGCACTCCCCCAAAATTCAGGAAGCTATTAAAATATGGTCATGATCTTTTAATGACCATTTCATTCAGCAAACCTTCTACATATGCTCAATATTTTATAATGTGAACCTCAAGGAAATGCAGTTTGTGTTGCCATAACCAACTAGATTTTAACCTACTTGCGTTTTGATAGTTGATGAAGTCAGTTTTTGAAGGAGTATAATAATACTTGTAACAAGGCATCAAAAGCAAGTGTATAATTAACTCCACCTTCTCTCTTTTCTCTCATTTTTCTTCCTTTCCCCCCTTCTTTCTTTTCTCTCTCTTCCTCTCTGTCTTGCAAAGTGAAATGGCTTTTGTGGATATTTTAAGAGCCCCAAAAGGAAGGGATACTTAACAGCTTCCCTTAAAATTTTTTACATGAATATTAACTGTATCTAACTAAAACTTCTAAGTTTAATCCCAAGGAAGACAAACAACATAAAAATCTATGTGAAGGAGATCTGCAGAGGGAAAATGAATATGATAATAAATTAATTATCTCAGCAAAGATCAATAACCTTAATGATTACTAAAAGCAAAAGGAAATGGGGTGCCATTGAATAATTATGTTATAAAGTCCCTGACACAACTGTTCGTTTGCTTTCCTTTTGCTTTAAAGTTACATTTTCTTTTTTATCTCTTAGACTTGTCCTGGCTTATAAATATGAAAACAGGTAGAGACGGAGTCCAGGATGTCTGGAATGAGCATTTCCTCTTATGCCCACTAGATGGCAGGTGTAGGATTCTAAATACCTTTCAGAAACGAGGTGTCAGCTGTTCTTATTTGCAACACTAGATGAGAAAACCGATTTGGTTCAAAGTAGGAAATTTAGAAATAAGTCTCTTTCTCCCTCCCACCCCCAATCTCCTACACATAGCCTTAAAAAAAAGGAACTGGTAAAACTGGTAAAGGAGTATAGGGTTTCTAACAAGGCTTTTAGGTTCTGTCTACAGTTACAGAGTAAAACAACCACCCTCTTGAGTATTTATTTTCTTTATTGAAAAATTGTAAAACTAAAATCCAGCAACAAATCTGTACTTAACTAGCGAAGTATTTTCACTTAAAACATTGAAGATTTTTTTTCTCTCCGCTTTGGGCCCATGCACCCTAAAATGGTGCGCTGTCTCTGGGTAGACTCAGTCCTATGATTTTCTCACAGTGGGGAGGTCCTGTGGGTCCCTGTTACGTAAGGGGTAGTTAGAGATTACACTATAACTTGGAAATCAATTTCCTTTTTTTTTTTCTTTTTTCCTTTATGATAGGAGATAGTAGGGAAGTAGGAAACTTTAAAAAGATTCTTTTTCTTGTTTTGCTCCACAGTTTTGATTAGAATTTTTTTTCCCTCCTGGTTTGAAATAAGGTTGAAATAACCAAATTTGCTGGTTTGAACACGTGTGACTTTCCATTGAGGGGCCAAAGCCCTGGAAATGTAAAGGGTCAATCTTGGTTACAGAGGGGTTCATTGCAGAGAAGGGCGTATTCTGCAAAAACAAACAGGTCCCACTGATAGTTGCCAAGGGCACGGAATACATCTTTGCATTACACCTTGAACGAGCATGCTCCTATCGCCTCTTTTTTATTGCATGCACCATAAATGACTGTAAAAGTTTGCAAATCTTGCAGAGACCTTGGCAGTCAATACTCCAGCAGGAAAAATACAAAGGGAGGGGGTGGGGAAAAGAGGTCCAGCCTAGCCGTTTGCTTTTTTGGCACAGGAACCTGACGTTGACATTGAGAATTACTGAATGTACGATTTTCACAGACTCAGCCAGATGCATAACCTGTGCAAAGCAGTTTCAATTTAGATGCCCAATCTGAAATCTTGGCTTTCCAGGTGCGTGACCAGCTCACGTAGTCTCGCGACAATCCCGGGGCCTTGCTCCTGACGCCCATTCCCTCTGGGCGCTCCTGACCTGGGACTTGAGAATGAAATAAAGGCTAATTTTTATCTGTGTCGGTGCGTGGCCAAGCTGGGTGCCTAGTCCCGGAGGCCTCGCCCGAGGCTTTTCACCAGTGTTTGTAAGCTCCCGACTCTCCAGAAGGGCCTGCAGGTTGCTTTGGGATCTGCTGGGTGTTGGTGCTGGACGGACACCAGCCCAGCCCTCCTGCGTGTTCGCTCTCCCCGTTCTGATTTGTCCGTCCACGGGAAATTCAGTGCGTTAAAGGCCCGACGAATCAAGTAGCAGACGGGGTATCAAAGATCTGGGGCGAGGGACAGAGGAGGCCCTGCGCGGGGTCAGAGGCGATGCGCTGGCCGGGTGCCCCCCTTCCCAGGCGCCGACGCCTGCGGCTCCCTAACGGCCGGATCCCCTGTGTCCCGTTTAGGGCTGCGCTGGGGACCGAGAGGACTGTGCGATGCCTGAGAGGGGGCGCGAGGGGGCGAAGGCGGCGGCGGGGGAAAGGCACCTGCACCCGGCCTGGACGGCTGCGGGCGGCGCTCGCCCTCACCGCGCCCGCCTCCTGGCTGAGCCCTTCCCCCTCCCAGTCCAGGGGCCCGACTCCTCTGCCTTCCCTTCTGCTGCGGGAAACATTCCGCGGCCTCCGGGGAGTTTCTGAAATTCTGTCGGAGGCTGCTTTCCCCGTGGTTTCGCCCCCAGCGTCCAACGCAGGCCCCGCGGTGGTGGTTGGAGAGCGCGCTCAGCGCGGCTCCAGACTTTTAGTTCCACCTGCGCCCCGGCGGCCGCTCCCGCTCGGGGTCCTTTAGGAAGGAGCGGCTCGGGAGGGGTCACTGGGCTCTACCCGGGTGCAGGGAGGACCGGCAGGTGGAGAACTCGGAGTTTTTTCTCTCTTGCTCCTGCGCGTAAAGGCGCACAAGCGCGGGTGGGAGTCCGCACGGGTTGCGCCCGCGCCCAGCGGCAGCCGGAGGCACTGTGGGTGCGACCGTGACGCCAGGGATCCCGGGCTCGGCCGGGTCGGCGGAGGGGCGCGGCAGGAGGGGCACTGCCCGCTGCGCCTGGGGCGGCCTCGGGAGGAGGGTCCCCGGCTGCGTCCACCCAGGAGGCCTTCTCCCGGGAGTCCCGCGCCCGCCCCGCCCGCCCCCCGAGCGCTCTGCCCGGGGCCCTGCTTCTCAGGAACAGAACCGGAACCAGGAGCGCGAGGACCCAGGGTTCTCATCGAGACGACCCGGTGGCACTAAGAGGGAGACAGAGAGAAAAAAAAATGATGTCGAAAAGATGGTCAAAGCGGAAAGGAAAGACGCAGGCCAAGTGAGGCATTTAACAGGAAAGTGGGGTCAAGGTGGTTTTTTTTTTTTTGAAGCCGAATATTGTTTAGGTTAAAAGATCAGATGTGACCTAAATACATGTGCGTATAATCCCTCCCTCCCCCAGCACTAAGTATTGAAACAGAACTTTGCGCCCGAGAACCTTTCCATAAAAAGTTACCCTGACCTCTGTCCCTTCCCCCAGCGCCCCCGGTCGCGCCTCGGGGACAGCTCTTTCCATTTCCAGCGTCGTAAACCTGTGCCGTGAAGAATCCTAACAAATTGGTTTCAGGAAGAATACAGGCGACGCTCTAAAGCTTGGTCAACTGGCGTTGGTTTATCTAGTAAAAACTGCCCAGCCGGAGCCCGGCCATTTCCTCGCCGTGCCCCTTATTTGTGTATTTATTCCGGCCTCCGAAACCACTCCCTCGGCGCTGGTGCTGCGGGCCCCGGAGGCCTGGCGCTGCGCCCTCGACTCCTGGAGAGTTTTCTAAACGGGACCGATTCAGTGCCCCCTTCAGGGGGTCGCCCAGCCTTCGCAGGCGGGCTTGAGGCTCTGCTGCCATCGGCCAAAATCCTTGTGGTGATGAAATTCTCTGGCAAAATAATTTTGAACGCAGGACACGCGACGACCGTTTCCGTGCGCCGGGGAACCCAGCCGCACGTGGCTGCTGCGTTGATTAACCAAACCCACCGACATCTCCAGCGCGCAGTGGCCCAACCTCCTGAGCCACAACGTGCTTCCCGGGTGCAAGCAGCAAACGGCGGCGGCCTTGCAGCTCCCGCGAGGGACGGGTGGAGAGTTTGTCTTCAGAACTTACCACATTTTATGGGAACTAAATACTTACGTGTTTTGGCATATAACAAGCCAGCCTTCACCACCCAAGTCTCTGGGAATATTTTTAAAGAGACTGTGCACCTGTGATGTATAAACGACACGCCCGTGAAAGGTTTGCATACTAAACACGGCTCGTTAATTGTCACTTTTCTGCCTCAACCTCCCTGGGACGGTTGGGACGGCGGCAGAGGCCGATTTCCTCGCGCAGTTTGCAGAGCACGTGGGACCCAAAGAATGTGTTTTGCTCCAGAAGGTCGACTTAAAGAAAAATAGTTTACGCTCTCTCTCCTTTGTTCTGATTTCTAAAACAGCCCACTTCTTGTTTTTAAAAGAGCCTTTCAGCAAGAGATTCAGAATGAGGAAACGAAGTTTAGTAAACTCGATCTAAGAGGAAAAGAAAACACACACAAAAAAAAAAAAACCAAAAAAAAAAAAAAAAAAAAAGCCCCACCTCGCCCTTTGATGTCCCTGGCATTGTTATTACAGTCTTAAAATAACCGCCAGCACCCTGGTCGGAAAAGAAAAACCTTAAGGATTAAGTAACTATTTATCTCATGAGGATAATTACTTGTTTGACCCGCAGTCATTCATTCCTGAAACCACGAAGTTAAATTGTTGGGATGTTTTTAAGCGCCGCCGCTCCCCGCTCCGGCCGCCGTGTGCGGTTGCAGGAGCCGGGCCCAGGCGGCCGGCGCCTCCCGGGCCGCGCATCCGCCCTCCAAGCGTGAAGCCCGGGGAGGTGCCGACGGGGGGGTCCCCTCGGTGCGCGGGCGGAGCGGCGCTCACCGCCGAAGCCCCCTAGACGCGGCCCCGGCCGTCGCGCCGAGCAAGGTGGCCCCCAGCGTCGGCGCAGAGGGGAACCCCGCGGCTCGCGCGCAGTTTAACGGAACGGCTGTGGCCTCCCCTAGCGGCGTGGCCGCACGGCAGTCCCTCGGATCCTGTTAAATTCCCTTTAATAGCGCTTCCGGCCCTTTCCCGCCCTCATTGGCTCGGAACTCCGTGTGCGTTCCGGGGTCCGCAGGCTTCCCCAGCCCCCGCGCACTGCCCCGGGGTTGGCACCGCTGAGCCCGGGCGCGACCCCGCGAGGGAGGGGACAGCGCCAGGTCTCCGCGACCGCGCTGGGCCCCGGGCGGCCGGCGGCACCTGCCCCCCCGCCCCCAGGTGCGGAAGGCGGGGAGCGGTGACTCCGCAGGAACGGCCGAGCCGCGGCGCGCCCGGCGCGGGAGGCGGACACCGGGCATGTGGCGGGTGCGCGCGGGTTCCCGCGGCCTCCGGGCGGCCCGAGCGCCCGCGGTCAGCCGAGGCCCTGGTCGGGACTCGCCGGCCCTGCCGCGGGCCGCCGGGCCCTGGGAACAGGGAAACGAGCGCGGCCTCAGCGCTTTCAGTTCTCGCCGAGGCCGCTGGTTACTGTTTAACATCCCCACCCACGTTTCAGTTTGTTCAGTAAATCGATCGCACGGCGAGAGTCAGGCCGCTGTCTTGTCGCCATCGAGCAAAGCTAATATCCTCCCAGCATATGGTCTAAAGTCTCTGCTAGACGCCGGAGCAACAAACAAACAAACAACCACCACGTCCCAGCGCCTCCGCGCCCCAGTCGCGCAGCCCCACCCCCACCCCCTCCGCGGCGCCTGGGGCCGGCTTCCCAGGCTCGGAAAAGTGCGGCCGGGACGCGGCTGCGGGGGTGGGTGGGGGACCGGCGGCCGGGAGATGTGGCGGCCGCCGCGCAGCTGACGGCGACGCTGGAGCTCCCGGGGCCGCTCCGCGCAGGTAAGTTGCGCCCCGCGCCCCGCGCCCCGAGCCCCGCGCCCCGAGCCCCGCGCCCCGCGCCCGAGCCCGCGTCCCCCGCCCCGGGCGAGTCCGGAGCCCCTCGCGCGGCAGGAGGAGGGGCGCCGCCAGGGAGGGGCCAGCCGGAGGCCCCCCTAGGCCGGGCGGGTTGGGAGCAGATACCCCGAGGCCTCCGGCAGCTTGGGGGGCGGGCAGAGGAAAGGGCTGGAGCGACGCAGCCAGGGGCACGCGCGGCGAGGCAGCGGGGAGGGGGGAGTAAAAGGAAAGTGGGGTTTGTTTGGGAGGGAAAGCTTTGGTGTCACGTGGCTGCCAGGTCCCTGGGGGCTTTGGTGGAGTTTGGTGGCCTGGGGCGAGGCTAGGGCGTCTGGATGCCTGTGGACGGTGCAGGTTTGTGGGGAGGGGCTTGGTCCTGGAGCATCACCCCACGGCCTTGGCTCCAGTCTCAGCTCCCGTGGGTCCTCTTAGAGACATTTTGGAAGTGGGCGTCTTCCGGTGACGCCGCTGGGAGATTGTAGGAAAAACTATATATATTATATGTATCTATATACATTTACCTATATGTACATAAATATATTTACCTACATGTACATTTATATATAATCAACATGTACCTATAAATGTATATTTACCTCCATGTACATAAATATATACATTTACCTACATGTATATAAATACATAGATTTACCTATATGCATGTGTGTGTGTGTATATATGTTTAACTACTTAAACCATTTAGCCTCCTTTGGGAAGAAATGTTCTTTGCAAGCTTGTTTAAACATTGTGCTAGCTAAGCGATCGTCACTCCATGTCTAACGGGATAAGCCAGCACTGATAAGGCCTTGGCTTTGAATGTAATAGGTGCTTCATACCTGATGCCTGTGCTCCTAGGGCTTGCTCAAGACCACCCAAGGCCCCCCTCCAACATGCAGACAGACAGTCTCCATTCAGCTTTCGGAAGAGGGTGAGAGCTAGAGGGCACATAGGGCAGAAGCTCTTAACTCATGGGAGGCCCTGAAAACAAAACACCTCACTGATAGGAACATTTCTGGATTTTGTGTGTGTTTTTTAATAGGTTTTTATTTATTTCAGAGAGAGGAGGGGAGAGAGAGAGAGAGAGAGAAGGGAACATCAATTGGCTGCCTCCTGCACCGTTGAGCAAGAAAGGGCCGTGTGCCCTGACCGGGAATCGAACAGATGACCTCCTGGTGCATGGGACTATGCTCAGCCAACTGAGCCACACAGGCTGTTTGGGTTTTGCTACTTCTTCCCCATTTTCCATTCATTTTACACGATGTTTCTCCTCTCTCTGCACAAGCACTTATTCATCATTGAAATACTGTTCCTCTCCAGCTATCACCATTTTTCCATAATAATCCCGTTGTCCCCACCCTCTTGCCGCACCTCTTCTGTTTTCCTCTTTTGTGCACCAGCTATCAGTCTTTTTATTGTGCCTTTGAAGTCAGAGGCCAAGCGTGGGGTTGGGCTCCTCTCTGGTACCCTTTGGGGGGGGGGGGGAGGTGGCCAATGGTTGTAACTACACATTTTTCACTTTTTAAAGTGCAGTGGAAATTGAGAGCCTTTGGTTCTCTTCTTCCATCCCTCCTAAGCTCCATTTTTAGGCCTACAATTGTGGAATTTTTCTCAACGTGCTTTATGAAGGTAGTGCAACCCTTTTACTAAAGTGTGTCTATTACCATCTCATAAGCAATTTTTTCTACAATTGTGATTATAAGAATATAAGACAGCGCAAATTAACTTTGGGGATTGCAAAGATTTTTCTTAATGGCTGTGTTTAAATAATAACTTTATTTTTGAGTTCCCTGTTTCTTTTGAAAATTTTTACTATTTCTATGAATTCTGAAAGTACTACTTGCTTATAAAGCAACATGAAAATTACTGTAAAATATAAAATGAACCCCTTACTTGTTTTACTCTATATGTGTAACCACCATTCCTGGCTGGGTTTATGTCCCTCCATTTGTATAACCACAGGAATTTTTCCTTCATTATTTAAAAAAATTGGGTAATGGTTCATATCAGACCAGCATTCTGAAATTTATTTTTCTTTAATAGTTTTCAAATATTTGTCTGTCAATATATGAAGAATCTTTTCTTTTTTCCTAGTGTATGTACTCACTGTAGCCAGCCAATATCCTCAGAATGTTCTCTTGGATTTTCCAAATTCTTACTATTACAAACAGTGATGCTGTGAATATTATCTTTGCACAGGTACTGCAGAATATTTATTCTGAGAGGATTGCTGGCTCTAGGGGATGTTTACTTTAAATTTGATAAATATTGCAAAGAGCCTTCCTCAGTACCCTCAGTATATTGACCATGCTCTTGCCAACACTGGATAATAATGATGTAAGATATTGCCCATCTGATTGTTGAAAATTTGATTTCTCATTGTTATAGTTTAATATTTAGAAATTATATGAACCAGACGTGGAACATCTGATTTGGAGAGTTTGAGAATTTTGCTTTAAAAATATAATAAAGTAGAAAGGGAATTAACTGCATTTCAAAATACCATCTTATTTTGAACTTCTAAAAGATGTCCCTGCATTAGTCATAACCTATTCATTCACTGAATGGCTAGAGATGCTGGTACATGGTAAGTGAGAATGTCTGTGTTGCAAACATGTGGCTATGGTGTGTCTACTAGTTGGTGGTGTGATTTTGTGGCTCTTGACTTAACATGTTTGCCCCTTCATAAAAAAAGGATTCAGTTCCCTGGGAATGAAAGCATGATTTTAAATAAGATATCATAGCTTTGGATCCTTCAGAAGCTGTAGGTGCAAACAAAACAGCTGAGTGTACAATGATGCATTCTTGTAGAATCCCTTCTCTCCACCCTTCTCATGGAAACGCTCACCTATTGGTATCAGTTAGCTCATGCATAGACACAGGAAGTTTCAAATATGGTTTACTCTTTCAGCCGAACAAACTATGTAGGAATATTCATAATATATGTTTTTAGCTAACAGTCATTGAATCCTTAATATGTGCTACATAGTGTTCTAAGTTACTTATAACTATTTTCTTCTTTCAGATTCTTTAAACAACCCTGTGCAGTTCATACTAATATTCTCCCCCTTTTCAGAAGCAGAAATGTAAAAATTTGAGTAAGGTCACACATCTACAAGGGATAAAATTGGGGATTCAAATCCAGGCACTGTGGCTCTAGGCCATGAGAGTAACCAGGCTGCTCCATATGGTCATATGTTGCTTACTGCACAGGGGTGCCCAACAGAGGGGGAAGGAAAGACCTGAACCTTAACAGGACCCATAGGCCAAGGCCTGTCCCCTTTCTCTTGGCCGGGTATTCCCGGGGAAGGGCAGTTTTCTAGGTCACAACATGTCTGTAAGGGCCAGCAGCACCTGGCTCCTGATGGATCAGGAGCTACAGGTGTACACATTCAGATGCTTATGTAAGTACTTTGGAAACTCAACACTGTCTTGCCCATTCGTTATGGCTACACCTTAAAGAACAGACCTGCCTTACTTTCTGCTTGTCCTTCCTACCTTGTATTTAGTACAGGAGGATCCAGTATGCTCTGCACATGGGAGACTTAGCTCAGAGCCTCTGGCGTTGTGTTGCTTGAAAACCTTTGGTTATTAAGATGTTTTTCTAGAAAATGCATAAGGAGTTCATTTCTGTGTGTCTCTTAACATTTGGGGGGACATGAAGGCCTTTGAGGATGACCAACTCATGGCATGTAAGCCAAGAGAGAAGGCTTTGTTGTCACATAGGGAGGTTTATGTTCTTGCCAAGCTGTTTGCTAAGATGGGGGTAGAGGACAGGGGACTTGGGCAAGTTAACCATTTTGAACCTCTATTTTCTCATTTTTGAAGTGTAAGTCATTATAATACCTATCTCAGAGGCTTGGTATGATAAGTAAGTATGTTAAAACATGAAGATTTTTAGAACAGTGCCTGGCATTTATTGAGTACCCAGTATGTATTCTGTGCTCCTGCCGTAGTTGTGATAGAATGAGATAAAACATCTCAACACTGCTTGATTTATAGTAAGTTCTTAATGTGTCACCTTGTTTTTGTTGACACTCTCCCTAGACTAGAGATTATATTTACATATGCAAACAAATCGTGTATGACTTCAGGAGTTTATGGATCCCTAGAAACCTGCCCAGGCCCTCTAATAGGCCTTGGAGATACAGTGATGAGTAGAGTAGACGTGGTCCCTGACTTCATGGAGATGGAGCCTTTAGCTAGGCAGTGTAGACAAGGATCATCCTGCATATAGTCCAGCGGTTAGAACATCCGCACCTCTGTGCGAATCTCAGCTCTGCCTCCTGCCGGCTGTGTTCTAAGTAAGTTACTTAGTACCTGTGCCTCAGTTAAAAAAGTTGTAAAATGAGAATAATAGTCCTGACTCTCAAAGTATATTTGGGTTAATTAATTCCTGCATTATTTAAACTGAGCATGCTATTTGTTGAGTGTTTGACACTTTCTCTACATTCTATTTCAATATAAAAGAATCACATTTATCTATGATAGCAAAGCGTTGACATGGACATCTAGGCATTGTGTCCCCATCACTTAGAAGTGTTGGCTGATAACATCACCTGGACCTGGTAATTTAGTTTTTTTAATGTCTTGAACTTTTGAGTGTTGTTCTTTTATGCTTGCATATCGGGCGTGCTTTGCTTGTGCTCTTGACCTCCTTGTGTCATAGCTATAGGTTGCAAATAGTTGATGCATATTAGTTTAGCAGGAATTTACTTATGTGCACTGTGCTAGGTGCCTGGAATACAAATATAAATAAGCAGTGTCCCCACCCTCAAACACAAATAATTTACTTGGAAGAAAAACACATATCACCTTCTATACCATGTGGTGATAACTATTGCATTAGTACCATAGATAGAAATACCATGAGAAACGGAAGCACAAAGGATAGTTTGAATATCCTGGAGAGATTTCATGGAGGAGTTAATGACTTCCTGATTAGAACTTTCTGAGTAGAGAGGAATCAGAAAGATCTTTGGGGCAGAGGATATTACATGTGGAATGGGTGGAATAGCAAGAGATGATGTGGGGAAGGAACACTGGGCCGAATTCTGACGATCTTGAATGTGGGTGACAAAGATTGGGCCATGCCGTCTAGGCAGTGGGGAGCCATCAAAAGTCTGTAAGTAGATTGTGTAAAGAAAGCTCTCTCCTTTTTTTTCTTCAGATTAATTGGCGGCATTTTGGAGGACAGATTAAAGAGGGAGAGACAAGAGGCAGGGAAACAGTAGGAAGCTTTCACAACAGTGCCCCGGTGACAATGAGGATAAGAGAATCTAGAGATGCTTCAAAGGTCGTTACAGTGAATTTAAGAACTGAAGAGAAAGTGAAGGGTTGAAGCTGACCTTAAATCCATGCTTTTTAGGGTTGTACAGGATGCTTTGATTTGATCGTGGTCGTTTGGAATTTATAGTTTTTTAGCTATTATATTCCTGCAAGTTGTTCATGTTTTAAAACTTAGTCTGTATGGCAAAATTAAACTTTATTTGGTCCTTTAAGTGAGTTCTTAGGTACATAGGTAGACTATTGTTTTCCTAATTTAGGCTGATTTTCAGCAAAGTAATTATTATACCTAACCTAAATTTTTGCAACAACCAACTGCTCCCCCCCTTCCTTGTCTTCCTGGCATCCAGTCAGTTTCTCAGACAGCAGTTAGAGTCACATAGAGAAAGACAATTTGATCATTTTCTTTTTTCCTCCATTTACAACTGTTTGTTCACTTCGGAACACCCTTTGCCTGAAGTCCAAGGTCCTCACATTGCTAGACCCCATGGGACTTCCACTCCAAGCCTCGTCTCTCTCTCCCTGAGGTCCCTCACTTAAATCTTCAGCTGAAATAACCTTTGAGTTCCACAAATGCGCTGTGCCCTGTG
This sequence comes from Miniopterus schreibersii, assembly GCF_964146895.1. Taxonomy (NCBI): domain Eukaryota; kingdom Metazoa; phylum Chordata; class Mammalia; order Chiroptera; family Miniopteridae; genus Miniopterus; species Miniopterus schreibersii. The sequence goes on from NC_138117.1 coordinate 29,329,324, forward strand.
CCTTCCGAAGTGCTATTTCTATTGTTTGAAAGTCAGCCACCATCCCCATAATTTTCCCCCGTCATTCTCGCCGCCTTCCACTTACCTTGCAGGTCTGCTCAGATGCTACCTTGAAAATCTTTTCTAGTGTACTGACCCAATAGAGCCATCGAATGTATCTTGTTCTTTCCCTGCCATTATTACCAACTTCACTGTGGTTGTGATGTGATAATCATTCTTCCAGGCTTGACTCTGAGACCTCTGAGGGTAGGAACTCTGTTGTTCTGGCCCGCTTTTTAAATTGGGCCTTCAGTTCAGGCTTAATGAGGATGCAGTCATTGAATGAATAATTGTAATGGAGAAGGAATGAATAATTGTAAAGTAGAATAAAAACGCATTGAGAACCTCATTTCCAAGCACCACATTCTGTATTGGGATGGAACAATGACTAGAAACAGTTCTCGCCTAAGGTTTTCATGTCTGGTTGGGGATATGAAAGAAAATATTGCTGCTCACTGTGGTAAGTGCAAATGTTGACTACTGAAGAAAGATTATAGAAACCTAGCAGAAGTCCCACTAACTTTTCCCGGAGTTGGTTGCACAAGAGATGACATAAGAATTCTTTATTTTTAATTTAAGAGGGATGTAATTTATTGATACTGAGATAATTATATTGAGATTATAATTATATAATTTACATTGATTAAAATCCATTATTTTTAAGCTTACACTTCAGTGAGTTTGACAAATGTGTGCCTTCAGGTAACCACGGCCACAATGAAGATACAGAACATTTTTTGCACCCCCTACCCTCAAATTCCTTTATGCCCTTTAGCAGTCAGCCCCTTCCTCCTCTCCCCAGGCAACCACTGATGTGGTTTCTGTCTGGAACAGTATATAAATAGAATCATGTGTGTAGCCTTTTGTATCTTGCTTTTAAAATTTATTATAATAATTTTGAAATTTAGCTATCTTGTTTTATGTATTAGTAGTCTATATTCCTTTTTAACGGAACAGATCTAGGAGGTACGATTGACATATAATAAACTGCGCATATTTAAAGTGATCAATTTAAAAAGTTTTGACATATGTAGGTACTCATGAAACAGTTGCCACAGTAAAGATAGTGATATAGTCAGTGCTATAGGCGTCTTCACGCTCCTTTGTAAACCCATCCTCTCCTGGCTCCTGAGATACCCACTCATCTCCTTTCTGCCCCTGCAAATTGGTTTGTATTTTCTACAATTTTATATCCATGGGACCGTACAGTATTCTGTTGTGAGTTATTTTGAGATTCATTCAATCTGTTGAATAAATCAATTCCTTTTTCCCCCTGAATACCATGACGTTGTAGGAATGTGCCACAATTTGTTAATTCATTGATCTGTTGAACATTTGGATTGTTTGCAGTGTTTGGCTTTTATAAAAAATGCTGCTGCGAACATTCTTTTACAAAGTCTTTGTGTGGACACATGCTTTCATTTGCTTTATATAATTATCTGGGAGTATAATGGCTGGATCACATGGAAGAAACTGTTAAACTGAGTCCCAGAGTAATTGTACTATTTTGTGTTCCCACCAGTAGTGTTTGAGAGTTTTAATTCTCACCCTTCCCAACACTTGGAATGGCCAGTCTTTTAATTTTAGACATTCTAAAAGGTATGTGGTGAGCTGTCATTGTGGTTTAAATTTGCATTTTTGTGACGGCTAATGAGTCTGAGCACCTTTTTGTGATCTGTGTACTATGCATGTATTTTCTTTAGTTTGAAGTTTTGTTCAATACTTTGGTTCGAAGTTTAGTTCAAAACCTATGCATCTCCCCTCATCTTTTAAAAATTTAGTTGTTCATCTTATTATTGAGTTGTAAAACTTCTGTATATATTCTAGGTACAAGTTTGTTATCAGATACAGGTTTAAAAATATTCTCTCCTAATATGAATTGTTCAAGGGGTAGGATTTGACCAAGAGAAAAAGAGAGTAAAGGAAGTACCAGTCATAAATAGGAATAGTATATGCAAATGAAAATAATTAGGTTGGTTTTATGGTCTTATGAGCACCCAGTGTGTGGTAAAATAAGAAAAGGTGGTAGACAGTGAGTTTACAAGATAGAAAAGAGCCTGAAAATAGAAACTTTTTTTTGGTCATGCTGTGGAGTTTAAACTTTTTGGTGAGCACTAGCATTAATAAATATCAATACAATAACAACATTGATGCTAATAATTGAGCTTTACAACTTATAGAATTCTTTCATATGCACAGTTTATAATGTTTACCCCCTACATTATTTTATTTAAGTCCTGCAATAACCGTGGGCAGACATTGAGACTAGGAAGTGTGTGTAGTCAATATGAAATACAGGTTTTTAATTCTGAGCCAATATCTTTTAGCTAGTGTGTGCATGCGTGTGTGTGTGCATGTGTGAGTTTAATGTGTGAGGATCAAATGGGCCCTGACTGGGAATCGAACCTGCGACCCCTTGCTGCATGGGATGTTGCTCAACCAACTGAGCCACACCAGCTAGGCTACCAGAATGTCTTTTAAGACATATTTGCAAAATCGTTCTCATCAAGTTTGTATTCTTAAATAGTTTCAGGCAACAGAAAGAACATGCAGGCTTTCGGGTCAAACAGACTTGATTCGAACTGTATGTAGGGCTTTGGGCATGTTAGCCAGCTGGCCTGGGCCCCTCTAGCTCCCGGGCACAGTGTGCTGTGAACCTTCAGTAAGATGGCATTTACAGAGTTCAGCACAGAGTCGGGCACAAGGCAAATGCACTTAATAAATACTGAGATTGCTTGCCCTCTTGAGTCCTCTTATTAAGTTAATAATACTTATATACACACACATATATATAGATACACACATACTATAAACATAGATACACACTAATTCTATAACTAATCATTGACTGCTGTGACTGGTTAACATTTATTGAACACTTTCTGTGTACTAAGCGCTGAGCACTTCACATAAATCGTTTCATTCTGACACGTTTTAAGGTATAAAAAGTTATTAAAGTATTATTATTTCTTCAGTGCAGCCAAGGAAACTAAGGCAGAGAGGTTAGATACCCAGTTGAGACTGCACAGCTAGTAAATGTGAGCGTTAGGTATGGACCAAGGCCTTTCAGCTTCAGAGCTCACACCGTTTCCTCTCCTAATAACTCTAATACCTAAGCTGTTATGCAGTTAAGCTCATCTCAGTTCTCACAGTATCTTTTAAAGCTAAAAATGAAATAAGGTAATTTAATTTTTCTAATTGGTTTTGTGTGTGCCATGAATTATTTATATGAAGCATATGAAATTTTAGTGGACTCATTTGAGCATCTATTGAGATAAAAGAACTTATGTGATAATTTATGTAGAAACAAACAATACAGTTGATTGACTTCTGAGACAGGTTAGAATAGACTGTAAAACACTGAACTGGAGCTTTTAATTGAGACTAATTTATTAAATCAGGAATAAAAATCTAAATAGTCACGTGTTTGATGAAGTAAAACCAGCTGCATACGGCATCAATTTTAATAACTTTTACCTAGTTTTGCACGATGAATTGAAACATTTTGAATATTTAGTTAATTATAAATATGCATACATTGCTATCTTCTCTTCAGGAGTCATGGATAAATATTAGTTGGAAAACTTTCTTAATTAGTGATTATTTAATGAAACTTTTTGGGAAGCAAGGCTTACAATTTAAAAGGCCTGGGGGAAAAAGATGATGTTCCTTTTTTAGTTTAGTTGATCAGCTTCTTTCTGGACAAAGAATCCTGCTCCCTGAAGTGATCCTCACTAGGGACACACGGAACAGGAAGTGTAAGTGTATTTATACCTGGCAAACAGAGCATATATTGAAGCCCTTCCCGTTACCACATGGCTTAGGAATTTTAATGATCGTATATTTCTTCTATTCACGTATTCTCAGAAAGTGAATACTTACATAACTTGCAACGTAATTGTTATCTAAGTGGAGAGTATTTTTGATACACACCCTCTCAGTGCCTTAAACACTTGCTGAAATGGAGAACAAACAGTATGCAGGCAGACCGTGTAGCCCTCTTAGTTAAGCCTGAAACAATTTTGCATGACTTTGTGGCTTTCTGCGTATTTCTGAATTTTATTTTGTGAAACTGAACTAACTTGTATATTTGAAAGAAGTAGCTGTGATAATAATGTATCCTCTGTAAAAAGGATTATAATTTAATTAGGCAAGAGTTTTTGAGTATTTGTTATAATACATGTAGTGGCTTAAGGGATGTAAAAAATAAACAGAATCCCTGGAGTTTAGGAACTAACAAACTAGATGGAGAAATAAATACAAAAATAATTCTCATTCTAATTGGTTTATTCTGGTGTAATATACAAATCACTTAGTCCAGGATACTGATATATGTAAATATACATATATATATTCACATATGTATGTGTCTATTTTATACACAAATAACATACATGAATAATAAATGCTAGTATATATGCTCATAATACACATTTGTGTTTAGATTCTAAGTAAGACATGCTCATTCCATGTTTAAACTAAATAAGAGCCTAAGCATTCTTAATCATTTGCTATATTTTCCATTATTGATTGTAAGTGTCTTTCTTATAGTTAAGTACTATTCCTCAAATAATTTGTCAATTTGAAACAAAGTAAAGAAAAAGCAAAGGGGGGTAACTATCAAAATTAGTGAAGCTAATTTTGAAAACAAGAAAATGGTAGCAAATTGAGGGATATTAATTCAATCTAAAATTATATAAATCTACTTGTATAAAAATGTATACACCAAACAGCTTCCATAGTTTCTGTTTTTGGTGTAGCATATACCAGATATTGGGAAAGTGCGCAGAACTTATCTCAAAAATACTTTGTTTTCTACTTGAAGAAAAAGAATGAATAAAATATTTTTGTAGGTAGGTATTTTAGTTTGCTGGGGCTCCCATAACAAAATACAATAGATTGGGTACATTAAACAGCAGAAACGTATCTTCTCATAGTTCTGGAGGCTAGAAGTCCAAAGTCAAGGTGTCCACAAAGTTGGTTTCTTCTGAGGCCTCTCCCCTTGGCTTGTAAATGCTGTCTTCTGGTGTCTTCACGTGGCCCTCCCTTGTGTCAGTATCCTACTCTCTTCGTTTAAGGACAGTCGTATTAGGTTAGGGCCCAGTCCTCTGCCCTCATTTTATCTTAATTACTCTTTAAGGGCCCTATCTCCAGCTACAGTCATATTCTGAGGTAGCGGAGGTTAGGACTTCAACATAGGAAGTTTGGAAGCAGGGGCCAGGGGAGGGCACAAGTCAGCTCCAACAGCAGGGTAACCCTAAGTGATTTAGTCTTACTGCAAGCCTCTGTGTTCAGACCTTCCTTACAGTTCACGCTTATATTCGTTTTAGACTATAAACCCCAAACCCAAACCATTTATGCTGACCTCTAGAAAGCCTCCCCCTCTCTTAACACTCACCCTCATCACGGTTGGCATAATGCATCTTCCCTTTTGACCAGTCTCTTTAGCTAGGCCAAACGGCCAAACCTGATGTGGCTTGAGGATGCCATCTGGTGCCACTGAATAATACATAGAAGAACCTCTCATGAATAATCTGGAGATAAGTCTGTTATTTAAAAAGAAATTATTTCTACTGTCTGCGCCGTATGTACACACTGCTATTCCCCCAGGTTGGCCTCTGAGTAAATGGTCAGTGTTTGATGAAGCAGCAGTCGAGGGAGGCCCTGCAGGTCTGCATATTTGTGTCATTGAGACCATCGGAAGTTAAAGAGCAACGCTAAGTTGCGCCGAGGTCTAATGTAAGCAGATACTGTGCTTGCATTTTGGAGAAGCAATTTTTAAGCAAGTCTTTCAGGTTTGTGCTGTTTCTGCTTATTTGTTTCTGCCAGGAGCTGGGAGGTGGATGGATGGGGGAGGTTCCCTGTCCATTCATCACCACATCATGTTCCACTTGGAGAAAGGAGCACAAGAGTGTTGGAGGGGAGGAAATGGAGAACCAAACAACGCATTTCAAGACAGGAAATTGTTAACGAAATGCCACCGAGATCAGGGGGGATGCGAATACAGTCACTTATATTGTACTTCATTTGCTGTGGTGGGGAGGGAACAGGTCCAGATGACGGGCTTTAACGGGAGCAGTCGTGGCTCTGCTGCATGCTCACCCCAAAGTCTAGCATTTCCCCGCCGTAATGCATCTGATTTTGTAGATGACGATGGCGACTGGGCTCCGGATCTCACGTTAGCTTTGAGCCGCACGTGGAGGTCAGTGCGCGGGGTAGATGCGAGCAGCTGCTCCCGCCGCCACTGCCTCGTGCCCAGTTTCTACCGAGCTGCGCGGGTGTAAATCGGGCTTCCGTGAACACCGGTAAAATTAACGCTGCATTTCTGAGTGACGCAAAAATCATGACTGAGCTAAGTATAACTTTCATAAAGCAATGAGTTTGATTGTTTAAAAAGGCTAAATTCAGAAAGAAAAAAAAAAATGCAGGGAGGTGGACCGTTCCTCTTCACTTTCTCCGCAGACTGTCGTTTTCCTCTTGCGTTATTACCTGATATTCGCCCAGCGCCCCTTAGCAGCGGGCCTGGCTCTGAGTGCTTCCTGCCTGAGCCCATCAGGCGCCCAGGCCCGCGCCCTCCCCAGCCCCCAGGGGCAGCGATGCTGTTCTGGGGCCCTGAGCGCCCACATTCATCTCTGAGATTAATTTGTTCTTCTAAGGCAGGAGCCACTCTTCCTTGGTATCCTGCTTTTCTACACACTTAGACCCCACTGCACACCCCCTTGAGCTTTTGCCTAGAGCTTGGCCATTGGCCATAATTCAGAAGGCTTGCTTCCCCCCATCTCTCCTCAGCTACTCACTTCATCTGAAATATAGTTCCTTCTCTTGATCTGTCCTCTAGTAATAGTTTACATTAATTAGTCCTTGAAACTCTCAGTGTGCTTAGACCTGTTCTTAATTATCAGAGCAGAATTATAACAACATTCGAGGAATTTTTTGAATAAAAATTAAGTTACCCCTCAATTCAGCACATACCCATTTCCTCTGTGGCACGTCTTTGCCCAGTCTCATGTCTATGTGTGTTTGCGGGCATGCCTTTGTTGTATTTATTTATCATGAGTAATTTGTACTTGGATTTTTTTCATTGATTATTGAAATAACCCCTTTTTCTTGTTATTGAGTTGTAGCTAATATTAACCACACACTCAAATTTCTACACGTGCAAAATATAACCATTGCCACCTAAAACAGAGTATTTCCAGCTCCCTAAAAATTTCCACTGGGCTCCTGCTCAGACACAGATTAAATTTACTTATTTTACTGTGTTGCTGTGTCTATTAGTAGCTTGTTCTTCTTCCTTGGTCTATAGTGTGACGTTGGGTGAATATATAACGATTAATTTACCCAGTCTGCTGGTGATGGACGTTTGAGTTGCTTCCGGTTTGAGGCTATTGCAAATAAAGTTGCCTTGAACATACTCTAGTCTTGTGTTGCATCTGAGCCCTCATTTGTGATGGGCATATTCCCAAGAGTGGAATGACTGGGTCACAGAAGATACATATGGTTGGCGAGTATTTTCTTTTTTAAGGTTTAAAGTCCACTTAAAATACTAGTAGAAATAGTTTTATATCATAAATTGGTAAAAATATTACACTCATCATACAAAAAGGGGAGAGAATGAATAATAAGGAAAGTGGCAACCTAGTTGAATCTACAAACTCTTTCATTTATGACAAAACTTAGGAAGTCCCTCCTGCCTTTGACAATTCCCTTTCTTTCTGTGGGAATTTATTCTAAATGAAACTGTGTAACTATTAGTTCACTTAAATATGTTCCTAAATGCTTAGACTTCTATTAGTAGTAATAAATAAATATTTTATTGAGATACAGATGACATTCAATTATTATTACTATTTTGGCCATAAACACCTTCGCTTCTATCCTTCAAGGGTTTTGCTCATGCCATTGTGTCTGCCCAGAATCACATCTTCACTGGCCCCTTTGTATTCCCCATTGCCCTGTGTGATCCCTTCGTGCCCCCTAATACTGAATACACACTATCCACAGACAGGTAGGCACTTGCTTATGTTGACCAACTCAGTGAAACTGTACCCTGACACTGTGTTTAATGTATCGTTCGTGCACATTGTTCAGGTAAGCACAGCACACGACACTCCCCCAAACACACACACACACACACACATATCAGTGAGCATGATTTTGAAAATACACTTTTTATTTAAGCAAGGTTATGATAACAGTACGTTTTAAAGAACTTAATCTGTTCTTGTGCATTCTGTCTTCTGCTCATCCTATGGCCAGACGTTCTCTAAATGATTCAGGTGATTCTTTTGTATCCTTTCCTATTCCTCTGAACCAGGAAGTGAGCACGAAAAATTCCTTCCACGCAGGCGTGCATGCATAGTCATTAGGCAGCTTTTATTTGTTAGGGTGTGTCAGCAATAAATATTTCCTCTCTGGGACACCAAAATTGGAGCCACGGTTTGAGGCTTAATAATATCGCCGACGTGCAGACCAGACAATGTTTCTGTGGTTGTAATTCTTATTTATTGGAAGATAAAAGGGTGTCAAGTGAAAAGAGTAGATGGGAAGTGGTAATGATTGGCCGAGTCTGTGGACCTTTCTGGTGCCGATCAAACCACATGGATGTTTATTTAAATGTTCGGGAGTATTAGAGTCACTTGTTAAAACTCAGCCATGTAAAGGCCTTTCTAGGCCTTGGGTCATGGTAGGGTGGGAGAGAAATGCAATGATTTATTTTTAAAGCAAGACAAAAATCAGATTTAAACACTTTAGGTCCATGTGTTCTTTTCCATGTTGTTATTTAAGTGATTTTGCTTTTGAAAAAAAAAAAAAATTTAGAGTTAATATTTAAAGGTATTTGCTATTATATGAGAAGTGAGACAGTAATAGTGTGATTATTTTAGGACACTTTCATCAACAATTTACAACATACCTTGTACTGGCTGTTTATAGATTCTTAGTATCAGAATGAACTTTCCCTTCTGAAGACCCGTGAGTGGGCCTTGTTGTTGAGCATCTAAGAAGCAGGATATAAAAAATTAAGAATAGTTTAGCCTCTAGTATAGTACCTGACACAGAGTGGGTGCCTCAATAAATATTTGTTGAATGAATATATTAATGAAATAGATAAAAAAATTTAAATGTTTGATTTCGATAATTGCAGGGTTATTTTGAGAAAAATGCAGAAAACAAAATTATATAATACTCCTATACACACAACTGATTTTAATGAACTCTGAAGGCTTTTGAAGCACTTCAGGCCAGCAGTTCTTTTCTTCTATGTGCTCTAGACGAGCTCTTGGACATGTATGAATCATATACAGAAATATGATAGCAGATATCAACAGTCAATCCCAATGCCACTAATGGTATGACAAAAAAAATTCCTTTCCATTCATACAATGGAATACCGTATTGAGCAGGAATGAATGAACTCGAGGTATACCCTCAACATGGTTGAATCTTAGAAACATAAAATTGTGTTGAAAGAAGCAGATCAGAGAAGGATATGTTGAATATGATTCCTTTTACATAATTTCAAAAATGAGAAAATGTAAGCACCTTTTTATATAGTTCATGAATGTTAATTTTTTTGCATTAGAACTAAAATAGTCACTTATTTTAAATCTGTCACAGTGTGGCGAGAACTGTGTATTAGCAACTGTTTTTTTTTCAATTACAATTTACATTTAATATTATTCTACATTAGTTTCAGGTGAACAGCATAGTGGTTAGACAGTCATATACTTTACAAAGTGAAAATAAACATTTTTATTAATTATGTTCTGTAAAAGGAAGAGTGGAAATAATGGTCAAAATCTCATGTTAATGCTTAATTATTTTGGTATATACCTGGCAGGTGGGTATGCGATTAGAGAGAGGCACAAATGGGGCTCTCACTGTCAGTGTTCGTTCTTCACTTGGGTAATCTTACTCAGTGCTTCACTTATTATTAATATTTAATCTTTACCTAATTTATTTTCTGACTTATTTCACAATTAAAAATAAAATATTCCTTAGAGATTGTAGTATGTTAACTAACATTCTTGTATTCATAGAACTTTCTGCTAAAGATAGACATTAATTAATTCAGTAATTACAATTACTCGAGGCTCATTGAATGAGAAGCATGTGATACCACATGATTGCAATAGGAGGTGACATGATGTATCAATGATCATAATGTACAGATATTTATACAATATGTATGTAGTCACGTTTTCTCCAATATTCATTCACTTTTGGGTTATAGTTACCAATCTAATCTTAAAACCATCATGTGGTCCTAGCACTCATGACTCCTTTGTGGTTTTTGTTATGTGGTGACTCACCACCTGAGTTTAACACTGTCAAACTGGTGAAACCCTGTTAAATGAGATGAGCTCACTGATGGTGAGCTTGGATAGTGCAGCAAAGTCCAGTTACTATAAAAGGTTTTAAATGGTTTCCTTCCATATCTGTACTTAATCCTGTCATGGACTTGTAACACACAATTTATGAACTGGCTTGGGCCTACAAACCACGTGTTGATATGTACACCTGGAAACATATACCAAAATATTTATAGCAGCACTGTTTGTAAGAGCAAAAATTGGAAACACCCCAAAATGTCTATCAATAGTGGAATGGATAAATGTGTTGTGGTGTCTTCATGATTTACTATAAAGCAGAGAAAGTAAATAAATCACTCCACTATCCATCAGCAGGTAGATCTCATAAACACAATGTTCAGTAAAAAAAAAAATCAAGCCAAAGAAGAATACATTATGGTAATATAAAGACCATATATAAAAAGACCCAAACAAACAACTAAATGGTACTTCCATGTTATGAATTCATAGACATGTGGTAAAACTCAAAAGAAATGTAAGAAATTATTAGCGCAGGGTAGTAATTTACTTCCCAGAGTGGGGGTTCAGTCAGTGAAAGGTACTAAGGCCCTTTATTTTATTATTATTATTAAACTGAACAGATATTTTATTTTATTACATGTACAGGTATATATAAATATATTTACATATAAATCAATCATAGGTTTTATAATAAAATTATAAATATGCATGACTTGAAAAAATAGGACTTTTCTGAAAGACCTATAAAAAGATGTGAATAGGAAGACATTCCTGAATGGGAAAACTCAGAATTATAAAGCTTTGAGTCCACGTGAATATATATATATTTGATTCATTCCAACCAGAAAAATGATAAAATTAATTCAAAAATTAATGCCCTTAAATATTCTAAGGCCTATGATGGACAGGAGGTCATTATTTTATACTGAGTTTTAGTGTAGGGATTTAATCATAAAAGCCTGAAAACCTTGTTCTTGCCCTGGCCAGTGTCGCTCATTGGTTAGAGGGTCAACCTGCATACCAAAGGGTCATGAGTTCAGTTCCCGGTCAAGGGCATGTACCTGGGTTGTAGGTTCCATCCCCACCCCAGTTGGGCTGCCTGCAAGAGGCAACCAATCGATGTGTCTCTTTCACATTGATATTTCCCTCTCTCTCTGTCTCCCTCCCTTCCTCCTTACCTCCCCCTCTCTCTCCCTTTCTCCCTTCCTCTCTCTTTAAAAATTGATGGAAAAAAATATCCTCAGATGAGGGTTAACAAAATAATAATAATAATGATAATAACAATAATAAAATAAATAAATAAAAGCCTAGCCCTTAAAGTGTTTTGGGATAAAAAATGTAATAAAGTGCCCACATTCATTGAGTTGGCCAGACCCCTTATAGAACAAATGCTCAGATCACTGTGACAGAAAATCATGACAGAGAGCAGGGTGGCCAATCTCAGGCTCTGCTCTTTAGTGACCTCACAGTTTTAATGAGAGCATTTAATTGCTTTATCCAGTTTTCTAGTAACTAAAATGAAAATGGAGTAAAAACTGCTCAGAATTATTGCAGAAACTATATGAGAAAACATATTAAAAGTCTAATGTTATATATTAGTAGGCAAAAATTGTCTTAGCCTCACTTTAATGAAGAATTTAGATGTTTTGCAAGTTCTCTTTTCAGAATGAGAGCATATGGTATAAGTAATGTAATGTGATTTTTTAAAACCTCTGTTGTGAACATTTGTTAATCTTTCTCTGTAGTTGTGTTAAACAAATTATAATTTATTTTATATTTATCACTTGACAAAAAAATTTTTTAAAAAACATCCCCCCCCCAGTGTTAGAAACTGAAAGTATAAATAAAAAAGGGTGACTTTCCATACTGAATATAATTGAATTCCTACAACTATAGTTAAAATGCTACGATACTGATATAGGAAAAGAAGAATACAGCAATGGAACAATATAAAAGCTCAGAAACAGATCTGATTGCTTATAAATCTATAACACATGACTATACGATATAAATTGAATATGTGGTTATAATATGTAAGTTATAATACATCTGTAGAGAAACTATTCAAAAAGTACTGCTGGCAGGATGCCATTGGAAATAAAAAAATGAGTGAAGTATAAATATAATAAAAACACAAAAAAGGACAAATATCTATCTGATCTTACGATAAGAAAAACTTCATAAATATAAAACACTGTAAGAAATTGTAAGGGGAAGTAATGATAGATTTGATAGAAGATAAATATTATAAAAACTATATAGAAACATAAAAATCAAGCAACACCTACAGACATTATTTTCTATAAATACTACAGACTTAGGTTTAAATTCCTAATGTACAAATAACTCCATAAATTAAAAAAAATTCTCAAACTTCAATAAAAATGGCTAACTTAAATAGCATAATTTTATAAACACTCAGCTTTCCTGGTACATTAGTTAAGATGAGAAGTGTGCTGCTAGAACTAAGTGACCCTAAAGAATAGCTTAGATAAGATAGAAGTTAATTTCTTTCCCACATAATCCCAAAATCTCTGGTGTAGGTTGAATGATATTTGTGTTTCACATGGTCATTTGGGGACTCAGCTTATTTATATCTTGTTTCTTTGCCATCTTTTAGGGCAATATTGGGCACTTTTTTTGGAAAAGGGCTAGATAGCAAATATTGTAGGTTTTGGGGGCCACATGGTGTCTGTTGTAATAACTCAGCTCTGCAGTTGTAGGGTAAAAGTGGCCATAGACAACACATGAACAAATGGGTACGACCATGCCAATAAAACTTTATTTACAAAAGCAGGCAGTTCCCTAGTTTTATGGCCCTTTGCCCTAGGGCATTATCTTGCCTTGCATCCTTGCAGCTCAATCACAGGCACTTTTGCATTCCAGATTGCAGGAAGGCCAAGGGGAGAGTAGAGGACTTCATGAACTATATCTGAAGGCCTGGACACATAAGTAGCTAGCATCACTTTTGATTACATCCCATTGGTGAAAACTTAGCCAGGTGGCTATATGCCCAGCTTCAGAGAGGCTGGGAAATGTGGTCTCTAATTCCAAATAGCGTGCCCAATTACAAATCTTTTTGTGGAATGACTTGTTATCTCTGCCAAACTGGTAATCAGATAAATTCGGCATTACTTTATAATTTTCCAATAAATTATAGAAATAACATCAAAGAACAAAAATAATACCATGTTGGCATTATACCATTACTTGTTATAGCTGTAATATTTACAGTAATAATCATTGAAACCCTAAAATGTACTCAGAAGATGAGTACATTTATTGTCACTACTTTCCAAATGAGTATCTGAGTTTTGCAACATTTAAAGACTAACGTCTGAAGTTAGTGGGTGTTTGAGCTGTGACCACCTCATACACTCCTATACTGGTGGGTAAGGAAAATAATCACTTTTGTGGAGAGGACGTTGACATTGTGGGTCAACATCTGTAAAGAAATTCTTACCATTTGACTTAATGATTCCACTTCTTGGGTTTTTTGCTCTTTTAACATAATTAATGATGTAGTCAATCAGTACAGTTTGTCATTGAGCCATGAAAAGAATGTTTTCAAAAAATGATATAGGACAATGTACAGAGCATATTATAGTGTCAAAATAAAAGAAAAAATTTGAAAAAAACTCCAAATATAAAATAATCTCTATATAGCAAATATTTATATACATGAATGTATAATATGTGCATGTTTGCATTTGTATGTAATGTATATGTAAACACATATATATTATACACAAAAATGCATGCATGCTTTAAGTAGATTCTATTACATTTTGAAAATGAAATGTACTTTAATAAACACTGCCTTTGTAATTATTCAAAGTATGTATACATTTTTTGGGGACACACTGTATATATGTGTAGATAGTATTTTAATGTGAGAAAATATTAAAAGGGGTTATTTATTTATTTATTTATTAAATATATCTTTATTGATCCAGAGAGAGGAAGGGAGAGGGGGAGAGAGAAAGAAACGTCAATGATGAGAGAGTCATTGATCGGCTGCCTCCTGCACGCCCCCGACGGGGGATGGAGCCCGCAACCCGGGCATGTGCCCTGACCGGGAATCGAACCCCAATCTCCTGGATCCTAGGCCAATGCTCAACCGCTGAGCCACGCCCGTTCAGGCTAAAAGGGGTAATTTAGATGATAAAATTACAGGTTATTTTTCTCTTTTTACCTTTTTATATTTTACAATTTTTAAATAATAGACATATTTCATTTACATTGAAATATCAAATTACTAATTAAAAATAACTTCCTAGCTATCAACCATAGTTTTTTAGTACTACTAATAATGCTTAATATTGTTCCTCAAACAATGAACGAACATTTTTAGAAAATCTAATTGGATGAAGTTGATTAAATTTCAATGAAATGCACCCTATTCTATATTTAGGCGTGTTCTGCACTTAACTCTGGTGTTTTCCTAGCATATATGCGTCTTTCACATGGCTGCTTTTGTATTTCTATTTTGCTGGCCTTTGGTCCTATGTGCCTATTAGTAGGCCCCTTATTTTCATTTTACTTTTAATTACTACCGGGAAGGGGCTTATCTCTGCAGCCCAATTTGTTTCAGTTTCTAGCTCCGCACCAGTAAGAGTCCACATTATTTAATTGACCTTCCAGTTTCAGTTGAAGAGAGAGTCGATCAGTGGCACCAAAAGCATTCACAGTGGCTCACCGAGTATTATTTCAAAAGACATCAATTCTAATTTTTTTCTCTCCATTAATGAATTTAGTTTTATTCTTCATCACGCTATTTTAAGCTTTGACAAAGGTGGTTGTATCGCAAGCAGTTTAATGCCTGAACCAGGAAACTTTGGAGACCTAAATGGAAGCTAGCGTTAATTATGCTTGGACAACAGTCAAAAACTGTCACTCTCTTGTGCAAACTTGAGCTCCTGGTCACCAGAACAAGAGTTAATTATAACCACTCAGATTTCCTTTTAATGTTCAAATGAAAGACTTGTTATTCAGTAATTAGGAAGTAATCACAAATCCCATTCAACATAGCATTGATGTTATAACAGTATTTGTAGTAATTCCTCTGTTAGAATGGTAACAACATTAAGTTTCATCTTTATGATATTTTATCCCATTTTGAAGAGGGTGGAGATGGTAGGAACTGACTTTTCTTGTTTCCATTTGGAACATTGATGTACTCCTTTATGCCAAAGAGTCAACCTGAAATTCAACATTTTACCAACTAATTTATCTAAAATTTTTATTTTCTTTTTTTTCTTTGCAATTTTCTTTTTTTCCTTTATTTTTCTTTACCATTTATCCCCCCACACCCTCTTCTACCTCCACCCACCCCCTCCCCCTGCAATTAAGTCACTGTTAACTGCGTCCATGAGTTCTTTCTCTCTTTCTTTTTTCACTCAATCCCTCCTCCCTCCCCAACCAGAGCTGTCTGTCTGCTCTCTGTCTACAAGTCTGTCTCTATTTTGCTTATCCATTTCTTAGAATTCTGCATGTTCTTTTTGTTTTACCAGCACTATAGTAGAGAAATAAGATTTTAGTCCCTTTAGAGGGATGTCATACTTTAGAAAGAAAGACAAAGCTTCTTCAAGATGGAGTTTCTGGGTTCAGCTTAGTTCACCCTTAGTTCAGTGACTTGCTCCTACAGCTTCGTCTCTTATCTGTAGTTTTATTACGTGAGCCTCAGCACATAACTTATCAGAAGTCAAGCTCCTTTCTTACTCCTGGGCTAATGCAAACCTCAGAAGTTAATTATGTGGATGCAAAGTGTCTGCAGTAGTTGTTGCTGAAGGTGCATGTCTTCAGTGATATGAGTTCAAGCTCTTCCTGCGTTTATTTCGAAAATGTTAAAGGAGAGTGGAATATGCTTACACTTACTTTCCTTAGGCACACATTTCATTTTTGAATAATAGCCAGTGCTTATATACTTAGGCTAAATTGTTTCCATCCATTATTGTTGTTCTTAATGAAGAAATTCATGACCTGTGAAGATTTCTGAGCATATGACTTATTATTAGAAAAATAATTTAGAATTGCAGGGATTGTTACAGGAAGGAGAAAAAGAAGAACCAGTATAGCTTATGTCTGCCAAAAAATATTAATATTCCTTTTTCACGGGCTGCATAGAATGTTACTCAGTGATTGACAGTTGGAATAAAATAACATTAGAGGTGGGAAAGGCCCAGTGTAATCATGCAGCTTCATTCCTTAATTTTATAGAAAACTGATGGTCGGGCAGCATTGTTCCTGGCTCTATGCTTCCATAACACTTTTTCTACCTACTTATTGTACTTATATTATCTTGAAGGATATGCCCATAGGTTTGCTTTCGACTTGATCGAGGAATTCTTGAAGGCACATTCGATAATCATTCATTGTAATTCTTGAACACATTGCCTAGTCTATATTAGGCCTGCTTCAATGGATATGTTTAGAATGAATTAATGAGCAAATGATGATTATATAAGTTAAATTTTAAGGGATTAAATGATTGCTCACCATCAGCCAGGTGGGTAGCAATAATGCCACACCACTTCAACTTGAGCTCTGTGTTCCCTTGACCAGGCTGTCCTAATACCTGCAACCAGACACCTTTTCCAGGACAGTAAGTTGTGGCTGTATTTCTTGCTGGAAGCAGAACATCATAGGAGCTAATCACATTGATTTGGGCTTCATGGAACTAGATCTCTGATCTGCCTCAATCATGGGCAAATTGTTTCATATTTCTGATCTCAGTGTTTCATGTTTCATTTTGCAAAATGAGGGAAATAATGTATATCACAGAGGATGGCAGTGAGGATTAGGTAAGTGTAAAATGTTTAGTAGATTTTGTATACAGCCTAAGAACTCCGATTGCATACCTTCTTGTTATCCAATCACATTGGCCTACCTGAAGATTCCAGAATATACACAGATCGTTGCTGCTTCTGTCTTGTGCTCTCCACAGAAGCCCATTTTTCCCTAGTTATTTGCTTAACTCTCTTCCTAAATGGCAAATTCTTAGAGAGGTATTCTCTAATCAACTTATCAAAAGTAGCCCTAACCATGCTGTCATCTCATCTTCTTTCATTTCTGTCCTTGTACTTAGTAGTTGCTGACATTTCAATATATATTTTTACAGTGTCCCTCTTGCTCACAAGAATGAGGCCCATAAAGGCAGAGACTTTGTCCTGTTTATTAATTGCTTCATCCCCAGTCCTTAGAAGAGTACCTGGTCTATGGCATCATTAAACACCTGTTCTTTTTGACTGCATGAAAGGAATCATTTAAGAAAATGCTGCTATTAAGAATCAAATTATTTAGAAAATTCCTAATGTATGTGTAATACTATAAATGTTAGCATTTAGGAGGGAATGGCATAACAGTCTCAATCATATATGAAATGTAAGTCTTGAGTCCCTCTCTCCGCCTTGCTCCCACACCCATTGCTTTTGTACAAATCATACGTTCCTTAAATGCATTTTTCTACTCTATTATGAACCAAACAAACAACTTGTCTTCCAAATTAGGTAGATCAACCCTCAAAGCATTAAAAACCCTAGCTGTAAGTTTTTGGAAGATTGACTTCCTAAGAAATGAGTACCACATTACCATGCTCTTTTTGAGAAGATAAAATTTATGAACTTTTTAAACCTAAGTGTTATATTTCATAAAGCTCTTCCATCTGTCTCTATTTAGAGATATTTTATCTACTTATTTTTAGGTAATCACATTGCTTATAAATGGATAGGAAGTGAATAATAATTTTAGAATGTTTCATAAAATGTTGGTATCTTTAGTTACACACATTTTCAACAATGACAATCAATGTGGTGAGTAATGTTCAGGTAATTTATGCTCCAGAGAACAATTAAATCAATTGCTACAACCTGGTATTTCCTGTTATGCATGAACATGGAGAACTATAATTTTCTGGATAATTCAACTTAAAGTATAGCAAAATGAAATGTGCAAGTAATTAAAGAAAATGTTCTCCTAACATCTATCTTGATAAATTATTTCACCTCTATGTTTGCTTTTGCAGACACATCCACAATGCCATTGAATCAGTGAAATAATTATGAAATCTCATAGAAGTGATAATTCCTCTATATTTTCCGATAGGATGTTAAAAAGATTTTAAAAAACAACCATAATGCACTGTTAGCACAGTTTCTTCTAGAAGTTACTTTTGCTGCTTTTAAAATATTACCAGTTGCAATGTTTGCATATTTCCTGTATGAAGACTGATTTCATGTCACCTTTTTCAAAAAACTATCTTGCCCTTAAGCTAGAAAGGAGGTTGGTGCCCACACTAAAGTATATACTTTAAGCCTAGTCCTCTCTGTACCCTTAAGGCAAATCTTTCTAGGACCACTACTTAAATGAAGAAACTGATGTTCAGAATGAGACAAGTAGCACAGCCAGAATTAAAACCTGGGTCTTTGTGACTCTAAAGCCATTATTTGAATAATTGCAGGAGAGAGGTCATATCTTAGAGAGATTGAACCTTTCAGGAGCCTGACATGTTGCACTGAATCTAGTAGGTGGATCTCCTGCTTCGTGCTGTAGAGAACACCTTGAAAAGCCTATGGAAAATCTGGGTTGAGAGGGTGGTGGTGGTGGGGCTGATGGCTGCTCAGGTCTTGCTCAGCAAAGGGATATTTCCTCATAGGAACATTGCCATAGGGTAGGATAGAGCCCTTTCTGGAGGCGAGGGGGCAGAATCTAAGATCTCATGGGCCTGGGCCTGATTCACTGGAAGAAGTTGTTGGAAAGAACAGCTGTAGTTGAAATTCAGTTGGTGGTTGAGGTGAGGTGTGAGTTAAAGTGTTAAGCCAGAGGTGGTGGGCCTAAGCAGCTTCATGGGGAGTCCGGCATCACCACTAGGCTGGATTCAAGAGCCTCAAGATGGGATGACTACTTAAGTGATAGAGGATTGACCATGGTAAGGGAGATTTACTCATTAGGTAGTTGAAATGTTTATGAAAACAAAAAAAATTGCTGTTACTGCTGCAGAAATTAGATTCTCCTTCCTTAGGAATTTTCAAAATGGGTTCATGATAAATGCAACATATAAAGTGAAAGGCCAGTTATACTTTAAAAAATATATGCACACATGCATACATACAAATACATATACACATACAAATGTGTGTGTACATACATATATATGTATATATTGCTAGGAGTGAAATGATGGCCATTTGCAATAGAGGAAAAATTAGAGAATGTTGTTAACTTTCAGGAAAACATAAGGGGCTGTTATGCTTTAAGACTCGCCTACACACTGGGAGGTGGTTAGGATTCAAAATATAACAGCAGCAGCTCCAATGTATGCTAGATCCTTGAATGCAAGTACATACAGATAAGTAAGATAGCGTTAGAGACCAAGTCTTGGATTAAGGAGGGGAGGGAAATGTAAAGCCCAAGGGAGGAGATGAGGAAGGAAGGCAGTAGCCAAGAGAAAGAGGACCACTGTTGGTTTATCTCTGATCCACTAACCGTTATCTGCTTATGGAGAAATAGTTGCCAAAATGAGTGAAACCCTGAGAACAAAGACACGCACACTGTTTTCCAAAGGCTTCCTTTTCCCAAAGGAGGCAGGGATCGAATAGTCATGATTTCTACTGTCACAAAAAACACCTGTTCTGACTTTGACAATTCAAAAAATATAATACACATAGACACACAGACACACACACACACACACACACACACACGCACCCCTACTATCCTGTGAGTTCCTTGAAGGCCAGGATTGTGTCATTTCCTCGTTTCCTAAATCTCTGGTGCATGCGGTGCATTCATTTAATTGGATTTCCACCCTCGTGGGAAGAAGCAGTAACCTCTTCCAGGTTGGCACTCAGGGCAGAGTTCAGGGAACTTCAACATCATAACTGGGTCAGAGTTACGAACACAGTTTGCATCTCACGTATGCTTTTTTAAATCAAAAGTAAAAGCTAAAGAGATTAATGATAATCCTTCTTGCTCTTTTTTATTTTTCTAATGACTTTCTGATACTTTTAGCTGCTGTCTGTTTAATGGGTATATTAACAAAAAATGTTGATTACCTTAAAATATATGTTTTTAAAGGAAAGTAGGGATTTTTTATTTTAGGTGGTAAAGGTTAGGAACAAGCTATTGTAATTATATTCAAAATACAACAATATAAAATATTACACATTTTTCCCATTTATTTTTTATTCCCTTATAATGACTACATTCATTTACATTCAGTCAACAATGCCTATCTGCCTATCACCTATCTCTATCTATCTAGCCATCCATTTATCTATCTATCTTTCACACCCTTCTAGGCAGGGTGGGAACATATAAAGGGACTTAATTTATATTTCCTAATAGGAAGGAGTTCCACAGTAGCTAGGTGAATAATACCTGCAAAATTTAATAGAATGTAGGCTAACAATAATACTAAGCACGTCTTGTAGCAGATATGGCTGTATCCCCTGTCAGTGCGATATTCCTAAGAGTTCTTAGGAAGGAGAGATCACTGTGGTCTGTCAGGAATATGAAGCCTAATTTATGGGCAGAATTTTAAACTTGTGCCTGAATTTTTCTCATTATGTAGAAAAAATATTCTGATTTATCTATACTAAACCCTTAAACTGTATAAAATATGATCAGGAAATCAATAGAAGCGCAAAGAAGATAGTTGATTTGTTGGGTGATGAGATTCTGGATAATAAAATATTCTAGCCTTGACTCCATCATGTTACTTGTGTAGTGGTGTCTATAAATGAACTGTGTACTTTGGCTTCATATTAGCAAAGAGAAATAAACTCATCTATGTCCTTGTGTAAAATCAAGTAACTAATTCATATATGTGAATTAGTAACTAATTCACATTTCATTCAGGAAATGTTTGTTCATTTATGCATTTAATCATATACACATATCTTAGTTCAGGTTGCTCTAACAAATTACCTTAGACTGGGTGGCTTAAACAATTTATTTCTCACAGTTCTGGAAGCTGGAAGTCCAAAATCACGGCGCCAGTGTGGAGGGGTTCTGGTGAGAGCCCTCTCCTGGGTTGTAGACAGCTGACCTCTCATGTATCCTCTGGCCTCTCCTTCTAAGGGCGCTGATCCCATTCATGAGGGCTCCACCGTAATGGCTTAATTACCTCCCATGGGCCTTACCTCCAAATACCATCACGTTGGGATTAAGGTTTCAACATACGAATTCGGGGGGAAACAAACCTTCTGTCCATAACACTTCCTGTCCATTGGAGTGACCCAGACACTGGTGCTTTGTCAGTACAGAAGGCACTGTCTTCACAGTGCTCGCAGTCTAGAACGGCTCCCCATTTCTGGACTGTGAACTCATTTCGATCTGTGTGCATATAATGACTTTTCTGTTTGATGATGTCTGAAATTTATCCTCAGATGCTGGATGAGAAACACCCAAAGCAAATTTTCCTTAGACAAAAGCAAAATAACTGTAAGAGCTCTGAGTTCTTCTTTGGTCGATATCAATGATGGTTCCCTAACGAGTCATCTTCAAATAACACAGGTCATGTCTTCAAGGGATGCACATTATCAATGAAAAACCATATACCACGGAATAGGGAGAATTAGATAGTAAAGCATATTTTCTTAGTCATAGCTTATACTCTGTGGAATGATCACAGTTTTCAGTGAGAATTCACCTAGTTGTGAGGCCTCCTGAGTACTAATTAACTCCTGTTATGTTATGATCCTATACACAGAAAGCTTAAATCAATATATTGCATCCGAGGGAAAAAATATCTTCATATACACTATCAACATAAAGAATTCCTGAAAATGATCGTAATTAAGTGGTTTAAAAGAGTTAATCTCATTCCCTACAGGCTTAGTTAATGAAGGTAGTGCCTGGGGGTGGGGTGGATGAGGGGTGGAGGGGATCAATGGGGGTAAGAAGGGGACATCTGTAATATTTTCAAAAATAAAGATAAAGAAACTTAAAAAAAAAAAGTGGGGAAAAAGAAAAAGATAGTGCCTGAACGGATGGACATGATTTTCAAATATAATCTATTTATGTGGGGAGACATGGTGACAGAAAATACTTATTTCCTTTAATTGAGTTTACCACTTAATCTATAAATGCAAACCATGTTAAAGGATGTTTGAAAAAAATAAACTTGAAAGCCCAAACCAGCTGAAGGTGCTCAAAAGACAATAAGAGTAAAATTTCATTATACAGACTTCAAGTGGGTTTTTAAAAAAACTCACAGGCTTTCCAACAAAAATGATGAATGCTGTTCTGATTCTAATTGACAAGTGTTATATATAAAAGAGTTCTTGCCTTCATTCTTATCAAAACTGTGGGGATTTCCAATGATGGGACAATATTATGTGGGTGGAAACATCTCAGAAGAATAGAGAACTTATCAGTATTTACTTAGGTTCTATTACATTCAGAGCCATAAAAGCAACTACACTCATAAATTTATAGCCAGTCAAGGATATTGCCTCTTCCCCAAAGAGGCTAGATATTAAAGGAGTGGAGTGAATGAGCTCAAATCATGAAGTGGTTTCAATATTGGAGCAGTTTTCCTTCTTTGTATTTCAACTTGTAGCCAGTATGTTATGAAGGATCCCAAGCTGGTGAACTTTGGGAGTTTAGAAGCAAAAAACAATCTTAATCATACTTTTTTATAAGTTTTATTTTATTTTTCTTCTACAATTAGTAGTAATATCTACCCTTTCAAGAACTCTAACTGTAGACTAACAATCATCACACTTTCTTGAATAGATGTTTTTATCATTTCAAATTTGCAGATAAAGAGAAACCAGTGGTTCATAGAGGTTAGGAATCCTGCCCAAAATCACATAGTTGAGACAAGACTGAAGCCCAGATCTTCCTGATTCTCTTCGCGGATTCTGCATTAGATTCCTGTTTCTGCTGTAACCATCCACAAACTGTCTGGCTTGAAATAACACAGACTCGTTATCTTAAAGATCTGGGGGTCAGAAGTTCCAAAGGGGTCTCAGTGGGCTAAATTCAAGGTGTCAGCAGAACTGCATTCCTCTGGAAACTTGGGAGAGAATTTGTTCCCTGGCCTTTTCCAGCTTCTGATGTCTTCCCCTGTTTCTTGGTTCATGGCACATCCTTCCATCTTCCATCTTCTAAGCCAACTATCCCATCACTCTGACCTCTCTTTCTGCCTTCACATCTCCTTTTCTGACTCTTCTGATTCCCTGGTCCATTTCTTAAGATCCTTTTGATTTGGCCCACCAAGATTATCCAGGATAATCTCTTTATTTTAAGACCCTTAACTTCATCATATCTGCAAGGTCACCTTTGCCATTAAAGGTAGCATATTCACAGCTCCCAAGGGTTACGCATCTTTGGAAGGCCATTATTTCTCCTACCACAGAAGCTGAAGAAGATATAGGTAAGCATAGTGCAGTTGTGTATTTGTAAATTAATATTTTGATATTATAGTGTATTAACATAATCAGTGAGATTAGTGATCACTAAAATAATTATAGTAGTTTAATATAATAGAAGTGGCTTTGAATCCAAAAAAATTCTTGCTCCATCATTTACTAGTGTCAGATAAATCTCTTAGTGCTGTTTCTTTAGAGTTGATATGGTGGGAAATTATACCACATTTTACTTCTCAGAACAAATGAAAACGTATTTCCACACATCTGGTACCTATTCAATGAATGCTTTTTCTCTCTCACTTTTAGAAAACAGAGAAGGCAGGTAAAATAGTATATGTTCTACTCAAGTGTCACAAACACTGATAATAAACTTGCAAAACTGATATTTTCTGAATATGTTAAACATTCCATAGGCTTTTTAAAAATTTAACAAATGATATTCTCCTCTTCAATATTCTCTACCTTTTTTCCCTCTGGTATTCAATGCCTGCTTTATTGTTTTTTTTTTCTGAAGTGTTAAATTTGAGCATTTGAATTAATTATTAGCCTAATGATGGCTTTTTCTCCTTCCATTTCCAGAACCTAGTTTTTTTAAGATGCAGTTTTCTTTATTGTTTATTTCTCTAATAAGTGTACAATTAGTAGTTTTATGGGAAATGGGTCCTGGGTTAGTCTTTTAAAAATTATTTTTTCAAATAATTCACAATCTTGTAGGAGAATTATAATAAAAAACAGCATCTCTGCCTTAACATTTTCTCACTCGCATCACATTCTTGGGGGCAGCTCCTAAGCAGGTGGTTTTTAATTCTTTTTCTTGGGAAATGCTCCTCTATAATTCTTTATCCTATGCTTCTCAACTTTAAAACAATATTGTTGACCCCTACATGGAAAGCTGAAAATCTACTCTACTTAACTTACCCCATCTTCTCCTGCCCCTCTGTTCAGTATTTGCTGTTGAGATTTTTTAGTTTTATTCTTCCATTGATTACTTTTATAATTCAAAATAATGTAGTTAAAAGTTCATTTCTCTCTTTCAACAAGTCTATACTCTTCACTTTCTAAGACAAGCTATTAATTTTCCTACTCATTTCCTCCATGTTTCCTTCCTCCTGTGGCTTACTTTGTAAGCTAAACTTTCACTCTGTGCTGTCAAGCTTGTTTATATTTACATTCTTTCTATAACCACCACCAAGTCTTCCTTTTTTAAATATGTTGACTATAAAAGTTGGAAACGTGTAAACCATGTTAACACTTAGCAAATATTGTCCCATGGAGGGTCACGTGTGCTGTGTGTTCTTGGACATAGGTCCACCTGAGGTGTGTAACCTCAGACACATTTGGGAAAAAAGTTTACCGTGTTCAAATGAATTCTCTCTCTCTCTGTTTTTTAAACTCGGTTGCTTGAAATCTGTTTCAGTTTGCATTTGCTTTGTATTTGGGCCTTGACTCTTCCATACAGGTTTGTTTTTATCTTGATCTGAAATTGTGTTTCTTTTTGTTTCCTGCTCTAAATTCGTTTTTTACCCTACCCTCGCCACCCTCCACCCCCGAGCTTTATGTTGTCACAGATTTTTTTTTCTCTCCTGGAAACATCCCTTGTGGAGCTCCACGTATTTTCTGAAAATCTCACAATTCACAGTGTCCCAAAATGTCAAAAGGATATGAGTGTGGGCCTTTTTCTCTCATTGTCTTGGATTCCCCATGGGCCTGTTCCATTTTGAAACTTATATCCTGTTCTAGTTTGGGGATATGTTCTAGTTTTTTCCTTTGATGATTTCTTCTTTCCCATTTTTTTTGTTTTCATTTTCTCCTCGCTTTCTATTAGTTGGATCACCTACATTAGTTTTATTTGTGTTTTGTCTTCTATTTCATATTTTTATTCTCTTTCTACTTTTGCTCTTTAGATAAGAAATATTGTCATTACTTACTTTTTAGGTTTCTGGTGCATTTTATGTTTTGGTTATTATATATTTAACCTCTTTCTAGTTCTATAATTATTTCTATTTTTATTTCTTTTAATTTTTTAAAAGTATAAAAAAGACCGTACATACATAAAAGCAAATAAAATATTGTCTTCAAGATTGTCTTGGCCTTTCTTATTCCTTTGAATACTGTATAAATGTTTAGAATGAGCTTATTCATATTTGCTAAAAGTCATGCTTGGATTTTCATTGGAAATACTGTAACTTTATTGATTAATTTGCAAAGAGTCGATAACCTTGATTTATGGAATCATGTAATTAATGAAAATGATATATCCTTCTGTTTATTGATAGCTTCAAATGGGGACATTCTGCATGACAGCATTATATATATGTAGTTTAACAAATAGATAATAATTTTATAGAAGAACACAGTTTTAAGGAAAAACAAACACCTTTGTTTTCTTTACTCCCAGGTAAAGCAGAAGCTGTGTTTGTCGGCTATTGCTACAAAAATGTTGCATAACAAAAATACAAAAAACATAAAATTCTCAGTGGCTTACTGGTGTTGGATTTATTTTTACACTCCCAGGGATGTAATGTGACTGATCTAGGCCAGGTTCTGCAGGACTAGTGCTATACTACAGGCTTCTGATTGGGCTTCAGCTCTGAGGTCCAGATTGAAGGAGCAGTAGACAGAGTGGTATGTATGTATGTATGTATGTATGTATGTATGTATGTGTGTGTGTGTGTGTATATGTGTGTGTGTGTGTGTGTATATATGTGTGTGTGTGTGTATGTGTGTATATGTGTGTGTGTGTGTGTGTGTATATATATATATAATTTGTGGCAGATCACAGGTGCACAAGAGAACAAACTAAGCTATGCAAAAAAAGTTTCTGTTACATCTTGTCCTCTGACATTCTATTGACTAAAGCAATTTTATGGCCAAACCCGAGTGGGATAGGGAAGTATATTTCACCCACAATGGGAGGAACCGTAGAATTACATGGCATGGGGTGTGGATGTATAATCCTAGATCAAGATACTGAATAATTGAGATAGTAATCTAATTTATGTCCAAAGGAAAGTACATAAATATGAGTAGTCTTGATGTACACGAACTTTTGTTTGTTTGTATTGCCATTATCAGAAACTTCAAATTTTTATTTTTATTTTTTAAGAGTTTCACATATAAGATTATAAAGGTTACTCATTTACTCATTAGTGTCATATAGCTAGTGTCATAGTGGTGAAAATTAGAGGTGAAAGGACCTCAGTCTCCCTCATGAATATAGGGCATATATTTCAAAATGTTCAATGAACATTCCCCAGGCACCTAATTCTCACTGTGCACCAGTGATGTCATTAATTCTTGATTTACCCTAATCCTTTGCCCCCTAATTTCCCATCATCAGATCTCTCCGAGTTATCCTCAAGTTGTTCTTTCTCCTCCCTATATCCAATAGGTGAACAGATCCCATTAGTTCCAACTCAACATACCTTTCAAATCCCTCTCTCAATTTTTATTCCATTAGGAGCTCTTGTTTTTAACCAAGAGTTTTACTTCACAGACACTTGGAGCTAGTAGCATCCTACAGAAGAGAAATCTGGGAGTCCCAGCGCCCTGGCTCCCCACTGACTACAGGATGAAACACAAATGTCTTTAGCATGGAATCTAATGCCTTTTACAGGTTGGTTTCCGTGTTTTCTCTCCCGGGGAACATCTAGCTCCTGTCTCCTCTCCCCCATCCACCACTCAGACTAGTGGAATGCTGACTTCAAAACCTTTTACTCTTCTAGATGATTCTCTCATTACTTGGACTACCATCCACTGTCTTCCCCACTGAGTAACCCCCTACTCATGCTCCAGAGCCAGTTCAGTTGTCACTGGGCTCTCAGTTTGGTCTGGCTTACACGCAGGGTCTTCTTCTGGGCTTCCCAGTGTTCTACCCAAATATCTATCACAGAATTTCCTTTTTGGATCCTTGACTTTTGATCATAAAAATATATTTTAAAATCCTTATAAAAACCAAATGACATATATGGTGTAAAAAAGAAAAGAAAGTCTGGAATATAATCATGTTTCTTCTTTGCTTAAGAGAGTGGTTATATTCCGGTATTGTTTGTTTTATGATCATTTATTTCATTTAATATGGCATAGGCATTTTTTCAATTGCATTCTTTTATGAAAATGAATTTTGCTGTTTCTCTCTCACCCTAGATCGTTCATTCCTTCTGGAGCCTCTGTTCCGTTTCCAGTGAACAGTGCAATGTCTGGCAATTAGGAAGCATGGAATTAATAGTTTTGTGAATGTTAAATGAAATGGGAGTATATTTCTAAGTCCAAATAATTCAATGAACTAAAAAAGTGTAACTATAGGCAATGATAAATTCCAAAAGTGGTAGTATTTTACTAATGTCAGGGCATCTTTTTTATGTTAAGTATCATTTTTTGGAATTCTGGCATTGTGACAAGGCAACAGTTATGCTGTAATTCCGTGTTAATCCCATTTTCCACTGTTTTGACCTTGGGACGTTATTTGCCATAAGGAATCAATCCACATAAGGCTGTAAATATTGATCAAATCATGCCACAGCTTCAGTACTGGTAAAACATACAAGGGGTTAAATCATTCTAGTTCTTACTCTTTAAAAAAAAATTTCTTCTTTTAAAGACACGTAACTTCTTTGTCTGATCTCCTTATGGTCCTTGTCACAACCGTACAGCTTTTAATCACTCATACATTCAGTGAGTTACTGCACTGCTGGAACCTTTATAATGTTCTAGTTTGTTTGGATGCTCTTCCTGATAAAGTCCTGACAGTCCTTCAGTATAATGGGAAGACAATCAGAATAAAAAATGCTTTAAGAGTTCAGGTAGTGGAGCATGCTATTATTTTCACATGGTGCAAGGGTATTGAAATACTGACTTTCATGCTTTTGATTGAGTTTGTGATGAAATCCAAGAAAAATTGAAAATGTGAATTATCCTACTGCCAGTAGGGCCTGTATATCATGAACGGAAAGCAGGCATATGTAACCAACTCTTGTATCATAATCTCAAGAGTGTCAGACTGTCCATCTTTTGTATGAGTTCCTGTAGTCCCTCTAAGCAATTAATTCATTGTATAGCTCTTTTATGTTTGCAGTCCCCACATGGAATTTTACAAAAATATAAAATGTCACCCTCAGCATACACTGTTTGAATAGTTAATAAACATGATTTACATTGACAGTGTTTCAGATTTTTCAAGGTGCTTTCCATTCAATGAGCTCATTTGACTCACTAGCCTTCTTAAGTAAGCAGTGGAATTGTTATAATTCTCCACCCATCCCACCCTTTCTGCCTCCTTCTCTCTTATTTTTCCCCCCGATTTCTCTTTCTCTCTTTTAAAGAAGGCAATCTGGCGCACGGAAAGAGCACAGAATGTGAACTGAGGTATTTAATCCCATCTTTGCCCCATTGAGTTGCTTTGAAGTTGGGCAGGTCACTTTCATTTTTCTGAACCTTGGTTTCCTAATTGACAAACTAAGAATAATGCTGACGTACACTCCTCCGCCTTGTTAGGATTAAGTCACGTGAAATGTGAGGGAGAGGAAGGCAAACCAAATGGTAGCCTTTCTTGGCTTCTTTTACGGGAAGTGGGTAGTGGAAAGAGAATGGGTTTTGGTCTCACTGCTTCTTACTCGCACACTTAGATTCAGTTATCTAACCTTTCTGAACTTCATTGCCTCATGTAAAATGGCCTAATAATTCATATCTTGTGAGGCTGTTGAATATGAAAAATAAGGTAACATATTTACTTATCCTAACACAGCTCCTGAAACACAGCAGTTTTACATTTTACAGATGAGGAAACTGAATTTGAGAGAAGTTGGGTGACTGGCCCAAACTTGCGCAGCTGGTAGGTGGTGAGCTAAGGCTGGAGCTCAGTTGTTTTTTGCCTTCACCCCCTTGCTGCCCTTACCAAGCGAAGGTGCAGAGTGCGGGTATGTTTAATGAAGATTGCTCTCTCGAGGGGTCGTGCAGTCTGTTCGTGGAGATGGAATTCCGGTGTAAAAGGTGGAGAGACAGAGAGTAGCGAAATACAGCTCTGGAGTGGTTGGAGCAGGAACCTACTCCAGCAAGGGAGGAACGTGGCGGATCGTTGGCTTTTGGGGATGGATACTGCAGACTCCGTGAGGGCAGGGCCTTACTTATTTGTCCTTGTCATTTTATCCCCAGTACATTCAGGAATGCATGACTTCCCACAGGGGATTATCACTTGCTTCTTTGAGCGAGTGAGCGAGTGGCTTCATGAAGTATATGATGAATTACATTTAGAGGAAGGTCAGGGATTTAGATGATCAGGGTGATTGAACTGTGGATTGCTCATCCTTATTGGGTGATGAACTAAGTTTAGTGGATCATCATTTACAAATAAATATTACAGCATCATTACATCAAGAAAACTGTTTAGGTTTACAGGTGATATCAACAAAAAACACACATGTATAATTACACTTACGTGTGTATTTGGTCACAATGTAAAATGTATGTCTCACCATAGGTCATGGTTTTTAGACAAGGGAATACTAACCTTTGAGGCAGGCATGTGAATGCTTTGTGGAAGAATAGTGACTTTCACTTTGCTAAATCAGAGGTGACAAGAATACAGAAATCACAATAAAGTGTATCCAGAGGGACAGGGATTCATTGGGTTCTTCAGCTATTGAACAATCATTGGGAAGCCTCTTTACCTTTTGCTGTCCCCATCTACTACTCTGAAAGGGATGAACCAAACTACACTTCAGAAAGATTAGGAAGATTAATGGGTCAGGAGTGGATAAATTAAGTTGTAACTAGGGATCCAGAAAGAGGTCCATGCAAGAGAGGCTGCACAGGGTCAGGAAGTCCTGGCCTTGGCTGGTGGCACCTGGTAGAGAAAAAGATCCTTGGCAGGACTGGGGCAGAGTGAGGTTAAAAGTAAGTGGGTGATGAAATGGAGCCCAAATAGTAAACATTTTCTTAGAACTGCTGTCTGAGGGAAAAAACATTAAGTAAAAAAGTAAGTAGGGAGATGGGTTTTGAGCTGATAGTTGAGAATCTTTGTGGTGAGTTAGGGAGACTGAAAAGAAAGGACCCCTGGATACAGACTAGAAATGAATCTAAGAAGACAGCAAAACTCAAAGAAATTACCTTGGAAGGGTAAATATGTTTACCACATAATGTCACTTGAGAACTTATTTAACTTTGAGCATTTTCTATATTTTGTGTAAGTTAGAAAGTTATAAATGTGAGTATTAAATGAAAATTTTGGATTTGTCCCAAATCCAAATGTCTTTAAAACAAGTTAAAATGAATTTGATAACAATGAAAGAAGTGCAGAAGCTCGATAGAAATATAATTAGGAAGGGTTGGAATATATTCACATTATTTCAGCCTTTCTCTTTGATTTGGGTGTATCTGCCATTCAGAGGCGATTCAGAAGTCAAGAATTACATAAATTGTAATTTAAATTAAAAAGGCATTGCTTTAAGTTATTTATTTAGAAAAGGAAACTAAATAAGGCCCCCTTGTGGTTTATTAAAGGAAAGCTATGATGGCATTGCAGGTGTCCCATGAACATGTGTATATGAGTTTACATAACTGAGAGACCATGAGCTAAGTGTGTTGTGTGTGTGTGTGTGTAAGTGTAATAATACTATCTCTAGGCATGGTCAAGTACAAAGGTCTATCATTTAAGCCTCAGCACTAAATAAACATGTGAGGTTATGATTATTTTATTGAGCTTTCTTACTTTATGGCCCACTAATGGCTCATGGGTCAGTTATATTGATGAGCCCTGGAAACCTACAGCTTCAGTGAGGCTTTTAAATTTATTCATTTATTGTTTTTATGTTCAAGTGCCAAGAAGAAAAAGCCCAGTTTCCAGTCTTAGTTTTCTTTTACAATAAACCATAGAAATACAATTTTTCTTATAGAGAAGGAACTAAATATATATGTTAAGTGTATACAATTGGCAATTTGTATGTGACCTTCTAATTGACTTTCAATTTCTCATGCAAACTTCTGAGTTTGAGTGTATGTCTCACTGTCAACTTCAATATCAGGCTTATGTTACTATTTATACTTATCAGGCTGAACTTATTGTCAAAATTAACATGCTATGCAGTTTAGCATCTGTGAGGAGATAACGTAATGAAGCATGATTTTCAAAAGGTGTTTTTACATATATTGTAATTTTATTCCTGTCATATTTTATTGAGAATTTGGGAAGTAGGAATTGCTTTGGGTAACCTTCTGTGGGAACTTTCTAGCAACTTGTTTCCCAGGGAAAGAGGGCCCCTGTGGTCCAGTTCAGTGTTCCCAGATGTGCCAACCAGAGACATGTCTCCCCTCATCTGGGGCTGGGTAGAGAACTGGGTGACATG
This sequence comes from Miniopterus schreibersii, assembly GCF_964146895.1. Classification (NCBI taxonomy): domain Eukaryota; kingdom Metazoa; phylum Chordata; class Mammalia; order Chiroptera; family Miniopteridae; genus Miniopterus; species Miniopterus schreibersii. Next base: position 29,361,412 of record NC_138117.1, read on the forward strand.
AGGTCAGGAGAGCTCCTGTTCCATAGAAAGACCCATCAGGAGAGAGGAGTAAGTGCCCCCACTAAAGTATTACTATTTCTAATATTCATGAGTAAATTTAGTTTGAAAATTAAGCATAAAAGATTTCTTTAAATTTTATTTTTCAGTTATAGTTTACATTCAGTATTATTTTATATTAGTGTAAAAGTTTCATTTAATGAAGTGGTTGATAATTTGGCTTATTTATTTCAAAATAAAATGAAAGACAGTATTTAGCTTTAGAATTAATTAGATCCCGTCAATCTACTTGTTTTATCAGCACCTTGTCAATTTTATTGATATCACCTGTACTGGAGTTTGTAGAATCAATTAGAAACATTTGCCAGTGTAGCTTCACATATCTTAAATATTTTCTTTTTAGAGATTATCCTAAAATTGAAAATGAAACCGTTTGACATGATGCACGCATGTATTCCCTGAGGAATTTTTTAACTTTATTTTTTATTGTTGGCACTGTTACAGATGGCCCCATCCCACCCTTTGCCCACCTCCACCCAGCCCCCACTTCTTTTGAAAGGATTCTTAGGGTAATTTTTTAACCATGGACTTTAAGTGCTAAAATATTTATTAAATCACACTATGGAGAAATACCATTGTCTGTTCGATCATGTATATTTAGAATCAAATCCTCCAAGTCTTTATATAGACAGTTAATTTCTAGACCAAATTTGAAAACGTGTGTACAGCAGAAAGGCAGTCAGTGGACAAACAGGAGAGAAACACCTTTTTTCTGAGTGTGTAAATATTCTAAATGGAATCTGTGTCCAAGTGGAATGAAACCACAACCGAGGGTTTGCTATTCTGCCAGATCTTGTGTTTCTTTGTGTTACTATTTTCACTGTTATAAAAATTATTAAAACAAGTCCTCATGATTCATGAGCTTACGTATATACATTTTTGAAATTTAAATGATTCTGGGGACAGAAGGATGAAAACCTTTTAAGGAACCTTGTGGTTTTCAAAGCTCTAATGATACTTTCACAGGTATTCTAAAGTCCTTCAACTTGTCGTTCTATGGATTCCACAGTCCAGGTTCTTGTACGGTGGAATTTTTTAACAAATATTTTTCTCACAGTGAGGATATAAAGTTTATAGCAATGTTAAGAGCTATATGTTGAGTCTGAGAACACAGGAGCTACAAGTCCACTCTAAAAATTTTTTTAAGTGGCTTGTTAGACTCTGGAGTCCCCAAAGGTGATGTGGTGACTTGAGAATGTGTTTGTGTCAAATAAATTCAGGTTAGAATTTTGGTCTTGTCAGGAGTTTGTGTTTTTGCTCAAGTGACTGTACCTTTTTGAGACTCAGTTTTGTCATCTGTAAAGTGGGGACAATAGCACATCACCATATAGGTCCAGTTAGGATTCAAGGAGAAAAGGGCCTTGCAGAATGCCTGGCACAGAATTGGCCCTGAGTATCAGTTGGGCACAGTATTCTCCTTCTTTCAAGCATAACTCTCTGAATCGTCCCTGAGATGGTAATTAGATTCACCATGGTGATCACACCTAGATTAGAATCACCATGTTGCACACCTGAAACGGATATAATTAAGTATCAACTATACTTTAATAAAAAATTATTTAATTTAAAAACATAGATCTGTCACTTAGATTTTTTATCTCTTAGTTTTACTCACAAATGGAGACAAATGATTGCTTTACCTAAAGAAAAAGAAACTATTATCCTCGAATAGTAAACAGATCCATGCACCTAAAAAATGGGCTGTATTTGGCACAAGTCAAACCTACTTCTTGCATTTTTCGCTGATGTGGTTTTCAAATGCAGCTTGTGTGGAGTGAAGCGCTCTGTCCTTAGGAGAGGATTGTGTTTAGTTGGCTCCTCCGCGGAGACGGTTCGGCAGCCTCTGATATGTGTAGTCTCCTATTCTGGAGATGTACAATAACCTGAAGATCGTTTTTCAAGAGGTGTCAGAAATTCAGCAATTTGTCCCCCTCTGAGAAAGCAAAGGCAGGGGGAACACTATGATTTAAGCAGTTCTTTAAGATTGTTCAAAAAAAAACCTACATTTCTGTTTAGTTTATAATTCACACAAAAGGTCTGGATTTTCTTCTACCTTTGGAAAAAACCATGTGAATCTTCCATTTGTTTATCGTTTCGGACTGATAATGATAACTCACTTTATTGAGTAATTTATAAAGGCCAGTCACCTCACTGAGCAGAGTGGCCTTGAGTCAGTAACTTGATCTCTGAGGCTGAGTCTCAGAGGGTGGAATTAGGCTGCTGCTTTTCAGAACAGATCGGGAGGCTTTAACCTCCCCACCCTCTGACTTCGCATTTTGCCTGTGGATAGAATGCTTGAAATTTATTTGGAAAATACTTCCATAGGGTGAAGACTGATCGTGACTAGGTTACATCGGGAACTCCTTCCCCCTTAGCATCTTATCTTCATTTCTTCTTTCCTGATTCCTCGGCGGGAGTCAGAGGCCCAGGGCACCGCTGCCTTACGCTCCACGTGTCTCACGACATACTCATCTGCCCGTTTTTACCAATCCCAATTTTACTTGTTTTTCAAGGTCCAATTCTGTGGCCATCTCTGTGATGAATAATAGACTTATTTATTTTTTAAAAATATATCTTTATTGATTTCAGAGAGAGGAAGGGAGAGGGAGAGAAAGACAGAAACATCAATGATGAGAGAGTCACTGATCAGCTGCCTCCTGCACGCCCCCGACTGGGGATCGAGCCCGCAACCCGGCATGTGCCCTGACCGGGAATCGAACCGCGATCTCCTGGATCCTAGGTCGACGCTCAGCTGCTGAGCCACACCAGCCGGGCAACAATAGACTTCTTAAGCCAGGGAAACACGCTCCTTCCGTGGAATTTCAGGAAGAGCGTGTTAGTATCGTTTACGGGCACTTGGTGTTCTTCATTCAGTCTTAGTGATAGGATTCTGTCTGGGTGATAGGATTGTCTGGGTGATAGGATTCTGTCTGGGTGATAGGATTGTCTGGGTGATAGGATTCTGTCTTCGTGGTAGGATTCTGTCTTGGTGATGGGAATGCGGAGAGTTGCCATCTCCAATTCCTACAGGGCCTAGCGAGCTGGGGCGTGATTAGAAGAGAATGGTGGGACCACAGGGCACTCCCTGGAGAGCACGTTTCATCGACAAGGAACACAGCCTTCATGGGGTTCCTGGGGACTGCCCACAGGAAAGTTTACAACCAATATTACCAACTTCTATTTCAATAAAAAGTGTAACTTTCAATTTTTGTATGTGAAATTTTTAGCTTTTGGAAGCATTACTAAAAACAAAAAACAAAAATGAATAATGCCTGAACAACAATAAAGTTGTGTAATGTCACCTCTGGACCACACATGCCTGTGCGTCTTCACCCCCAGACATGAACACAGCCTACTTACTTGCACCTTTGTTCACCAAAGTGTAGTGAATCTTACTGGAAGTGTTCGGACAACCTTTTTATATAAACTTGAAAAAAATCATGGTGTTAATAAAACTAATGCAAACTTGACTGTCAAGAGCAATGTGACAATGTCCTCAAGATGGTCACATTGTAAGTGGGTCATCTTCAAAGGTAGAATCTTTTGTTCTCAGCCTGTGTCTCCCACGTGATGCTTTGCAGCGTGACATAAACGTCTCCCCAAACAGGTGGGAGGCTGAGGGACATTTCATGGTTCTTACTGTCGCTATGGAAGAGGCAGGCAGTCAGCCAGTTGCCTGGAAGAAAATCAGAAGTCTCATCTGCAAGTTTGGGAGGGTTATAATGTGCCCTTCCTGTGCTAATCTTAAAAGAGATCATTTGTATTAGGATGTGCTTTGTTTTTTTAAATTGTTATTCCTGCCTGGGCATCTTGAGTGCCCACTCAGTACACTAGAATACGCTGGAATACTGATACATTTATATTCTTTTAAATATTGCTCTGTTGGTGCTCACGCTATTCTTATTTCCATCTCAAACATGTGTTTGAATTTAAATTATACACACACAATTTGAAACACTCGTATTTTAATTCTTTACGTAACAGTGGTAGTGTTTACAACAGATTTATACCATCATTTTATTCCCAATTCTCATAATCTAGTTAAAGTTTTAATCTAACCCCTTATTCTGCTTATGATTAAATAACAGTGTATTCAGTAGTGCCTGGGAGTTCAGGATGACAGCTGAACACTTCTGAACTCAAAGACATGTGGAGAGAACATGCGAAGGCATCGGAAAATAAAGTTTGAAATGTGTTTATGATAAAATGATAGCTTTTCACTTATGAGGAAATCAGTTGTTTATCATGTTACATTTTACTAAAATAAATAAGAAAGTTGATTGTGTTTCTAAAAGTAGTGTTGATTTAAAATAATTATTTATTTCAAATGGATCCAATAAATGTCTCTAATTTTATCTGAAGTCAAGAGACATTCGCTTTCTCTTTCCCACGCAGAGGGACTTGCGTACGCGGCTTGGGTGGCTCAGAGCTCTTCCTGCTGCACAGCACCTTTTCTTTTCAACAGGCCTGTATTCAAAGTCAGCAGAGATGTTCTCTCTTTAAAAAAGAACCAGCCACCTACTGTGCCCAGCGAAGAAGCTTCTGGCTCCTGCCCACAGGGCCTCAGCCTTTGTTACACTGCCCCCTGCTTCTCACCCAGTAGCCTCACAGTCTAAATTGTTCAGTTGACTCATTTTACTTTCTCTCTAAAAAGTATACAGTCAGTGTCGCCCTTCACTGAAGTTCAATATCATTGATCTGAAAGTGCTCTTATTTAATAATAGGTCTATTCTCATTAAAACTCGGGAAAACCATAGCATTTTAATCAAATAATATTTTTAGAACTAGGTATGTACCAGATATTTTTCTTAAAAATTTTAATAATACCCATTCCAGGATTAAACAGGCTAATCATAAGATCTTAATAAGTAGTATTAGTTATACTGGCTTAGAACCATGATCCCTGTGTTAATATACTTGGTCGATAATAATTATCAGCATTGATGAATAACTAGCCTCTTAGTACAATTTTTTATACAGATGACACTTTCATATGAATTATTAAAGATTCAAAAATAAAGTTACAAGTAAAATTAAGAAAGATTCAAATTAATGAAGCCAAGTGGATGGCCACCTTTCAGAATGTAAATTTTACTCTTTTAATGAAATAAAATTTTGGAAAATTGACAATATTTTTTTTTCTTTGACTCAATAGAACATTATGAGAAAGTAGTCTCAAGTACTTGAGAATTTTTCTCTCAGCATTTCTTAAGGTAGAAATTATTAGAAACACATCAAATGATTAAACAGGAGAATGGTTAAGTAAGTTATTATTTACCTTCACTATGAGCATTGAGCAGCCATAACAATTGATGTCTTTTAATATTATGGAAAAATGCTCACAGATTAATGGTAAATGAAAAGAACAGGTTATACAAATACATAATGCATATGATCATAATTATGGAAACTGTCTCTGAGTCCGGAGCCTGAATGCTACAATGCACAAAGCTTTAACTCAGGGCCCTCTCTAGAATTCTCTTTGCCTGGCTACTCCTCCTTTAGGTTCCAGACTAAATGTTACTTTCTTAAGAAAGCATTTGCTGATCCTCAGGGTCACTTCAGACCAGGTATGTCCCCCAGTTATATGTTCTCCTAACACTTTAATTTTCCTATATAATACTTGTAACGATTATAATTGATCACTTAGGGTATCTTTTGAATGTCTGTCTTCTTCAATAGACTAGAAGCTTCATTGAGCAGTAACTGTCAACCTTGTTTGCTCAGTGCCTGGCCTGGGACTGGGACAGAGCTTGGACTCAGTAAACATCTGTTGAAGAAATGAATGAACGGCTGTAAGGCACTGTGCCGAGAACCTTTCATGTAATCTCATGGAGACTCCACCAAAAACTTACGGAGTAAGGACCGTCTTTGTTGTATTTTATGGATAAAGACTACATCTTAGAGAGAGAAAATTGTCCAAAGTCATCTGAACTGGAAAAATAAATCTATTCTTATATGTACCTCTTAGTTCTTTGTCCCAACAGTACAGTGCCTTCCAATTTAATGACAGATGTTCCCACACACCTCAATATCTCACAAATAATCTGCTCTAAGGTCTGAACAATGATTGATGTTTTTAATAATGACAGAATTGGTATTGCTGGAAGGGTGTAGAGCTAAATTGAACCCATCCTATTTAAATGATCGAAGTCACATCGCAGTGGAGTTGGGGAGCCAGCTTTGTTAAACCTTCCTCAGTGGCTAGCGGTGGACTGATTTTTCTGCTACCCTTGTCTCTGAACCTGCCCACTGCTCTGTGCTTACAGCCAACTTAATTTTATAACCTTCGGGTTTCATGAGATACATTACACCTAGTTATTCAGTGCTAAAACTATGTTTGAGTTTTACAAGATACACTTTCAAAAAATTTTACTAGATCTTTATCACATAGTTCCAAACGAAAAGGGACTTAAGACTGCTCATTGCTGTTTGGAGATCCAATCACCATTTTATCTGATGACTTAAAATCGGGAAGTTCACCAATAAATCTGTTTAATCAGGTCTCTTAATATTGTGAATGATCCTCCTGGTAGCCAGATAGTATAAGTCTGCCCTGGCCCCTTCTCATTTTGGCTTGTTATTCTGGATGGAGCTTTCTGCGGCACTGGGGTTTTCTTGAGTATAAACCATTCCAAAATCACACTGTTATTATAGGTTGCTTTGTCCTCAGGCTCTCCCGTATTCCTTTTGGGCTATTGGTCTTCCAACATGCAGTTAGGGGATTAAAGTAAATCATCTAATCCATGCTGCACGTCACTCAGTAGCCTACTTTTGGAAATTGTTTCCACAGAAGCACCAGTGGAAGCAGCCAGCCTGAGATATTGACACTATAGGAAAAACTGACAGCTTACTCCTTGTATCGATTCTTCTCTTCTTTACAAATATAGACTCCGTTCCCCACCACAGCCTCGTAAGTGGTGACTGCTGAGGTTTCTAAATTGCTTTGTAAATTATTTATTGCTTGGACACCTTGTAAAGACCTCTTTTCTTCTTGTCTGACATGCTTGTGATTTCTGAGGTCTCATATATATTGAAAAGTCTGTGTGTTTACTGACCACAGGCTTCGTATGAACTCCGTTTCTTCCTGTTTTATTTTGCAAATATGATCTCCTGATGATGATGATTATGCCTTCTGTCATTCTCATTTCTGATATATTCATACAAAATGTGATAAATCTTATATGTGTATGTTCCAGACCGAGCACTACACACAGTTAATTAGCACATTCTCAAACTAAAAAGTTTAAAGTATTTGAAGGATGTGTATTTAATGATGGAGGGAACAGTTTCTATTAAAATATTGTTTGTCAGAGCTGATGAACGTATTTAACTCAGTTGTACCAATGTAGTAGAGTCATTGTTCTGAAAAAAAAATTGCAAATGCTTTTTTTTCTGAATTATTCTCACCTCTTAGATTTTCTTTTATTTTGTGAACCATAAGATTTTTTAATGGTTATAATTTAGATAATAAAAATGCGCATTGTGTCCAGTAAACAGAGTACTTTGAAATTGTGATGGCCTACTTTTAGCTGACTGAAACTACACACACATAGAAAAATATCCCACAGAAGGAGGTCTGAGCTTAATAACAGGCGTTTCCCCTGCCCATTTCCCTGGCTTTCTACACCGTTAGGCTCAGGACCAGTATACACTTGGTGGATTAGAGCTGGAGTTATTTTAGTGCCCCTATAGTTTGGAAATCCAGGAAGCTAGTCATCTCCTCCATTCCTTAACATTCATTTGATTGTGTTAGAAGAGCATAGACTTTTCAATCCTATCTCTATCATTATGAGCTCTTTGACTTGAGGAAAGTAATGAGGTCCTTATAAATAAGTATTTTTTCTACTCTAAAAAATATATATTAAAATAGTAATATCTACCCAAATGTTTATGGGAAGAATAAATGCATACACTAGATATTTGCAATGGTTATGACATTACTGATATATAATTTTTGCTAAAGGATTTAGTTTTATGATTATATTTTTATATAATACCAATTGATACATGTGGAGAATGAAGGAAATAGACAACAATCGTGCATTAGAACCATAGGATCATGTGGTCAGTTGTTTCTAATTATAGAAACAACTCTGAAGAGCATGAAAACATATTTCTAAGATCACTGTAATTCTCAATGAAATGGGAAACACAAATCCACCAGAAGACAGAGCTTTAGCTCCATTATGAAGATTTATAAGCAGAAGAAGCCAGTTATATCCAGTCGGAGTGCTGTGCCAAGCCCGTGCCAAGGGATGGCACAATAAGCTGCTGTGGACAGTGAGGCTGCTACGGCCTTAAGCTTCCAGCCCTTTTCAGTGCTGTGCTCTCCAGGCACGGTTGGCTCCTGGGGAGTGTGGATTTTCCTGTCTGTGGCTTTGTGCCAACATAAATTGTTATGACCTCGTTTCACTTATTTCCTCCCTACTGAAGGCACTCATCTTTTTTAAAAAGTTATCCAAATTTTATTTTTAAAACTGAATAGTTTATCAGATATAATTTTTTTATTAAAAAATTTTAAGGCATTTATCTTTAAAATGAGTTTTTTATACCTTTTTTCATGCTCTTCTTCTGGCTTGGGATGCTTGTTTCTTAACATCAATCCGTTTCATGGCCTAGCTGAATTGTCCCGCCCCCTGCAGTCTCTCCCTGTTGTGCCCACCTGCTTGTTTCTTCCTTTCTAAATTCTTTCAGCATTGATTGTCTGTATCACTCTCGCTAGCATCTGAGAATAGACACCATCCTATCTGGTTAAATAATTGTTTTCTGTAAAAACCTATCCAGCCAGAAACATGTAGGAAGGGAAGGTTTTCCTACTGTCCCTTTAGTAGCTCCATGATGAAAGGTCAGAAGGAAAACTAAAAAGCTGGTTGAAACAGAGAGTATTTTCTTATAAAATGCACAGTCTAGCATGAAACTGGAGCTTTAGCGTAACCCTCCACGTTTGTGCAACATTTTACATGTATGGCCCACTCTCACTGAGTAAAAACCAACTTTTACCACATTTCTTCCTAGATTCCATAGAGTTTTCATGTAAATGATTTCGTTATTCCTTCAAACAGTCTTCTGAGATGAGTCTTACTATCCTCACTTTGTAGAGAACCACAGCCCAGGAGAGATTAGGTGATTGGCCTCAAGTGTCCTGAAGTCCATTACTTTTCTATCAGCCCCAGCAGCTCATCTCCTCGCAGGAGCCCCATGAGAAAGATATTTTCAGCTTGGGTTTCTAAGCACTGAGGCTGATCTTTCTTGAGAAAAACTGAGAGAAGAGTCACCCATCCTAAGGGGTCTCTGCCTGTTCCCTTTTGGAGACAGGGAGGGGACCGTTTTCTGAACAGGATTGGCCTGACACAAAGAACAGGTGGCCGTCTGCAGACTTACTGTATGCCTGAGGTGCATGAGAGGACAGATTACAGATTGGAACGTGATTGAATAATGTAAATATACGTATGTACACACACACTCGTATCTTCATATATATGAGTTTTATAAAAATTTAAAATATGTGTGAAACCATATATCTATTCATACCTATATTGTTAAAAGTTAAACTGATGCATATTAAACATTTTGAAAGTTTGCCCTGGCCGGTGTGGCTCAATTGGTTGAGCACTGTCCCGTGCACCCAGAGGTTGCTGGTTGGATTCCTGTCGACATGCCCGGGTTGCAGGCTCTGTCCCCAGTAGGAGGTGTGTAGGAGGCAGCCAATGGATGTTTCACTCTCATCAGTCTCTTCCTCTCCCATCCCCTTTCTCTAAAATCAATAAAAACAAATAAATAAATAAATAAATAAACATATTTTAAAAAATCGTAAGAGCTTATTTGAGCAAAAATAAATTTCAATTGGAAGTGCCTAAATAGAAGGTTTGGGAGTGCTCCACCACACCAGAGCTGCGGAAAGACATACAGAAGGTGTAGGAGCAAAATAAATTCATTTGATTGGCTAGAGCTGAAAGTCCAGTTGGCTGTTTGTGACTGGTTGTTGTAGCAAGTACACACCCTCAGCTCCAAGGACCTATGATTTGGAATAGTTGATTGCGTAGGGTCCACATAGGCTCTGCTTGCTTCCCACCAGATTTGACAGGGTGTATAAATGCTGTGAGTGAGAAGGGTTGTGTGTTTGTATTTCAATCGATCCTTAAGCTATCCGATGGTCCTTAGGTACGTAGAAGAGCTGTTTTAACACAAAGTCAGCTCTCTATTGGCAGAAGGAAATGTGTTTGTGTTTGTGTGTTGTTAAAACATATTCAACTTCATTAGGCAGAAGAGATCACATCTGTAGAAGGAAGTCTGAACTGCTGGACATAATAGAGAAACTAAAGGGGTGTAAAACTCAGTAGGTGATATGTCTAATAACTAAATGTAGAAAAGATAACTGTTTCCTGTAACTACTGAAGAGGAGCGCGTCGTTATAAATTCGGGGCAGAAAATCTTTATCTCATCTTAATTCCTATTATCAAGTCTCTTTTCCTCCTGGTTGCCCCTCAATCTTTCCTCATTTTATCTACAGTACTGAAAGGATCTCACTGTGTTCCTAGCTTTTGTCCCTCTTGTTAGAGTTTATTCACAGGATTCTATGGAATTTTTTTATTAAAAGAAGATTCTCATGCTATGCTATGCCAAATCAATTTAGAAAGTAAACTCAAATTGCATTTACCATTATCCCAGTGTCTTTATTTTTAGTTACAAAATTTTCAAAAAATATAAAGATACTTTAAGAAATGTACTATAATATAATTAATATACTATACATATAATAGAGACCTCACTGGAAATTAAAAAGACATTTAAAGTTTTTATACCTCAGGGAAGACATTTGGGAATCAGTTATAATCCTTAAATTCTACCACATAATCCCTTATATCAGAGTATTAATACCAACTCAAAAGAAAAAGAGGAAAGGCATGCTCAGTGCAACAGATACATATATTCTTGTTCCATGGACCCCCCCACCCCCAACCTAATGCCAGATACAAAAATAAAACCAAAATGATCAATGACCTAAACATGAGAGCCAAAACTATAAAATTCTTAGAAGAAAAACATAGCTTCACATCTTCATGACCTTGAATTAAGCGATGGAATTTTAGAGATGACACTAAAAGCACAATCAACAAAAGAATAATTTGGGGCTTCACCAAATTAAAAATATTTGTTCCATGCTTCTATGGAACAAATGAGGGGATGGGAGAGTGGACAGGGAGAGATTAATCAAAGAACTTAAATGCTTATAAGCACATAAACACAGATGTTAGTCTGGAGAAGGCCTGGGGGCGGGGTGAATGCAGGGTAGAGGGATCAATGGGGGTAAAAAGGGGACATCTGAAATATTTTCAACAATAAAGATAAAGAAACTTTAAAAAATAAAAATTAAAAAAAAGTGCCCCTGCATCTAGTTAACCTTCCTCAAAAAAAATAAAATAAAATAATTGTATTTCAGACACTATCAAGAAGGTGAAAAAACAACCCACAGAATGGGAGATAATATTTGCAAATTGTATATCTGATAAGGGGCTAGTATCCAGCATATAGAAAGACACTTACACTGTGATAATAATATGATATATAACCCAGTTACAAATGGGCAGCAAGGGATTTGAATAGGTATTTCTGCAAAGAAAGCACATGGATGGGAAATGCAATTTGAAACAATAATGATATAAGACTTCACACAAACTGTGACAATTTTGACAAGGCTGTGGAAAAATTGAAATCTCATACACGTTGCTGGATGGAATGTAAAATGTTGCAGCTGCTTTGGGGAAAAGTTTGGCAATTTCTCAAAAAGTTAAACATAGAGTTACCATATGACCCAAAAATTCTACTCTCTGGGTGTGTGCCAAGAAAATTTAAAATATATGTTCATATGAAATAGTTTTATACCAATGTTCATAGCAGTACTATTCATAATAGACAAAAGGTGGAAACAATCCGAATTTCCACCAACTGATGAATGGTAGACAAAATGAGGTATACCCATAAAAGAGTATTATTCAACAACAAAAAAGAATGTCAACACGGATGAATCATGTAAACATTATGCTAAGTGAAAGGGACAACACACACACACACACACACACACAGAGACACTGCCCAATCCCATCTGTATGAAACGTCCAGAATGGGGAAATCTAACAGAGAAGCAGAGAGGGGTTGTGTTTGGGGGCTGGTAGTGAGCATGGGCTTCTTGGGGGGGGGATGAAAATGTTTTGGAATTAGATAGTGATGCTGGTTGCACAATCTTTTGCATATTAGTAAAACCACTGACTTATAAATAAATATATATTTACTATTTATGTATATACTCATATATATGTTTATAATATATTTTAATTTATCCACCCCCTGGGAAGAATAATAGATATTATCAGGTTTTAAAACATATTATAAAACTACAGTAATTAAAAACATTTAGTACAGTTTGGTACATGGCAGATCAATAAGATGAAACAGTCCAAATGTATTTCTAAATACACACAAACACACACACACAAACACGCACTTATTTTGCACACTGGGACTATATGAAATGATTGCTAAAAGATAATGGACCAGTATTCAGTCAAAAAATTACAATTGTATTCCTTCATATATTATCTAAATTATTCCAGATAAAATAAAGTTTTAAATGTAAAATAATAGTTATAAAAGTTGTGAGAAAGAATGACAAATAGAATATTTTTTCTCAAAACCTAATGAGAATACTTGTATAAACATAGTAAAATATATGGACACAACAAATAATGAAATTTGGCTATGTGAAATTTAAAAAGATCTCATGACAAAAGTGGTAATTTATAATGTAGAAAAATATTAATTTTAATATATAAAGAGCTTTTTGAATAAAAAAATAGCAACCAATTTTATGGACAAAAGGACTTGAGCATGTAGTTCAAAGAAAAAACTAAACTTTTAAGCATAAGATGCCTGGTCTATAAAATAATTTTTAAAATGCAAGTATAAACAACAATGTGCTATTTCTCAGTTTAACAAAAATAAAAGTATTTTAGTATTTGGCATTGATGAGGTTGTGGGAAAACAGGTTTTCTGTTACCATATAGCATTGGTGTGTGTGCAAATTATTATAATCACTGATGTAATTTGACCTTATCTCTCAAAAAGGAAAAAAAATATAGCCTATACCTGTTGACTCAGGGATACTGTCTCTAAAAAGACTCCCACATTGTTAGCAAAGACATCTGGAGGCTCTTCATGGTAACATGACCTATAATAGCCAACACCCGGAGACAACCTAGCTGTCCATCGGGAGAGTGGTCACCTGATGAATGAAGATACGGAAATGTTCTGGGTATACTGTCAAACAAAGACATTTGTGGGACATAATGTGTATTATGATTTAGTTGTATTTTAAAACTACACAAACACTGGTACACATACAGTTTTGACATATATAGATTTTCTCTGGACAGATACACAGCAACTCCAGAATAGTGGCAGTGCCAACAGGAAGGGAAGTTCAGAGTCTGGAGGGAGAGGGGGTCCCTTTCTATGTAGAAGACTTCATAGGTAAATAATTCTCACCCAGCTGGTGTGACTTAGTGGTTGAGTGTCAAACCATGCACCAAGAGGTCGCCGGTTCAATTCCTCGTCAATGCAAATCCCCAGTGGGGGGCATGCAGGAGGCAGCCGATCCATGTTGATATTTCTCTCTCATCGATGTTTCTATCCATGTCTCCCTCTCCCTTTTTCTCTCTCTAAAATTAATAAAAACATTTAAAAAGTAATTCTCAAATACTTGAAGAAATTTTCTACAGTAAACAAAAGCATTGGTTAAGAGTACAGAGTTTGACATTGGGTAGCCCTATGTTTGTGTTTGGTTTTGTTTGGTCTAGAATTTAAATTCTTTAAGCCTCAGTTTGAAAATGGTGGTCACCAACATAGCTATTGTAAGTATTAAATAAGATGAAACATAAAATAACTCAGGGCCTGGCAAAGAGTAATCATCTATTAAATGTTATATATTATTTTTATTAGTAATAGTAATAGTAATGTACAGAGTTTTTGGCTTCCAGTTAGAGCTGTTTTCATGATATGCTTTCAGTGCCTGCTGATTTTTAAAAAATTTTATTTAAAAACATTTTTCAGTTACAGTTTATATTCAATATTATTTTATATTAGTTTCAGGTATACAGCATAGTGGTTAGATAATTGTACACTTTACAAAGTGTTTTCCCAGATATTTCCAGTAGCCACCTGGCATCATACATAGTTATTACAATATTATGGACTCTATTTCTTATGCTGTACTTTACATCTGCATGACTGTTTTATAACTATCAATTTGTACTTATCAATCTCTTCACCTTTTTCACCCAGATTCAACCCCTCTCTCCTTTGGCAGCCACCAGTCTGTTCTCCGCATCTGTGAGTCTGTTTCAATTTTGTTTGTTCATTTATATTATTCTTTAGATTCCATATATAAGTGAAATCATATGGTATTTGTCTTTCTCTGACAGTGTTATATCACTTAGCATGATACCCTCTAGGTTCATCCAGGCTGTAACAAATGGTAAGATTTCTTTCTTTTTTATGGCTGAGTAATATTTCATTGTACCTACATATGTAGCAGTGGCTACTAATTTTTTTTTTTTTAATTCTCACCCTAGGATGTTTTTCTTAATTTTTATAGAGAGGAAGAGAGAGAGAGAGAGAGAAAGAAAGAGAGGGAGAGAGAGGGAGAGAGAGAAACGTTAATGTGAGAGAGAAACATCAGTTGGTTGCCTCCCATGTGCACTCTGACCAGGGACTGGTTCCACAACCTAGGTGTGTGACTGGGAATTGAACCCGTAACCTTTTGGACTACTGAATGATGCTCCAACCAACTGAGCCACCCAGCCAGGGCAATGGCTGCTGATTTTTTTTTTTTTTTTAAATACATCTTTATTGATTTCAGAGAGAGGAAGGGAGAGGGAGAGAGAGAGAGAAACATCAATGACGAGAGTCATTGATCAGCTGCCTCCTGCACACCCCCAACTGGGGATGGAGCCCGCAACCTGGGCATGTGCCCTGACTGGGAATCGAACCCTGATCTTCTGGATTCTAGGTCAGCCCTCAACCACTGAGCCACGCCCGGCCGGGCAATGGCTGCTGATCTTGATCAGCGCTTCCTATTCATGGTGCCATAAGAGGCTGATGTGTTACAGTCATTGTGTGTATTGTGACTAATGTGTTTCTTATAATGCTCCACCTAAGCCTGGGGACTGTTTGTTTTATGTTAGAACTGAATCAGTGCTGTGCCTATAAAAATTCTTACACTCTCTTGAATTAAGAAATGATTTTTTGAATGAGACAGAAAGTGGCATAGTTACAGCCACAGTGCAGAGAACTGCCCACAGCCCTGGGTGTGCCAGTGGGAGGGAGGCACATATGGGAAAATCATGCCATCACAAGCCATAACCTGGGCTCGAGGCGGGAACTAGTTAAAAGTCAGTAAAACTGAAGTTGGAGATGATCTAAGAACACAAAAATCATTGTAACTATTTTCAGACTACACAAGTCTAAATTGCCTTCATAATCCTAAAAGCCAATAAAATCCCGGGGATGATCAGGAAAGAAAACAGAAAATATAACTTTACCCTTTCTTTATATTAAACAGCAGTGTTTCTGCTTTTAAAATACCAGGTGTAGCTGTGGTTATTAAATCTCAAGAAAGACATATTCTTAGAACTGGTACTGGTAGGTCAAAAGCTATAAGCATTTTACTAGCTCTTGATATATACATATTCATACACATATGTGCAGACATTTGGGGGGAGGGCATTTTGCATTGTTATTAACTTTATATGAATGATATTGGTTATCTGCAACAAATAACGTTATTTACAAAATAAGCTAATTTACTAGGCATAAAGTTACATTTTTGAGATTAATGTCCTTTGATTATTACCAAGTTTGGACATTTCCTATATGTTGGTTTTCCATTTGTATTTCCCTTTGTCTAAATTGTGTATTTATATTTCACTGATGACAATTTGTTTATTAGGTTCTTGATGTTTTTATTACAAATTAAAATGGCCTTATTGCTTATATATAAGTAACTCTAGGCTCTAATAAAGTGAATTATGAACTGTGGAAGCCAGTTTGAGACTCTGTCGACTTCTCTCATGTCGGGCTTTTGAATTATACCTGTTATATTTGGTGGTTTGAGAGTGGAAAGGAGGGTAGATATTTCATAATTCCACTCACTAATGTAGGCGATTTGAGAAATTTCTACCAGAATCTGGGATACACTCATCTCTTAACACTTACTATGACGATCACTGAGACATTTTCCTTTCGGAGGATTTTATCAGTAGTTTATTAAGGTGTACAGAGAAGGTCTCTCAGTTTTCCTGTGCTGACGTTCTCTGAAAATCGGATAGCTTTGGAGGGCAGGCACTGATTTTACTTGTTACATTTGATGTAGTTACTGATTTCTAAACCTTATTCTTTGGCTAACTTGTCGGTGAACCTTTGGCAGGTTACTTTACTCTCTTTGTTTCCTCAACCACAAGCGAAGGCATCAGCCTGAGATGTCTCCAAGCGTCATGCCAGCTGCGCCTTTCTGATTCCTGCTCCGCATTTCTTGCTTCCAAATATACAAATTTACAAATGAATTGGAGATTGACCATGGCCAACCATGAGTTGGCTTCTCCATCTCATTCTATAATTTTTTCCCCAGCACAAGATAAACAGCACAAAGATTTCAAAAGTTTGGAATCTCCCAAACCACGGTGGATTGAAATTATATTCACTCAAGCAAAATATAGACAAAGTTAAAGCAAAATATGCAAGAACATTGTTTTACCTTGCGGTCTTTTCGAGTCGGCCTCACTGTCTTGTGGCTCATAAGCAGATGCAAATAGATCCCCTGCTAGAGAGAGTTCTGTTGCAAGGTCCAGAATATGAGTTGCAAAAAGTAATGTAACAAGCCTTGCAAATACACATATCTCAGGATTCGTGCCACTTTTTCACGTAGTTTAAAATCGTCTGAGGGAGAATGTGATGAATCCACTTAACTCTCAGTTACATTTTAAATATT
The DNA here is from genome assembly GCF_964146895.1 of Miniopterus schreibersii. Taxonomy (NCBI): domain Eukaryota; kingdom Metazoa; phylum Chordata; class Mammalia; order Chiroptera; family Miniopteridae; genus Miniopterus; species Miniopterus schreibersii. Next base: position 29,378,513 of record NC_138117.1, read on the forward strand.
TGGTAGATCCATAGACTTTAAATAATTAACTCTGCTTATTACTCAGTGATTTAAGTGGAATGACCCTTGACAGTCTGTTTGTAATAACTAACACAGCACATTTTAATTTATTTTTTTAATTAGGAAAAGACATCCCCTGAGTTTAACATCACTGGATGTAAAATTGCACTTTTAAAATTGGTTAGTTTTACTACATTTTCTCTCCTAGTGACAATTAAACCTTTTGCATTTTAAAGACCTGAGTGTGCTTCTAAAAGTGATTATGTAAATAATTTAATCAGGCATATGTTATAGACAATTGTACCTTTTTCCCCTTACCACCGCATACCATTCTTCTGGTCCACTAGACACTGTGTAGCTCATCTAAAAGTTAAATAATAATAGATGTGAAAATAAAGGATTGAGAGATTTTTATAAGAATCTGAGTTTGAAAGTTCAAACAAATACTAAACTAATACCATAAACATGAAAGTTCGGTTTACAAGATAGCAAGAATAAAATCTATCATAAAACTTACAGGCAGCTTTAGTAATTATTAAATACTAAGTTTAATAAGCAGGACACTCTTATTCTCCATTTTCAGTGGCTGTCTATCTTGAGCTACTCTCCTTTTATGCTTTTGAATAATACTGTACTGTAGTGGATCTCTGATTAATATTTAAATGTACATGGGTAAAAATAGGTAGCCTAATCAGAGAAAATAATTAACAGGCCACCTCATTTTCATATCCCTTCATTCTTGCAAGGTAGTGTGTGTCCTGATTACTAGACTATCGTTCCCTTTGACCTTCTTTCTGAGTCAGAGCTTAGACTCCCCGATTGAACTGGCTTCCTGAGAGTCTGTCCTTTCCCCATTGTACGCTCTTGGCCACTTTGTCCTAAATTAACCCACCATATATTTATGTGTGTGTTTATTTCTGGGCTCTCTGTTTCATTCCATTGATCTGTATGTCTGTTTTTATGCCAATAGTATTATACTCTGTTTTGGTTACTGTAACTTTGTAATATACTTTGAAATCAGAGAGTGTGATGTCTCTAGCTTTTCCCTTCTTTCTCAGGATTGCTTTGGCTATTTGAGGCCTTTCATGGTTCCAGAGAAATTTTAGAATCATTTGTTCTATTTCTGTGAAAAATGCCACTGGAATTGTTATAGTGATTGCATTGAATCTGTATATTGCTTTGGATAATATGAATATTTTAACCCTATTGATTCTTCCAATCCACGAGTATGGAATATCTTTTTATTTATTTGTGTCTTCAGTTTCTTTCGTAGCATCTTAATAGCTTTCAATATACAGGTCTCTTCTGTCTCTTTGTCTCTGTGTCTCTCTTTCCCTATCCCTAGTCCTTTCTCTATCTATATCTTTAAATGTCTGTATGTTTGTATATGTGTGTATATATAGGAATTTTATGCCTATGTACATAATCGTAACCATGACAGAAGATGGGATTGCCAAACTTAAGAGCTTAAGAACTGACAGCGAAAACAGCAAAGATCTCACAAAAAGAACTGAGTAGAAGTGACTATAGGGTTGAAAGTCCAGTTGAGGAGACACACAAACAGAAAATCCAAAGACTGTATTGTGAGTATATTTTCAATGACATTAAAAAATACAGTCATTACCTTTTGGATGAAGATTATCTTTTAAAATGTCTGTTGCATATCTATTTTATAGTTCACTCCGTATCTCATGCTGTTGTTTATCTCCCTTGCCAATGCTTAGTGATTGATTAACTTTGAAGGCTATAAAAGCTATATTTGTTAGACTTCTATGTGAAAGGTTCTGCCCAGGAATTATAATTATGCTTTTATATTAGTTATCAATTAAACAAATTTGTTATGTGCATATTACTGCCTCAGGGATAGTGGGTTCATATGATGTATAAGAGGTTATGTCTGTATAGCTTAGAGTATACCAGAATATCTTTATACAAACATCTATTTTATAATGATAACTTTTAAATAAGTGATTAAATAAACACCTAATGATTAAACAGTTCCATAGAATTTCCAAAAGGCTCAATCAAGCCTATTATCACAGTAGATCCTTATAGTTTTCAAAATACTTAAGTACATAACCACTATTGATTCTCATTTAAAATATGTTGAATTTTAAGTGAGGACACATGGCCTAGGTTTACTATACTGTAGGTAGAGGTTTCCCCACCTCAGCATTATTGACATTTGACCTAGATAATTCTTGCTCTTAGTGGGTGCTCTGTCGTTTTAAGGTGTTTGCAGCATCCCTGACCTGTACCGATATCACTCTTCTCTCTCAGTTGCAACAACCAAAAATGTCTCCAGATATTTTCAAATGTCCCCTGGGGGAAGAAATCACCCCTCATGGAACACCACTGATATAGTTAGAAGGTTTTCCTAATATGCCACCTAATTTTGGTGAAGTGATAGTTCAAGAGTGATATGTCATATAAGTTACTATAAAGCAGGAAAGATGCCATGCCCATAGAATGGAAAAACTTTCACTGGAGTCTGGTTGCTTGTCTAAATAGCTAGACGGAGTGAATTGAAGTGAACCACAGATGGCATAAAAGAAAAAGCAAAGCTTTTGGAACCAGAAAAAACGGTGTTGAATCCCAGCTCTATAAATGATGCAAAGAAATAGCGACTTCCTTGAATCCACAGGATGACCAATCTTCTCCCTCATGCTTTTCCCAGATGCTCATTCTTCCCTCTAGAATCAAGGAATTGGGACATTATATTTCTATCATATGATAGGCTCTCTTAGTAGCCTCTAAGTCCCTTTGCTGAGATGGCTACTTCTTGTAGAAAAAATTTAAATCGTTTATTTTACTTTCTTTTGTTCTCAAACAAAACACATTGATCCTACTGCTTGATCTATAATAAACTAATTGTTTCAATATTTTGAACCCTAGTGATGAGCAGTAGGTGAAGACTGAGGACGCATCTGTTGTACTTCTCTGAGAGTGTTGAATGTGTGAGGGAGCTCCAATATTCAATAGTGCTGTATAAGCATGCAGATGGAACTGCTGAGCCCTGGAACATTTTTTAGGGTAAAGAGTTTCAAAGAATTTCTTAAAACCTCCCCAAAGCCCATAATACTGAAGCGAGCGTTACATTTGGTAAAAAGGTTACCAAGACATTTCATTAACACTTACATTGATTATAACTGACCAGAAAAAAATAATCCTGTATATTTGCTTTTCTATATTCTTATAATCCTGTATATTTGCTTTTCTATATTCTTATAATCATAAAAGCTATATGCTTTTTATGTTGTCAGAGTCATTATATCAGAATGAGGGCATTAGAAAATACGTGTTTTAGGAGCAGTAGCCTGCATACAGAGTACACGTGATGACAAGTATGGGCAAGAGGAAGCAGGAGGTGAAAGGACTGGGAGGCTGTTGCAATAGCTCACGCAGGAAGAAGTGCTTTTATCTTGAATTAGGAAAGCTGGGAATGAACAGGTAGGGATAAATAAGAAATATCAATAATTATTACTTCTCTAAGAATATTCTTAGTGTACTGATGTGTGTTGAATAATGAAACATTTAATGGAGGACACTTTACATGGGCTACCTCAAATTCTTAGAAATAGTGGTATTTCCTTAAGATATAATCTTACAGAAGATTAATTTTTTAGACTCTTTATTGAAGTATAATATAGATAAAGAAAAGTACACATATCTTAAGTGTACAGCTTGATAAAGTTTCACAACTATACACTCCCATGTATCCACAGATTAGAATTTGAACAGAGAGATCTGAGTATCTTTTAAAAACCTGTAGTGGACACACATTTCACATGGGTTGACTTTCTTTTAATATATTTATTAAATAAAAATTTATGGTGTACATATGTGCACAGCATATATAGGATAAAAACTAGATACAGTAAGGAATATGAATAACTAAGTAAGATTATCACTCTGGAAGGAATTGCTGTGAATTTGGGAAACCTAATAAAAGGAAACTGAAGTCAGCAATTTAAAACCTTCTGTAATTACATGCCCAACCTGTTCTTCCTCAGTGGCAGCAAGGACTCAAGAAATTACAAGTTTAGTCTTATCTGTTTAAAATGGTCATCATGAGAAAGTCTGATCATTTTGTATCAAAGTAGCTTTGAAAACCTTCCTTATATATTTATGTCCACATGCTATATGCTTTTTATGTTGTCAGAGTCATTATATCAGAATGAGGGCATTAGAAAATACGTGTTTTAGGAGCAGTAGCCTGCATACAGAATACACGTGATGAGAGGTATGGGCAAGAGGAAGCAGGAGGTAAAAGGACTGGGAGGCTGTTGCAATAGCTCACGCAGGAAGAAGTGATTTTATCTTGAATTAGGAAAGCTGGGAATGAACAGGTAGGGATAAATAAGAAATGCGTTACTTAGGATGAATCAATATGACCTGGTTATAGAAATGATAAGATACATGTAGACTGGCTTTGCTATATTGTCAAGATTTTAATATATATACATATAAAGAATAATTATATCAAGATAAAATTAGGAAAATCATAAAAGAAAGTTTTCTGGTTTGCTCGGGGTAAATGAGTTACACTTTATGTATAAAACCTGGGGCCTTGGCCGGTGTGGTTCAGGTGGTTAGAGCTTCATCCCATGCCCCGAAGGGTCGAGGGTTTGATTCCTGGTCAGGGCACATACCCAGGTTGCAGACAACTCATCTATGTTTCTCTCTCACGTTGAAGTTTCTTCCTCTCTCTCCCTCTCCCTTCTCTCTCTCTAGAATCAATGAAAAACATATCCTCCGGTGAGGGTTAAAAAAACCACACACCCACACCCACACCCACACCCACAAAACCTAGGAATATGTGTCAAGACCCCGACATTCACCTCTAAGCCAACTAGTTCTGTAAGCTCACTTGGGTCATTTTACTAACTTCACAGTAACGAGGTTGAATCTTTTGCTCCCCACTTATATTATTGTGGAAAAGTTTTACTGTGTGTGACAAAAAAGCATTCTAGGGGGGAAAGGATTAATCAAACTTCGGGAATAGAAAATTATAGTAACACTTTATTATGGCATTTTTGAAAAATGAATCCATATGCTTTTAAAAAAAGAAATTTATCTCAAAGGAGGTGACATGTTTATCACTTCATTTAAGGCCATCAGATACCTACCTTTATGAAATGGAGTGCAAATGTTTAGTTGTAGCTAAATCAAGTATCACTTTAATATGATGTTCTCCCTGTTATACACAGAAGCTTTAGGGAGGGTGTTGAGCAGTTCTTGAGTGTATGACTCTCTACATAACCTATTACTACATTTCTGAAAGGAAGAAATAGTAACTCTTATGTATGTGTGCATGCCTGTAGGTGTGCATGTAGAATGTATATGTGTATTGGCTCCCACATACTAAAGTTTAACAGTCAGAATACTTTTGTTCCAATGACCGAGTGTGTGCACTTAGCAAAGTAAAACTGCTGCTTTTTATTAAATATTGTACCTCTTCGGAACACACTTGATATACATAGTGGCCCAAATGGAAAACTTCCTTCCCTGAATTTGCGCAGTGCAGCAACTTTGGTATCGACATGCCACCGCAATCTCCACCATTCCCGATGACTCCTGCTGAGCTTGCAGCGGCCACAAAGATAATGCCCATTGTAAAAGGAAATGCAGAAATAGTGACTGTCAGATCCTAACATGTTCCTTACATCCAGGCTTTTTTTTTTCCCTACCAGGATATCTATATTCGTTAATAATTTAATGCTAATCAGCTCCTTATCTTCTGAAAAGGAGAGTCTGTTTAGAATCACAAGGAAACTGACCCTGAAGGAAAATTTAGTATATGGAGATTTCTCACATCATCTCTTAACTTCATTCAGGGTATTTTCTTGATTACATTTAGGTCTCATCTATCCGAACAGCAGTTGATTTAGTTATAATACAGTTTCAAATCTTTAGTTTTGCCTTGTACATTTACTTGTATAACTAGTTTTAATAGCAATCTGATGTTTTATTAGCAAATAAACAAATTTGAAGTTGAGGCAAATCATAAATATTATAAAGAATAGCAACATATATCTCAATAAATTCCACTATTTGACAAGATCTGTGTTCAATTTATTTAGATTTTACGACAAAATGGCATATTTTAGTGGTGATGTGAATTGTTTGCATTGATCAGTTAAAGACGGGTCTAAAATAAGGATTTAAAATTGTTTCCTTGGGCTATCATCATGAATTGAAAAACAATATGCATGAGCGATAAACTATGGAATAACTATAATTATTTGAAAGGAATTATAAACATATGCAAACAGATCTGTGGATGTTCAGTTTAGTTTAAGAATGGTCAGCAATTCTAGGAGACAAGAACGTTTCAAAAATAATAAGAGACTTTTTAAATGTTGGGAATGACTTTGACTTAAATGACCTGATGAGTTATGGGGCTCTGCTGGTCACTGCACAGTCATCTGCTAGAAGAAGGAAAAAAAGACAAGGAAAAATTGTTTTTGTTTATCTAAAAATGATATATAATCTGAGCTTTAAGAAAGGATCTGTGAAGCTCTTTGAAAGCAGAATTCAGCTAATTTCAAACATCTTTCTGTCCCTGACCGTAATAGCAGATTGCTTTGAAGATTGACAGGCCTATTTTTGTTTGTTTTAATTTTTAATATGCTTATTTTCCCTCATCAAAAGTTGAATGGAGAGGAGACAAGTTTTCTATTTCAAAAGAGGAATAATAGTTAGGTTAAGACAGTGGCAATATGGAAAATAATGATTTTTTAAAAATTGAGGTGTGTGGGTTTTTTTTGAGAAATGAAAGGACGCTTTGCTTTGAATTAATAAACCATCTTATTGGGTAGAGTTCTCCACTTAATGGTTCTCTGCTAATACCGAAACATGCACGGAGTTGATCTGGATTGTCATTCTTTTTCATCTGACTTTTAGTGATCACATTTGTGTAGCCTTCACACATGAAAAAGTGAAATATGGAAACAGGAGAAACTACTAATGTGCTTTTGGAATTAGTATTTATTTTTAGTAATGAAAAGTGATCTCGAAGGAATATGTTTACATTAAAAAATTATTAACTATAACTTAAAAATAGAATGTTTTAATATTGATATTAAATAGAATGTATTAATGATAAAAGTAGAATGTATTAATATTGATATTAATATTTCAAATTATTTTCATGCAAATTCTTTTATGAAAATAACCTTGAATTTTATTAGCCTGTTTTCTATTTTAAATCACGCTATGAAGGAATGATTAAATCAAATATAAAGTATAGAACAATTTAACGGGCTTAATAGTCTTGCAGATAAGATAGACCTGTTTCTGCTATTATCTTGCATAAGTCAATAGTGAATTGAGTTGCTTTTTAAAACACTATGTTGTTTTCAACTTCTGTTATGTTGCTCTAAAGAAATTTAAATACCATATGGCACATGCCAGTTTAGAGAACCACTGTTCTGAGAGAGACGTTTTTCAAGAACATTAGTTGTGCTCTTTAAAATCAGCCTTTTATCTACAAGTAATATTTTCTTCCTTTCTGAGGTATGTGACCCGAGTAGGGCTAAGAAGGTCCACCTTAGCTCACAAACCACGAGATCACCCGAAGAACAGTAATATTTTGCTCAGCTTCCTGAACAGTGACCTCTGTTAAGTGGCCTCTGTTAAGAGAGAATTTCAGTAGATTATAGTTTATTATATATGTATATTTATATTTTTGTACACAGATTAAGTTTATATATTTCACTTTAGAATATATATGCTACTTATTATTAATTCCTGTCTTAAGAATTAGCATGAGCCCTGCCTGTGTGGCTCAGTCGGTTGGGCGTTGTCCCCATGCACCCAGGCTCGATTCCGGTCAGGGCACGTGCCTGGGTTGTGGGCTTGATCCCCAGTAATGGGTGTGCAGGGGGCAGCTGATCTATGTCTCTCTCATCAGTTGTTTTTTTCTCTCTCTCCTTCTCCCTTCCTTTCTCTTTCTCTAAAATCAATAAAAACATATAATAAAATAATTAGCATGAATATTTGATGTTTTTCCCAATTAAACCTTTAGAAATTAACTTAAAAGTACTCATAACTTTATGTTAAATGTAAGGTTTAGTAACATAGGTCCCATTTATTTAAGGGTAATTGCTTCTATATCACCTAGGCATAAAGTTAATATAGTTTTTCTTATAACTAGTTAAACTTTTAATCTAATGTAGTCTTAATGAATTTACTTATAAATAGTACTTGATGAAGCAATAATGAAAAGCTCCCTGGGTGGGATCAATCTGTTCTTTTCCTGAGAATAATTGAACTTTATGTGAAAGTATATAAATGCATGCCTTAACTTTTTCATATATCTATGGTTTATGCAATTAAAATGTATAATTTTATTTTGTTCGATTGCATCATAAGCGTGCTTCCAAAAATCAAAGTTACTAAATTATGAAAATTGCGCAATCACCATTGAATGGAAAACACCCCAAATACCAAAGAGTGTGCTTCTTGCTTTGGTTATGCTGCGTAATTCAAAATTCAAAAGTAGCCATGACTAAAATTGTTTCTCTGTGACATTTTCCTCTGTTTCCCTTTTTTTTTTCATTCTCCTCATTTTCCTTCCCTACTCTTCTTTAAGCAAATAAAAATATTCTGAATTTATCCTAATTTTAGAAGCAGAGAGGAGAGGTTGGGCATAAGGAGCGATATAAATTAATGTATAAAGTCAAGTTATCTCATGTTGAAATCGATACAAGAGAAGCTAACAGTCGCCACATATCCAGCCCCCCAGGCTCATTCAGGCCTCAGCTCCCTCTGTGGGAAACCCTCGTAGTTTCCACGGGACACTAACTTCCTTAAGTGGCAGGCACCTTCTCTCTTCTTGAGAGCATTAATTGTTTAATTTTGCATCTATCCGATTACTGAAAAGGTAGAACACTGTCCCATGTTGCAGTTTATTTCTTCATAAACCTTTTTATTTGCTTTTCTTTTGGTAAGAGCATTTAACATGAGATCTGCTCTTCTAAGGCATTTCTAATCGTGCAACGCATCTCGGGCCTTGCTGTGTTGTGCAGAGCTCCTGGCTTATTCAGCTTCTCAAACGCAATGTTATGCCTTTGACTGGCAGCTCCCCACTCCTCCCTCCCCCTGGCTCCTGGCAGCCACTGTTCTTTCTGAATCTATGAGTCTGACCACTTTAGATTTCTCTTATTAGTAGACTTATGCAGTTTGGGTCTTTCTGTGACTGGCTTATTTTACTTAGCATTACGTTTTTAAGATGCATCCATGCTGTGGTATATTTCAGCTCTTCACTCCTTTTTAAGACTGAACAGTATTACACTGTAAAGCCCATTTTCTAATCTACTCATCCGCCGACGGATGTTTCTACTGTTTCCTTCTTGGCTCTTGTGAGTAGGGCTGCGATGTCCCCTGACCATCTCAGCAACTTCACATAGTGATCAAGGGTCACTCGTATTTGTTACCTAGCATGTTAATGCCATTTGTTCATGTTATTTCGTGTCATAATTTAATTAACTATTGCATAATCCAATGAGTGTGAAAAGAGCCCCCCCCCCCCCTGTAAAAACCAAGAGCAATGCTTTGGGAGTGGATAAAAGCAAGTTGATTAAAACATACACAATATTTTGAAAAAAACGTAACGTAGGCTTCTGTATTCAGGTTGCTTTACAGGTAGCCTTGACTTTGTCCCTCCACTAAAGAAAACAGACTAGAAATCAAAGATAGTGTATGGGATTTATTTTTAAAAATTAATAAAGAATCCCAAATAGTGGATTCTTCCTCAAACAAAAGGTGGCAATTATACGTACTTAAGTCAAATACACTATTAAGTATGAGTATACCATGTTTGTGATTCTCTATTTTAATTATTTTATTTGCTTAACCAGTTAAGTAAATTTACAGATCCTTGAGTTTAAGAAGAGGACTTCTGTACTTTGTCATTTATGTGAGAGGTAAAAACAACCTAAAGAGGATCTTCCCTTTGCTAGACTGAGGACAGCTGGATTCTGCGTATGTTTCCACATCCAGATATCATTAGGAAACAAACTGCCTTCCCCGACTGGTGTGGCTTAGTGGTTGAGTGTCGACCCATGAACCAGGAGGTCACTGGATCAGTTTCTGGTCAGGACACATGCCCGGGTTGTGGGCTCGATCCCCAGTAGGGGGCATGCAGGAGGCATCCCATTGATGTTTCTCATCAATGTTTCTACCTTTTTATCCATCCCTCTTCCTCTCTAAAGTCAATAAAAACATATTTTAAAAGAAGAAAACAAACTACCTACTTGAAGAGATATGCCTGCTATTTGGATCTGCTGTATTGCCTGTAAATTTTCAAGGATTCACTCTATAAAATGAAGAAAAGAATTACTATAACATGGATGGGAAACAGGTTTCGTCTTGAAAGGCAGCTCTGTTTAATTGCTAGTGGCCACATTTGGACCTGTGCTGAGGTGAACCTTGAGTGGAATTCCCTAATCCCGTAGAGATGCAGCCCGTGGGCACAGGGTGGGGTGGAACAGTAGCACTGGGACTGCATTGTTTCCCTCACCTGGCCACTAGCCCCCTCGCTCACTTATCCGCCACTTTGCTTTCCACCATTTCAGTTACTCACAGCCTGAAATATTAAAAGGCAAATTCAAGAAGTAAAAAAATTCATCTTTTAAATCGTTTCATTTTGATCCTGCCTTCCTGCTCTGTCCCTTTGCTCAGCATCTCATTAGTCACGTAGGAACTGTCCTGGTGATCAGATTGACTGTCATGGTTTCACAGTGTTTGTCTTTAACCTTTATTTTACTTAATAATGGACCCAATGCCATTCACATAACTTTACTACGGTATATTGTAATAATTGTTCTATTTTATTAGTAGTTATTGTTGTTAATCTCTTACTGGGCCCAATTTATAAATTAAACTTGTTCATCAGTATGTATGGATAGGAAAAACCATAGTATTATATCGGGTTCCACACCATCCACAGTTTCAGCATCCACTGGGGTTCTTGGGACAGATGACCCACAGATAAGGAGGGACTAGTGTATCCACATTTTTTTTAGTGTTTTGCAGTCTTGTAAATGAATGGTTCTTGAAGGAGGCTTGACTTGGGGTGGTAAACACGAAATACAGTGTACAGATGATGTGTTGTGGAATTGTGCACCTGAAACCTGTAGAATTTTGTGTACCAGTGTCACCCCAATAAGTTCAATAAAAAGGAAAGAATAAAAGGAAATGAATGAATTGTTCCCTACCTTATATTTCTCTTCTTTTCCTTCTGTTGGAACACTCCCGTCAGTGACATCCCTCAGCACTAGTCAGTGACTATGTAGATGAGAAAGACTGCGGACAATTCAATCCTTTGGTCCACGCAGGCAACACATTTGTAAGTTCACCACAAATGAGAACCGCTTCACGCGAATGAAAACCCCCAAGAATTGTTTGTGGCCCACTTCTCCAAAAACGGAGTAACTGCAGTTAGCCTTCACTAAAGAAAACCAGGCCCTAACACGTATCCCCCAAACACTGTTCTCACAATTAAGAGTCTACAGAATATGAAGGTCAGAGGGTTGGCTAGTCCTGTGATCTCCGTTTGATTTGGTGACTGGCTGCAAACCTGACTCTCTGCTGTGTCTTCACAGTTCTTCACGTGGTTTTATTTTAAGAGGGCAGCCTAGCCTTCCAAGGTGAAAAATACAATAATTTCTTTACTACTTTAGTCACAAGTTTTATGGTTTTAAGTAACTGAGTAAAAAATAGTACTTTGTAGTAATCTTTAACAAATGTGGAAAACGAAATCTGACTGCATAGTGTAACTGTGGGTGGAATTTTTTCTTAGAAGATAAAATCAATAAATGTATTCTCAGTAAAATATAATCATTGATTACTATCTTCTAAATGTTCCTTGTCACGTGTACACATAAAAGATACTGTGTACTGTACGGAAGTTAGATACTGGAGGGTGGTGATGGGATTGTGTAGATCCACACTTGTTAGGGGGAGCTTTACTTCAGGCTGATGCCTAGAATGTAATAGGCATCAGAAGTCAAAAGAATTGGAACTTTATTTATGTCATAATTATTTATTGAATGCTTACAATATACTGGCAACTACATTGCTTCTGCCATTGGGAGTTTGCAGATATCCAAGGGACACAGACTCATATGTTGATAGTTAAAGAAACTATGTTAAAGTCCTTGTTAGGGTCATGCCCAGGCTGCAACTGAAATGTATCATAAATCCCTGTCATTTCAAATTACAAACTTGTTTTGTTCCAACATAAACAAAATTGGCTTTACTGTATGGGTAAGAAAACTTGAAATTGTTGAGAGCTTATGTTAAGTGTTAAGTGTTAACTTGTAGTCGTGACTTATCAAATTTATAACAGTAAAGCCCCATCTCTTAGAACGTGTGGTATGTGATTTCAGCACCTTAAATGGGATCAATCTTGGTTCAATTACAATTTAAAACCTGAGAGATTCTTTTCTATTTTTAATCCTCTAAATGACATCATTTATTGTCTACTGGAAATCAATGTAGGAAATCATGTTAGTCCACTAAGCACTTCAGATAAGGTGATTTCATGAAACATTCCAAGATTATCACAGGGAATTGCTCTCATATGCCATAAAAGCAGGAGAAAGAAGCAGAGCGTAGGCTGCTGAAGGAGTTTACAGTTTTACAGCTCCACCCACTGCAGCGCATAAGTCACTCAGTTACTGTTAACTTGGGGTTATCACTCACAGATTGAAAGCCTGGCAGCGCTCACACACCCCGGGCTTGTGGTGGCACTGGATGTGTGGCTCTAAGTCAATGATGAGGGTATCGGAACCGATACTGGACATGGATATGGCAAATTACAGTGAAGTTCTGGACCCAACGTATACAACCTTGGAGTTTGAAACCATGCAGATTCTGTATAATTCAAATGGTGAGTTCTCATCTGCTTGTAGATATTTTTTATAGAGTAAGTGTAGTGGAAGAAGTAAAGCCGAGCTTCCCAGGTGGTAGCTCCAGGTTTATTGCTGGAGAATTCAGGGCTGGCTTTTTAAAACCACAAATCTGGGCTCTGCACTTCATCACAAAATTTAAATTAATAATTCTGTGCCCATTTTGTGTTCGAGATTAGAAGAAGCCTAGTTATGGGTAATAAAGTAACCTCAGAATTCTGTCCTGGGCCAGTTAGGTAAAAGTGTTATTTTGTTTACTGTAAATTACAGTTGTAAGTAACATTGGCAGATTGGCAGTAAGTGTATTTTCTAGGCAATATTTGAAGTGACATATGGGACAGAGCTTCCTTAGAACACTGGAGAGTTGTCCTGGTTGCCCCCTACTTCATTATTCCAGTTCTCAATGGCTGCCAATGAGAAATTACATTGAAAATGACTATCCAGTTTTTGCATTGTACATAAATATGAAAGGAAATAAAGGTTTATATTATAACCCCACTTGACAAGCTAATGTTTAGCCTCAAAAGTTCTTGGTATTTATCTAAAGTAATATTTTAACTTTAAATAAGACATGAGTTGGTTAGGGCTCAGGTCTTTTTATAATACAGTTTACTATTGACTTTAAATTTATTTTTTAAGTAAAAATAGTGTTCAAGATCGGTTATAATTGATAGAACTCCTAAAATCTACTAATTATGTATAGTTTGGGAAAGAGTGTGTATATGTGTGTTTAGTTCAGGATTGAGACTGTAACTTATACTCAAGATATCTTAATGTTCTATGTTGTATTATTAGTGAAATAATTTTTAAAAATTGTCAAGATGAATTCTGAAATTTTAGCACAAGGAGAGTTCAAATGAACCTATAGTGCAAATCTTAGGAAGTCCCTATTTTGGTTCCTTATGTTTAGATTTGATTGGAGATAATTAATAGAGTATTATTTATCTCAGGAGAATCATGATTTTTTAAAAGACTATATAGATTGCTAAATAGTAGGGACTAGCATACCACAAATAGTTACCAAAGCATCTGATGTTCTAAAATGTTGTCTAACTTGTTTTCTTCTAATAATGTTGTTAATAATATATAAGTATGAAATTAAACTTGAAGCAAATGTAGAATTTTTTCATATTTTCATATGATCTCCCAGGAAGCTATCAATTCTAAAATACATCTAGCTGCCATATTTCTAGTATCTATTTTGCTTATGCTACTGAAAGAAAAATTCCCACATTTAAGTTCTATAATGCCAATGGTTAACCTTAAGCATATTCTTTTTTTTTTTTTTTAACTTAATGAAATTATACATGATAGTATCTGTCTACTCAGAAGTATTAGTAAGTAGAATATATTTGTTGTCACAGAATATGCTTGGGACATGACAACCATTCATTTAATCCTTTGTTATATTGGAGATATAATAGTGAGTTGTTATTACGCTTGTTATGCTATTTTATAAATTAAATTTTAAAGATATTACCTTATATATTCAGTATCTTTTAAGTACATATAGATTTTTTAAAACTCTATGTGATGCATTTTTTTTAAAGGCCTTTTAATTGATTTTTAGAGAGAGGGGAAGGGAGAGGGAGAGAGAGAGAAACGTCAATCAGCTGCCTTGCGCACGCCCCCTACTGGGGATTAAGCCTGCAGCCCGGGCGTGTGCCCTGACCCGTAATCGAACCAGCAACCTTTTGGCGCATGGGGACAACGCCCAACAAACTGAGCCACCCCGGCCAGGGTGAGCCCATACATATTTTTAAAGATGTAGTGAACAACATTGACTCGCTTAAGTAAAAATACCTGTGGATTTCTAAAGCCCCTTTCTTCAAAACTGTGTATCAGATCCCACTTTATGCCCTCTAAGAGCTGGAGGAGAGAGGGGGTGGATGAGACAGATTAATTCTCTGACTTCAGGAAGTTTGTATTCTACAGACAGAGATGGATAATAAATGGGCAGACCAGTGCAGAATATAATTTTAGGCAATGAAGCAGTTATTTTTTTTTTTTTTTAAAGCAGAGTTGTAGATTCTACTTGAAGGGAAGATAGGAAGTCACTATTTGGGATGTGTGTTCAGAGAATATTTCACAGAAAATGAGAGACTGGAGCAGAAGTCAGATAGCCAGCTGGAAGAAAGTTTTGATGCAGAACTTTGCTTCCAGACAGAAGGAGTAGCAAGTGTAAAGGCTCTGAGATGGAAACGGACTTCAGGGGGGAAAGTGGCCACATTACTAGATGACAGTGAACAGGATGAAAAGTAGATAGTACTGGATAATGGGGTGGGAGAGGTGGGGGGGGGGGGCTCTATCCACAGAGCTTCACAGGCCAGGGTATTACCCGCTTCTAAGGGTTGGATGCAGACTAAGGTATAAGGTGTGACTTTCTTGTATCAGGAGCACTGTGGGGCTTTGGAGTAATAAGCGCAGGCCAGCAAGGGTAAAAGAGGAGAAGTTGGATAGGAGGCTCTTGCAGTGATCCCGGGGAAAGATTCTGGTCGGTTGGATAGGGTGGCCATGGGGACAGGGAGAAGAGGTATGGATTCACTGTGTATTTTAAATGGACTTTACGATTGGATTGGGCGTGAGCGACGAAGGAGAGAACCCAGTGAAGACTCGCAGGTTATTGGCCCTGGATACTGGATGGTACTATGGGCAGACACCGAAGACCAAGGAAAACATGTTCTGGAAGAAAAATCAAAGAGTTCTGTTTTTATACATTAATTTGAAATTCCTCTTGAGCTGCAAAGTGAAGTTGTTAAATAGGTATTTGGGCATGTCAGATTGGTGCCCACGGGAGCCATCGGGGCTAGAGATAAAACTGGGGGAATTTAATCACACAGATAATATTTAATGTCACAGGCCTGGATGAGCTTCCCTGGAGAGAGTGTGTAGTTGGGGGACTGAGCCCTATAGTGTCGCAAAGTTTCATTGTCAGAAATATGAGAGGGGAGGGTGGAAGGGAGACTGGCAGGAGTGGCCAGTGGTTAAAAGGAAGCATGTTGTGGGGCCCTCAAGGAGCCAAGGACTGGATGTTTCGAGCCTGTGAGTATCTAGGGGGGTATTTAACTGGGAAGACTCAGTACTAACTCACACTCTACTCCCCCCCCATTTCGAACAGATAGCTCTGCCCCAGAGACGACAAGTATGAATACCGCAGACAACGGTGTCAACTGCCTGTGTGCCATATGTGGGGACAGAGCGACGGGGAAGCACTATGGGGCGTCCAGCTGTGACGGGTGCAAGGGCTTCTTCAGACGCAGCATACGCAAGAGTCACGTGTACTCGTGCAGGTACCCGGCATATACTCCTTTTAGGAAACTCCCCGGGGCGGGCGGTGTTCCAGGTGGCCCGGGCTGGGGACTGAAACTCGGATCTGTGCTCTGCCTGCAGCCCCGCGGGCACACTGCACGCCCCGCTGAGAGTGAGGACGGTGGGTGGACGCAGGATGCGTCCACAGAGGTGGTTCTTTCATGCAACATCTATGAAAAATCCACATTCTTATCATTCAGCTTAGACCAGTGCGGTTGGAGCCCAGGGCGCTGGCTTCTCCTTCCCCCCTCCCCCAGCCGTGACGCTGTCCCTCCCTGACGTTTCTTTATTGTTTTACCACATGCTCATATACCAATAGACATATTTAGATTTGCATTGAAATGGTTTCCCAGTCCTTTTAGGAATATTTTTTTTTTCCCAGCATCATTACATCTGGAACAAAATTATAAAGGCACATATGACTTTGGTAGCTTTTTGAAGTGAATGGATGAAATTAAATTTTCAGTCCTAAAATTTGAAATGTATTTCTCGTGCCACAATTTTGCCATTAAATTTAACTATCTTTTATTGTGTGTGTCCTACATTTCTAGTAGGCTGGCTTTTCTGTTTTAGTGTCTAGTCAACCTCATAGCACAATTGAGGGTTAGATAGTTCACAATGAGTGTTCAGAGTGACAGTTCTTGAGTGCAGATTATATCTGGGAAGAAGTTAATTCTTTCCCAGTGTGATGCCACTTGATTTCTAGGGGTGTGGAAAAGTTAATATATAACCCTCCAAATACCTAACTAGTATTCTCTAGTAATTTTTCCAGGAGAGCTTAGTAGGTCAAAAAATGTAAACTGTTCACTTATACCGTTTTGGTAAACAAAAAAATAATATTTAGATGGGTGTTACTTTTTACACATCAAAACTCCAAAGACAAAATGTAGACCAAGGAGATTTCCAAAATTACCAACAAAAATAAATACAAAATAACAAGTCAACAGTACTTTTTTGAGTCATGTGTTCTGTTGAAGGTGAAAGACATGGATATGAAGAATAGCAATCCAAACAACTAAATCCATCAGAAACTTTTAAGAATTAGAGACTATCAGCATGAAGAGCTTTCAAGATTCCCACCCTTCCTGTCTGGGAAAAGTGGGGAAGGAGTATTCCCATAGCAACATTTGGAAATTTAAAAAACATTTCACCAACATGTAGAGTTGACTCACCCCTTCCCATCATGAGCACTGCTACCACCTTGGCCTTCTTTACATATTTTGCTCTTCAGCAAATGCTACAATTTTCCACGTGGATGCAAGTTATAGTGATGCAAGTCTAGGATCATAAAGGTTTTTTTTTAAACTCACATTTTGTTGGTCTCAAATTTATCGACTTTATCTTAGATTTACTAATTTCCACTCTAACTGTTCCATCACACTAAAGTTGGACTTTCCCTTTCAAAGCACTTTAAATTAAATACTCAATAATTCTCATGATGTTATTTATTATCGTTATTTGTAAACTTGTATGTGTACCTTATTAGGTTATAGTGCCCTTGACTGGAGGAGAGAGATAATATTCCTCTGTTTAACCCCTATACCAGGATCTTATGCACAGTAGGTGCTTAATAAATGTTTATTTCATTTTTGCATTAATTTAATGTTAATTAAATGTGTTCTCCCGTTGTGACTATTGGTAATCTGGTCCTCTCTCCTGAGTCTCCTCAGCCATGCATTCTTAAATGACCAGTGCTTTTTTCTTCACCCAGAAAGTATGTCTCTCTTCTAGCTCATCTATACTAGGCTTTATACCCATTCAGTTTTAAGTGACCATTCATATCTTTTAGAAGAAATATCTTTTTATATAGATTACAAAATATATTATTTTATTCTTATCAGTAATAACCACAAATAATCAGGGATGTTTATATGGGTAATTTTAAGCCAGAATTTTGAAGAAATGTTATTGCTTACTATATGTTTAGTATTTGCTCCAAAGTCTTTAAAGTACATTCACATAACAATCTTTTACAGCAAGTCCCTCCTATCTTACAATTGTAAATTAACTTGGGCAGTGAGGGGGGGTTGTTCAATAACATTGCTGAGTCCTGTGGAGAGTGAATGGTGGACCTGGGAATCAAGCTCCAGGCCTAAGTCCAGAGATGGTGCTTTCTTTTTTAAGTGTACAATTCAGTTTTTTTAGTATGTCCACAGAATTGCAGCCATCACTACCATCAAGTTAGAACATTCATCGCCCTATAAAGACACTTCGTACCCTTTAGCAGTCGCTACCCTTCCCCACCTCTTCCTCCCCACCAGTGTTGGAAACCACTAGTCTACTCTCTCTTGCCTCTTCTGGACATTTGATATAAGTGAAATTATACAATAGGTGGCCTTTTGTGTCTGACTTCTTTCACGTAAAATAGTGTTTTCAAAGTTCATCCAGGTTGTAACCTGTATCGGTTCTCCTTTCCTGTTAATCGCTGTTTATAATGCCCATTGTGTTAGGGAACCACATTTTATGTATCTTTCCATCAACTGACGGGCATTTGGCTTGTCCCTACCTTTGGGCTCTTATAAATAAAGCTGCTATGGATACCTGTGTGCAAGTGTTTTTGTGAACATATGATTTCATTTCTTTTGGGTAGATACCTAGGAGTGGACTTATTGGATCATATGGTAACTCTGTGTTTAACTGTTTAAAAAACTGCCAAACTCCCTTCCTAAGCAGCTGCAGCATTTTACCCCCAGCGCTGCGTGAGAGTTCCAGCGTGTTCTGCATCCTCAACACTTGTTTTGTCGTGTTTTTTTCCTTTTCCTGATTAGGGCCATTTTGGTCGATGTGAAATGATACCTAATTGTGCAGAGACTACTTAATGCTATTCTTGACATGTAATTTGGCATCTGTTTAGAGTGAACTTTAATTGGATGCGAGGCACATTTAAAATTAATCGAAGAATATTTATGATGAGAAAAGCATGCGAGTGCAGAGGAATGAAGTTCTGATATACTCTCCATGGCACAGAAATCCTTTAGCAACAAGCAACTGAAATTTATATGCCAAAGATTGTTAAACTAGGTTTTGCTTGCATGACTCATGATAGAAATGACCATGCACACTGGCCTTAAGTGAGATGTCCTTCAGTTTTATTTTGTTATAAAGATGGCATGAGAGGTGAGGCTTGTATGTGCTGATCGTGGTTTTATGTCAAAAATGATAGCACCAGAAAGGTTACAAATGTTCATAATATCTGTAAAAGTCAGTTAATTGTTCTTATACATGCTTCCTGTTGGGCCAAATTTGGCTGTATTTATTTAAAGTCTTTTTGTCTGTTTTTTTGCTTTTTCCTTACGTGGTTTTTCTGTAAAACTAATACATCTTTTTTTCTTTTCATATTATAGGTTCAGTCGGCAGTGTGTTGTTGACAAGGACAAAAGGAACCAATGTAGATATTGTCGATTAAGAAAGTGTTTTAGAGCAGGAATGAAAAAAGAAGGTAATAATATGTAACGCACTAATGATATTTACCGTTTTTGATAAAAAGTGTTACACACGCGTTCTCATTTAATCATAACAACCTTTCACGTGAGTTCTGATTTTTCTCAGTGAAGAGTTTGTGGTTCCTTGAGAATTTGACCAAGGAAACTGACACCCAGTCTTCATCGGATGGCTGCCCGATTCCAGACGCTATTCTCTTTATGACTGTGTTGTATTTGGCAGCAAAATCGTTGTCTAAATAACAGTCCAATATTCTGTTCAAAAATAGATGGTAAAATCTATTAATAGGTTGAAATTATAAATGTATTTTTAAACATATTTTACTGTCAATAAGATTGAATACCTTTATTTAATTTTTAAACATTAACTGAACATTGACTTTGCATGCATTTATTTATTTATTTAACAAATATTTATTGAGCACTGCTACTTTCCAAACACAGTTCTGGGTGCTGAGGTTTTAGTAGTTAACATAATAGAATATCCCTCCGCCTCTGGGAGCTTATATTCTATTGAGGGGCAGAGACATAGACTAGATACTCTATTTTAATGTGAACATTTTCATTTTGAGCATATTAAATAATCTGGTTATATTATCCTACACACTAAATATGGTTCATTTAGACAGGTGGACACATTTAAATGTTTCGCAGGGAATAGTCACTCTAAGATTTTATGCTTATCACTCTTTCCACATTCTTGTGCCTGTCATATATACGCAGAGATATTTTTCAGAACTATTTCACAAACTATAAAGAAATTAATTGAATCAAATCACTATTCTTTAGAGATGGAAGGTGTATTAAACCCATCTTGAACATAGCTATTTTTTTTCCTTGCCAGTGAATATTTTAAAGAGACAAAGGTTCCATAAATTTCATTCAGGTTGCCAGTCTCAAAAAGAAGTCAAATAAATGAAAGTTCACAAAATTAAATGGGAGGCGCACTTTCCTATTTAAAATTGACTTATGTCTCATGGCATATTTGGTAGTGTATGGGATTAATTACATACTTTGCCAATCATTTTCATCCATTTCTGTTTACAAATCACCACCCTCTATTTCCTTTAAGAATTTTATCCTTTGTTATATATGAATTATTTTCAAAAATAATAAAGTTATATCATCTAGTCTTCATAGAATAATACGTCAGTTTTTTCAAAATAGATTAGGAAGTAACTTTGGGTTTTAGAGTGGTTGTATTGCCCTTATTTACAGTAATATCATCATATCAAGGATAATTTATGGTGGAAACATATATAAACATGGTTTTATGTTGAAAACGATAGCAGTAGGAAGGTAACAAATGTTCACAATATATTTTAGCATTTTCCTAAAGATTGATCATGTAAGTTCAATTCATAAAAGCATAGCTCACATTTTAATTTTAATCTCTGTAAATGTACTTCATTAGTTTAGGCTGAAAGTCAGTGACAGTTTCTGTAAAAAAAATAAATTTTAAAAAGGGAGGGGTAAAGTAAGCTACCAGTAAATATGATTTTAAAATAAAAAAATTATTTATTTTAACTTAAAATCTACTTACCCTTAAACTCAAAAAGTTCAGTATGTTCTCTTTCAAATTAATGAGTTGATAGTTAATAGTATGTTTTGGGTAGATAATAGATTTGGGAATAGAAATGAGTGAATTTTTTAAATAAAAGCATAACTGCATTAAAAATTCTGATAGTTCAATGTTTTATCTTTCTAGCAGAACAGGGTGGAGCATTAACTTAAATAAGTTAGGGGCTACAGGACTTGTTTCCATTCTTGTTGGTGAACAGAGATCCTTTTACCTCCTAAGCTTTGAAATCCAGCTTTGACATCTGACCTATGTTATTCTTTATGTGCCAAAGACACAATTTAACCCCCCTCTTACTCTTCCTTATATTTAAAACCTGGTTTTCAATAAGGGATTCGGGGCAACACATTATGCTTTCTGCCCTTTCTGAAGAAAGTCAAGCTAGCTCTCTCTCAGAGGCCTTTTCTATAATAGGGGGGATTTCTTCACCTTTCCCAAAGGCTGAGTTTCCAACCTCAGTCCTCTCAGGAGAGACTCCTACCTGCCGCACCTTTGCCTTAACGTCTGTAAACTTTCCCAAGAAAGTTGTTTCCTAAGAGATCATGAGGTTGCGATCTTAAAATCAGCATACCTGAAAGAAGTTGACTTTCCATTTTTGCTCGTGGTTTAGGAGAATCAGAAAATGGAAGTTGGGAACTGGGCCTCCTATCTCTGGCAGTGAATACGCTCTTATCTTTGACCTGGCCAAGCGCACAGGCGAGGCTCTTCCTCCAGTTACCTCACGGTTTTATTAACTTCGAGAGACTGGAAAACCATCGCGTTGACACACAGCGTGGCTGAACTGGCTGACGCAACACTTTCTAACGTGCGTGCCATCGCCAAGTCCCAAAAGGCAGTATTTTTTGAGCATGAGTGACAAGCCTGGCCCTTTGACCTTTTAAAAGTGACACACAATGAAAAGTATCTTGGTCACACTTCTGTCCCTCCCCAGCCCTTTTAGAAATACCCCTTCTCACTTTCCGTACTTTATCTTGTGACACGTGGTGAAGGGAACCGGCCAGTAAACCTGTGGTTTTTCTCACCCAGCTGTGCAAAACGAACGCGACCGGATCAGCACTAGAAGGAGCACTTTCGACGGCAGCAACATCCCCTCCATCAACACGCTGGCGCAGGCAGAGCTCCGGTCTCGCCAGGTACTCTGCCCGGGCACCCGGCCTGCGCAGGAGGGTCCAGTGGCTGCCTGGGCCTCACGCTAAAATAATCTAGCTCTCTCAGACAAGCTCATTACCGAAAGAAGCCTCACTTTTGCACATGCGAGAGCTTTACTTTGAAAATAGTAGTCGGCCTGTTGACTTCGCTTTGACTTTTCCTGGACAAGTTCCTGTTTCTGAAATGGGTCGATGAAATGTGTTTCAGTGGGAGAGTGTAACAAACAACAACGACAAAGACCACATGTGTTTAATTTGTTTACAGGGTTCATTCGAAACACTGAATGCGTACTTAGCACAGTGCTCTGGGGGCAGCAGCTCTTATTGGTTGAATGTGTAAAGTCAGTTATCACAGCTTTGGGGGAGGTGGGTTGAGACCCATCGCCAGAGCTCTTTCTTCCTCCCAAATGACTTCTGCACTCAAGAAGTCCCCTCTGCACCTGCTTTGGAAACAGGTATTTAAGGGAAGAGCCAGAAGAAAAAAAAAACAGGGGAAAGTTTAAGTTTCTAGAGTGAGAATATCAGTTCTAAAATTTAAAAATGTAGGTCATTAGTTACCTACGTAAATAGAAATCACTGAAGAATCAAAGAGACCCTGTGAAGAAAGTTTATTGTAGCATTGCTCCTATTAGAAATGTTAGTAATATTTTTCTATTATCACGCAAATTATGAAATAGCTAACTATTAATCCAGTGCCATAATGAGTCAGGACAACTACTTTCGTTTTTGATAACACAGGGTAATATGGTGAGGTTAACCTCACCGTTATCATCAGCATTACTTGCAGATTACTTGATGGTCCTATAAAGTGTTTAGAGAATGGTTTCAAGGGGAGATGTGAGGAAGGACACATGCACTACAGAAAGACACGTACACACACATGTTCAAAAATTTCAAGAAAGTTTGTAAGAACTTTCAGAAAGTGATTTCTTCAGCAGAAGGGCATTTTAACACCACTTGTATTTGTATACAGTTCAAAGTTATATATAGTTTCAAAAATTATTATAGGTTAAGCTTTGCAATGTTGCTGAGCCAAAGGTTGGCTTCTTGATTTTATTTCAATGGGTTTCCATTCACCACAGAACATAAATCCTTTCGGCTTCTCATCTAAATCTTTTCTCTCCCCAGTTTGGTAAACTTTATCCACTGAAAACACTTTCAACAAATTAAGGATGGGCTTTCTTAATAAAAATATCGCTTTTTTAATGGAAAAGAAAATCACAGAGCATATTTCATTAGATACTCTGTTATTCCTTTATAAAGTCATTTTGGATTATGAAACTCCCCTAAAGTTGGGTAACTTACTCTACAGATGTGGCCAGTAAAACAAGATAGTGCTCCCACAGCAAGTGCTATGCAGGGAATGGTTTCAGTTGAACTTGTACTGACAGGTATTTCATATCTCAATTTAAAAATATTTGGTATATTTCAAGATACTGTGACAATGATACTGCTGCTTCAGTGGTGTTTATTGTTGCATTCATCAAGAAAAGAGGAGATTTGGTTATGTATTATTTTAAATGAGAGATTAATATAATGTTCACATTCATGCTAGATTTCAGCTTCAAGCCCTGGTGCAAGCACGGACATAAATGTTAAGAAAATTGCCAACATTGGTGATGTCTGTGAATCCATGAAACAGCAGCTCTTGGTCTTGGTGGAATGGGCGAAATATATTCCTGCGTTCTGCGAGTTGCCCCTGGATGATCAGGTACAAGTTAAAAAAATTCTGAATGCTTTAAAAAAAATGTTTTTTGAACTTTGCCCAGTTTTTGTGTTCTTTTAATTATATTTATAATAGGTTTACCATATTTGACAAAGGTGAAATGATCTCATGAGAAAAAGATTGGTTTTCTTGTCCATTCACCTCCTTGTTCTATCCAGAGGCACAGCTGTTTAACTTCTCTAAGTATTGCGTATTTATTGATTGGATGAAGTTGAGCAAAAACTGTTCTTCCTTCTTGGAGTGTAAAAAGCTTAAGTGATGGAGAAAGACAGATAGCCAGTAACTGCCATTGTGAGACAAAGGCCTGGCAGAGCAAACGTCTGGGAGGCAAATGGTGCACCATTGTGTCTGGGTGTTTACTGAAGGTGCCTGTGAAATTTCTCAAAAATGCCAGACCACTCCTAGAGAAAACCATGTGTATTTGTGGGCAATTTGTGCAATTAGCATAAAATTTTGCCTTGCATGTTGACAATTTTAGTCTAGCATTACTGTATACTAATTATATGTCTGGCAATAAAAAGTCTGTAGAATCGTGCACTGAAAACTTCAGAGAAATCGAGAAAATTCAGTAAAATGATCTTGTCCTAATACATATATTGTCAGACTTTGTCATACATACATGAAGACATTTTAATTAATATTTAAGAACTTTAACTTCTTAACTGGTCTATGAAGATTAGATTATTAGTTTCAGATTTGTTTTTAACTCTTCCAAGTGGTGTATAATATCTTGTAGATGTAAATAATTTGAAAATTTCCAATTCCTGCACATGACATGTATCATACCCAGTATGTGTCTTACATTCTCGGACCAGTGTTCTTTATCATGGACACACGAGGACAAAGAAACAATAAAAGGGATAGGTTCAACTATTTAAAATTCAAAGAAAAACAAAATATTTGTACACTCAGGAAAAAAAAGTGATTGTAGGAAGTTTAGCTACATTTCTAGGAGAGCAATTCACTGGGTGACAAAGAAAATCTTGTGAAATCTGAAATCATTCTCAAAATGTTCTGTAACTGCCTTCCTGTTATGAGTCACGGTTATTGACATGTCATAAAGATAGCTTGGCTCAGAAGGTTATTTCAGAGTGAAAAATGCTAAATTGCTAAAACTACTTGTCTCACCCCAAGCCATATAAGTAGGGTTATGTTATTTATCAGTTTTATATTTTTACTATCGCTCCTCTTTAAAAGTTGCTGACTTAAATATGAAGATAGTGATTTAAAAATTGGGAAATTGAATTCCCATAACCTGTCAAAAACATTTTTATTTACTAGTTCTGACTTTAATATTAACAATATCACATTAATAGCCATGGCTTACTGAATGTCTGTTATGGGTAAGGCACTGGGGAGCTACCTTTCAGTTGCATTATACATTAGGTTATTTTACTTAATGCTCTCAGGAGCTTTGGGTCATAAGTTTTATAATCCCCGCTTAACAGTTTTTAAAACTGAACTCTAAATCAGTCAAATTCACTCAGTAAATTCACCCGAAAATATTTATTAGGACTACTGTTCGGTTTTAGGAACTGTGAGCATTGGGCAGTAAAAGTTCAGATGGAGTCACTTTTCTCATAAAGTTTACCTACTATTTGGGAGAGACAGACAATAAAAGATACACAGGATAAGTTGATTCTAGGTGGGGGTAGTTCTGTAAAATGAAATGGGATGCATTGTTGGACAATGACTAGGGGTGAAGTGGTAACAGATGCTTTAAATTGGGGATCAGAGAAGGTTTCTTCGAGACCTGAATGACAAGAGGCTAATCACACCAAGGTTGAGGAGGAAGAAAGCATTCTGGGTCCAGGAACTGCACGTTCAAAGACCTGGAGGCCGCAGGGAGAATGGGCCTGGAGAAAGGTCAGCCAGGCGTGTTGCAAGGTGGAACCAGACACGTGCGTGGGGGACGAAGCATTGAGCTATGACCTGTGAGGCCTTGGTGAAGCAGCTTGGATGTTATTCTAGGGACAATAAGAAACCAGTGAAGAGTTTTCAGCAGAGGAGTGATATGAAGTGATTACTGTTTTACAAATATCATCTTGGAAGCTCTGTCAAGAAGCACTTAGCATGGGGGAACCAGGAGGGAAGCAGGAATACCTGTTAGGTCCTTGCAGTATATTGTGGAGACCAGCAGAGAAAGGCAAAGGCTTGGGCCGGGGTGCTGCAGGATTTGCTGGGTCTTTAGAGGAGAATCATCGTGGAATCCTGTTTTTGTTGTGAACAAGCATGTTGGATGATGATGAAGATGTTGGAGAAGTGTTGCATTTTGAAATGCTTCCTGTTATCTCCAGTGATTCTCAGCAAGCAATGGAGCATGTGCATGAAGCTCAGTCGAGAGCTTAGTGCAAGGAGTTACGGGTTCAGCCTTGAGTGAGTTAGAGCCCAGATTCCCCATTCTCACTCCACCATGTCACAGGTCCTCCCTTTGCTCTCCTTTATTCAGTTTATAATGTAAAGAGATAGTGTTTTACACATATTTTCTCATGTAGTCCTCACATTGACAGTTTGAAATTTTAATCATGGTCTCCACTTGGTAGATGAAAACGAATGAGGCCCAGACACAATTGGTTGGTGTGCCCAAGGTGAAATAGGTAGTAAGAGGCCGCGCCAGAATTTGAACCCTGCTTTGTTTGGTTTCATTTCATCCCAGAACATTTAATTGTTCTGTTGGTCTTTTTGTTTGTTGTGTATTTGCTGACAGTGTATTGACTCATTAGTTTTAGAAATTTTGAAAAGTAAAACTCTATGACATTTTAAAATAGAAAAATAGAAGGCTTGATGATGGCAACTGTCTATGAATATTATAATTTCTTAAAACAAAAAAAACATGTCCCAGGCTTAAAGAACACGAAGTTAGTCAGACTTATATAATATCACCATTTAATCATCATATTTTATAATTAATTGTTCAACTTGGAATTTTTCATTAAGGTGGCTCTGCTGAGAGCTCATGCAGGGGAACATTTACTGCTTGGAGCTACAAAGAGATCCATGGTGTATAAAGATATTTTGCTTTTGGGTGAGTTTTTTTTTTTTTAAATTAAGAAATTATGCATGCTTTGTTCTTATACAGGGTCTATTCTGTATGTACCAAGCATTCCTAGACACTGAAAAATGGTGCTCTCACTTCACAGATTGGATTTAATTGATCATATCCTCACTCAGGTCCTGTTTTTCCTTGCTTTGATTGCAGGAAGTTCAGAGTGCATTGAGATTTAAAAGGAAAAGGAAATGTTGCTCAGTGAACAGAATCTCGAGGTCTATTTAAACTGTCAGGACAAAGAACTAGTGATTTGTGTGACCATCTTATGGAATCTCAGTGTTGTCTTGCACTCCTCTGTGTCTACTTAATAATTGTAATATATGCTATTGGATACATTTTTAATGAGCCCGTGTATCTCCTGTGATGTCATTGCCCATGATATGCTACAAAATCCCAAGTTAAAAGAAATTTGGTGACAGTGTCTGAAAAATTCTGATAACTCAGTAACAGTGCCAAAAGAGGCAGAAGAAGTGGCGGGTAGAAGGAAAGGTGGGTGGGGAAGAGAAGACACAAAGAAAAACTTTTGTTCTCATTAAGTCTGCAATCCCCCCACTCAATTTAACTTATAAAATTAGGTTTCCTATTGAAACAGTTAAGATCCCTCTAATACTTATTAGCTCTACCTCTCCCTGGCATGTATGAAATAACTAAATTATTTATTCTACTTATGTGATATTTTATCTAAAAAACATGACTAAACATAATATAATAATATCTAATATTTATCAGCGCTTACTATGTAACATGCATTGTTCTAAGTACCTTTTTAAAAATATATATATATATTGATTTCAGAGAGAGGAAGGGAGAGGGAGAGAGAGAGTTGAAGCGTCAAGGAAGAGAGAGTCATTGATCGGCTGCCTCCTGCATGTCTCTGACTGGGGAATCGAGCCCGCTACCTGGACATGTGCCCTGACCCGGTATTGAACCGTGATCTCCTGGATCCTAGGTCGATGCTCAACCGCTGAGCCACCACGCCCGGCCGGGCAGTACTTTTTTATATGTATATCAACACTATCTCATTTAATCCTCGCGATAACCCTAAGGGATAGGTGCTGTTATTTTCAGCCCATTTTTCAGGTTGAGAAATGGAGGCTGAGAAAGTTTAGCAGAGGTCACAAGATTAGCAAGGGGCAGAGCCAGGATTCTAAACCACATAATGTGACTGCAGGGACGATGCTCTCAAATTCTATTAAACACTGTTGCATTTAGAGGACGCTACAGTACCATTCTCATTAGGCTTGTTGAAAGATGTCTCCATTGTAGTTACACCCACATATACCCACACCGCTCAAGAATGGTGTTTTTAATCCACTGTAAGCCACAAAGATTCTTTAGGTTTTGAATTAAGCTCATTAATGAGTAAGACACTAGTAGAAAACTGACAGCAGAAAGCTAATCATTATACTTTGCTTCTCCCTTGTCAATTATTAGCTTGTTTATTAGCCTGTACTTTAGTGTTATCACCAGTGACCGAGGCTGTTAAAATGCATGTGATCACATTATCAATGTTATTGATCCTTTAAGTGTTCTCAAGTTTTTCTAACCTGACACTACCGAGAGCAGAAGTACTATTACCATTTCTGCAAGGGAAGGCCAATTAAACATTGGTTTGGAAAAATTTAAGCAGTATCTGATACACTCGGGGGAGAGGATGACTGTTTATTATTTTCCCCCCTAGGAAACAACTACATTATCCAGCGCAACAGCTGTGAGGTGGAGATCAGCCGCGTGGCCAACCGGGTTCTGGACGAGCTGGTCCGGCCGTTTCAGGAAATTCAGATTGACGACAACGAATACGCTTGTTTGAAGGCCATTGTATTTTTTGATCCAGGTTTGTTCCCAAAGACCCGTGACAAAGTCACAGTGAAAATAAAGCTACTGTTTAATATTGGAAAAATTGCCGTCACACGCTGTTCAGACCGCCCCTGTGGGCTGCCCCTGTTCCCCCGGCAGATGCGAAAGGGCTGAGCGACCCCATGAAGATCAAGAACATGCGGTTCCAGGTGCAGCTGAGCCTGGAGGACTACATCAACGACCGGCAGTACGACTCGCGCGGCCGCTTCGGCGAGCTGCTGCTGCTGCTGCCCACGCTGCAGAGCATCACCTGGCAGATGATCGAGCAGATCCAGTTCGTCAAGCTCTTCGGGGTGGTCAAAATCGACAACCTGCTGCAGGAGATGCTGCTGGGTGGTGAGTCTGCCGCGCCGGTGGGCGCCCCTCTGTGCGCTTCAGCGCAAGCGTGACCCTTCTGTTTTCTGTCCGTGACACAATGAACTCAATTTTCTTACACTGGAAAATTCTCAGGACCCGTTGGATGGGCACAAAATCCTTGAACGTATTCAAATCCCATTCTTACCAGTCTCCACCATCTAACTCCACATGGTCCCTCTAACCTTAATTTTCAGGTCCTTCAAATGTGGCAGCTAGAAATATATTTCCTATTTTTAATACTCCTTGAAGTATAATTATATTTTTCTATGCCTTTACTCCTTGTAAGGCTCAAGGATATCGGAATTGCACACTAATCTAAATATATATATGTGTGTGTGTGTGTGTGTAGTAAATATCATGAAAATGGACACTTTGCTCCTGAAATAATTAATTGACACAACACAATGAGAAGGAAAAATGAGATGTCATTACTGCAGTAAATGTCAGGAATAAGTTGGGAAAGCATTTATTCTGTGTTCTGATCTAGATTAAATTTCCTGATAAAATCACTTTATTTTATTTTTAGTTTTCTGGTACTTAATGTGTTCCTAATGATATCTTCCTGAAATAAAAGTTGTTTATGCTATTAGCGTGACCCCGAATACTATAAACTTGAGGTAAGTGATTCTTGGAATTGCCTTAACAACAGGCAGCCACCCTAATGATTCCAGGAAACAGCACACAAGGTCCATTATTAATATACAGCATAATATGATACAACATTCATCTAGGAGTGTACAGCGAAAGCTGACATTGTCCTTAATATGGCAGTGGTTCTATTAATTTATTTTTGAACTCCCCAAAGGCACTTTGCAAAAATAGCAATATTCAAGCTGTCAGTCAAAACATTTGTTCCCAGGTAAACTCGCCATTTCTGATTAAATATCACTGATGCAGCCGTTTTTTTATCTTCTGTAGGTGCTTCCAATGATGTCAGCCATCTCCATCACCCGATGCATCCACATTTGTCTCAGGACCCATTAACTGGACAAACCGTACTTTTAGGCCCCATGTCAACACTGGTTCACACGGACCAGATCTGTAAGTATCTCGGCTACTTTTCAAGCCTGATATGTCTTAAACTTAATTACCTAAGGAAAAAGAGAATTTGGGGAAAGCATCTATTCGTACCTGGAAACTGCAAGATTTGGGTGCATTGTTCTCCCCAGGGCTCGGCTGTGGGAGACTGTGACATTCAACGGTCACTTACTCTCCGTAGGCAGGAGCTTGCTCCCTGAAATGGAGATAAGAGAACCTCAATCTTCCTACTTCCTAGGGTGGGGAGCAGAAAAGTATGTTCAGGCCGCCCTCACCTTGCTAGTCACAGAAATGACTATTCAGACTGGAGCCAAGCAAAGAAACCCGGGTAATCAATGGAAAATTATGGTTTCTTGTGACCTGTAAAAATTTTTGTCCTATCGTGTTATATGGCAATTATACCCCAGTAAAATCAAACAAAAATACTTGTCAAAACATTAAGAACCCTCTTAACTATACATTATAGAAATATAGGGAAGTTTGAAAAATAAAATAAATTAAAAATATATAGGGAAGTTGAAAAGTATAGTAATTCTAATATTTATTTTGTGCACCATCATTTAAAACATCAGAAACAGTGAGAAGTAAAGTGTTTTATTTCTTTGTAAAAGTATTTAAGAAGCACACTTAGAACAGGGTTTTCGCTTCCTCCCCTGTAACTGTTGAAAGGAAGGAGGATCTCTTCTGTGCCTTGATGAATGTCACTCTTGTCTTAGTTTCATGTGTACAACATAGTGGTTAGACAATCATATACTTTACAAAGTGCTTCCCCTGATATTTCCAGTACTCGCCCAGCACCATCCATAGTTATCACAGTATTATTGACCATATCTCCCATCCTGTATCCTTTGCATTTTCAGTGTGCTGAAGCATCTCTGAATCCATTTAATGTGAAATTTTTGCCCATGTCTTCTTCTGGGGCATCATTGTCCTTCACAACACAGCCAGACACCTCACTTACGCTGAACGCTGACAGTGTCCTTCACTCAGTTCCTGGCTGCATATTTAGGGGCTCAAACAGCAGTCATGTCCACATTCCCATGATCAGCTATCTTCTGTAACTCCATTTATGTGCGATTTGAATTTTGATCCCAGGATTATCACTTTTTGTTTCTTTGCTGCACTTTAATCGCTTTTAGCCAATTCTCTTTCAATTATCTAATTTTGTAAAATGTCACGTGGATTTATCACTGGGAGACAAGAGGCAACTCAAGTACACACTTTGTTGTCAGTGTGTGAATTGAACAAAATATGTTCCAATGTCAATAAAATATGGGCAGAATGAAAGATGTGATGCAGTGGGACATCTGTTACTTCGGTACTTGTCGGAGACTGAAGCGCTAGCAGTGAAGTTCATGTTACGAGGTACTCACAGTTGACTGCGAGTTACCATGCTAACCGAAACTTCACCATGCTTTTGCAGGACTGGTGCCATTAACTGTGATGACTGAGATTCAGATTCGTGCACATTAGAACTGTGCACAGTGAGGGCAGCTGGGGAAAAGCCTTTGAAACTAAAATGGTTATATAAATACGAGGGGTTGTGGGTGGCTAAGTTAATCTGATATGATTGTAGATTTAACACAAATTCTATTTCTATAAGCTATCCTGGAGATAATCTCTATTTGACCAAATATGAAGAATTAATTGCCTCTGAATTGATACAAATTAATCCCAGGTTTACCTTTGATCTGTCGCCTCTGAGCACTAAGCCAGCTCCTTCACTGGAGTTACTGGGATGTAATTATCATGCATACCTGTATCACCTGCTGAATTGACAATAGCCATTAATAGCTAATTACAGTGTTTTACCTAAACGACCAATGTACTGTAACAACTTAGTGAGTACCACCTGACTGCTACCTAGTGGCCGGGAAAGTAGAGGCCATAAAAATGCGTGCTCTCAGGTCTCCCCATTAGTACAAGCAGTACAAGTGTCGGTAGACCTATGTGTCAGTTGTGTCTGAAACACAAACTTATTTGAGTATATGACAGAGGTGGAAATTTAATTGTTAGAAAAAATTGCATATTTTGGAGATACTGTGGCACATTTAACCTGTGGGTCCCGGTGTACTGGAAAAACATTCTTTTGGGACCATCCTTGCAAAGCAGATGTTACTATTTTCATGTAATAGGTTGTCCAGAGCAGAGAGAGGCAATCCTAGTATCACACCAAAATGCCGTGGAGCTGTGTCTCTTAAAGCTCAGTTATTCATAAACCCAGAAAATAAAACACATTAACAACACATTAAGCATTATAGGCATCAGCTGGCAAGAAGGTTGAACAATTCTGCTGGCGGTTGAATCCTTTACTTTTTAAATGCCAGTTTCTAGTACTTTAAAAGCATGCTTGTTGACCCTGATCTTTTTAGAATCTCATCATCACACTTTCTCATTTTTTCCCCTCTTTCAACACAGTATTTATAACAATCATTTGTAAAAGAAAACTCTGCTTTGTTTGTTCTCATTTAGAATAGTTTATTTTTTATCCAAAACAAAACAAACACATACAAACAAAAACTTTTTTGTGCATATTTTCTTGGTCTTTTAGAGCAAGCCTCTCCAGTTTCAGATCCATCCTAAATATCCCAAAATAATTTTTAAAGCAATTTGTTCATTCCTTTGTCAATTAAATGATCTCAAGCTCTTGTTCCTAAGTAATTGCTAATCCATACTTAACAACGCCAAAGTTATTATAGAGGGAAAAACCAAGCAAAAAGGGACTATTCTCATTTTTCTACAGACTTTTTTTTTTTTAGAATTTTAAAATGTTTTGGAGAAAAAAAATGTATAAAGTTTGCAAAGCTTTAGTCTCATCATCAAATGTTTTCTACTCTGTTAAATACATGGAATAATAATAAATGTGAGTACTAAAGTACTTTAAGTTTTTAAAAATTATAGAATAGTTCCTAGATTATTTTGTAATATGATACAAAGTTTGTAATGGGAGGAAACACTATTCTAGATAGTGAAATATTCAAACTAACTTTTTTCCAATTAATAGATTTGCTCTTTGCATTGACGGGGAAGTAACAGACAAGCTCATTCATAACAAAATAATTTTGACATGACAAAGTCAGTATTTTTCAGATGCCTTTAAGTACAACATAGATTTCAAAACACTTGAAAAGTATCCTACCTTCATTATTTTAAATGTCATCTAATATGTTTGAGTTAGTGGAAGCCAAGCCAAATATATTTTATTTTATGTGCATTTTTTATTACAAAATTTGTAACACTTTTGATCTAAGATTTGAAAAAAACGCTAGCATTCTGTTCATTCTTTTCATTGATTTTTTTTTTCTGCTGGGTGAGTGAGAGACTCAAATGCTCACAAATGCTGTGAAGAAAGGCAGACAACACCTTAAAAGGACTCTTAAGGTTTTCAAGAATGATCTGGTCCAATATAAATCTATTTGGCGAGGTAGGGTAAGGGTGCATCTCCGGTGGTACATCAGTGAGATGACAATGTCTTATATAAACCATTACTTTATATATGATCTTTAAAAACACACCCAAAGTAAAATACTGCGTATTGGTGTCGTGCAGGACTTAATGGGATGATGGGTCAGGGTGACTGTCGCCATCACGTACAATTCTCTGATTCTTTTCTAGCAACGCCTGAAACCCCGCTCCCTTCCCCACCACAAGGCTCTGGACAAGAACAATACAAAATAGCTGCAAACCAAGCTTCCGTCATTTCACACCAGCCTCTCTCCAAACAAAAGCAGTTGTGAGGACGTTTACTTCTGAGCAGCACTGCACAATGTGAAAAATTACTGGTCTTGAAATATCTCAGGATAGTGCTTTTGGCAAACTCTTAGCCAAGGCCCCTTCATGGTGCTGTTGTAAGATGGTGACCTGTTTTCTTGTTTTTATGCTCTTTTTGTTTGTTGTTGCTATTGTCTGAAACCTTCAGCCACAACCACTGTATATCTGCGTTTTGATACGTTTATACCATATGATTTTTCCAGCTTCCTTAGCGCCGCGCCTTAAGCAGTTGAATCTTATGTATACTTCCATTTGTTGCCTTAATATTAATTTAAATCTGTAAATAATTGCTTCAGGGTGATGTTATGCAGAACTCAGTGTTGTCTTTTGACTGAGAATATTAGATCAGAAATCCCAGATTAATATACAATGAACCACGTCTGTAATAAATTTTAAACTTGCAAATTAGAAAAAATAAAGCAGTTGCTGTAGAATAAGGCATAGATCTTTGAACAACAATCCCTTATGGATACCCTGTGGCTAAGAAGCGTCTTTTTGACCCACATTTAAAAGTGCCTATTTTAAGTTTAGAAAAATACAAACAGCCATTCCAAGGATAACTGCATATCTTTTCAAATCTGACTGTATGTGAAGAGGTATGGTAAGATAAAAGGTTTTAGTTTTAGCAGATAGGTTACAGGCAAAAGTGTAAAAAAGAAATCCCTGACAGTGGCTCAACCAAGAGAGATGTTTATTTCTCTATCCTGAAAAAACCTGGAAATCATCATCAGTTGACCAGGACTTGGCGCATGCCCACCTCTAATGCCCAGGGATGCCGGGGGAGCAGGGAGGAAGCCATGTGCCAACCAAAGCTACAGCTCTGGGAGACGAACACTGGGAGACAAATTAGCCACCCATCCATCACACCCTGCTGCCTCATGCAGTCCTGACAACACCCTGTAAGAGAGGTGCTATTATTTTTCTGTTATAACTAAAGAAACCTTTAGCTTAGGGGGTATAAGTAATGTAACCAGAGTTCACAAACCCAAAGAGTTGTAGGAGAGCCACATTTAAGCCCAGGTCTGGTTGACTTTCATGAGAATAAATATATCTTTGGTGTGGGTTGAAAGATGTGAGCTTTTTGCTGTGGTTTTAAAATATATGCAGTTGATTGTTGATGGAATACTCTCGGTCATGTTACCTATTACACATATTTACATGTAGGTAGTGAGTCTCAAATTGTTGCAGCATCATAAGAAACCACTATTGTACTTAGAATTAAAGTCTTACCCCTAAAATAATCTTTTAAACAAAGAAAATAAAAGATACACCAGATGGGTTAGCATGAAAACAAAAATTCCCTAATTTATCAGGTTTTCAAAAATCCAGCAACCCTGGGATACACTGAATGCCTAATTCTGGACTGAGTACAGTTCATTGGAGCCCTAAACTATTTGATATCTAAACCAAGAGCTTATTTAAAAACAATTAATGAAGGGTTGTCTTGTGAAACAGTGACCTCTCTCTCTCTCTCCATCCCTTCCTCTCTCCCTCTATCTGTCCCCCCCCTTTCATGCTGATAACAACTATTTGAATAATTACCAATGATATAAAGAAGTATTCCAAGCTGTAAGAGACTGATTTACACGATATTTTCAGGACCTTTCAAAATTTCTAAGATTATGATCTTAGAACCCCCACTTACCCTACAAATAAAAAGGTTCAGTAAACGTTAACTAACTTATTGGCTCTTAAAGTGAAATTGACCTCTTAAAGCAGAAAATGATTACTTAGAAGCCATCATTGATTAAATAGAATCAATCAGTTCTTTCAAAAGCTGGTATCTTTGTGTAACTGTGAAATCTTTGGGAGAGAGAGTAAGAAAAGAGGAAAGTTTTTAACTTACATTTTTTGAAAATTTACTTTGGTGTCTCTATGTCATGAGTAAGAATGTTTTCGATTTTTATAAATACAAATATTGTTGGTAGATTTCT
The DNA here is from genome assembly GCF_964146895.1 of Miniopterus schreibersii. NCBI lineage: Eukaryota > Metazoa > Chordata > Mammalia > Chiroptera > Miniopteridae > Miniopterus > Miniopterus schreibersii. The sequence goes on from NC_138117.1 coordinate 29,414,638, forward strand.
GCTTACTTTTTGTGTTGTTCTCTTAGAAGGTATTAAAAAACTTTAAAACATAAAACAAATTCATATTAGGAAACCCTTTAACTTATCTGCATATATTTACTAAGCAGTTATGTCTTACAAATTATTACCAACAATTTTGTTTTAGTAACCGTAGTCAGGGAATTTGTAATATATTTTTGTATACCTAACTGCCAACAATGCTGGATGAGAGGAACTGATGTTTTCAAAATATTGATAAAGCTATTGCTTTTATATGGCACAAAACTTTTTCATGTAATAAAATGGAATAATTTATTGTGAAATAATGATTCATTTTATAAGTATAAAATTATTTTTATAAATTTTATTGTTGAAATCAAAAATTACTAGATTTTTAAAAATGTTAAATTATAGTGAGATTAAAATATTTCTAAACTGTGATACCATGATGTTTCACTGAACTTTCTAAATAAAAATTGAGAAAAAAACTGAAATGGGAGTGCTTCATTATTGTTCAAAAATGATTTTATAATTGTAGAGATAATGCTAATTATCTTTTGTATGGTCATTCAGTTAAATTTACACAGAGTTCAATAATACTGGTGTTTAGAGGCCAGAGCAAAATTAAGTAGCGCATTTCCAAATAGTCATAGAATTAGATACTGATTGAAGGGACAATCCTCACATTTGTGTGTTAATTACATACTTTTGCTTGCTTTATAGTTTTGTCACAGTAATGAAAACATGTGGCCCCAGCTGGCTTCAGCATTGTATAGGTATTCTTGGCACAGACATTTGTAATCTCAGTGTTTCCCTTCTGTTATTTTCTGTTCATATTTAAAGGTTCTTTGTAAAACTTCTTAAAATTTGAGGACCAGTCATTTTTTATAAAATTCTAATTTTTATTTTATTTCTACTTTTATGAGGGTAATGTATGTACATCGTTTAAAAACATAATTATGCTTAAAGTCTAAAGGGCAAAGTTTCAGTTCTTCACCTCAACCATTCCCTTCCTCGCACATCCTGCCCTTCAGTAACAACACTCAAATATTGCATCCGCTTTACATGGTGTTTCTGTCCATAGTTTGAAAGTATATGTTTATATCACATTAAAATTTTTTTTTTTTTTAGTTTTAGACCTTATCTGTATACAGACACTCAACCTCCACCACAATCTCCCAATTTCTTAATACATCAATACCTTTACTTACTTAGTAGTTGCTGTTTAAATAACTGCCAAGGGCTTGGTGATGGGAGGCTCAGAGCCCAGGAAGGAAGGTCTAGGTCATTCCATCAGGCAAGCCTCTGAGAGGGCAGAGGTTCGGCCGAAGGCGAGGAGACTCTAGGTTAGATTCTAGAAGAATGAGGGAATCACTGCTTACGGCCTCGAGTCCAGCTTCACTGTTGGGCCGTCCAGTCTGTGCCACTCACCCTCCTCATTGTCTCCCAGAGAAGCAGCTCGCGGGAGTCACGGGGGAGCTGCCGCCCAGGTCACTGGGATGACACGCCTCCGAGTGCGAGGCGCAGGCCCCTGTCGCAGGCAGCGCCCTGGATGGAAGGATCTGCTGCACCCCCGGATCTACTGAACCCTCGGCGGGCGGGCACCTCGGGGAGCTGCCTTCCCTTGAAAGCCACCCGCCCGTCCCCGCGCCCCTTTCTGGATGTCGCCTGCATCCCAGGACTGGGCCGTGCGGGAACACAGAGGCTTGGCCTTGGCCACCTCCCCCCAACTCAGGGCTGCTCTGAAGGGCCATCCCCCTTTCAGACATAAATAAAAAAGCTGGCCAGATAGGATTTGCAGTTAGAAAGTGTCATTGTAGTAAAGGATTTTGTGATGTAAGAGACCAGCTGACAAATTTCGAGCTTCCCCTTTTCCACAGGCTATTTCTTCTGGTGGGCCTTTTCTTCCATCTCCTAGTGTCCCCCTTCTTGAGTTACCATATCACCTTCACCCTTCTGTGGACACTTTTACAACCTTCTCAGGTAAAATTAAGGACTTCCTCATGTGTCCCCCTGTTGGTTATATGCACTTCTATTTACAGAATTTATTTCTATATTTTCATTATCACTTAGTGCCAATTAGAGTGAACCCCAGGAGAGCAGGTACCACGTTGGGTACATTTTTGAATTCCCAAGATTCAACAGAATTTCTAACAATTAATAGGTGATCAATAGCGATTTCTCAATTAGACAGATTAATCACTACCATGAATTGCTTTTTTGTTAGTAAAGCTCAGGAAGGAAAAAGATTAAAATAATATATTTACTTATTCAATTGATTGTTTTTAGATTATGGTAACTATTTTATCAAGACAATCAGTTTATCATATTTTTAAAAATGAAAATAGTTAGAGACAGTTTTTAGTAAGGAAAACATTATTATTAATCCCTATCTGTATTATTAACTTTTTTCTCATAGATGTTTTTAAGACAGATTTTATCAACTTCTTTTTCATAGTTTAAAGTATAAACTTTGTTAAAAAGATCTTTTGCAGCACAAAATGTTTTATATTTTTATGGCAAAAAGCAGCATCAAAACTTAAAGGGATTTTTCTCATGTTAGGCCTTTGTGTTTGTTTAATCCGAATGTGATTCTCGCAAGTCATTCTCATATTTGACATCAGGGTCAGAATCAGGTTAGTAGATACAATTACAATATTACCTGCTTATTATTTTTTTATGCTATGGAATAGCATGGATTTAATACACTGATAACTTAGAAAGAATAGTAAAGCCCATTCACGTTAAGATAATGACAGTCAAAGACAGAAAATAAAATTGTTATATTATTGATTATTCATGTCATTGGTGCCTTTGCACTGTATAACAATTCCATTTGAAGATAATTGCAAAGATCTAATGTGCAGTTATCTGGTAGATAAATAAGATCAGAAACACAGATTAAAACCTGTAATGGTGTTTAGAACTACAGTGATCTCAGCCTGGAGTTGGACAGGTCTATCCAAAGAAAAAGCTGAAATCTAACGGCATCACAAGACACGTAAGTGGACAGGATGCTAGCAGCATAATTAAACTATTACGCTATAGAACCGCCTCATCTTTTTACAAACATACAGAAAATATTTTTACAATAAAAACATCTTGGTAATTCCAGAATAAAAATTAAGGGAAATTTCAATACTAGCATATTTATAATAGCTGTACAATTATTTGCAGGTTCTTCCTGAGTATCGATTTCTCTCTCTTTAAACAAACAAACAAAACAAGCAAACAAAAGAATAATTATAGTGCTAAAAATCAGGAGGCTACTATAAGAGTGAATTGAGAAGGTTTATAAAACGTGCTTATAATGGAATCTGGGGATTAGTAAACACTATAAAATTGAGCAACTATTATTGAAGGTACAGACCGTGAGGACTGAGAGCGCAGATTTAAAACTCAATGATTTCTGCCCTGGCTGGTAGCTCAGCTGGTTAGAGCATCAGCCCGATACGCCATGGTTGTGGGTTTGATCTCTGGTCAGGGCACAAGCAGGAGTCAACCATGAATGCAGAAGTGAGTGGATCAACAAACCCATGCTTCTCGCTCTCTTCTTCTCACTCTAATCAATAAACTTAAAAAAATCAGTGATTTCTGATCATGATTATTGTGATGTTTAATTCAAAGTCATGATCTAACGCAGATATTAGGTAGTTGTCTTAAGTATACAGGCTGTACCAAAACCATGTATACACACTTTATCAGCTGATATTTCAAGTGATGTTTCTTTCTTTTCAGACAAAGTTTTGAACAAAGGAATTCATCCTAAAATTCTACTGGAAGTTTGAAAACACAGTTGAAGTACAAACACTGCTTTATAATTATTCAGAGTGTGTATACCCTGTGTCACCCCCAAATCGTATACACATTTTAATAGCAGATAACTCACTTAATTTTTACTCCTTTTCAGGTTTAACTGGTTTGAAATAATTGGTGAAGCCAGACTAAGCTTTGCACAAAGAAAATTTATCCATTAGACTTTTTGATGGGGATACATAAAATATAAAGTTTATGGTACAAAACCGGCGACAGTTGACGAATTGAGGGCACACAGGTACCGAATGAAATGATTCTTGGTGTTTGCGATTCCATTGCTTCTCATTATCAGCAGTGTCTGGTCCTGAGTGGTCATCAGTTTGAAAACAGGTGTTGACAAAAAAAATTAGTCATTTCTGTAGATTCTTTTAAATTTTGAAAATGAACTCTATGTTAATAAATATTGACTTGATAAGCATTCAAAGTGTGTATACATTTTTTGGGACACCCTATATTTTAACAAATGTATCCCTTTCCTTCATTTCTTAGAACATAATTTGGAGAAATTTCTCTTTAAAATATCATTGCGAAAAATAATGAGATTCTTTTTCAAGCTATTTATAATCAATCGTCTTAATGCTGTCAGGTGAATTTTAAGAGCTTAGATGAATAAATCTATATTTTCAACCAGTTAAATAAATGATCAGATTATATTCCTCCTTTAAAAAGTAATCCACATAATCTGGTATTGACCGTATCTTGAATATATACAGGAATTTTTAAAACATACTGCTTATTACTTCTTTATATGGTACTCTAAAATAACAATACCAATTTTATATTCTGGTGAAACATTGCAATTAGAGAGCTACATATAGTACCCAAGGACCTACTGACCAACATATTATAAATATGACCAGAAACATTATAATCATTGAACTCTAAAATGACAAATAGGTATCTGTATATTATATACCAAAAAGCTTTTTGAACTTATAAATAATAGTTTTAAAGAGATATGTAATACATACCTTAATCCACATTTTTATTACTATTTGAGAAATACCTGGTTAAAAAGGGAATGGTAGATATGCAAAGAAATGGTTAACTCTCATCCCAGAATTGATGATGCACCTGAAACAAGTAGTTGGAATGACCCTGAGGACAGAGCTCAGGGGTTCAGGTTTTTGTGGCAATACTTAAGATCCAGACAGTCTGAGTGACAGTCTGTGCTCTTGCTGCTCTAAGTCCTGTAAATAATTACACAGGTGGAATGGCAAGGGTGCTATAAATGAGAATCACTCCAAGTTCATTCCTAAAGGTGGAGAATTTACTGTAATTACAGCAAGCTCAAAGTGCTAGTCACCATGGCTTTTGAGACCTGGCCAAGTATTTGCAGCAATTCACTCTGGGGCCATGACTGTCTCCTGACTCCAGGAGGATTCAGATAAAATCAGACCCACAGCACAGCCTTTCCCAGGAAACCACTGGAAAAACTGCAAAACGATTCATCAACTTCTGCATTAGCTAAAAAAACATGAAATTTTACTGTTTTACTAGCAGTAAGTATAAAAAGGAAGATATTTATTTAAGTTTACATTTTAATAAATGAAATTGCAATTCATGCAAGTGAAAATATTTTAGTTTGTTTAAAATATCTTTTGAAAGAGGTAGTCATTTTTAAAATTATTTGGCTCAGAAAGATGCCTTGGTAAACTGTAACACTGGACCAAGATGTTAAGGTTGATGAGAAAAGAAATTTGGATTTGAGTGTCATAATTAAACAAAAATCATCATGCTCCACCCCCTTTTAAAGCTCTTTAATGGCTTCCCATTACTCTTTGAGTAAAATTTGAGTTTCATGCCATGCCCAAGTCTCTATATAATATATACATTCTGTCTTCCCAACCTAATCACTTACCGTTAGACTCCTTTGACCCACTATGCTGGAGTGGCACCATCATTGTCATCAACATCACTGTCATCACCATCATCATCATCATCTCCTCTTTGCTTTGGTTAGTGGGATTAGGCCTTTGGACCATGCCGTTTTCTCTATTCAGAATACTTGTCTCATGTTAACATTTTAACAGTTTACACTCAGCTCTATGCCACCTTTTCAGAAAGAATTTCCTTGAGCTATCTTTTCTCTCATCACTATAATAAGCTTCTTCAAAAATGTATCTCAACTAACAATTGTTTTATTATTTTATTTATTCATTTGCCTCCCTTCTCTCTTTCCCCCTGATCCCCTCTGTTTAGAATTTAAGCTATCGGGGCAAGGAATCATGTCCAATTTGTTCATTTTCGTATTCCTAGCACAGTTACATAGAAGGCAGCTTACATAAACACATATTTGTTGAATTAACTAATGAACAGGCAGACATTCAGCAGGGGTATCATACAAAGCCAGTCCTTGCTTATCACTCAGCAATTACAAAAAAAATCATCGCAAAGATCTATAGACACAATGATAATAAGGATAAAAGCAATACTTACAAATACTGTCCTAACCGATGAGAAAGCAGAAATGAGGAAAACAGGAAGGAAGAACACATGGGATAAATACAAAACAAGTGCAAGACAGTAAATCTAAACACAAGGCTATTGCTAATAGTATTGATATAAATTAAACATTTAAAGTTAGAGATACTCAGACTGGATAGAAAGATCCAACTGTATATTGTTTATATTCTAAATATAAAACCACAAATATACTAAAAATAAAGAGTAGAAGACATCTGATAACAAAACATCAGTGACTATATTAATATGAGACATTCCATAATTAGAGACAATCAAGAACACACAATGATAATAAGTGTGTGTGTTATCATCAGAGCTAAAAAGGTATATGAAAAAATTAATAACTAAAGGGGAAAATAGAAAATTCACATTTAGAGCTAGAGCAGTTTTACACTCATCTCCTAGTAGTTGGTGGAAATAAAAAATCTATTAAGATTTCAGCAAAAATCAATAGGCATATAGAAGATTTAAACAAAATCATCATCTAATTTTATCTAATTAAGACATATTCTACCTGATAACTGTGGAATAGGCACTCTTTTCAAAAGCAGGTGGACCAGTCACAAAGTTAAGCCATGTGTGGCACCATAAACATGTCTTGGTAATTTTCAAATTTATGAACTCACATAGGATATGATTTCTGAATACAACAGAATTAAATTAGAAATCAATACAATTAATATGTCTAAGAAATTGCAAACGTTTGAAGGTAAGCAGCACATTCAATAACACTTGGGTTAAGGAAGAAGTCATGAGGAAAATTAGAAAACATTTGAACTGAAATTTAATGAAAGCATAACAATGTAAATCTTGCAGAATTCAGCTAAAGCAAAGCTTAGAGGAAAACATATAGCTTTAAATATTTGTTTTATTAAACAAATGTTGGAGAAATCAAGGATGTACACTTGTTCCTTAAGAAGCTAGAATAATAAGATAAATTGAAACCAAAATTAATATATATATATATATATATACATATATATATATATATATATATATATATATATATATATATATATACACACTGAAAGAGAAAAATCAATAAAATAAGATGGGACAAGCAAAGAAAATGAACATATATAAAAACTGGTCTTAGAAAATTTTATAAAATTGATCACCCTCAAAAACCTATCAAGAGAAAAAGAAAAGAAACCCAAATTACCAATGTAAAGGAAGAAAGGGGAGACCTCTATGTTGACTCTTTATACACCAAAATATAACAAAAAATTTTTAACAATTTTAAGGGACTATATAAGGGACTAAATACATGAAATGGATAAAAAATAAATTTCTGTAATTGCCATAAGAACTATAAAATTTAAGTATTTATATATTTATCATATCAGCTGAATTTTTAATATAAATCTTTCTCCCAGCTAAAATGCTTTAGTGGCAAATCAATTAAACATTTATAGTAGAAATATGCCTGATTTTATATACAAAGCCTTAAAAACTAGCTAAGAAGGAAATACTTCTGAGCTTCCTTATGAGGCCAGAATAACCCTGAGACCCAATCTTGCAAAGACAATTAAAATAAAAAAGGTAACAGGTGCATAGTGTTTCTGAACACAGACACAAAAATCCTTAAAAAAAAATTGTCAAATAAAATCCAATATATATATATATATGAGATAATATGATGAAGAGCAATTTATCCCAGGAATGTAAGGTTGTTTCAACATTCATTAAATGTAATTAAGCACATTAACTGAATAAAGGAGAAATTTCCCTGATAATCTCAGCAATGCAGAGAAAAACTAATACAATTTATTATTAAAACTCTCAGAAAATGAAAACTAGAGTGGAACTAGTTCAATCTGAAAAAGTGTAATGAAATATCAGCCATTGTCTTCTTAGAATAAGGGGCTAGTCCAAAATACGCACTCACCACTTCCATTCAGATTTGCATTGGAAGTTAAATCCATTAAAGTAAGATAAAGAAATAAACGACATAAAGATTGTAAAGAAAGAAAACTGTCATTATTTATGGGTGTCTAGATTATATATATAGGAAACACTAAAACTACTAGAATTAAGTGAATTTAACAAAATACCAGTAAACAATAAATATAAACAAAAATTACTTCTATAGTATATCAAGTAACAGTTGGAAAATGAAATAAAAATATGATTTACAACAGCATCAATACTTAATTAAGCATAAATTAAACAAAAGTCATGCAAGCCCAGCTGGGCATGAGCATCGACCTAGGATCCAGGAGATTGCGGTTTGATTCCCGGTCAGGGCACGTGCCCAGGTTTCGGGCTCGATCCCCAGTTGGGGGCTGGCAGGAGGCAGCCGATCAATGACTCATCATTGATGTTTCTCTCTCTCTCCCTCTCCCTCTCTCTGAAATCAATAAAAATATATTTAAAAAAAAAGTCATGCAAGACCTCTATAATGAGTGCTGCAAACTGTTTTCTGAGAAAAAGTAGAGTGGAAAACGGGAAGGCCCAATAGTGTTAGAATTTTAATTCTCCCTGTACTGCTGTATAGATTTAATGCAGTACTGATAACACAGAAGAAGGAAGAGGGAGGGGAGGGAGAGGGGGAGGGGGAGGGGGGAGGGAGGATGGGGGGGCAGGAGGCCGAAAATGGAAGTATAGTAAGAACCAAGAACAGGAAGGGAAATGGTCTGAGATGGATGAGAGGAGCCCAGAGTAGGAACTGAATGTCTAATTACCCAAGCCAATTAGAAAGCCTAGATAATCACCATGGCAACTCAACCGTGTAATTGAGTTTATTGAAAATATCTACACAAATAAATGAAAAGCATTTTTCCTTTATCTATCAGATATTTTCCTTAGTTTATTTAACGTATAAACATAATCATCTTTAGGGTGCATGGGCTATTTTAGAATAAAAATAGGAGCACTAATTGGTTTATGTAGAAACTTCCAACACTCTTTCTTGGTAGTCAGTCGTAACTCGCTTGGTGGATTGGACTTTGGGCTTGGGAACGTGCAATCAGAAACCTGTGGGTCATAGTGTTCAATTAAGGTTTTATTTATGACACAGAATATCCGAGCTATCTTTAAGTCATAGATGATTACATACATAGCTATATATTTATATTATTTTATTTATATAATTTTATAAATATAACTATATAACCACATATTATCATATTACCTAATAACTGCATAGTTGGTGTTATGAGGCAAAGTGAAGAGAGAACTGAAGCCAGGTCCTGGATAGAGTTTAAGGAATGGAAATGATCTCCAAAGAGACCTGGATCGATCACATTCAACTTTCTGGACGTTGTCTTCCGTGACCCCTGCTGGCCATTTAGATCCCCTGAAGCAGTCCTGCTGGGTAGTTAATCGTTAAGCTTTGTACCAGTGCTCGGCTAAGTCTGTTCCCGTGAGTCATGTGTGGGGAAGGTGACAGAACAGATCGTGCAAAAACAGCCAGGTATTCATCACACTTTTCACATCACTGTGCGACAAAACCTTTTTTAATTCTACACATCAAAATCCACTGTTACAACTCTGTGAGATTCCTCATTCCTGTGGTCAGCCACTGGCCGTATTTTTGGCCTCCAAACAATGACTTCAACAAGCTTATAATTTTACATCCATCCTTCAAGGAAGGGTTGAGAGAAGTTAAGCCTGTCAGATTGAAACCACACAAATGAGTAAGTGGAGTTTCATATTGTAATATCATTTTAAAAACTTAAAACTGTCTCAAAGTTCATGGAAGGTGAAAGTTACCATATGCAATCTATTTCGCGTTATCAATTTATTTGCTGAAGTAAGTGATTGTAAAAATAATATCACTCATGTTATAGTATTACTCAAGATTTCAAAGTGCTCTCCCACGCTGGGATTAATTTGTACTCACATGTAGAAAACTATAAAACGTTGATAGAAATGAAAGACCTAATATATGCTGAGTTCACTGACCAGAAGATTCCACATTATAAATAATTGAAATCAGTCAAATATTTTTTAGACCCAGTTTAGTTCTAATCAAAATCCCTGCACAATGTTTTTGTGGCACTGAATAAGATGAATCTAAAATTTATACAAAAATGCAAGCAATCAAGAACACGCCAGACAAACAAAGTACAAGACGAGAGAACTTTCTCTGCTGAATGCCTGTCTCTGCTGCTAACCTTCGTCTTTAGAAGAGATCTCATTCACCTTGATCAGCGCTGGTTGCCCTGAAGTCTAATTTGTTTGAATTTGGTAAGCTACGCTTCTAACTTTGAGGATTTTACCATCAAGATTTTAAAGGTCAAAAAATTAAGAATGCAGAAATGGCCAACAATGTAGAAAATAAAACAATGGAACAGAATGGAGTCCAGAAATAGACTAATACATATATATTATCACAAGGTAACACTTCAGGATGGTGGGGAAAAGATGATGTCTTCGATAAATTGTGTTGTGTGATTGGATAATCAAGTAAACAAAATTAGTCAAGGGCCGTGCTTCACCCACAGGAAAAATCAAACTCAGAATGTTCTAGGTAAAGCAACAAAACTTTTTTAGAGGAAAAAAAAAAGAGTGCCAATAATGACTTGATTTAAGCAAAGCTTTAAAAAATATATACAAAATCCAACCAGTAGGGAAAAAATAGTAACGTACGCTGAATTAAAATAAAAAAATTATTTTCATCGAAAGAACATTAAAATAGTGAAAAAAATGAGCTATAGAATAGAATATCTGCCATTCATATACCTGACAAATGATTCAAAGCAGAATATATACAGAATTCCAACAAACCGTTTTTAAATACAGAAAGCAAGCCAGTATGAAACGTGCAGAAGACTTATGCAAGTACTCACAGAAGGGGATATCCACATGGCCAGGAAACATGGGAAAAGGTGCTCAACTTGAACAGTCAGGAAAACGGAATTTAAAACCACCGTATAACACCAGTGCGTGTTGACCCAAGTAGCTAAAAAAAATAGACTGAAAATGCCTGGTGTGTTTAAGGCTGTGGATCAAATTTTGAGGATGTTTTTGAGGAAATAGTATACACTGTTAATGAACTTGTAAACAATTTACTTTGTGAAGTTATTTCTCAGTATATAGTTGTGTTAAATACACATGTACCTTATGACCCAACAATTTAATTTCTAGGTCGATACCTAACAGAATATGAACATGTCTTGTTGAAACTAGCTCTCGAGGACTGGTGATAGCAGCATCGGGACCATTATCATAGCTCCAAAGCAGAGACTGCCCAAATGTGATGTATGCACACAATAGAACAGACTAGAATATTCTACAACAATAGGGTGAAGGAGCCACAGGCAGCACCACAATTAACCACAAAAAGATAATGCTGAGCGAAAGAACTCAGGCATAAAGCAGCATGTACTGCACATAAGTTTAAAAACAAGCAAAGGCCATCGGTGGTGTTCAAAGACAAATAGTGGTTCTGGTTGTTGGACAGGTGCAGGCAGGGGCTTTGGGCTAATGTTGCCTTCTATCTGGATGCTATATATGATATTTCTTTCATGAAAATTAGTCTTCGTGTTTATGATTTGTGCACCTCTCTGTACGTGGGCTATACGTAATTAAAAAGTTTGTACAGAAAGTTCTCACTTAAAGTTGGTGATAGATTATGCAAATTTAAGCAAAATGGTATACAATAAAACCAATTTCACCAACAGGCTAATTGATATAAATAAGATTTAAGTCCCTAGGCAACTCATCAACATTTAAATGAAACAACATTATTCGAGGACCTGCTGTAATTCTTGAGTGAATGAAGGGGTGGCTGTCTTGTCTTGAGGGAGTCCGTGAGAATGGACTTACTCTCCCCCCGTGAAAAAGGACACTGGATAAAATGAATGAAGCTGCTGGTTTTAGAGCAGAAAGTGCAGGATTGTGATTCCTTAGCGGGGAAAATGGTGTGAGTCCTATAACCTCCTGGGCCCCTTGCTTGGAGAACAGCCTAACTTTGCAGGTCAGGACTTCAAAGCAGACACAAGAGCTCTCACCGAGCTGAGGTATTCGGGAGACAGAACAGAATTCAGGGCGGCCAAGGTGGTTGAAGCTTGCTAATCAGCCCTTCCATACAGCCGGGGGGAAAATTTGATTTGTTACTTAGCTTATCTCATCCACAACACACTTTCAATATTCAGTACTCAAATTATTCTAGTTTATCCAGTATATAAAAAATTACATATAACAATGATCAGTAATTTTGTCAAGCAATCAATAAAATAATTCAATATGGGAACACAGAATGTACCTTGGACTAAAAAAGAAATGTGTTCTGAGGTATCCGAAAATGGCATAGAGTTTATTAAGGTTTTTCTCTTTAGGTCCAGAAAGCGGATAGAGCAGCCAAACGACCTCCCCAGCTCCCGCACCCCTACACGTGTGGCCTTAGAGAGCAGCGCCTTTTTCTTTCGGACCAGGGCGCCAGCATCACCTGTGACACATGAATTAGCTGAGCCCCAAGAGGCCTTGTACTGACCTCAGTCATTCTGTTCAGCAATTCTTCAAAAGCACGCCAGGGGCTCACTGGTGAACCCCCTTGCAATACTGATGCTTGTGCTGAAGAAAATTTTAGGAAGGGATTTCTATTTTCCTGAGCAAGTTGCCAAGCACTGAACTCTCTTTCAAATAATAAAAGAGATTAGAGACTAACTTAAAGAATAGATTCAATTTTTCAATATGGCGTTAATAGGGGCAAAGCAAAGAGACAGATTGCGTTGACAAGGAAACAAAAACGGATAATGGATTTAATGGCCTGAGTTCTAATGGAAAAAATAACATTCTCCATGAGATTGTCGTATTTTTTAAAAATGTGGCGACCATTAATAGTTCACATGTGGACCAAAAAAAGCTTATATGGTGGTTTATAAATCATTAAAAAGTTTTCAGTAAAATCAAGTAGAGAAGTATTTCTGTTTCCTTTGGTTTATTGCCCTCTTCATTATTCATATTCTCGATTACTTCTTATGTGCTCAATATCATTCTTAGTAATGTTTGTTGCACTGAGTATTAACCTGTGGTTTTCAACTTTTTAAAACAAAAAGTATCAATAAGAAGAATCATGAAGCTAATTTGCATGTTAGGATAATCATTTGCAGGGGAAAGGGTATACGATAAAATTGTTAGATTCAGTATGTGATCAGAAGGCTAGTAAAGGGACATTTCAGTTCATAATTTTGTTTGTCATCCTGGCCTGTTATTCAAGATATTCATAAAAGACCAACCAACTAAAAGCTCTGAAACCCCCATGAAATCGATGGACTCATAATAATGTCTATATGAACATACACCCCAATTTTGTACATAATTTAGGGGATAACATTTTTGAAAATAAATTTAAAGCCTTTAATTTAAACTATAGAGTAGTAATTAAGTAACTAGAGGGAATGATAGGATGAAACAATAGGATGAAAGTTAGAGTTAAAATTTTATTTCCATTGAAATACAAAAAGAAAATACCTTAAGTATGCCAGTTGATCTGGCACAGAAAAAGGACACAAAGGAACAGGATATAATAACAGGTCGATCTTGGGAAATGAATTCAGTTTTGTCAGTTTATAAATGGTAATTGTGATTATTCATGAGGGAGGCCGGAGGAGGGAGAGGGAATAGACTTTAGCAAAGAGACGGAAAGAAAATGAGTAATACTAAAATTAAAATGCCTAATAAGAAAAGACAGGCAACGGAAAATTACAAATTAGAAAATTATGTACAGTCCTGCTCATAAAATATTTATTTGGGGACTTGAGATATGTATCAACTCTTTAGAATGGTCTCTGTGCTGGTGCCAATGACTTCCTCGCAGTGTACTGTGTCTTCAGAAGCTCTTAGGTAAATTAATGAGCACATCGATGAAAACAATTAAGTATGGAGACAATTCAAACAAGAGACATAGGAGAGAAAGAGCATCTCGGGTGTTAACTCATTCTCAAATCTTAATGGGGGAGCGTCACTGTGTCTGATTCTAATTTTCCGTTGTAAGGATTTGTGTCCATCCACAAACATTAGATCTCATTAAGCATCCCCTGAAGAACATGATGCTAAGCACTAACCAAAGAAATGTAATACATATTTAGAACTTTATTGTTAGAATACTCTTTGAGAAGCAAATAAAGGGCATTTTAAATTAGTCATTTAAGCTCTTATGCTCTAACTTACCATGTATTTCAGTTAGTATGCTCTTCATGGATCCTTGAAGATGTGAAAGTTGTTTTTCATATTAGCTTGCAAAAGAGGTGCCCGCCCCCCTAAATATAATTCACAGATGTTCCCAAACTTCGCTGAAAACAAACTAAAAACAAAAACAAAATCAAAGCCAACAAAAAGTTTCCTTTTAGCAGCTGCATTTCTATAGAGGAGCAAATGTACTCAGAGCCTAACTAAAACTTGTGGATGGAAACAAAATCTATAAGAAGAAATGAGAAGCTAATGTGGATGTTAGAACAACTTTTTGTGTTCTTCTGTTGGCAGGGTATATATGATGAAAAAATTTTCATTCAGCGTGTGGTTGGCTAACTAGGGGATATCCCAGTACATAGTATTTTTAATTGTCTCTGCCTGTTATATAAGATAGTCACAAGATATCAACTAGCTAAAAGGCTTTTATTTGTGACTAAACTTGTCCCAGTCTTTGCTTTTGAAAATTATCTATAAAGATCATTTTTCCTTGACTCTGAAGCACTGTCCCCAGTAATTGCTAGTCTGTGTTCCCCCATTGCTTTAGGAGGGAATGTTATAGTTTTCATATTTTTAAACTTTATTGAGTTATAATGGACAGAATTGTATATATTTAAAGTACATAATGTGATGATTTGACAAATATATACTTTGTGAAATGATTACCACAATCAGGTTAATTAGCACATCCATCACTTCACATACTTACCTTTTTTGTGTGTGTGGCTTACAGCCTGCTCTCAGCAAATTTCAAGCATATGTACAACACACTATTATTAACTATAGTCACTGTGCTGGACCTCTATCCTGAGAGTTATTCATTTCATAACTGAAGGCCTGAGCCCTTTGGCCAGCATCTGCCACCTCCCACACCTCCCCACCCAACCCCCAGCTCCTGGTATCCACCACTGTACTCTCTATTTCTATGAGTTCTACTTTTATTTTTTTAGGTTCCACATGTAAGTGAGATCATACAGTTTTTGTCTTTCTCTGTCTGGCTAATTTCATGTAGCACGATATCCTCTAGATTCATCCATGTTGTTGCAAATGGCAGGATTTCCTTCTTTCTCCACTTATATTTTAATGGGAACATAGGTTGTTTCCATATCTTGGTGATTGTGATAATGCTACACTGAACGTGGGGTGCAGATATCTCTTCAGTGTACCAATTTTGAGATTGCTGATCATATGGTAGTTGAATTTTAAATTTTTGAGAAAGCTCCATACTGTTTTCTGTAGTGGCTGCATAAGTCTACAGTTCCACCAAGAGTACACAAAGGTTCCCTTTTCTCTGTATTCTTGCCAGCACTTGTTATTTGCCGTGGAGTGAGATCTCATTGTAGTTTTATTTTGAATTTCCTTGATAATTAGTGATGTTGAGAATGTTTTTATGTACCTGCTGATCGTTTGTATAACTTTTATCAAAAAAATGTCTATTCAGGTTCTTTGGCCATTTTTAAATAGAATTTGTGTTTTGCTGTTTTGTTTTGTTTTGCTGTTGAATTGTTTAAGTTCCTAATATATTTTGAATACTAACCCCTTATCAGATGTGTGATTTGCAAATATTTTTCTTCTGTTCCATAGACTGCCTTTTCATTTCGTTGATTATTTCCTTCGCTGTGCAGAAGATTTTTGGTTTGATGCAGGTCCACTTGTTCATTTTTTATTTTGTTGCCTGGCTTTCGGTGTCATGTCCAAAAATCCATTACCAAGACCAATGTTGAGGAGCTTCCTCCCTGTTTTCTTCTAGGACTTTTATGGTTCAGGTCTTACATTCAAATTTTAATCCATTTCAAGTTAATTTTTGTGAGTAAATCAGATAAGGGTCTGGTCTTATTCTTTTGCATGTGGCTATCCTGTTTTTCCAACACGATTTATTGAAGAGACTGTCCTTTCCTTTTGTGTTCTTAGTGCCCTTGTCAAAACTTAGCTGACTGTATACGGATGGTTTTATATCTGGACTCTGTTCTGTTAGTCTGTGTGTTTGTTGTTATGCTAGGACCACACTGTTTTGATTACTAGAGCTCGGTAATATAGTTTGTATCCTGCAACTTTCCTGAATTTATTTATTAGTTCCAACAGTTTTTCTGGTGGAATCTTTTGGGTTTTCAATGTAGAAATTCATGTCATATGCAAACAGACACAACTTTACTTCTTTCTTTACAATTTGGATACCTTTTATTTCTTTTTCTTGCCTAATTGGTTGGACTAGGACTTCTAGTACAATGTTGAATAGCAGTGGCAAGAGTAGTCATCCTTGTCTTTTTTCTGATCTTAGTATGACATTAGCTATGGGCTTGTTAAATATGGTCTTTATAATATTGAGAATATATTCCTCCTATATCTAATTTGTTGAGAATTTTTTTTTAATATGAAAGGATGTTGAATTTTGTCAAATGCATTTTCTGCACCTATTGAGATAACCATATGATTTATCCTTCATCTTATTAATACTTTGTCTCACATTTGTTAATTTGTGTATGTTGAACAGTCCTTGCATCCCAAGGATAAACCCTATTTGATAAATCCCACTTTATCATTGCATATGATCATTTTAATGTGCTGTTGAATTCTCTTTGCTAGTATTTTGTTGAGGATTTTTGCATTTATGTTCATCATGAGTATTGGCTTGTAATTTTCTTTTCTTGTAGTATCTTTGTCTGGCTTTGATATAAAGAATACAATGAGTTTACTATTGTTCCCACCTATTCAACTTTTTAGAAGTCTTTTGGAATGATTGGCATCAATTCTTCTTTAAATGTTTGGCAGAATTCACCAGCAGAACAATCAGATCCTGGGCTTTTCTTCGTTGGGAGATCTCTCTCGGTACTAGGCTCTGCTGCCTTAGGGGAGGAGTGGCATAGGTAAAGTGAAATGAAACTGTTCATTTTAATCTTGTCAATTAGTCCAATCTCAGATTTTTTTGCTCCAGTGGTTCTCTTGGAGCTTCTCCACTTGACTCCTGGACCTCCACAAAGGCACTCTCGTCCATGGGTAATTGTAAAAATTGATGTTTTTGGTTTTTTTGCAGGGGTGTGGGGAAAATGGTAGAGAATTCCTGTTCCATTTTCTATTGCAAATGTTTTATTGGTCCTAAAGTTATAGGTGGCTATATATAAACCTTTTGGCTAATCTAGAAAAAGTTAACCCTGGAAGAACTGGACCATCATCTCAAGCTCACCAGCTAATGAAAGAAATTAAGAGTGAAGTGAAATAAATGCAATTCATGTTTCTGGACAGAGCCTGGCAAGGACAAAAGAGCTCAGTGTGGAGGTGGAAGGAGTCAGTCAACCATTATCTTTGCAGCCTCCTGTGAGTGAAATAGAGGCTCTGTAAGGAACCAAGACAGTTATTTTGGTATCTAACAAGTGAAAAGTTTTTGTTCCCACTGCATATATGACCCACCATCTCAGCCAGCTGTTACACCCCCAGCTACCCTTATCCAATCTGTGCAGAAGAAACTCTGCTAATAATTTCACAAACTCTTGACAAATACAGATTCGTACAAGTTCTTTCATTGGGCCTTACAGCTTTTTGCTGCACATATTCAAAAAGGCTGCCTGGTAGCCATCCTGTTGCTCCCTCTGGTGCCATGTGCCCGCCTTGGCTGTCAGTCATCCCCTCAAGCACAGTTCCCACGTGGTAGGAGTTCGCTGTTTACTGTCTTGCCACCCTGGCTGCTGCCCAAACACAGCGCACCCTCCGTGCCAAACAGCCCAGCCTCATCCCAGCTCTTCTCCTCTGGAAGACAGAAAGCTGCCCTGCACCACGTAGTCATTCCTCTCCCGGACCGGGAGCTACACACACCAGCACGTGCCTCTGCCGAGAATTTCCACATTTTTGCATTTGCTTTGCATTTTTCAACCCAGGTCAGCCTCTGCTTGTTTTTGGCTGAATATTTTGCACAGCTCCAAGAATGCGTTTTGCCTTTTCAAGTGAAATAAATGAGAACTGCTGCAGGGAACTCACGCGACCGAGCTGCGTTCAGTCTCTGCCGTGGCCTGTTCAGGGAGCAGAGCTTCCCGTGCACGTGCTCTGCTGCCCTGTTGGAATCAATAATGAAAGGAGAGTGGGAGGAATTATCTCTCCTTCCACGTGGTCATTAGCAAAAGTGAAGTTTGCCTCAGAAGGTTAGGGGTTTAAATAATCAGGAGTTATGGACACTGCCAAGCTGTGATGAAAAATAGATCACTTCTTCAAACAGCACCCCTGTTGCTGATCTAAAGAGAGAGGAAGTGAGAGAAAACCAGGCTGAGAGCAGCTATAGAAGAGAAAGCCCATTTCACATAGTAAAGCTCATTGAAACCCACGACATCATCTGAGCTCGAGTCGCTGGGTATTCTGGGTATTTGCTTTATGTGGCAAACACAATGACATGACTTAATAGTGTCATGACATCCTTCAATAACCTGACTGGTAAGGTCATGACAAATGAGGGGATGCTGATAAAAACTGAATTTTGGTATAAGTTTAAAAAAAAATGCATGACATTATGGTATTGCTGTGTTTTATTGCTGTCTTTATGAAAGACCAATTAGAGAAAATTAATTTTACTCCCAAATTTCTGGAATTAGGATATATGCATTATATGCCATATTTCTATGAGCACGTGGCAGACAGTAAATCCTGGGCTATAGACTTTGAAAATTTCCAATTAGCCTATGGGGCATGGAATAAAATATCAAGAAAATAGTCTTCTTCTGCTCTGTCTTTTCTGTTTATTTCCTGACAGAATGGTCAAAACAAGGCAAAGAGGTTCTAGAGAATTTCATAAAAGGGCTATGACTGTAACTAATTCATGACAAACCATCACAACATAGCAAAAGCTTTTTAAAAAATCAAAATAATAATATACACTTTAGCAAATGGAATAAAAAGCAATCTTCTTATTCAATTTGCATTTAAAATTACTCTGTAGTCCATAATGTTTATTTGGACTAATTCATTTTAATTAAACTAGTCAGATTATCATTGAATATCAAACACTCTACACAGTACATCATCCATGCACTTGAATAAAAATGACAAGGAATATTAACATGGTAACCACACAGCACCCAGATAATTTGTTTTTTCTATTACTGCATTTATTGCCAGGGGCCATGGCTAAATACTCAAGGAAGGGGGGAGAGCAATAAAGATATCGAGCTCATGATCTTTAAAAAACAACTTTGGAGTCAGGAATTAGTAAAGAAAGGCTGCCAGGAAATGAATTACATACAGAACAAAGATGAAACTCCCTATGATCAGTATTTTTTCTCCTCTCTCTTTTTTGCATGTATTTGTAGGTGTGCCTCTATGTGGACATCCACATATGCAAATATATTAAAATTGTTATGAAGCTGCTGCCAGCTCGACGTGCATTTGAGATAAAGGTGAAGAGAAAGTTATGCCTGCCAAAATCCAACTTCCCATTCTGAAAGTACAAAATATTAACAAAAGAAAAACATACTTGAACATTAATTTGTTTCTACAGTAATCTTTCCATCTCAGAGAAGGCAAGGTTTCAGATTACAGGTCTCTTTCCCATTGCCTTTCTATTTTTTGCAAGAAATTTCAAAATATAGTGAGAGTCTTGGAAAAGTTGTGATTGGTGAGTAGCGTCCTAATTGTTACAGACATCAGGGTGGGTGAACAAAGTTGGAATTAACAAATGGTGAATTGGCATTAAAGCTGGAAGCATGAGCTCATGGCAAACCATACAGAACTGGGGATCAATATAGCCATGGCTTTTTTTTTTTTTTTTTTTTTAATTACAGTTTACATTCAGTGTTACCCTGTATTAGTTTCAGATGTATGGCACAGTGGTTAGAAAATCATGTACTTGACAGAGTGCCCCCCCTCCCGCTGCTTTCAAGTACCCAACTGGCCCCATACATAGTTACCATGATATTAATGCTATATTTCCTATGCTCTGAACTACATCTCTGTGACTATTCTGTAACTACCAATCTGTACTTCTTAATCTCTTCACTTTTTATGGCTTTGATGCTAGAGATATGACTGTGAGAGAGTGAATTACCTTCTTTGGTGCAGTCATATCTATAAAATGGGTAGATTATTCTATATATTCTCTAAAATGCCCTTCTAAAAATCTATTTGATTTGCAGGTTTGTTTTTTTTAAACGTTACTCATATTTAAGCAAACTTTTAGCCACATACATGGAAGCTTGTCTTGCTTTCTTTCATTTATATATATCTAGATTATTTTTACTATATAGATTTCTCAGATTTCTAGGGCCATTAATAATTGGTAGTCCCACAAAGTTTTCATTTTGAAAGGAATATAAGAAACTACAAATAATGCCCTAAAAATGAAATATGTCAAGAATGTGTAAAACAAAATTACTACTGTCATTCATTTTTTTAAAGAAAAAAAAAAGTATTCCAAAAAGTTCCTCTGTTTAGAAAATTACTACATCTTATTAATATAATCTGTAAAAACATTTTGCAATATACATGTTGATTTGAAACAAACTATTTCAATTTGACATAAAATTCAACCCCAGCCCTCTTTAATCTGCTCTCATTGCACCAAGAACCCTCCAGAAACTCATCACTCTGAGTCGAGGGACAGTCACGTTCATATGTGACATCTGTTCATATGAGGGGCAGAAATTAGTGAATTGACATAATTCCGGCTGAGCCAGGTTTGCACTGCTATTCTGTAAACGAGCTTTTCCTTCTAACAGGAGAGCTTGACAATCTCAGAAAGCAGACTTCTTGAGTGAAAATTCAATAAGTAAGTTAAGAACACCAAGTGGTAACCAGGCCTTGGGGAAGCTATGGAATTGAAACACAACTTTTTTCTTTGACAGTTTGTAGTATAGCTCTGGTGGTCTGTTTCAAAATCTGTCAGAAAGATGATAACAGGACTTAGGAGTTTAGTTTGATTTTTAAACCAAATAATCAGACAGCCTGTCTGGTATTACTGCCTTTGGCCATTTAGGAAAAAAAAATCTGAGTTTTGATAGAGCAAAAACATTAAAATCATCCAATTGTTGTTGTGTAGCGGCGGCATGCAGTCAAGGCCACCCGATAATGAAGGCGTCTTCACTGATGTCAACAGGACGACAGCAAAGAAAGAAATGATCTTTAACAATTACACCTGCAGGGAGGGAGAAATCATCAACCTCCACTTGTTTCAAGGGTGATTTTACTTTCCCTTTCTTAGCACCAAGGAAATAGTCACCCCCACGTTTACTCTGTTGGATAATCAAGTCAAAATAAGGAAATTGACACTGAACTCTCACTGCTTTTGAGGCCCACCAGTTTGCTATTAAAGATCTACAAAGAAAAATAAAACATGGATACAATACAATAAGAAAACTGTATTTAGGATTGTATTTGACTGGATACATTCAAAAGTATAATTCATAGTTGTATAAATCACAGAGCCATTACACTCCAAAGCTGGAAGATACTTTAAAGATTGTGTCTTTTTAAATTCTGTTATTTTTGCATTCCCTAATACTTGAATATGGAATATGTTAAATTAGGCCATCAAGCCAACAGGATATGAATTGTTTTAATGATCGCTTGGGATAAATAACACCAACAAATAGCAGTTAATATTTATTACATGCCTTCTGCTTCCTGCATACTGTACAAAGTACTTTATGTGCATTTTTTTTTCATCGGACTCTCAAACCCTTGTTGGAATTTGGAACTGTTAGTATCTCCATTTTCTAGTGTGGAGATCGAGGTGATTTGGAATCCTGGCCTACCTGGATTTACATAGAGGCGTGTTGGCAGGTAAGCCAACACACTTAATTTCATTACCTAAATAATTTTTAAGTTCCCTCCCTGATGTTACTTGAGGCATTTAAAATGGCCTATCCATTAGAAAACTCACTGCTGGCATCATCTAAAATTTCTTTCAATTAATTTAATAATATACACAAATTACCAAGGAACATACCTGAATTCCACTGTGTCACTATTTATCAGATCCATGGTTATTACTCTGAAGGCACATGGTACCAAAAAGTAACTTTCCAGGGGGTGGGTAAGGCTGTAAGAAATCTTAGCTGAACGCATTAACACGTAGATCTCAGACTAGGAAAGAAAGTTCTGGTATGGGACTTTATGTAAGAAAAAGAGAGGAGAATTGCTGAAAGAGAAATGAGAGAGAGAGAGGGAGAGGGACCTCTGATAATCTAATGAATACAAGGTGGGGCAAAAGTAGGTTTGCAGTTATTCATATGGAAAATAATACAATAATTAATAAATAATACAAGAGTTAATTCTGTGTTTCTCATACTCACAAGTGTAAACCTACTTTTGCCCCACCCTGTATAATAAGCTTAACTAACTTTCTTTTTTTAAGGATTGGCACCACTTGTAACTCTCCTCAGCCTCTAGCACTTTTAATGCCCACTTGTATATTGAGTAAAGAAAAGGTGTCATATCTATAATGATTGTAAGATACAGAAGTAATAATTGTCTCAGACTTCAGATAACTAGCATTAATGCTGAAACTATCAGAACTGGTTTAAGGGGTAGACCAGTATGGAAATTTCTCAATGTTCCGTAGACAAATACCACCTAGACAGAAACACAAGGGGGTGAAGAACTCTGTAGTTCCTGGAACTCCCTCATGGAAAGTTCTGTAAATAATGGAAGATGGAGCCTTGGCTCCCCAATCCCAGTGGCCATGCTAAGCTCTTTTCTCAGGAAATTCTAGTCTGAAAGAGTGCTGTTCAGTTCATACGTGACTACTTCTAATTCTTTCTGTATAATGGTGGGGGATACTTGTGTGTTCTGGGGGAAATTATACTTACATTTGCGCTATACACCCTCACGAACATTAGTTTAATTTATATATTCATAATGTTCAATAGAACCCCCCCTCTAAATCTTTGGTTTATTTTTAAGAGTCATTACAGCCACTGGGAGGAATGTAGCTGATGCAACACAGACTGTAACTATGAAGTTTCCAAGATCTGAAAACAGGTTTTTCCACCTGACACCAGTAGTAGAAGTTGTTTACAACTTGCCACGTGGCATGAGGACAGTGAAACCTGTCACAGGAGCAGCACCTACTGGAGGGCTTTCCCCAGAGTCCCAGTCACCTGCACTGGTCACACCGGAACGTCGCCCCTCTCAGAGGTGTGCAGAAAGGAGTGGAAGCAGAAATAGCTAAAGCTTTGAATATTATTTGCTTATAATAAATGTTTTTCTTTAAAGAAATCACCCTTAAACATTTGTAAACTTAGAAAATAATCCTCTGAAAATATAATTTACTGTCATTGTTACAGGTGAGAAGGACAGGACCACTTAGCAGGTGACATGAAGCCACTATGACAGCTTTTGAGGACCTGGGCCTGAATCAGGACAGAGACATTCTCCAGAGCCACGGCCAGCTGACAGTTTTCCTCAATTTCACCAGAAAGCTTGAGCCGTTAACACAGAGCCCCAGGTCCATCCCCCGGCTCACACGCGCCTGTATGTGTTGTGTGCATACCAACTGTTTTCTCTACTTATGTTCAAGTCGACATATGTTGAGAACGGTGCGTGTTGCAATAACTCTTTCATTAAGGACCTGAATTAAAAACAAAAGCCATTACAAAGAATTCCAGTATTTAAAGCACTTCTCTTCAATAATTTTGGAAACATAGAAATTGCTTTTCAATATAATATTAAGAGAAAAAGAATTGAGTTGCAATTAATATGCATGGTAAGGGGGAAACTGTCTACAGCATGAGACGGCATGGAGCGCTGCTCATTTTGGAACGATGTCATGACTGCATTTCTTTCGTCATATTTTCAGGTTTTAGATGAATATGCACTATTGGAAACTTTTTTAAAGATTCCATTTCCTTGAGGAACCAGCTTAGATACTGTGTTATTAAGAGTGAGGGGTTTGATCAACTGTCCCCAGCCCAGGGATGGGTGGGAAGCCAGGTGGCCAGCACCATTTGCGAAATGGTGACAAAATGAGATCTATTTCGTTTTGGGTGTACTTAGTCCGTGATTTAAAAACTGCAACAACAAGAACAACCAGTTTCGCTGTAGTTAAGTATAATGTATTTTTTATTTATTGTTACAAAAGTTTGATGCTGACTGTGATCACTAAAGTATAAAATTCTTTTAATCTTTCTTTACCTACCGCTTCCCGCTTTCACTTCTCAAGGGCATGGGAATTTGCACCTGCCAAAGACTGAGATGATAATTTATTTAAGAGAGATACCGTGTTTATAAAAAACAAGGCGGTGTTATGTTGATTCAAGGGGTACTGCCACAAATAAAAAGCACTGACTCTAAATGACTAGATGATAAATTGGTTGATTGCTGAAAATAAAAACTTCTTAAAATTGAATTTAATGACTTTTTGCTCTGTCATCTGTGTTCTTCTATCAGACTCATACAGTGAATTTTGAACTTTCTACGTTGCATTTTGCTGTTTTGAAATTTCCATTTGATTGTTGTAGTAGTTTCCTGGGGCTGCTGTAACTAAGTACCGCAAACTGGATGACTTAACAGAAACACATTCTCTCCCAGTTCTAGAGACTAGAACTCTGAAATCAAGGTGTCAGCAGGGCCATGCTCCTTTCGAAGGCTCTAGGGAAGACTCCTTCCTTACCCCTCCTAGGACTGCTGGCAATCCTGAGCATTCCTTTACTCTGCCTCCATGGAGTTCTTCCCTCTGTCTCTTTTATGTCTGAGTCTTTTTTTTCTGATAAAGACACTAATTACTGGATCAGTGCCCACCCTAATCCAGTATGGCCTCATCTTGACTAATTACATCTGTGAAAGTCCTATTTCCAAATGAGATCATGTTCACAAGTACTGGAGGTTAGGACTTCAATATATTTTTGTGGGGACACAATTCAAACTTTAAAAAAAATATGTTTCTATTGATTTTTTAAAAATATATCTTTATTGTTGAGAGTATTACAGGTGTCCCATTTTTCCCCCTCAATTGACCCCCTCCACTTCGCTCCACCCCCTCCCCAGGCCTTCACCCTGTTATTAACTGTGTCCATGGGTTACGCATATATGCATATAACTTCTTTGGTTAATTTCTTCCCACCCTCCACCCCCCTTCCCTCTTCCCTCTGAAATATGATCGTCTGGTGCATGCATCAATGTCTCTGGATCTATTTAGTTCGTCAGATTCTTTTGTTCATTAGCTTCTCCTTAAAGAAGACTCTTCAACATTTCCTGTAGTGCTGGTCTGGTGGTGATGAACTCCTTTAGCTTTTTATTTATGAAGCTCTTTATTTGACCTTCAATTCTAAATGATAGCTTTGCTGGGTAGAGCAATCTTGGTTGTAGTTCCATGTTTTTCATCACTTTGAGTATTTTTTGCCACTCCCTTCTGGCCTGCAAGGTTTCTGTTGAGAAATCAGCTGACAGTCATATGGGTGCTCCCTTGTAGGTAACTAATTGCTTTTCTCTTGCTGCTTTTAAGATTCTCTCTTTGTCTTTAACCTTTGGCATTTTAATTATGATGTCTTGCTGCGGGCCTCTTTGGGTTCCTCTTGTTTGGGACCCTCTGTGCTTCCTGGGCTTGTAAGTCTGTTTCTTTCCCCAGGTAGGGGAAGTTTTCTGTCACTATTTTTTCAAACAGGTTTTCAATTTCTTGATCTCTTTCTTCTCCTCTGGCACCCCAATAATACAAATGTTGGGCCTCTTGAAGTTGTCCCAGAGGCTCCTTATACTATCTTCATATTTCTGGATTCTTTTTTCTTTTTGCTCTTCTGGGTGTTTTTTGTTTCCTCATGTTCCAAATTGCTGATTTGATTCTCTGCGTCCTCTACACTACTGTTGATTCCATGTAAATTATTCTTCATTTCAGTTCCTGTAGCCTTCATTTCAAATTGGTCCTTTATTATGTTATCTATTTTCTCAGTTATTTCCCTAATAGTCTGCTGAAACATCCTTATAAACAAAATTCTGAACTCTGTATCTGTTAGCTTGCTTGGATCTATTTCATTTAGTTCCTCTTCTAGAGATTTCTTCTTTCCTTTGTGACATGTTTCTTTGCCTCCACATTTTGGCTGCTTCCAGGTGTTTGTTTCTATGTAGTAGGTAGAGCTGCTATGTCTCCTGGAATTTGTAGAGTGGCTTTGTGTAGTAGGTGTCCCGTAGGGCCCAGTGGCTCAGCCTCCCCAGTCACCTGAGCTGGGCCTTCTAGGTGCTCCCC
Source organism: Miniopterus schreibersii (assembly GCF_964146895.1). Lineage (NCBI taxonomy): Eukaryota > Metazoa > Chordata > Mammalia > Chiroptera > Miniopteridae > Miniopterus > Miniopterus schreibersii. The sequence continues at coordinate 29,441,186 of NC_138117.1, forward strand.
TGTGTGGGCTCTGTGCACTGTCCTGTTGTAGCTGAGCCTTGGTTGCTGTTGGTGTCACTGGGAGGAATTGACCCCTAGGCCAATCAGCTGTGAGGACCAGCTGCAACTACAGCCAGAGAGCTGCTGTGCTGGAGACACCCCTATGGAGCAGGATTTACTTCAGTGGGGCTTTGGTGTTCACCAAGTGCACCCCTTGAGTGTCACTCGTGGCTGTGGTAGGGTTGTAACCCAGCGTGGTCGAGTCTGACCACCAGGTGCACTGTCTCTGGGGCCTCCCGGGAGGTGCAAAGTCAGCCTGTGCCAGTGCCTTGCCCAGGGCCACCCAACGTGAGCTACACAGCAAACCGTAGTTGGCTGCTACTTGTGCTGGGCTTGGAGGTGCCCAGGGGAGGCCAAGCTATGAGCCAACGCAGCTGCCGCTGGTGCCAGGCCTGGGGCCGCTTATCAAGCGGTATGGGGCCCGCTGCTGCTTGTTTGAGAGATTTTAGGAAAGTCCTAAGCCTGAGGCTCGAGAGGCCACTTGCACAGAAAAGCCCCTGGAAATGGCCTGGATGAGCTGCAGGCGGGGAGAGGCGGGGCCTCCGGGAATCACGGGGCGGGGCCAAAGGCGTCAGTCAGGTGCTGGCGACTCAAATATGGCGCCTGCCTGCCGGCTGTGTGCACAGAGGACTCGCCACAGGAGCCATGGCCTCCGCCAGCCCCTCTGCCCAGGAGGAAGCCGCCCTCCAGCTCTCGCCCGGATCTCAGGCAGGTTAGTTCCCCCCCGAGTGTCCCGGGTCCTTTCCGGCTGCTGCCCGGCGCTGGGCTCAGAGGGAGCGTCCGAGTGAGTCCGTGCCGGGCCCTTTAGAGGAGCTGCTGGGGCTCCCGCGGCCTCCGCCACCCTCAGGGACAGTCCCCGCTGGTTTCACAGCCCGAAGGTGTGGGGACGTCTCTTCCTGGCCCTGGAGCCCTGGGCTGGGGGCTGCTGTGGGGCTGGGACCCCTCCCTCCTCCGGGAAACCCCCACCGCCGAGATTCCCTGCCGGGTTTACCTCGTGGCACCGGCTGTGGGCCCGCGGCCTGTCTCTGCGATTCAGCCCTGATTCGCCTGCCCCTCCTACCCTTCTTGGTGCTTCTCCAGGTCCCTGGTTGTGGGGCTTCTGTTCAGCTGGATCTCAGGAGGCTCTGAGTGCTGGTGGTTCTGGATTTTAGTTGTAATTTTGACATGGTTGCGGGAGGCGGCGGGGGCAGCTGTTACCTACTCCACCAGCTTGTTTCTCTCTATATTGATTTTTAAAGAAGGGTACAGAGATAGAAACATCAATGAGAGGGCAACATCAATTGGCTGCCTCCTGCAGGCCCCCTGCTGGAGATCGAGCCCGAAGCCCGGGCATGTGCCCTGACCAGGAATCGATCTCGTGATCTCTTGGTTCATGGGTCGAAACTCAACCACTGAGCCACACCAGTTGGGCCAAACTTTTTTATATTTCCTATTTTGAGCTGAAAGTTTACTATCTTTTCTTTGATTACATAAGTATTTTTCTTTACTCCATTAAGCATGGTTATAATAGCTGCTTATAAATCCTTGTCTCATGCCAACGTCTGTATCTTTTCCCTTTGGGAATGAATCACAGTTTCTGAGTTCTTTGTCTACTGAGTAATTTTGGATTGTATTCTTTGCACTTTGAATATTGAGGTTATGGAGTCTCTGGATTCAGTTAGCTTCCTCCAAACAATGTGATGCTTTTGATCAAATACAGAATTAATGTGGTTAGACCCAAACCAAACTCTGTTCCACCTGCTGTGGGCAGATCAGTTGGAGGGTTTTATTATCTGGGCTGTTCACAGACTGCTTGGTGTCTAGGATGTAGACAGATGTTATATATAGACCTGGCCTCTCCTTTTCTGCATCTCTTTTGTACAAAATTTTCCCTCAGTTTCTGGCTTCTCTGGTTGTCCTGGCTTCCATTTTCTTAGGCCAGACAGATAATAGGTTCTCTATAGGACCTTGAGTAAATGTGTGCCAGGCTGCACACTCAGACTGCCTTTGGGCCAAAGCCACAAAGACACAGCAACCACCCTCTGAGAGTTTATATTTCACCATCTTCTGGTCTCATCCAAATAGGCTACTTTTGTTCACCCTTCAAGCCCATGGTATTTTGCCCAGAGTTTATAACAATAAATATCTGTGGGATGGTGAGTCCACTGAATCAAAAGTCCACCATATCAAAAGTAAAATTTATAACATTTTTAAGATATACCTAGTATCTTTGCATCATAACCTTGACCTCAAAGTCTTGTTCATACTTCTTGGTTTTATCTCCCTTTAGTGCATTCTGGGTACATTTATTAAATCTGTCTTCTAATTTACAAATTGTCTATTCTGGTTGTAAGTTAAAGAATTCTTTTTTTTTACTTTCCATTTATGTTAACTAGTTAAGAATAAGTAAGAAATGGATGAAAAACAATAACTAAGGACATTAATGAAGGTAATAATCCTTTTAAGGAGAGTAATACTAGATTCACCTACATTTTGTTTTATTTCATTACATCCCCTTTGGGGAATAATCTTTATTTTTCTTCTGAGAGAATTTCCTTTTACTTTTCCTGTACTCTATTCTTAATTTCCTATATCCATATCCATGTCCAAAACAGCGCACGATAGCATAATTTATCTTTGTAAATTGCTTTCAAAAATCATTATCATTTACTAATTATATTGTCTGCAGAATTTGCATTGACTACGGTCACATTTACCATGGATATCTCTCCATTTCCTGGATCCCTGACCAAACACCAGTTTCAGCAAAGTCGTCTACATCTGCCAGTATAAATCACTTCAGAAATTAGAGTCTGCATTCCTCACAGAACATGGATTTATTTTTGAATCCAGACAAAATAAATCATGGAGAGTCCTGAAGTTAGGATTGCAGCCTAATTCCCACAAAGTTCCTTCAATTAATGTAGTTTAAAGCTTCTAATTCATCACTGAAATATTGTAAAATTATGTAGATCTCAGTGGCTTTGCTTTTTTTCCTTCCTGCCAGTTCATCCAAACATACTATTTGCTGAGACTTTTCTCCTATTTTTTTTCAGCCTTTGTGCTTTTACCTGCGACTCAACTTCACTCATGACTTTCGGGTTTCTTTATAGGGTCCCGCAGAAGGTTCACAAGTGTTTTTGATATTTCGATGTTAAAGAGGGTGGAGACTGGAGTCGGTAACCAGATATGAACCTTTTAACCAGGACCATATTTATTCATACTTATAATATTAATTAATTCATTACACATTCATTGAGCGCCTAATGAGTCAAGGAGTTGATAGTGACAAATGCTATGTTTTCCGCTCTTAATCTCACAGTCAAGTGATGGTGACAAACGCTGATGTATTTGATGTAAGTGCTGCAGACGAAGTGTGTGCACAGGAAGGACATCTTCCCTGGGCATTGCCTGTTCAACGTCGAGCGCAAACCTAAATCAGATGGGGGGCTGTCAGGGATCATCGTTCATTTTACTCAAGTTACTGCTGCTTTAGCTGCTCGAATTCTTTGTTTCTTTACTGGCTGGGAATTATGTAAATTGTTTTCCACATATGTTTAAAATGGAGGGTGATTGTTTTTTATATAAATTTTTAAACTTGTCCAAGCATTGTAACGGGTGTAAAAGGTGGAAAGTGGAAATGTCACATGTCACAGCGTATCAGGGTAATGAGATGTCTAACAAAGACCCACAGACACACAGTCTGAAAAACACTTCTTCGTATTCCCGTGCTTGAGAATTTCATGTTTATAACGTAACATAAGCAAAGAAAAGTCTTTCAGTAGAATCGTGGGTCAACTCAAGGTAAGCCAGGATTCTATAAAAACATAGTTCAGAAATAACCTAATTAAGTCTTATAAGCAACCACATTTCTAAGGGCTACTGTTCTGTTATTATGTGTAAAGTATAGGAACACTGCCCTGTAAAATGAAAGTGGGGAACACTGATATGATATCTATGGGAGAAGCTCACAATTTCCCGGACAACAGAGTTATATATTTTGCATTCTTGTTCTGAAGACCTATAGGTTTTGATTCCTTGGGACTGCTTTTTTCCACCCTTCCTAGCCGAGCTGCAGATTTAATTTTATCGGTATGAGAAATATGAAGCTAGGGAATTTAATAATTGTTTCACTAGGTGAGGGATGAAGTAAATTCCATTGCCTTTCGTTTGATTACAATCTTCCCTGCTGGTTTAATTAAAAACATCTATGTGAGGAGGAAGGAACACGGGAGAGGATCTAATTGTTTTATTGTATTGGATATAGAGTAAGAACAATGAAATCGAAAGGTTTCTAGTTGTAAAACTTAAATGTTTCATGTAAATCTCAAATGCAGACATAGGCCAGCTATAGAGAAATGTCAGTCGACTAGATTCAAATGCACTGCAGGCAGAAGAGATGACATTTATCAGTCATCCATACATCAGTAACTAAAACAATTTTAGGGTTGTCTAGACAGGCAGCTATTATTTCTCAAATTTAAATCTTTAGCAGGAGGACAACAGCAGGCACAGTATCTATGTTTAGTTTCATAAATGAGAGGACCTAGGAAAAAAACTTTAAAAACATTTCTAAAGATATATAGAAAATAGTTTTATTACTGTTATTAAATATTGGACACAAATGTATATATATATATGACTAAATTCACTTTCTCAGTTATGGTGACACAGGCCTGAAAAATTATACTAAATATTATACTAATAATATGCCTAATTCAATTGTCTGACTTTTGGATAATTTGCCAAGCACAATGTTTTAGAAGAGGAATCTTTATGAATATTTTTACAAGTTTTTGTTATTTTTAAAAGATTGTTACTAAATCATAAATTGCTTTTAATGCCAATTTTGAAAATGGTAGAATTAGGTAGCAGGAAATTAAATGTGCTAACATTATGAAAATGTCATTCAAAACCTTTTCCAAATATAAGGCCAGTAAAAGATTGTGAGAAATAATAAAAAATAAACAGGGTGTGAATAGTAGAGCTATAAACTGACTTTTAATCTTCTAAGAGAAAACAAAATTGGATAGGAAATTTTATTTAAATTGTATTTGAAACTATCAGTTTAAATTGTAGTTTGAAAAACCTGATCTGTAAAACAACAGCTAATATATTACAAAATTTATGAATGGAAAGATTGGAATAATGTTTTATTTCAGAAGTCTGAGGAGTTAAAAATATAAACAAAAGAGAAATATAAAAAACAACAACACAATAAAAGCACAAGCAAAATAAATCTCAGCAAAATTGATGGACTCTTTTAGAATTTTATTTTATATTTCTGTTGTTCTTTTGTTTTACTTTTTACTTGCAAACAGAATTATTAGTGGTATAATTTTCTTATTATCAAGTGTGTTTTTGCTAGTATTAATATACCTTTCTAGATATGTCGATGTTTAGTCCATAAATTAAAAGTTTTCATCCCTGTCTACCATAGAGATGCTATAGGTTCTATTTCTTCTTATTGTTTAATTTTAACAATTTCTTTTTTCTACATTCTTTTTAAAAAAAAAAATTAAAAATTTTTAGTCACCCTTAGTTTGGGTCTAACAATTTAAAAACTATCAGTGATTTTGGATTTCTATCAAAGGACTTATTTTAATGTAATTTTTGTTGAGAAATCATGGTATTTTAATGCCATATATTCTTTGGCTTTCAGAAAATGCATTTCCCCCCATACCCCACTCCCCAGATCTCTGTCTTTGAGATGAACATTATTGTGCTAAATATATTACATGGTGCCAATTACCTCAGTCCACTGCTTCTAGGTCTTATAGCCGTAAATCACAGCTTTTAAATATTTATAACATTCCCTTGAACACTTAAGGGAGAAAGCCAAAATAAAATTTTTCATTTGCTCTTGGAGTAAAAAGGCTTGTGCTGATTAAAAAAGTACTACAGCTCTCTTTAATAAATTAAATTACCAGAGTGTCCAGCTTTTCTTTATTAGCATCAAAATAATTGCTAATAGGCAGGTACTTAATACAACCCAAGGATCTCTTTATATCTTTTATTTTTGTTTTATCTGGAATTCTCTTTGGCCTTCTATGATAATCATCAAGCTTGCTATTTTCTTTAAACAAAAATTTACGAGTAAATATGCACCCAAATAATCCATCAAGTCAAATAAATCAACCCCCAATTCCATTTGAAATTCATGTGTTTCTATCTAAGACCCTCAGTAATGCAGTCAGTGTATAAATATAAAGTCGTCTTGATATTGCTCAGGGAAGGCACCCTGCCCACCAAGGAGCAGGGACCATTTTCTAACACCTAGAATGAGAATAATCTGGTCCGAGATTAAAAAGAAAAGAAAACAAGAGTACCCTAGAATTACTTAGACTCCCTCAAGGTGTCATTAACCAATTTGGGGTTCACTTCCAAGTTTTTTATGGCAAGCCTGCTTTGCTGCTTTTTACTAGACGGCGGGAATTTCTGAGATTTCACCTCTCACACCTGCTTTGCCATGAGTGCCCACTAGGTGGAGATATAATTATATTTTTCTCAAGGTGACGCTCTATGAAAGGAATATTCATCTTCACAATCTGAACACGCTCCTTTTAATTGGTGTTTTAGAAATACTCTGATTTCAATCTCTACTTTGCTGAATATTCTTTTTTTATCAGTGTACATTTCTTTTTTTCTTCAGTGTTTTAGATTCTAAAATATAAACTATTGATTGAATCCGTTCCATTACAGTTAAATGTAATCCCCAGCATTATGTAGAGATGCTCTGAGACTAAGTCTGGGCTGTGGGCAGGGATATAATTGAAGGGGTTAGGGAAGAAGAGGTAAAGAGATTTTCCCTTCTCTCTGAGCCAGGTAAGGAGGCTCCACTCAGCTCTCTGCTGCCAGGAAACCGCGGGTATCAAAGCAAATGAAGTGTTTCCCAGACCCTCCAGATCCTCTCTCTGTAAAAATCTCTCTTCTCTCTCCTTGTGCCTCCTCTCTTCCTCTCTCTTTCCCTTTTATCTCTTGCTCTCTTCCTTTATCTAGACAAATAGATATATTTTTATATAATGCAGTTTGTATTGCCTATACATATCCTATAACATACACAGTTAAGGACTTTATTTTAAAAAGCAACAAATAAAAGAAGCATCACCCACTTCTAAGAGGACCCCTTTTGTGTTTGTCTTTCACGGGGGTGCTCATTTTAAGGAAGACTACTTGTTAATTACATATTATCAGAAATTTAAGCCTTATATTTCCTTCTCTTTTTTTCTTTGCAAGAAGTCAAAATGTTTCCTTGTTCCCGTGCCTTCCTGGAAATCAGGGACTTTAAACCCTCCAGGCAGCGGGTTGCTCTTCCCTACCTAAGAACACACTAGATTTAAAACAAAGGACCTGTATGACCGGCTTAAATCTAGGGTTGTATGACCGGCTTAAATCTAGGCGTGACAAAATTCCAAGGGCTAGTGTAAGGTGACGTCCTGAGTTACCAAGCACACTGACTAAAGCTTGGAGGACAGCGCATCTTGCTCTTTTCCCAGGAAATACAATCCTAATAGTCAAGGATCTTTCTGAGTAGGCCACGTCCCACTTATTGACATAACCATGCAGAGCTGCGTTTGTAAGTGGGAGCTCCTAAGCCAAAGATGTGTTTAAACACACACACACACCCACACACGAGTAAAGCAAGCTCTGGATTGCTCTGCTTTGGTAAATTGTTTAAGCTCTTTAACTACATTTGATCATAAGTAAATTCACCGATGTCTTTAAGGTTTGAAGAAACATTAGTGTCCTCTCATGCCTGTGGTCCTCAGTGCCTACAGCTCTTTGATTCTGTATTGCCATGCTCACAGTAATTTAAGCCAGCCATTTTTTAAGAAGCCTGTTATTTAAAAAATAAAATAACATTTTGTATATGGAAAGTAAATAAATCACACTCAGTGAAATGCAACCTTTTCCAATTTGAGTCTTTGACCAATCCACGATGTTAAAATCAGTGATATAATTGCCCTTAGATTCTAAAAGCTTTTTAAGCCTGAAGCATTTAAGTCAAGTTTGTTTCTCAAAATCTCCAATTGCTTCCAGTTGGTAGCATTATTGCAATGATAATGTTTGATGGGTTTAGACTTTTCATTTAGTCCCTAATTGGAATAGAGACAAATGTTACTGATTATGAAAATGTTGCATTCTATAACCAAGCAACATAAATCATCAAAAAGACAAAGAGAGTCAATCTTCACACTTATATATAAAAAAACTAGCAAAAAACAGTAACAACATATTTTTTCCTGTTTTAAAGGGCAGGCACATGGGCTTAATAATAAGCATTTCTTTACCATTCCCCCCCTCTATTTGGGGGGCAGCATTTTTAAGACATGCAAGTAATCAAAGAAAAAAAAGACAAAGAAACTAACTGGATAGTACATTTTTGTTTATACTTTTGATATTCAGGGACACTTTTAATGTATTAATGCTAACTACTGCTTTGACCCAGATGCTACCACTACTGTTAATGATTCTGGCTCCCCACTTATAAAACATCACATGAATTTCAAGTAGTTTCCCCCCAATTCTTCCTTCTGCTACATGCTGACCAACCATCTCACACAGGCTCTTTCTCTCTCCATTCTTTTCATATTATACTTAAAAACACAGGAGTAATGAAAACATTTCAATACTAAGTTTTATTTCTGTGACTCTTTAGGATACCTGAGCCAGGAGTAATTCTTGCTATTAAATTACATTTTCTGTTATTAGACACCTTTTATGAGCAGGTGGTTTACATTCATAATCTCTGATTATGAACGGGACTGTGTGATCTGAAGTAATGACTTCATTACTTAGTAATCTGACTATGGTCAAATTATTTAAACTATTTCTCAATTAATCTTACCTGTAAAATTAAAATGATATGTACCTGATTTTAATATTGAGTTCCTGTAGGCAAAGTCCTTAGAAAAGTGTCTGGGACTCAAATGTAAAATGTTACCTAGATGATGATGATGAATATCTTGAGTCTAGATACGTTTAAACATTTTTTGGTATTGGCTTCTTTCCTAATAGCCCTGTGTGGTATTTGGCACTCTTTTTTTAATAGTGGCATTTCCTTCCTCTAAAAACTAAAGATTTTATTTTTTGGTTTCTTAGGGGTATTGAAAGCTTACGGCTTTCAATGTGAGCTTCCCAACGTTTTGAACCTTATACCAAAAATAGAGGTTAGGTGATGGAGGCCAGTGTGTGCCACACCATGCTTATTTGCCACCGCAAGAAGAAGGGAGATTGTTTCTGTCCATAATCAAGAAAGAAATAAGAATACTCTTGTGACGATTATTTGTATGGAGTGACATTGAACTGAAAATGATCTCTCCTTACTTTGTTTTATTGGACCCCCACAATAACCATGTAAAGTAGGCGTCATTAGTTCCAAATAAAAAAAAAATAAGACATTGCAGGTTCAGAGACTTAAATAACTTGCCGAGACTCACTTAGCACGAAATCGTGGAACTGTATCTGGGAGGCAGGTTTTCTATCTCCAGAGCTCCCACTCCTAAATAGATCATTAGGACTTAAATGGACCTTCAACTTTTCTAGTCTAAATCATTATTTATTCAATGAGAAGATGGAGGACAGACAGAAAAAGGACCTGGGCCATGTGACAGAGAGGGAGAGCTGGGACGAGATCCCTTCATGGTAACTTTTGATTTATTGGTCTTTTTTTTTTTCTTTCTATACCACGATATCTTATAAACAGCATTTTTTTGTGTGTGTTTTTTTTAACTACCAAATTTGAGAATATCTAAAATTAAAATAACAACCACCTTTCAATACTTCTGATAAATTACACAATTGACCCAATTCTCTAATTCAGAGACAAGCCAAAGGTTTCCACGTTTCGCCCTCATAAGGTCAGAGCGTCATTACCTAGGATCCTAAATGTTCTCTGTGCAGTTAGTGAGCGGCGGTGGTGATTAGCAGCGCCTTATGGCAGCAGCTCTCTCAATTGTGTCTCCCACGAAACTCTAGCTTGCTTTACATGAAGCCAGGTTTTCTCCAAACCCCAGAGAATCTAAAAGAAAACTATGGAGGAGACGCAAAGGAGCCAAAGTCGCTCAAGCAGGGACCCTCCCCCGCGCATCTCCCGGCGCTGCTCTCCACAGGGCTTCGCGTCCCACCATGACCTTTCCAACACCCTCCGAAGGCCAGGTGGACGCGGAGGACGCTGCGCTTGCAGGGGCCGCAGCTTCTGTCTGTCGGACACTGAAGCCCCTGAGACCTGACTCATGCAACAAGGCCTTGGAGGTGAAAGCGACCCAGTAGACACGAGCGAGGCCCAGAGGGACGCGCGTGGCCCTCGGGGCCGAGGGGGCGCGATTCCCCGCGGGTCAGACTCCCCTCGGGACTCCCTCGCTCGCCCGCTCGTTTGACAAGGTGCCCACGCGGCAGGCACCCACCGAGCCGGCGACCGGGTCTGTGCCCCGAGGTGGCCAGGAGGGCGCCGCTTCCCTCCGAGAAACGACGCGAGAACGCAAGTACTCCACTCAGGGCGGAGCAGACACGCGTCCGAGCCGGGAGCCACGGCGGGGCGGGCGCGGACCCCCACGGCTGACACCCCCGGACGCGGCGACTCCCCGAAACTTCCCTACTGCGCGCCTGGGACCCACGGGTCCCTCCCACCGCGGGTCCCCGCGGCGTGTTGGAGGCGCCGGGAACCTGCCACGGCGACAGGCCCGACTCCCGCCGCGGAGGGTGGCGTCGGCTGTGGCGCGGGACGGGGCTGCCCCGCGCGGAGGCCGGGGGCGCGTGGGCGCTGCCGCTGCCCAGGGGGCCGGTGCCGCGGGGCTGCGAGCGCGCCGGGGGCGCGGGGGGCGCGGGGGGCGCGGGGCGCGTGGGCGCTGCCGCTGCCAAGGGGGCGGGTGCCGCCGGGGGGCGCGGGGGGCGCGGGGGGCGCGGGGGGGGCAGGGCCCTACCGCTTCAAACATGCCGATGAAAAGTTTCTGATGGACTTTATTGAGGTGGCACGGGTGTCCCGTTCTACAGTGCGTCATTTATACTGTTCTGCGTTCCCCACGCAGGCAAGTCTCCTGCGTCCCCGCTGACCCCTGCTGACCCCCGCTGACCCCCCGACCCCCGCTGAACCCCCGACCCCCGCTGACCCCCCTGACCCCCACTGACCCCCCTGACCCCCGCTGTCCCCCCTGACCCCCTTGACCCCCTTGACCCCCCTGACCCCCGCTGAACCCCCGACCCCCGCTGAACCCCCTGACCCCCGCTGTCCCCCCTGACCCCCTTGACCCCCTTGACCCCCCCGACCCCCGCTGACCCCCCTGACCCCCGCTGACCCCCCTGACCCCCTTGACCCCCCTGACCCCTGCTGTCCCCCCTGACCCCCTTGACCCCCCTGACCCCCGCTGACCCCCTTGACCCCCCTGACCCCCGCTGTCCCCCCTGACCCCCGCTGACCCCCCTGACCCCCGCTGTCCCCACTGACCCCCGCTGACCCCCCTGATCCCCGCTGACCCCGCTGACCCCCGCTGTCCCCCCTTACCCCCGCTGACCCCTGCTGACCCCGCTGACCCCTGCTGACCCCCCTGATCCCCGCTGACCCCGCTGACCCCCGCTGTCCCCCCTTACCCCCGCTGACCCCCCTGGCCCCCGCTGTCCCCCCTGACCCCCGCTGACCCCTGCTGACCCCCCTGACCCCCCCTGACCCCGCTGACCCCTGCTGACCGTCTTCCACCTGCCCCACCCCTGCCCCCGGGTCTCCTTGCTGCGGTCTGTGCCCATGAGTTTTTGTTTGTTTGTTTGTTTGTTCGTTTGCTTAACTGCTCCCCCAGCCCCCTCCTCTCTGACAGATGTACCTCTGAGTCTGTTTCTATTTTGTTTGATTCTGTTTTTAAAGGAGCCAGTTCTGTGTAGAAATCTACCTTAGGTGGATACACTTGCCCTGGACCGTGACGTGTGTGAGCACATCCGTGTGGGATTATTAAAGCAGCAAACGTGGGAGACACCTGAGTGCTCACGGGCAGGTGGCCCATTCTGTCCCCCGGGCGGTGGCTGTGGGCAGCGGTTAGAACAGACGGGCCAGCAGAAGGGAGCCTGGGCCTCGGCCTGTGCCCTGATGCCCCCAGGCTGCGTTGCCATCAGGTGAAAAACGCCAGCACGTGGAGCCACGTGCATCCTATCAACCAGCTGTGAAAAACACCAAGCAGGATATCAACATGTCTGGTTGAAGATGTGACCGCTGCCCCCGGGAGAACACCCAGCGAGGCGAGAGGTGCCCCGGGAAGGGCAGCTGGGCCACGCTGCCAGCTGGGAGGAAGGGGCAGTTTTCACCGAGTACCTTTCAATGGTTATAGATACTCCAGAAGTTATAATATATATTGCTGAAAGTTTATCTAGACACAAACTGTGGAAAGTTGAGTTTTTGAAAATACAGCGGCAGGAAAAAATAAAATCCAAGCTAGTTGGAAGCTACAGTGTTGAATTTTTTTTTTTTTTTTCCTTTTAATAGTAAGTGTCCCGGGTGTGCTCAAAGGCAGAAGTGAGGAGATGGATGGATGGAGAGGAAATGAAATAGAAGGTAAGTGAAAATTATAGGATTTAGGGCAAAAGCAGAAAGCTCGTAGCGGAGAAGACAAATGTCCTTTCTACGAGGTGTCTAAACAGACCACTGAATCACAAGTTCGGACGAAAGCTGAGGGGTGATTCTTTTGTTTGTTTTTGTACCAGTAGCGGGGACTGGGAAGACGTGTGGGCGGGTGCTTCGCCAGACACAGAGGGGAAGGCATAGCTGCCTTAAGGAATGGGTGGCTGGTTGTAGATACTACTTTTTAATAGAACCCTGTCCATGGCCAAGCAGGGGGATACAATCAAAGTGGGAGGCCGTGGCGTGGAGACTTAGAAACAAGCGTGTCTGCCATTCTTAAGGCCTCGCGCCTTTCTCATCTCTTACCTCACTAATGAATTGGTGCAGTGACATAACCTACCAGCTGATTTGTTTGTCGTGAGGATAAATCAGGTAGTATATAGACGACATCTTGGAAAAAAGGTGTAAAATATTATTCAAAGAAAACGTAAAAAAGAAATACAGATGAGGCATGTTTTGGTTAATATTTCAGTCTTTTCTTTGGAGTCAGTTGCACTGATGGCAACATTTGGAATTAGGCTGAGGTTTATTCAGTCCGTGTAAGAGTTTAACATTTAGGGTAGATGTGGACACCCCACTGCATTTACTCTGACGAGGGGCAAGTAAAATATAAAATTTAACTTTGTGGTACATCGGCATTTGTTCTGTTTAAATTTATGTTAATTTTAGCATAATATTTGATACATATTTGGTGAATGAATGGACGCTGATGATCAGACGCATTCCGGAGGGTTGCTGTGACCTTCACCCTGTCTTGTTTCAGATTTTAGGGACTGACCTAAATGTAACTGAAAGGAATACAAAAGCTGTTAAAATAATGAAATCCCAGTACAGTGGCATGAAGGGCACTTTTAGTCATGGTTTTTGAAATTTAAGGGGTAGGGGATAGGAATCTTGGATTAAAGAGCATAGAAGACGAGATTTTAAAAGTGAGAATATTGAAGGAAAAAAAAAAGCGAACCACAGGTGAAGATATCACTGTCTCAACCTCTATCTCATCTATTTATCCATCCATCTGTCTGTCTGTCTGTCTATCTATGCATGCAGGTGCATATGTGTATGAGTTAGTAAATAAGAAAGACAACTAGAGCAATATAACTTTCCTTAACAGGGCTAGTATTAAACCTTGAACAATTGATGAAGTGGAGAGTCACTACTAATTGAAATTAGTATCTCAGCTCTGACAAAAGAAATTTTACAGTCCAGTTGGGAGTAGGATATCTTTTCAGGAAATAAATAAAAATTGAGATAAATAAAACAGGACCTGAATCGTGACAAGCCTTCTTCCAGCCATTTTTTATTAAATACTTCACCATTACCCTAGGGAAATATTTCAGAAATTTTATGCAGTCAGTCAAACACCACCTTCACAATTCTTGTCATATTGGTTGGCCATGTCAGAAGTATTACTGACTGCTTTATAATATTTTTGTTTATATCAACTTTAATTTGAATTAGAATTTTTGAAAGTAGTCTCTTCCTACGCAACTATTTCTGTGAAACGTTGAGTTTGATATTATAGTTATATTGCTTCTAATACAGACAAAATAAACTTATAACTAGTAAACAGTGTTCACCTGTTTTGCTCCGAAAATTGTATCAAACACTATAATTTGACCACATTTATTAACTCTGGCATAGTGAGAAGGGACAATTAAAAAAACCCATTACTTTGGCTGTGACTAATCTATTTAGATAAACAGTAAACATTATATATGTAAATTAAACAGTATATGTGTAATGAAGTAGCACTAAAATTATTCTTAGAGAAGAAAATGCCTGCAGTGACTTTGGGGAGGGTCTAGGCAACAAGTAATTTGGTTCTTTGAGGTGGCTTGAGGCATGACTGACAGACAGTGTGCTTTGGGGGAAGGCTTCAGTCCCTGCCAGGGTGGAATCTGTTATAGGAAAGAAAATATTTTAACAGTGCAGAGAAGATTGTAGCCAGGTAATATTTTGGCGATGGGTTGCCGAATGTTTTCTGAAATAACAGGGGCTGTCCTCATCATTACAAACTAATTCTCACCTCGCACTCACTCTAGTTTCCAGTAAAGTTGCCACAGTTGCTGCTCATTGGTATGAGTGGAATTTTGTGTTCTCAGAGGCTGGCCTAGGAGCATGGTCCCAGAGGCCAAGGTGATAGTGAGCATTCACATTCGCCCCCAGGAATTTCAGGACATTTGAGAGGGACTTTGGACTCAGTGCAGAATTGAAGGATATGGGAGCATTTCAGACTCAAGGGTCGATCTTATTACAGATAGTGCTTCCAGTACAAAAGTGTGGATTCGGTTCTCAGTAAGTTCAGTTTTGTTGCTGGTTTTTATACTGTTTCCAGAAAATTAGTCTTTAAGATCTTTAGGAAAAAACAGTGGAGTCAACTGGGAGTCATAACAATTGCAGGCAGAAGCCTAGCCTCAGAGTAGGTTGATCAAAACTTGGCTCCCCGAAGAAACTGCATGGGTTCATCCCACCCTCCACACACTTCCTCCCTCCTGCTCCAAGAGTCACAGGGGAGTCACAGCGATCTTTGGTTGGGTTCTCTTAACAGCAGGTTTTGAGACAAAGCTTCATGTGCAAATCATTTATTTGGAATGTGTAGGAAACACCAAAAGAAAGTAAGGAAGTGAGTTTAATCCTTCAAGGAAACTTTGAGAAATGCACTCTTCTCAGAATATCCCACTCAATGAGTTTGAGTTTATACCTAACTCTCAGGAGTCATTTCTTAAAGGGTGTAGGGGTTTGATATCTATTTCCCCAGTACATCCAGCCTGCGCCATGTGGGCCAAGTGGCCAGAGGCCAGATGAAGAGCTCTCTTGCACACACTCAGCCCCCAGGCAGCAGGCTGGCACCTGGAAGTTGGCAGCAAGTACACTGAATGAACAAGTTCCCCAGGATGTGAGCAAATGAACCTACAGCTTCTGTCCTAGTAGCTGAACAGGCAAGGCTTCCTCTCTCATTCTGCCACAGCACTTTGAACAAAAGGGAAAGAAAATCAGCAGACGTTTTTCCTAAGGCCCCTACTCTAACAGTGCTGGGAAACTGTGTTACTATATTGTAATAATTAGCATGCACATATGTGCAAGTTAGTACCAGCCTAGTTAGTTGGTTTGGGTTTTGGACTTTCTTTCATAATGATCACAATGATGTCCTGGCATACACTAATGTCTACCAAGTACAGGAGCTGGTCTACATTTTTACGTAAGGTGACTAATTTAATCTTTACACCGCTTTAGTAATGTCCCATTACTATACTCAAAGTGTTAGGTGAAGAAAAATGCTCAGGGGGGAAATTACTCCAGGATGCATTGCAGCAAAATCTAGGTGTGAAGACAGATGATGAGACCATTGGTTTTGTTTTTTTTTACTTTTCAAAGGCCACTCATTACCTTTTAAAAGATTGAGATGTATGCCCCTATGCATGTTAAGGACAGAAAAACCTTTGGTAATCCAAGGATACAATATGGATAAAATAGGATGTAAAATGAGAAATGATAAAGCAATTGTCTTAGTCTGTTTTGGACTGCTATAATAATAGAACATAGGTTGTGTTGCTTAAACAAGATACATGTATTTTCTCACAGTCTGGAGGCTGAAAGTTCAAGATCAAGGGGCCAACATGTTTGGTTTCTGGTGAGGTCATTCTTCTTGGTTTTGGGATGTCCACTCTCTCACGGTGGCCTTGCCTGGCCTTTTCCGGGAGCATTTGCTTGTCAAGAGGGAGCCCTAGTATCTCTTTCTTTCCTTACGAAGTCACCAATCACATCATGGGGGCTCCACTCTTTGGATTTCATTTAAATCTAATTACCGCCCGAAGGTGTCACTTCCAAATATTATAACTTTGGGGGTTAGGGCTTCGACATACAAATTGTGGAAGGACACGCACTTTCAGTCCATCACAGCACTAGAAGGAACAATTTCCCAAAACAGATTTTGCAGAATGTTCGTAGGTATCATATGGAAGAAGATAGACAATGGAAGTCAAATAAATTAGGCAAATGTGAGGTTAAGCAGTGTGATTTTGTTTAATACATATTTAAAATTTTTAAATTTGTTTTTCTGCAGGACATTTTAGATTTTTAAAATATGCTAAACTATATTGTGAATAGCCAAGAAGGTCAAGTATCTATTTTGCCCAGAATTAGTTGATATGGACTCTTCCTTCTGATGGACACACTCTGAGGAGAAAGACTGGATTCTGAGCTATTTCATGCTGGATAATCTCCCTCAAGTTAATTTGTTGACAAATTTGCCACTTTAGAGTACCTACATTAAGTAGTGCTGGGTTAATCATTAGAAGCATTTATGTTTTCTTTTTAGAATTTATGTCAGGTGAGCACATTGCAGAAGATTATTATGTCAAAGGTGGGTTTGTGGGAGGGTCTATTCAGTGATCAAGGCCACCGACGGCCCCACTGCTTTCACACTGTCAATTACGCATCATCTCAGACTTCCCTTAGCCAAACCAATGAACTTTCTCATGAAAAATGAGGAGGAACAGTCTCGGTCAGTCATAGTCCAGAGGGAATTCCCCCATCTCAAGGACTCACATGACACAATTTCTTTTTAATTCCACACTTTATTTATCTTTTGATAAATTGCCTTCTGCTCTCCTTTATTATTTTTTTAAATTCAAATGAATAAAACCCTGTGGTGAATCTTTTTAAGTTTTTTCAAAATTCAGTGACAGAGAAATCTTCAAAAATCACAGTAAAGTATTTTTAAGGACTTTATTCTCTTCCCTAGACTGAAGTGACACTGTGAAGTTTCACATAATTTCCAGTCTGCATCTCATAAAATGCTGGCAAAATTTATTCAATTCAAATTAAATAGATGTAGCACAGCGTAATCTTTCTCTATTAAATATGTCACTTTTTGCAATTGTTTCTTAATATCCCTCACAGCTTCTATCTAAGATTAGCACTTTCTTTGCTGCCGGAGTTTCACTAACCTACTGAATTATTCACTGAAGCATAACCTTCAGATATCAGGTTAGAAAGACCTTGATTATAGCAGGAAGTGAACTGTACAAACCATTTTTCTTTAAAAGAAAATTTCTCAGGATAGCAAAGTCTGAAATGAGGTAAGTATTAAATGTGTGTAAAAATTAAGTTCATAATTGATAGGAATTTAGCCAACTGTGACATCCTGCATTTTGTTTATTATAATGTATAATTCCATCCTCAGGATGGCAAAGCAGCCCAAGAACATGCACGTCGCTGTGCTGCTCATCCAACCCCAGAAGACACCAGCCTGGGTTCAGATTTAACAAATAAAATTGTTGCGTGTTAAATCACGTTTTATACAGTCTCTAAATGTTCAGATTCATTTTTTTAAAAATGTATCTCCTCTTTTGTGCTCTTCTCTTTTCTTCCCTTCACCATGACGTTATTTCCATGTTCTAAACACCAGTGTTCATGGTGAAGTCAGCAATCCACCACGGGGCCTCCCTGCAGCAAATCCCATTAGCAACGGCCATTGCTTTATCTCAATTCAGTGCTGAAAGGCCATTAGAATACCGACAGAGGAGACAACACTCTTGGAACACCTTTGCTGGTGTTGAAATCAGGAAACTCGCCACTCACAAATCAGCCACTTCATGACCAATCCGCTGGGTACACAATCGCTCAAGTGCAGCCCTGATACTTGGCAGTGAGTTGCTACTACTGGTCTACCTTTATCTGTATTTATTCCATCAGCTGTTGGGAGAGGTTTTTTTTTTTTCTACAGTATACTTGACCTCAGAGAGCATTCCAGTGACTTTCCAAATACTCAGATGGAGCATATATTTTTAAAATATCAGTTGACTTATTAATGTTAGGCTTCTCCTACCATCACCAGTGTTGTAAAAGTCAACACAACTTAAGAATGTCAATAGGGAGGCATGCTGCATTATTAAAGAGTGCGCTTTGATCAGATTTGCTACATAGATTTGCTGTTCAGATGGTGGCAATAAACGGAGAAACATTTTCACCATGAATCAATGTAAGTGGCATAGACAACATCAACAATTTTCTTTGAATGTTGCCCACCCTATTGCCTGACAAAAGTACCAATAGCATTCTCTTCTAAAATTTTAATCTGGTTGAATGATTATTTGAAAGGCTTTTTATAAGCACTTAGGGAAGTGCCAAATAAGCATGTGAAATGACAAGTTGCTCAAAACAGTGCGCTGGGGGAGAAAGACCCAGGAAATGTGCTGGTAAAAAGAAAATTGTAAAAACACCTTTCCTTTAAGAAACAAAGAAAAATCTTATGGGAACAAACATCTCAACAATTTGCCATTTTGTTCAGATGAAAAATTCAATTATTATACATTCATACCAATAAAATATTTCTTACTGAAGAGAAAACTATCAGATTTGGGGGGTGTTATAAGGAGTTACACATGGTCTATTAGAGTAAAAATGTGTATATTTTCTCTTCTCTCTACTCCATGAATTTTTATCCTGTATGTACTTCGATTTTTGAAAAATATAGTGATAATAGTGGAAGAAATATGCTCCTTTTATTGCATGTGTGTCATACTTTGCCAATTTGATATAATTTAAATCTCTTGTATCTGGCAGCTGCACTTTCTGGGTGGGGCATGAATTTAGAAAATAATAGCATCAACGTAGGAATGTGAAAAACATCATATGAATTATTAGTAAGGCAAAGTTTGATCATGTAGTAATGAAGGGTGAAGTAATAGGTTATTTTCCAAGAAAATTCCCAACCAATTCTCTTCCATTTGTCTCAATAATGTAGGCTAGATTTAAATTACAAAGAATTTTTTCAGTGGAGGGAGGCTATATAAAATTGCTCTCTCATTTATAATGATTAAGGCCCTAAATACGTGCAGAATGAATAGGACACTGTCTAGCCCTTGGGGAATTCAGTCTTAGAAAGGAGCTCTTGTCTCCATCTAGTCAAAGACGGTGAGCTCAGCCTAGCACAGGGATGGCAAGTAGGTGGGAGTCATTCCTCCTCCTTATGTTCATGTCACAAGTATTTTCATCAGCCCTTCTTCTTGCTGATCTCAAATGTGACCAAAATCTTTCTCAACGAAGTGCAAATTAGCATTCAAGTTGAAACTACTTTTCTGTCTCTGATTAAGTGGACAATTCTCATTTGTGATATTTCTACCATGTCTGAGGCTATGTATTCAGTATTTACATGGAGAGGGAACAAAGAATGAACATGTTAGGTGTGCCAGGAAAATATGCCTCAGTGGATTGCCTTGAAGACAAAGATTGATCATACGAATTTGTCTGAAAGTCAGGAAATAGCCCAGTGTGAATCAGAATTCAGGAGAGGGTCTGGGAAGAGTTCTCTCACAGGTCTCCCACAGATTAAAACAGGACATGATTTGTTTGGTACTCCTGATGATAGTTATAATGAGCTCCAGAATCATTCTGTACATAACCATCATCAAATTTCATTGTAATTTTTTAATGTAATGTCTGCTTTCATGAGAGACCACATGTTGTCTGAGGGCATAGAACATGTCTGTCTTGCTACTGCTTTATATCTAGTATATCGTAAGGGGACCCCTGGTATAGAATAAATGCTCAATAAATGTTTAATAAATGATTAAATTAACTGGATGACTATCTGAAAGTGCTTGATATATGAAAGTTCAGGCAAAGGTAAACAAAAATCTAAATCTAAATGCAGGATAAGATGACTGGATATACCTATATTCCTCAGGCTAAACCCAGGTATGATCTTGGCTTGGCAAAATTTCCACTGGTAACAAACATACGCTTTGATGTACTCGAAATCACCCAATTCTTAACCAGTTTAATTCGTGCCAGAAAAACAGAGGGGAATGAAGACTGTCAGGGGATAGATATGTAACTGAAAAAGAAAAAGGAACATGGTAGATGTCCTGAAAGTTAATAATTAAGTAAACTGGGCATGTGTTGGGATGGGAGAAGCTTTGGAGAAGGGACAGTGTGTAGAAAAATCCTGTGTTAATGGACCCGAGGGTGCTGGACCCCTGGAACCAAGGCTTCATGTAAGGTGGAGATTCATTTCTCCCTTTATAGTCTTTCATTTTCTTCTTTCTCTCTTTGAGTTTATGCCTTCTCAAATTTACCATAGCAACTATATATTACACAGCAATCCAGTGTAAGCAACACATACTCTGTGGCCCTAAGATAGCTCATGACAGTGCAACCAATCCATGCCCATTCTGTTGGTCTACTTTCACTCATTATGGGAGATTTAATAGTTATACACAGGGAATTACCAAAACTGATGGAGTGAGGACTTTTTCTCCTCCCCAAACATTTCCTTCTTAAGATCTTTTATGAGATTGCTAATTAAGAATGTGAGGCAGGCATAGTAACCTCTTCCTCTACATTGTCTGGGTATGGTGGTTATGGTACTACAGAGAAGGCCTTTTGCTGGCATTCTGGAATTCATCAGTGGTTTTTCAAGAGCTGAACATCATTATTTATTGAGACATCCTTTGCACCTGTCCCCGATGTCTCTTTCGTTACCAATAAAAACTATACCTGTGAGCAATGGTTGTGGTTTGCCTGTGAAAAGAGGCCACAAAGATGGCAAATGGAACTTCTGCTGCTGGTCATTTCAAAGCACTTGCTTCAAAACACACACAGAAAATTTGAGTGATGTCCCCAAGCCATATAAGAAACTAGGTCAGATCACTCATGAAACAATTACTCATTTCTGTGGCCCCCTCATCACTTCCTTGACCAACCAAGTGAATATTTCACTAGTGGGCTATTCATGGAAAACCAATCAAGATTTGTGGCAGGGTGATAATTTATTTCAAATTTATGATGGTAGCCCCAGTATACATTAAAGGAAGTGCTTTGCCCTTATTTTTCCTATGTAGAGCCAGATGAGGATTCTGTGAGTTAGGTGACTATTTGGTAATTATGTGAGGGCTGCAGATGGAGTAAGCAGCCACTTGAAAAGTGTGATTTTATAGTTTTTTTCAAAAGTGCCCTTTTACTGATTCTGTTTCTCCCAATGACTTACCACCATACTGGACATTTTCACTCGAATCACTCCTTGTGGATCCCCTCAAGACAAAGCTTTTAGCAAGTTGGACTAGTCTGCTTTGAGGAGGAGTAAAAGGTTGAGAAATTAAGACTCAGAATTACCAAATGCTGGAATAGTCAGGACTCTGTCCTCAGATGATTCCTCCTTAACTCTTTCCCTAAGTACGTTTAAACTATCCAGTGCCAGTAAATCAAATTTGCATGCCGATACTTTCAAGTTTTATCTCACTCTAACTTTCCCTCTGTGCTCTAGTATTTTATATCTAACTTCCTTTAAGCAACTCTTCTTGTGTGTGGTCGGCATCATAAACCCCATCCGAAAGCAAGGTCCTCTCCCAGCTTCCTTCATCTTACCAACGGGTATTGCTCTGCGCCCAGTTGCACAAGTCTGGACCCTGGGAGCCTTAATTACTGGTTTCTTTATTTCCTCACCTGGCACATCAGGCTTATCAGTGAGTCCGGTCAGCTCTGCCTTAAAAATATATCCATTTCTGCACCATGCCCAGAATGAACTTGTGAAAATGTCCACATAATTAAGATATTTCCCTACTTAAATTTCTCCAATATATTCTCACAGAATTTAGAATAAAATGGCAAATCCCACCCTTGTACTCAGTACACTGGGCGTCATACTTTGTCCTCATGTATTACTAGTCTGTCCAGGTTCCCTGTGCTTTGATGCTTCAGTCACCTTGGATCCCCCCCCCCCTTAAGATCATTTACACTCAAGGACCTCGCTCTGGAATATTTGACTTAGCTCCCTTATTCCATTCATGTCCTCACTACAAGACAAAACAAACTTCCTTAACTGTTGGGTTAAATGGTCTCCCCAGTCACCCCTCTCACACAATATTGGTATTGTCTTTAACAGGGCTTATCGATCTCTGAATTACCTAATTTAGTTGTTTACTTAATTTTGGTCTGATCCCTTTTTCTGAGAACAAGGATCTTATCTGTCTTATTTACTATTTCTGGGGCATATGTGAAACAATGATTAAAATACTGTAGAGACACTGCACACATTGTTTGAAGGACTAGAGAACTAATAGCAGTAAAATCCTAGTCTCTTTATGTATGGTTTTTGTGTTCTTTCCACTTAATTGGTATATTAGCAATGAATACCAATGTATATATTAGTTTGAAATGTAGTTTAATGTATAAACTAGATTATGCTATAGGATAATAGTTATATAATAATAGGATAATACTTAATAAGATAATAATTATTTAATAATTAGATAATAATTATTTAATAATTATTCATAGGAAGTCTGATGCCAGTCAGTGGAGTTGTTCTTCCATCGGGTGATTCAGGGATCCAGGCCCCCCATGTGATGCTATGGTCTCCCAGGGAGGAGGCACACTAGCTCTTGATGCTGGGGTTAGAAGTGAAACAAATCACCTCTGATCAATCAGTACTGGCTGGAATTAGTCTCATGGCCCAATAGAATGGCAAGGGAGGCTGGGTTATTTAGGGGTGCATGCAATATATTTGGTAAGCAGAATATTAATGGCAAGTTGGGCCACTTATAGGAATAAGATGTGGAGGAGCATAGGAGAAAAGAGGTCAGGAGATAATAATTAGAAAAGAACAGAGAGGGAGGGAGAGAGAGAGAGAGTGGAGAAACACTGGGATATACTGACATTGCTCTCTGGACTCTGCAAAGCCAGTGATCATCTCTACACTGGTGAATACATTTTTCCATTTGGTCTGCAGCTGTAGCTAACATTGTTTCCTGTGCCTAGTATTATTTGAAATTTTGGCTCTTAAACGCATGTTCTTCTTGATCCTTTTGCTCTAAAGTATCTTCCCACCCTCAGATGGCTCCACCCCATGCTGGCCTTTGTGTTCCACTTCACAGTTAATCATTTTAGATTAATACCAGGGACACTCTTGCCTAACAGAGTTTCAGCCAGAGAGGGAGAGAGAGAAATCCAAGAAGGAAGCTTCTGCTGAGTGAATATGTCTCCTCGTTTTCTCCCGTGTTTTACATGCTCTCTGGTATAAAAGAAATCCCGGAAGTCGATGGATTAAATATAAATGTGAAGTAAGGAAATATGTGATAAAAGAGAGGCAGATAAAAACCTACTTGAGCCCAAAGGGCGGACCATGTGGTGAGCTGATATAATACTTTAATTCTGGCATCCCCGTGGCTAGCCCAGGTTGACAACATTTCAAAGATGACAATTATTTGGAATAAATCCAAGATTATACTTTAAATAAAAATGTTCATAAATCATAGCTCTTCCACTATGAATAGGACAAGCACATAAGCAATTACTTATAGGAGCAGCATTATCTTGCAATTCAAGCTGTTTCTTAAGTTGATTTGACTAAAAGCTTATTTTTCCCCCCAAAGTGAAAAATGAAAACATTCAACTTGTCCTGCTTTGTTCTCTATATGAAGTTCAATTAGATGAATCATTTATTCTCTCAAAAAGTTAAATGAATGAAAAATGGTAGTTCAAGAAAAAGGAAAAAAAAAAAGCCAGTGTATGTAGAGTGAATAGAGCCGGGTAATTGCTGCAGCAGGGGGTGGATGGGTCGGGAGAATCAGGACCCTCCCCCCAGTGAGAATAGCGTGTGCCACAGAGGCTCTGGACTTAGGCAAAAATTCTCTCTGTGCATTGGTTTCCAAAACAACAGAGCCTTCAAAATTCATTTTCTGCCCATTTTGTGGTGCTTAAGAGTGAGCACCTCCGACTTCTAGTCCTAGGTCTGCCACATACCAGCTTTGTGTCCTTGGGTGAGTTTTTAAATGTGTAAGTGTCAGTTTCATCATTTGTATCATGAAGATTTAACCCTACAGTATGGGCTTAAATGAGATGATACATGCAGAGCTCTTAGTGCAATACTGGGCACAAATTACATGCCAGTATATATTATTAGGGTACAATAATGAAATCCAGGTATGTGCCCTTGGCAGGGCACTGAACCCGAGACCCTTCAGTGCATAGGCCAATGCTCTAACCACTGAGCAACACTGGCCAGGGCAGCTCCTTCACTTGCTTAGTGTAGACAAATGTTTCTTTGCTACCTGTACATCTTGGTGATATATCAGTTGTGTTTCAAACTCGAGGATAAAAATGGTCCAGGATGGAGTGTGCTACACACCCATTTGGCATGGGAAATAGCTCTCACATGCATGCCAATGGAATAAGGTTTTCTTGATGCAAAGAGACGCTGTAAATTATATATGAGTAAACGTTACATTCCCAAGCAGTGAATACAATTCAGAGAGATGCAGAGAAGAAATTACAGAAGACAAATCCATATTAGTTCCAAATTAGATTTCTTTAACACATTGAAAAATACTAAAATGTAATGGGAATGGATTAATCCTACAGACTGCTCTGGATAAAATTACCTTTTAAAATGGAAAGTAAAGATGTTTATGCTTAATATAATGTCAGTAAATATCCCCATGGAAAAACTTGATGGGGGGATTGGAACTTGAAAAAATTATTCTAATATTATCTGAAAGAATTTATATTAGAGCAGTGACTTTCAATCCTTTTTTATTGTGACCTACAGCATGATGCATATTTAGAGTTGTGACCCAATCCATGTGCACACACACACCACACCCCCCCCCCCATGCAAAACCAATAAAGGTTTCATACAATAATAATTGCCCCAAGTACATGTAATAAAATTTAATATTTTTTGTAATAATTTATTACCTATTAAATATCAGTGGCTTCTAATAAATTAATTCCCAGGACCTTAACTGGATTATGCCCCCCATATGTTTAAAATACACTGTTTTACAAAATATTCAAGTAAATCTTTCAAAATAAGAGTTTTAAAGGAGCCCAGCTGGGCGTGGCTCAGCTGTTGAGCATCCACCTAGGATCCAGGAGATCAAGGTTCGATTCCTGGTCAGGGCACGTCCGTGGGTTGTGGGCTCGATCCCCAGTAGGGGGGTGCAGGAGGCAGCCGATCAATGACGACTTTCTCATCATTGATGTTTCTATCTGTCTCCCTCTCCCTTGCTCTCTCTGAAATCAATAAAGACATATTTTTTGAAAAAGAGTTATAAAGGAATCTTTAACATATATATTCACACGGATAAGAAAGTTATAGGCATATTAGTGAAACAGTAGAGAGTCTTGAATTATACCCATGTCTATATAAGCAATTTCACATAAAATAAGGGTGCAGTTCCAGTAAGGGGTAAGACCATATATTGCACACACACAAATTATTAGTGTAGAATTAGAAAGGCCTAGACACAGCCTGACCCAGCAGCAGTGAGCATCCCAGGATGCAGGCTGTGGTTTTGGAGTAATGGGTGGCACCAAGTCCAGGGCTGGGATGGCAAGGCTGACTCTGAGGCATAGTGACAAACCCCAGAGAGTGAAAGCTGACAGTGGTGACTGGGACAAACGGGGCGATTTACACTTCACAAAGGATAAACCTGGAAATTGATCTAAACTTGTTAAATATGTTTAATCAAACAAGTCAAAAATATATTAAAGAAACATAATGGGAATAACATTATCTTGAAAACTGGTTAAATCGGAGGATCGACGTAAACATGATCCTGCCTTTCTGTATGAAGTAAACCATTAGATAAAAAATTGGCAGGTGCTTGGAGTTCCTTCTAGAAATATTTCTTAGTTTTTGATATTTGAAAAGAGTCATAAGAGTCAACAGAACATGCTCACTTCAGGCTATTATCTAAAGTCAAAGAGGAGAGTATGGCACATCACAAGAAAGGGGGTGCAGGTAGCATAGGGGATCCAGGAGATGGTCTCCTCCCCGTGGTTCTCACTCCCAGACAGCTACGCTTCACCTTTGAATTGATCTGTGCAATGAATTTTGGCTTCAGGAGAAATCAAGGCAGAAGCAATAATAGATGGTAGAAAATGTGATATTTGCCTCAATATCTGTTTTTAAAAATAATTACTGATCTTCTTTCTGTTTATTGCTTCTTCAACACAATAGTTAATGGATTTGAAAGGGAAGTTTTGATGTCCTTAAAATGATTGGATTAGTAGGCAAGCAAAATTACTATGGCCTTCAAATAATTTATTGAGTAAAAATGTAACTGGGATTAGAAGACCAAAATGTAAAAGGTTGTAATACGAATTATCATAGAAATTCCCTGGGGTTTCAAATGGTGAGAGTAAGATTGGGTAAAAAAACATTGGTGAGAAGTAGTCAATGATACAGTGATAAAAATAGATGCTCATTAAACACTGGGTGGAGGGTGGGTATTTGAGATAATATCATGATATGTAAATGCCTTTAAGCTTTTTTTTTTCCCAGCTAGGAGAACAAGAAAAATGTGGTCTGATGATTCTATTTGTGCATGTGAGGATATTGCGAAGAAAGTATGA
This sequence comes from Miniopterus schreibersii, assembly GCF_964146895.1. Lineage (NCBI taxonomy): Eukaryota > Metazoa > Chordata > Mammalia > Chiroptera > Miniopteridae > Miniopterus > Miniopterus schreibersii. The sequence goes on from NC_138117.1 coordinate 29,468,166, forward strand.
AAGGCCCAGCCAGTGTGGCTCAGTGGTTGGGCATCAACCCATGAACAAAGAGGTAGTTGGTTCAGTTCCCAGCCAGGGCACATGCCTAGGTTTTGGGCTTACTCCCCAGTAGGGGGCATGCAGGAGGCAGCTCATCGATGTTTCTTTCTCACTGATGTTTCTATCTATCCCTCTCCCTTCCTCTCTAAAACAATAATGAAAAAAATAGGAAGGAGGAAACAGTTGGAGTGTGCAGGAGGAAGAGCAGGCAGTGCTAACTTTCCAATTCTGAGCTTGAGATGATGGTAAACTCTTCCATTTAAAATGACCTGGGAGGGGGGAGGGTTATAAAGAGTAAAGGGGGCCAACTATATGGTGATGGAAGATGATTTGACTTTGGGTGGTGAGCACACAATGCAGTATACAGATCATGTGTCATAGAAATGTACACTTGAAACCTGTATGATCTTATTAACCAATGTCACCCCAATACATTTAATTCATAAAGTTATTAAAATAAAATGGCCTGTTAGGTAATCTAACCTCACTTTCTTGAAGGGAGAAGTACTTTATACATTTGAGAACTATCATTCTGTATTTTTGATAGAACAAAACACATAGTTTGTTTTTCTTGAAATGATGCCCAATTTTAAGATAATAAGAGTAGCAAATAAGGTGTAAGTTACAAAAGTCTGCATTATTTCTATTAAAGAGCAGGGGAAACCCACACCCACACACACGTGCACACAAGCACAGACACAGGCACACACAAGCACACACAGTGCCCTGCGAATGGTAAAAGAGGAGTTCCTTGAAGAACTGCATTTGCTAACATTCAGGCTGGACTAACACATAGACCCAGCACCCATGAAAATAAAAAACAAAAAGCAATAACTAAATACGAGCCTAGATATGCTTGTGATATGCTAAAAATGAATTTCAAGTACTCAAAGCACCACATAAGAGGAAACTATCAAAAAACTGCCAAGTTTGAGATTTAGAAATGTCACTCACTGATGCTGTTTCCAAACAAAAAGCTTTTATTCTTATGGCAGGTTTTCACAGCTTAAGCGATAAGCTTGTGTTCGGTGTTTGCCTGTGGCCTTTTCGGGAGGTAATTTTTTTAAAACCAGAAAGTCAGTGCATAAGAAAAGGAGCTAATGGGTTAAAAACTGTGTAAATGTTACTGCAGTGAAATTATAGCTTGTAGTTCAGATGAATACTCTCTGCTTCTCGTAGAGCTTTAAATTATGGGCAAAGGCTGGCGATTGTGAGCTCCCCACATTGTGGCGGCCTGTTCCCAGGCCTCATCAGCGGGCTGTCCAATGGGATTACTGTAAGCTCCACGGCAGCCCGCAGCCACTGATGGGAACTCACACCCCTGGACCTTAGATTGCTCTCTTTATTCCGTCCTGTGACGGCTGACATTGCTGGCATGGTGTTAGGTTAGAAATTAGCGTTTTGTGGCCCAAATTTTGCCATCCAGAACACAGTAAAAAAAAAATAAAAAAATCAGAGAATAGTGATTTCTTGGGTGAAAAAAGGGACACAGGGCTCCCATCATACAGATGTCTGCACACTTAGGTCAGGAAGAGCTGTTGTGTGGTCTTGGTGGCCACGCTAATGTGGGTGGTTCACTGTTATCACAGCCTCTGCTTAGAAACCAGAGGTTTTCATTTTATGAAACTAAGGACTGACTGAGGAAATATGGTGAGTCCTTAAAACAGTTAAAATTAAAAAATCATCTTGGGTTTTGGCCTTAAATGTAAAAACTTTGAATTTATCGCTAGGCCAAGAACCTGATTTTTAGCATCATTTTAGTTCTTGTATCTAGAAGCAACGGCAGTATAATACGTGCTCTCTTGTAATAGTTTCTTTCAGATATATATGTCTGAATAAACTGTGACAAGATGAAAGATAAAGGACTTATGAAAAATAAAGTGGTAAATATCATTCATTTTATTTGTGTTTACCCCTTAAATCATTATGATAAAATGACCAAAGTACAGCTATTAGAGTAATCAATGTTTTTTTACCGTCGATGATTCTGTAAATGTCCTTGCACTAATATTTTTCTCTTTATATTTGCTTATGCCCGTGTGCTTACTGAACCTTTATTAAAAACAACTGACTTTTTAGTTTTATATGAACCTGCATTATGGTTAGGACTTACATATAATTTAATTTCTACTCTTTTTGCTAGGGATTAATTACAGCAAAAAAAGTGGTTTAAATATTAGTAAGAAAAAAATGATATAGTTTTCTTATCTTCTGATTCTTCCTGGGCTGTCCACAGACATGCTAATTTCTCCTGTCATTACCCATGAGCAAGCTGGAAGGATTCTGACATGTGAGGTGCACAGATTCGGTTAGGAGCCTTGATATTTATCCACCCAAGCTTATCCGTCATCTTTAATCACACACAAGGCAGAATTACTTAATCATTTCATTTTATTGAAAAGAAAAAGAAAGATTTACATTAAAATGATGACATGCAAGGAAAAAATAAATTGAAAATGATTATGAGTAGAAGGAAATGCAGAGGCTGAAGCTCCATTGGTTTTGTGATGCTCATTTAAAGCAATGATCTAGTAAAGCTAAGACATAAAAGCAACGATGATGTTAGCTGTTGGCATATAACCATCGTATCTCTGCATTTCTATTCTGATTCTTAAAAAATTATGTGGGGAAACTAAGACAAATAATTAAACATTAGACCTAATTACCCAGCCCTCCCCACTCTTATCCCAGATTGAATTATACCCTAATGACAATCCTATATAAAGGACCATGACCCCGAATTTAGGTTCAACACCGTGACAATCTTTATGTAAAATACTCGTTTTAGTTCCAACAGCATAGAATAAGGCAAACCATGCAGACTCCAAGAATTGCCAACTTTAGTCTATCTCTGGTAGTATAAGCTTATTTTTCTCAAGCAAGCATGTTTTTGTTTGTGACATATATTATCAGTGCTCCTTACTTTTATGAACAGTAGCACATGTTTTACATAAGCATGTGTCTTGCTGCTTATGTTATAGAGTTGGATTTGGATAATTCAAAATAGTTGTTTGGGACATTTTTACTCTTTCCCTAGCCTATCCTTTCTATTTTATAATATTTGTTTCTACTTTTCTCATTGAAATATAATAAGCAAATATTCCAATGATGAGGAATTTAAAAGGTATGTAAAGACATTGATTGACAATAATTTTCAAAGTCTTTTTAAGGATTTTTGGAACAGTAGTCAGTTATCTTCCAAATTTTTTTTCTTGACCTCAAAATATATTGTCTTATAAGGTTGAGTTAACATATCTTTGAAAACAATCTATACTTGAATGGAACAATGTTTAAGATAATCAATTACATCAAATAAGAGCAATTATACACAAGAGAAATTGGAAAACAAACCTTGTTTTGAAATTGAGAAAAAAATTTTTTTCTAAGATCACAAGGTAACTATATTTATTCATTAAACCTTGAATAGATAGGGATTTAATACCTACTATGTGCCAAGAAACGTGCTAGCTCTTGTGAACAAAATTCCTGGCCCAGAAGATACTTGATTACACTTTACCCATAGTGTAAATTATTTAAGAATTCAGAAAATAAAAATATATTTTCTGCTTTCCTAGATATGTAATTGGCTGCATTTTCACTAAACTTCACTATCTTCTTAACATATACATAGCTAGACAAGCCCTCAGTCAGTGATATTAAACCAAATCAATATTTCAGCATATTCAGACTTTATGTAGCATTCATAAAGTTTATTTTGAATTTAAATGGCACACTTTGAGATGATTCAAGAATATTACTGTTTTTAATCAAATATTTATAATCAACAAAATAATTTAATGCAACTAATTATAAAAATTAAAAGATATAGCTGAAAGACTGAAATAATTTTTGTGTTTAAGTTACAAAGATTATACACAAACTACAGGAAGTGTATTTTGAAAGCCATATAATCCATAAAATTGGTTTTAGAAACACATGATTTATGATATTCTCTAAGGACTGAGGAGCATATATTAAAAATCAACCATTCTTTTGCTCATCTAGTGTATCTTTAAATTTCAGACTCTACACACACCACTTCATACCACAACCCACTTGGGGAGATAAAGAAAATTCTGCTTTTCTTTACTTAATTCCATTGACGAGTTTGCTACTGGAAAATTCAGGAACTTCCCTTTACATTTTTTGATGGTCTCATCATTTACAAGGCCCTATCCAGTTATTTTTAACACAGATTAAAGAATAAACAGAGATTATCACAATATATTTAAACGCACCTAGAGTCTTTCAGCATTAATTAAGCAAATAAGCACTTTATTTTTTCACATATTAAAATTTTAGTTGCATCAAAAAAGATATTTATATACATGTTTTGAAATTAGGTGATTGATACTAATTATATGAATGTGTATTTTCTGTGAATTTTGAACTCTATTGTTATAAAAAAGAAACAATGAAAGAAAATGTCCTAACATTGTCATTTACATATTGTTATATAAATCTAAAATAATACTATGAACAATTTTTTGAAAAGAAATTCACAATTATTATCACAGCAATGACAACTTGATTCCTTTTTTTCAATGATCTATTTTAGATATATTTTCATATATTTTGTCAGAGATGAATCAAAGATTATTTGTGCTTGGTAATGATACAAAATTTAATTGAAAATACATATTTCTGCCATACTTTACTATAATGCTGATTTTCAAACACAGAAAAAATATCAAACCTAAATTATTTCATTTTTATAGTTCTTAGTGACCCATTATGTATTTAAACTTTCAAATGAATCTCTCCTTTTATATGTAGTTTTCCTGAAAGCATTCATATATTTAAATTATTTTAAATTATCTATTTAAAATTAAAATGAACACTTAGGATAACAGACACACAGAAAAATAAGAATTGTAGAATCAGATACTGAGGGAATAACAAATAGAGTTACTTTAACTTTACAGCAATAGGTGGCACTGTTACCTAAATACTCTTTGATTTGAATTGAAGAACAGTGGAAATGGATTGTCTCTAAATATAATTTCATGTATGTAAACAGATGAGAACACGGATGTCAACTTTAGAAATCTGGGGATAGTTTGTTATTATATTTAGTATTATTTTTATTTACATAGCCAGCAATATGTCAAATAGAAGTGCCGATTAAAATTTATGGCAATAAATATGATTAAAGAGGTACACATTTACTATAATTTATGAGTACATTAACTTTTGAATACAAATAAAATTAAGTCACTTAATATTTAATATTTTTCCTGAAAATTGTTACTTTATAAATTTCTAATCCTATGGAATTTAGGATTAGAAATTTTCAGGTGTTCTAAAAACCAATGATTCAGAATGCTTAAGTTGATGACTAAAATTTACTTGATATTGTCATGTTTCTTTTGTTGGTGTTTTGTGTAGTGTATAAATCAGAGGCCTATCATGTGGTGTAATGTATGTTAATATAGTGATTCTTTGCAATGTGCAACCCGTTAGACTTAGAGTACAGAAATGGAATTCTTTCCCCATGGCCAGCATAGTCATTGTTAACATCTGAAAGCGAAAAGGAAAGGCGTAAGACAGGCTGTATACGTGTTCACATTGTTTATGTGGAAGCAAGAATAGCAATAAAGACTGAGCACCTCTTTAAACACTGGGTATGTTGACCTGGGCCAGGCAGATTGCAATAAGATGATTCCTTGTTCCGGGCAGACACAGCCCGTGACCAGGACAAGGCTCACAAAGTCAGGTGTAGGCTACATCCTGCCCCCATGCCTCCTGCCACCTTGGTGATGTGACCGAGTACAAGCCACAGTCTACAAGGTGCCTTGCAAACTGATGTTCCACCAACCGATGGTCAGAAATGGTGGCTAAACATGATGTGATGGTCTTCATGATGATGCTGTTTTGTGCTTAGAGAGTTGCTACTATCTTAAGAGAGAACCACAGCTCTGTGGGAGAGAGTGTGATGCAGGATGCAAACCCGTCAGAAATGAAGGACCTACTCTTCACCTGCTGCAAGTGCTGCCTGAGAGGAGCCTCAGCTGCCAGCCCCCTGAGCAGATTGCTCCTGCTGAACAGAAGCTTCTGGCCCAAGGCCACCTTCCCTTTCAGGGGAAACCCACACCTAATGAAAAACATGGGGGCATCTTAGCCTCACCTTGAGACAACTCTTAAGGTTCGTCCCAGCTCCAGAACGTCCCCCAGACTTGGTTGAGACCATGGGGGCTGCATCTCAGCTCAGTTTCTACCTCAGCCCCCGCTGCTTCCATACTTTCCCTTTCACAGGGGTCATCCCCTGGACACTCGCTGATCACCCTCTTGCACAGTTATCTCCATTCGAGCCCACTTACTGGGGAATCTAACCTGTGCTCTCCTCCAAGATAGGATGAAATTTGACCTAGAGGCCAGAGCCTTCTCTCTACTGTGCTCTGCAGCCAGAAACCAGGCCACAACAATAGTAAGGCATGTCATCAATGAGTTTTTGACCATTAAAACAACTGATAGAAGGGGGGAAAAAATTACACTAGCACTTAATAATGCTTACTACTAGATTCCACAAGTGCTCAATAAATGTTTGAACTGAATGTTGTTCTGACTGCATACAGCATGCAGTTGAACAGTGTAATTTTGTCCATGTTTATTGCATATCATTTGTGTGTCGGACCCCAGGCAGGGACAGAGAGTTAACTAAGGCATGGGTTCTGTACTCAAGAAGCTTCTGGTTCAACAGCATTTCTGGTCTGGTCACAACCCATGTTTGTGCTGTTACTTAGGGAGAATCAGCTGTCAACTGTGGTGCTGCAAACAACTTTCCAAGCAGAAAATCTTTTTCATATGATGGAAACCAAGTCCCATTGGATAATTTGGATTTGGGGGTAAAACAAGATTTCTATTTAAAAAACAGAATTGTATTTCACTTATTCCTTCATCAGGTCAAATACATTTGAGTAGATGCCATCACTATTTATTCAAATTTATTTTTAAAAAAAGATGCACCAGAGAGTATTATTATAATTAATTTTAATAGTAACCATAAGCAAGTAATACTTTTTTTGGAGCTACAAAGGATCTTATTTATATAATTCTGCAGTAGTGCAAAGGTGACACTTGGCTTCCACCAACCTACCTGTGTCCCTGGCATTGTTCTCCCTGTGGCCAGAAAGAAATGGAGTCCAGCAATGAGTCGCAGCACAGGACTCCCAGAAGTCTTCATTCATTGCTAAAAGTGGACTTTGGACCCTATATGCTGTCCAAAGATAGCCAAGTTATAATACTTTATGGTAGAAGGTGCTAAACTGAGATTTAGAAAAACACAAACCCTTTTCTAGAAAAGCGACGTGGCTGGTTGTGGCTTCTGAATGTTCCGTTTAGCTCTTTCCTTCATATACCATCTGCAGGACGCTTATTCATGCTACTGTGCCATTAAACTACCCCGTTACCAAAATTCTCTTTTAATGAAAATGAGAGCCAGTTTATAGATAGATTTTCATTGTACTGTGCTCCTAGATGTGTACTGCTTAAGCCAAATTGTTTAAGCTGAATTTAAGCTTCAGAATCATTCGATTCCATATTATACTGATTAATCATGTAGAATCGACATCAAAGTCAATAGATTTATTAAGGTAGTTTTTGTCTAAATTCATGTAATAGTAAGCCAGTTATAAAAAGCCAGTAGCCAACTTCAAGCTTTCATCATATGTTAGGAATTATTAAAATTCCTAACGATTTGTTAAATTTAAGCAGCAGATAAAAGAACATTCAAGTGTCACAGTTTTATGACTGAGTGCTTCTCATCTTCTTTATTATGAAAACATACTTACCTTTTTGTAGAGGGAAAATAATCTATACGAGTGGGCACGTGGCCTCTAATTCACTTTGCCACGTTTTGCAGTTGAAAATGTCTTCCTGTAATGCCAGTTACTATCCTGGTTGTAATCAGTCCATGAAGTTCATTTCATGGAGGCATGATACATGGCAGAGCAGAGCAAAGCAAGCAAAGCAAACAGTGCCCGATTTTTCCAGTCACTAGAAGAGAAAGTCTTAATAGTCTATAAATTAGAGCATTGGGATATCATAAAACATGAAAAATGGTAGTTCAGAAGATGGCCAAGGAAGACCCAGAGCAGTAGCTATATCGATACCTTGAGAGACAGAAAATAACAGTAGCTGTTTATAATTGATGTCTTTAAGTGCCAGACCCAATCCTGAGTGTTTTATGGATACTTGTATATGCGCTCTGATTGTTTTTATTTACGTTTGGACAATGAAGTAACTGAGGTACAGAGAAGTCAAGTCACTTACCAATGAACCCCATACTGGGTGAGATGAGATTCAAATTTCTGGGCACCCTTCCTTCCAAACAGGAGTTCTGTGTTACTGTACTCTAGCTGCCTCTTGGTAATTTCTAATAAACATTAATGATGGATACATAAAAATTATTTACACAAGAAAAGTTTACGTTTTTTCTTAAAGTAACAAAACCGTCTAAAAAAATTTGCAAAGGCAGCAAGCTTGCTGAGTCATAGAGATGAAGGCAGCCCTGCAGAATTCTGTGGCCAGGCTCCAGAGCTGCCCTGAACCCCGGGATGGCATGCAAAATGCTACAGGAGCTTACTCATGGGGCGTGGGTTCACAGAGTTCATGACAGCCTCAAAGAGATCAGGTCAGTGACCCCAAAACTTTTGCAATGGCTTCCTTATTACACCATGTAACTTTAGTCTCAGAGATATATATGCACATATACCCATACGTACAGGTATATATATGTAATAGGTAGGCCTGTATAAATGCACATAAATATTTGTAAGTATATACAAATATGCAGATTCCCAGTAAATGTTATTTTGCACGTTTTTGTAGATGACAACATTGTATTACATTTTGAGTAGCTCTTTAACCTTCTCTTTGTCCCAGATACTTTTATCAAAAAGGAGGACAGGCTTGTCTCAAAAGGTTGTGCCAGTGCAAATAATTTCTCAAGAAATGTTTATATTACGTTTTCTTTAAAGACTTTGTAGTTCAGGGGACTGGAAAATTATGATACCTGTTGATTTGTGCAAAAGTCTACTGAAGCAGAGACTAGGAGGCATTTGTTTGTATGTGTGGTGTGGTTTATACTTACTGTATACATATATAATTAGGACAACCTTTGAAAAGTTTGGTTCTAAATGTCAGGAACCAAAAAGAACTCTATCATGTGTGTTATTAATATGTTTCACTATCTAAAAGAGTATTCCATCATGTAGTGGGAATGTCACATTACCATAATTTTCTTATATCAAATGCATGCATTTAGCAAGAACATTAGGATAGTGTCTGCCTTGCAAGAAGAAAATCTCTTTTGTACTGAGCTTCATGATGTCCCGATGTTGAACTGTCCAATCTACTTTAAAAATAGATCAATATTTTAGAAGTAATTTTTATGTCCTTTGCTAAGCATTCCAATACATTTAAGTAAACTGGCTTCGTGTCCACAGAGAACAAAGTAAAATAGAGTTTGGCAATTATCTTGTTAACAGAATCAATGTAGACACAATGTTAAGTGGACAAAGTTGTATTTCTTTGCTTTTACTACTTGTTAAATTGTGTATTTTGTCAGAGTTGTCAAATAATTACCAGATCTTCATTGAACATTTTGTTCTAGAATAGAATAGCCATTGTCTGACTATTTTATATTTTTACAAACCAAATGTAATCTATTTTAGGTAATATTTTTAATGAAATTTAAATACAGTTGAAAAAAGAATATTTGTAAATCAAAGAAAGAAAACCAAAAAATTATAACTGGATTATTATAACATTTTAAAATTTAATTTAAAAATTCATAAATATGTTAAAGATAGAATATTAATTATAGGTAGAATATATAAAATTGCCAATATTTGACAATTTGTGGTCTTCGACTTTCACATGATTCAAGTTAACCTATCAGGGCATATTAATGCCATTGCTGTCTCATGATATAAGAATATAGCATTTCTTTGAAAATCAATATAATATATATTTTAATGACATATTTAACAATAGTTACAATATTAGTTCATCTGCCTCAGAGATGAAAGTGCGCATTATCTCTTTAAATTTGCTAAATGATCCCATTTTTATTAGAAGCCCCAAATTTCATAGCTGGAATGAGTGCTTACTACGCTAACATAGTAATATCATAGGTGCTATGGTAAGTTGCTGTTGTCGTCTCAGCTAGCAATCTGTGCTCTAGCTGAGGTCAGGACTTCGTGGGTTAACCCTCGAGAGGCGTGTCTGGCATGTTGCTGCCTCATTGTCAGTTAGCACAGATGAAGTCTTGCTCGGCCCTGAATGTGACACCAGCCAGTTCATCTCCCTGTCCACCTCCTCGCCATCCTGTAGTTTCAAGTAACACGTTCGTGCTGTCTGTACAAACTGTACCTTTAGACTCTGCTTCTCTCTTACCTCCAGACTTCATTTCAGAGCGTCATGCGTACGTATCACTGAATGTCTTTATTTAAGATGGAACTCATGTCTCCCAAGGCTAAGCGACTCTCCAACATGCCATCTGAAGAGCACTCGTCTTCTCAACACCAGAGCCTCGGGATCATCTTCGACTCTGTTTTTCTTCTTCTTTCCTAGTTAATAAATTATATTAATGTCTATTATTTCTTCAAAATAGCTCATCTTTCTCTTCCCACTGTGACTTTGTTGATCCTGGAAGTCATCATTGCATGTTAGGACCCACTGCAACAGCCTCTCAATTCGAATCCCCGTTGGTTTTCTGCTCCCCACGCCATTCTTTATACCATCACTAGACAAATGAACACATTACTATCCATTTTCAAAGTCTTTCCTAGTTTCTAAATGACTCAGCCTGTTATTTATGGTCCTGGATAATGTGAAGCTCACATTCTTTCCCCTACATTCCTTCCAGTCTCACCCATGCTCTTTCTTAAATTATTTTCCTTAGTAAAAATTTTCCTCAGTGTGATTCCTTTGCTCACCTGTCTCTTTACTTGCACTTGTAATATTGCATGCACTAGGATGTTCTCTTCCCGGCCTACTTATCAGCTGGACTTATCTAACTATCCCAACAGTTATTCTTTAATGTATTGAAGAGGCTACTTTGCACGATCTATTCATAATCTTTCCATTATTGTCTTGGTTTACAAATTATACATTTATTATTTACTTTTCATATTTTCTTTTCCCAACTAGACTATAAACTTTTTTAAAAAAATTGATTTTAGAGAGAGGGGGATGGAGAGAGAGAGAGAGAGAAACATTGATGTGAGAGAGAAACATTGATCAGCTGCCTACTGTACACACCCTGACCAGGGACTGAGCCCACAACCTGGGCATGTGCCCTGACTGGGAATGGAACTGGTGACCTTCAGTGCATAGGACAGTGCTCAACCAACTGAGTCACACTGGCCAGGGCGACTATGAACTTCTGAAAGTAGATTATGACAGAACATGTTTCACCTTTCCATTGTACCTTAGTGCTTAACTTAATTCCAAATGCTTGAAACAGGCTCCAAAAATACTCTTTATGGGTGTGAATGAGTACAGCATTTAAGAACCCTTGTCTTGCCTCTGGTAAATAATTCACACTTCACAGGCTGAGGTTGGGCCCTTTCCTTGGATGCCACAGTAGTGTGTTCACGAATGTCGATGGAGCATTGATGGCCTGTTGCTTGAGCAGTGGTGCTGAAGTTGTGTGGTTTCAGCTACTTCTATCTCCAGGCCATTTTCAATCTTTCTTATTTTCTTTCTCATATTAGTTTTCAACCACAGATGGTCAGTGTTTAATTTCCTTTTTTTTTTTTTTAAAATGCTAACCCACCCTTAAAACCTAACATTAGGAGAATTTGAATAGCTTTGGTTCAAGAAGACAGTCATTCTGCAGGTATCTTTATGAAAGAAAACCAGGGGTCAGAGAAGGGAATCAATAAAATCATTAAAATCAACAAAACGACTAAGAGTCGGGCTTGAAGAGCTATCGTGTTTTGTGGTACTGCTAAGCCCCCATTCGTCACGGGGTGATATTGTCTTGGTCATTCTCTGTCTCCCCTCTTCAAACCCCGAGACCCATTCTCACCCTTCCTGCCCCCACTTAGTGCCCTGAGAGGCGACACCTGCTGTGCATCACCCAGTCTCCCACCTACTGAGTTTTGGTCATTTTCAGCTAATGGGACATGCCCGTTGGAGGTGGGTGAGTGGGAGAGGAGACGGGAGAAGTGCACTGCTTCTCTGCGCCCTGCTTCTCTGGGCACAGCTGTGGGGCAGCAGGGCCTCTCCTCAGGCCCCCGGTTGCCCCCGAGCTCTAGGAGCTCTGTTTTCTCCCCTTGCCTTTTCAGGACTAGGCCAGACTCAGCAGCTCTTCTCTGTTTTTTTTTAAACCGATTTACACCTCTGTTAATAGATCCTTCTTTTAATTGTCTTCAGCCCTAGCCATTTTGGCTCAGTGGTTAGACTAGTGTCTGTCCGTGGACTGAAGGGTCCCCGGTTCAATTCCGGCCAAGGGCATGTACCTCAGTTGCAGGCTCCATCCCTGGCTGGGGCAACCAATCTATGTCTCTCTCTCCCTCCCCCCCTTCTACTCTCTCTGAGAAGCAATGGAAAAAATATCCTCAGGTGAAGATTAAATAAATAAACGAGTAAATTGTCTTCAAACATCTGAGTTGCAGTCTTTTTCCTACCAGGAAACAGAGATGAGCAATAGATCAAAATGGCCATTTAAAAATTGAGACGTCTTTTTGATTCAGGTTTGAAATCTAAATTCGAATGTTTAAGTCAATTTTTGGGTCTCAAACCTTGTGCCATTTTTTTTTTTGGTGTATTTTCTGCGTGAAGTTAAAATAGAAATTAATTAAAACTCAAACTTTTCTGAAAATACAGAATGAAAAAAAGGGATTGGTTTTTTAAAAATTACTTTTCTTGAATTTTAAAGAAGTACATATTTGAAATTACTATTGAGATAATTAAGTACTTCTGGTAAAGAGTAGCTTATCCCTTCTGCTTTAAATGGCAGTGAGGTTATGGAAAGATTTCTGTGTGATGGTGCAGTGTTTAAATTAAATATAGATTTGGGGTTCTGGGCCTGCTGGGATGAATGTGCTGAAAACATGAACCGTCCAATCACAACAAAGTGGAATGATGGTCATTAGATTGGTTAGCACGTGTTTATTTTGTAGACAAACAATTTGACTTTTTCTGAGGCTGAGTTGAAACAAATGGCTTTAGTGTTGTCAAGATCAGATGATTTAGTCTGAGTTTAAATTTCAAGCAGGTCAATTCTTGGGCTCCATTACAGTTACAATAAAAGTGACATTAAAATAAATTTTGTCATTGAAACTTTCTTTTCCTCTGGAATTCTGTTAGCCCAATGAACCAAGCTATATTCTCTGTCTATTTTTAGTGTCATCATCTTCAAGTCCAAAACAAATTTTGTTGTTTATACAACTACTTTTGGTCTTTAAAGTTATCCATCAAAATTTTAAGGTTTGCCTGGACAATGTGCTTAGAAATTCTAGTCTTATATGCCTCAAGGACACATTGAATTCTGTCATATATATACATACCTATACGTTTTTGGTAGAATAATTCAGCCCATTATGTCCTAACACTCTTAAATTTAAAGCACTTTTTTTTCCTTATAGCCCTTCTTTGTCAAACACAGATATCTCATAGAGCCATAATTTTCTAGTACATCATTAAATTTAAATAGATAAATATGATAAGACATGGTTCCATCTATGATTAGATTATTTTACAATAGAGAAATTACAAAGTATGGCCCCCAAAACTGATACTATTACAATTTAGTAATGTAAGTGCAAATAAAAGACCTTGAGAATACAGAAGAAATGGATTATTAACATTATTTTTGACACTAATAAAGTTGTTTTCCTTGTAAGGCTATTATATCAGGTGACTAGGTTTAAAATTCTTTGAGGGCAGAGGCCAGGTATTTGCTGTATCTCTTCAGGGACAAGGCACTACTTCTTGAAATGATAGTCATATTCTGGTGCGAGACAAATCAAAATAGCACAACTCTTCTTGATCAAATGTTCTGGGAAGAAACCAAATTCAGAGTAGAGATCCTAAAAATTATGTGTGCAAACAGAACTCTGCTTCTCCACATCTGGGCCCCGCAAACAATCACAGAATGCCAAGACTATGAGGATCTGTTCTCGTCCCTGGCAACTGCTATTCTCTGTCACCAATTCCCAAGACCTAGAGGAATAGAGACCAGTCAGTCACACCAAAGCCACTGGTGGGCCCCACAGTGAAATTCTAAGAGTACCCAGAATCCACCTCACCTTCAATGCCTTTTGGCCCCACTTGACTTTAACTCTGCTTCGCCCTTACTTTAAACCATGCATCCTGCTTCCTAAGCTTCTAGCTTGTACTCCCACCACACTGGTTTTTAGATCCTTTGGACATCTCTAGTCCATCGATTGCTACCATAGCTAAGATATGTTGAGTGTTTTGTACGTACTGGACCCTTTGGATAGCATTAGCTCACTGCTTTCCCTTCACATGAAATTGGAAAATTCCCAATTGTGAATCAATTCCAATATCTGTCTTTCCACATCTGCATTCAGCCTGCTTAGTGCTGTTGGGGAAATAACACAATAGTGCAAGTTGTTGTCACTTGTCACACTGCTGGAAAAAGCCATGACAACTGTTTTAAATGTCTCTTCCTTTCACAGTGTTCTTCCTTTGATTCTCAGAAGAAAACATTGAATTCCTTTCGACTCTTTAGATCAAATGGAAGCTGTCAGATAGGACCTCCCTCAACTTTTCATCATAAATGTCTACAGAAATGCTAGCCTCTGCACTCTCCTTTTCCTCTCTCCACCTGCTCTCCTGGAAGAGGAACTCGTTCTCCTGTCCAGCTGCACTTCAGGGCCTGTGAACCTTCCCACGCTCCGGCATGTCCTCTCTCCCATGTATCTGCTCCCTTCTCCTTTTACTCTCACTCCAGCACCCTGCAGCCTCTCCACCACCCTCATTACACACAATTTAAATTGTCTTTCTGGATCTGTTCTCATGCATTCATACTTTGCAGTTAATCACCTGCTGCTTACCTTTCCTTCAGATTCATAATTCTCAAATAGTTTTATACACTCATTATCCATTCTTTTCTCCTATGACCTCAGTCTTTGACCTCAAACACTACTACCTTCCTCAAGATTGCCATTGGCCTTACTATCTCTAAATTTAACAGTAATTATTTTTTTCTTACCTTTAAATCACATTTTTATAATATATTAAGTACTCAAGTAATACATGTGAAAAGCAATGCAATTGTTCAAGCTTGATTTCCTGCAGATATTAGCTTCAAGAAAAGACTATGACCATGTACAAAAACCATAGAAACTAATTACATTTTAGTGTGTAAGGGAGTCAAACTTGTTTTGACTCAAGTTTCTGACCCCAGCTTCTTAACCATGCCAGGGAAGGAGCTGTTGCTTCCCAAGGCAGGAATGCTGGCATGCAGACTCTGCAACCAGTTTGCTCCATCATTAGCTGCAACAGTGAGGCTTGCACCCCAGCCCATAAGAAGACCAAGAGGGGCCACTGGTGCCCCAAATTGCAATCAGTTAGCTTCCAGGCTAGTGCAGGAATGAAGAATCTGCAAGATCATATTTCTCTTTTATCCCAGCCCCTGAGTGACCAGGTCCAGGGCTGGGTTTCCTTAATCCTGAAACTAACAAGCTACAGAC
Organism: Miniopterus schreibersii; assembly: GCF_964146895.1. Taxonomy (NCBI): domain Eukaryota; kingdom Metazoa; phylum Chordata; class Mammalia; order Chiroptera; family Miniopteridae; genus Miniopterus; species Miniopterus schreibersii. Next base: position 29,483,876 of record NC_138117.1, read on the forward strand.
CCCACTCCCCCAAGTATCAGGGTGCCTCACCTGGAGTCTGATGAACAGCCTTAATGGAGCTGTATGTGTTGTGTAAGAATAAATGGGAATTGGGGACCTGGCTACTGCTCTAGCAGGTGGGAAGAAAATGATTCTTGGTATTGGCCTCTGCAGGACAATTTGCAGACATTTTTCTTTTAAAATTTATATAATAAAAATATAAATTCCCCCCCCCCATCTTTGTAGATTTCAATCATTGCCCCAGGAATAACTGCTATTAACTTACTAATTAGTGTATGTATGTATGTATAAGTGTCTGTGTGTTTAGATTTTTCCTAGAATGTAGAAAACACAAATATAATAAAAATATAGGGACAGTGAGATAGAGATTGGAAGAGAAATTCACATAAATATCTGTTGAAAAATAAACATACTCCTTTACATTAATATTCTGCAACTTTTTAATTTGAGAGCATAATTTGGAGATTTTTCCTGCCAGTGTTCATAGCTCTGACTCTGTCTTGCTAATAGAAGCTCATTACCTGTAATATAGACAAATCATAATCAGATGAGCTATTTCCATGTTAACAGACATTTCAGTGCATTCCATTTTACCACTATTATAAATAAAGCTTCAGTGGACATCCTTAATATTCTTTTTTGTGAGAATTTGTGACTGTGTGCTAAGGTGTATGTGTTGTGAGGAATAATTATGTTACTTAAAAATTAGGGTTTTTTTTTATGGTGAGTCTGGTACAAACACATATGAGTGTGAAGATTTATCATACTTGCAGGTCTTAGCAGAGGGAGGCACCCAACCAAGCAGGTGGGGTGGGGCGGCTAGAGATAGACTGATTCCTGGGCCAGGTTCAGGGCAGGGTGCACAGCCAAAGCCATAAGGAGGTTTCACTGGTGTGTTTGCATGTCCCTCAGTCATTGGGGGAGAGCAAGAAGGGGAGCTGGGCAGGACCGTCCTTATCACACTGGTGCACCTCGTTGCCTGGGTGGGGTGCTTACAGCCTATTTCTGGGGATGTTGAGGAATTGAAAAAATATGAAGCTTTCATAGGTAATGCAGTATACAGAAGAATGTAAACTCCATGGAGGCAGACACCTTTCATGTTTTATTAGCTGCTATATCCTCAGTGCCCAGAACAGTGTCCTGTACCTACTAAGTAGGTGCTCAATAAATAAGTGTTAAATGAAGGACTACCTACACATTGATTTGTGCTTTGAAATTTTGATACCCGTGGGCCATTGGCCTTTGAAGGGGTTCTTCTATTTTGTTTTCTACCAACTCTTTATGGAAGTACTATTTCCTCACACTCATGTTAATACCAGATATTATGAATATATGTATAGTTTTAGTTTTTGCTAATCTAATGGGAAAAACAGAAAGCTCTATTATTTAAAAAAAAACAAACATTTTGCTAATTAATGAAGTGGTTTACAGGTTTTTAAAGTAACTTTTTGACCATTATATTTTTTCAATAAATTTTCTTTTTTTTTTGTTTTTACTCATTTATAGAAATTTATTACAAAATAATAGAAAATTTCCATGCATAGTACATTTAGTTGTCTAAACTTTTAATGCTATCTTTTAGTATACAGAAATTTAAAATATAAAATAAAATTCATCAGTATTCCTTTTTATAGTTTCTGGTTTTTTGTTACTTAAGAAGACTTTGTATACTTCTCAGATTATGTAAACATTTTCCCCTAAAATTTTAATTAAAAAATTTATTTTGTCTTCCAAATATATTCATTTCTGAAAGAGTTGGGCTAAGGCTTTCAATTACACTTAGTAAATATTAATTTCTATTTGTAATTGTAACATTTACTTCTTTATATATTTTGAAGAAGTTTTTGGTTTAGGAATTTTTCTTTTTCCTATCATAGAATCCTGGGGATCTTTTATAAGTAGCAATAGTTAAATTGATATTACTTCTCATATGTTAAGTTTATCAACAGTTTATCATGATTCCAATCGCAGTTCAAGTTTTGTTTAATTTTTTTCTGGTATTGTAGAGAATATACTGAGTGCCTTATGTTAATAGATTTTGTGCTAGATGAGTAAGAAATTATTTCCCTCAAAAAGCTATAGGCTATTGAAACCTACCTACAGGCACGTAAACAGATAAATTAAAATAGAATGGGATTATTACTGTCATGGTTCAGACATAGTGGTCATGAGATGATCAAACAGCAAAACCTCATGTCTTTGCAACCAAAGAAAATATTGATAGTAACACACCTGAGGGATCATAGAAGCAAAGTTGAAGGAATTTTCACTTCTATCTGGAATTTTTTCCTTTCCTGCTAAGTAGCCTGGAGCAGGACACTGAATTTCAGGACAGAAACAAAATTATTTCAGTTAAGAAGCCCACATTCTCATGCCTTTTCTTGTACATAGAGTGTAGGTCTTAATACGACAAATAGTGTGAACATGGAAGACTATGTGATAAAAATTATAAAACTAAAGTCTGAGTAGCAATTTTGCTCATGTTTATTGATACTTATTATAATGAAAAAATTTATCTTATCGCTCTAATACTCAAAATCCCTTTTTCACTTCTAATATCTTTGACATTTAAAAGTGACTGTTGGACCTATTGTATTTTTTTTAAATTAAAATCGTAGAAATGTACTTACTTGTCTGCTTTGTGTTAACCTGATTCTACCTGGGAGAATTTCCTTATCTTAAAAGTGGGAAGGATGTGCTCCTATAACAGGAAGCTTAGAGGTAAGACAGAGTTCAGACCGAATGAGACTATTTCCTATTTGGGTGGAGTGCTGTGGACGTTTGATGCCAATGTGAGATCCGGAGTTGTAAGTGATAGTAAGAATTCAGATGAGTTTAAGCTAAAGAAATAAAAGGGCATCAGTATGTTGTGAAGAGAAAGGGGAGAGAGGAAGTATAAAACTCTGAATTCCTGCTTGTTCTGTATTAATCACAGTTCCTTTTAGTATGTATCTCCTTGAAATGGAATCACAACACATTTGGAATATCTTATATTGGATGGCAGAGAACAGGCTATTTAACTGGTGGCCAAGAACAACCTGATGTTCTGAGCTACAAATTGAAAGTGAAGGTTACTTTCTTGTAGACTTTATCTTAAAGCAGTAAAACGGGTAACTGCAGCTACAACTGAAAGTATTGATTTTGTAATTTCAGCAAATTAAGAACAAGACAGAAAACCTATTAAACCTTTCCACTGATTGCCAGGCTACTTTTTGGTGATTCTGGGGTTGACATTAAAATTACATATACCTATCTCTTTAAAATAAAGCATATTCATTATAAAGAAAATGGTAAATGAAATTTTGTTAAGTGTGTGTATTTTTACATTTTAAGTGTAAAACTTGTGAAGCCTGATACTATAAATGTCAAACAGCCTATCTAATTTTCATAAGTTGGGGTTAAAGTTAGGTGTACATTTATTATGCTTCAATAAATTATACTTTTCACAGAACCAGAAAATTTTTGTATTAAAAAAAGAGAAAGAAACTCTGATAACAATACATGTCAGAACATTATGAGTAATAACTATATAAAAATATATTACAAAGACTACCAAAAAAGATTAAATTATATTTCTTTGTATATAAGAGCAAAACAAATCTGTTTTATAGTTTTATGGCACACA